>NC_068408.1:15487125-16186292 GCF_023724105.1 Carassius gibelio | reverse complement strand
TTTATATAACGTTAGATATAACGTTAAGCTCCTTTGTTTCCGCCTTTCATACAACCGGGTAAACAATAAAAGATAACTTTACATTTTGAATATTTAACGTTACTTACCATAGTCTTTCACTCGCTTCTCGCTTCTATCACGCTGAGAAAATGGCGGCTGCTCGCACTGGAGAGACGTACGATTTTGACGTGACGTGCATGCTCTCCTTCACGTCCGCGTCCTCAACCCACCCCCGCTGGGTTAAAAAAGATAGTTATTTTCAACCCAAACTTGGGTTAAAACATCCCAAAGTCCTATCCAACGGCCTCAACCCAGCAGTTGGGTTGAAAAAACAACCCAGCGTTTTTTAGAGTGTGTGTAAAAAAGCATTTACCGGTACTATGTTTACAGAAAAGTATTAAGGAATACTAGGGAGAAGATAGAATAATGAAATCAGCCATCCAGACCCAAACCCAGGTTGTCTGAACTTCAATGCTGCTGCACAACATGTCAAGGCACATCAGAGATAGAGGCAATTGTGAGCCCCTGGATTTTTCCCAATGGACCTGTCAACTTGCCGGCTGTCGAAATCAAATTTAGACATAAAGTAAATTCCCAAAAGGTTTTTACAAGAGGAAAAAATACCGGTCCATATAAACTATAGTGACGGATGCATTCCTTCGCCGTGGGCTGCCACATCCCACTTCTGTTGTTATCTGTCTTCACATGAGCACATGAAATCTATTCAGTCACATGAGTCTGCTCACCTGCTAGAAGCCAGACATGATGGGGGATGGATGCGCTGTACAATCCTATTGGTAATACTTTGTTGTAAGTTTCCATTTGTTTCCATTAGTTAATGCATCATGAATTAAAAATGAACAATAAGCATTTATTACTATAGGTTATTCTTAATTTACAAATATACTGTTGTTCATTGCTCATTTATGTTTTTTCATAATACACTGTTAACTTACTCAAACTGAAATGATAAAATTGTTATTCATGTTAGCTTTAACTAATAGTTTTTTAATTGAATTTTAATTGTATTTTATTGTAAAGCAGTACATTCATACATGAAATTTTTTTTGTGACATATCAGGACACAACTTTGTATAATGACATGGGTATGACACATGAGAGGGTGACTTATGAGGACATAACCCATGTCCCCATTTTTCAAAAAGCTTATAAACCATACAGAATGAGTTTTTTTTTTTTTTGTTTAGTTTTTTTGAGAAAGTAAAAATTCACAAATTTTCCTGTGAGGGTTAGGGTTAGGTTGGTGTAGGGCAATAGAATATACAGTTTGTACAGTATAAAAACCATCAAGCCTATGGGATGTCCCCACTTTTCACAAAAACAAACATCTGTGTGCGTGTGTGCATGTTTTTGTGACATATCAGGACACAACTCTGTATAATGACATGGGTATGACACAGGTATTACAAGGAGAGGGTGACTTATGAGGACATAACCCATGTCCCAATTTTTCAAAACGCCTATAAATCATACAGAATGAGGTTTTTTTGAGAAAGTAAAAATGCACAAAGTTTCCTGTGAGGGTTAGGGTTAGGGGTAGGGTTGGTGAAGGGCGATATAATATACAGTTTCTACATTATAAAAACCATTACACCTATGGGATGTCCCCACTTTTCACAAAAACAAACATGTGTGTGTGTGTGTGTGTGTGTGTGTGTGTGCGTGTTTGCGTGTGTGTGTGTGTGTGTGTATGTGCGTGTGTGTGCACATCTTTTTTAGTTTGCCATAAAAGCTTGGCAATGCATTTGGCAGTTCACTTTTACCATATTTAAAAAGCAACTAAATTACTGTAATTATTAAATTACACATAAAGATGTACTTAAATCCTACTTGAATTACGCACCACGTTTTAATAATTTTTGCGCTAGTCAAATTGCTGGCTTTTGATCCATTATTTAATGCTCAAAATCAGCATGTTTGTGCTTGAAATGGCTGCAATTGTTGCTTGGAGGAGGCACCGCAGAGAACAGAGAGCGCGTGGTAGAAGGGAGAGGATTCTTTCCACACATTCTGTGTTAGTATATTTTGAATGTCGGAATTATCTGAAAATATCATTTGCCAAGCCATGCTATTTTTAATTTGCTTCATGAAATAAAAGATGACTTCGAACCCTCAACTAGGAGTCAAGCAATACCAAGTCTAACAAAACTTCTAGCAAATCTTAAAGGTGGGGTAAGTGATTTCTGGAAGCCAATGTTGATATTTCAAATCACAAAACAAACACACCCCTACCCCAAAAGGGTCTCAAACCTATTTTGATAGCTCCCCCCACAAATACATACACAACCCAGACAAAGTTTATAGCAGAATCTGCAGTGCCAGCCAGCTGAAGGTATAATGTCAACAATAAGTGAAAGCAATGTTACTATGGTAATACAGATTACGAACGTGTTTTGGAAGTACTGTGTGTTTTAACGTGCGTATACAGGTATGTGTTTTAACAACAGCATATATGAAACAAAGCAAAACCAATGTTATTCACCAATCGAAAAGAACCAAAGCAATCTCAGTGTCCGATTGTAGGCCTTCCCGCTCCTTGAGTTCTCTCCAGCGCTGGAAAGGCGATACGATATTTACACGAGTCCTGCTGTATACCTCTTGCCTTATCGTAAGCCTTCTTTTGTTCTGCAGATGTTTTCCTCTTTTGTTTTTTATCTGCCATCTCTATCTTTCTGTCGTCGCTCGGCTAACGCTGAGTGTGCACTGAGCGCTCTCTCCTCCACATCATGAGTAGACACACCCCTTACTGCTGATTGGCATTTTGTTTTGGTGCTTGGCCTGACTCAGTTTTCTAAAGCATTTTTGAAAAAATACATACCCCACCTTAAATTTTTTCAACATACTGTGTCTTCTATATTTCTTAAATTTTTTTTTGCGACTACGCTAATTTGCACTGCACTTGGTATCTTGCGTTGGTCGATATGAAAATGAGATGTTGCGTCTGTGTTCTTTAATTTGCGTGTTGTCGGTAAATCATCCACAAAAATTTCCCCTTTCATCTGAGCTGCTTTGGAATTGCGTTCTTGTACTATTTTGCCGCACTTAGAAAAACTTTCCTAAGTGTCCGAAAACAGTACATTCTGTTTGCACGTCTTAAGTTTATTATTTATATAATGTGTAGCCTCCTCTTTGTAATAGTTTGCTCACGTGTACTTCTTTTTCACAAGGAAATATTTTATGGCAGTAGTTTAAATTAGTCAAATTTGTGCCTAATTCCCAGTCGAGTTTCTTTGTCCCAGTCCATCCCTGGAGTATGAACACCACCCAACAAACCACGTGTAAGACCACCCCCATGCGTTTGAGCACAAACTGGATTTCACTGAATGTGTTGAAAAAAAAGCTACATTCTCAACATGGTATTTCATTTTGCTTAATAAAACAATTGTTCTCATATACATGCTCACTGGCCCGCACACATCAAACAAATGGCTTCAGGCTTTATTTAGAACTCACCATAAAGTGAACAACAAGCGAGTTTAGATTACTTACAAACCGATATGATACGCAAGCAGCTTAAAACACTTCACCACAACTGTCTGGATTCGCTTTGTACTACAAAACCAATTTGTTCAAACATATAATTAGTGAGGAGGGATATGCTTGTTTTTGCATGTGGCTTTTTCTTCATTCTCATTCTTATATGCATACAGTGTATGTAGAGCATATTTACACACATAAAAGAATGTGCGAGTGTCATTTGCACAACCATACTTTTCATCTGCTCTCGCAAAGCAAAATCTCTCTAGGGTATTCATTAGTGAACACTCTACATCACACACACAAGCTGTCAGTACTATAGATCCGCCGGGCCAAGAGGAGATGCCTAATGTATAGCAGTCCCTAAAACTGCATATTTCTGAACATCAAATAGCTTCTCAGCTTTGTAGTTCAAGTTCAAGACCTGTTAAGTGTTACATCTTTGCATCATCTCTTACAACGGGTTCATTTACGGCAGATTTAATGATAGTGCATATTGAATATCCCTCCCAATGTTTAGTCTGCCTCATTCTCTCCCACCTCTCTGTGAGGATGACGTCAACATAAACACATTTCTCTCTTTATAATGACGCTGTATGGACCAGTATGTGTTCGTCTGAACTTATGTGATTGCTTTGTCAGATGTGATGTGGCCCCGTTGTTGCCCCTCGGTTATGGCGGCCCGAGTTCGGCGGCTGGGATGTGCCTTGTTTTTCACTGTGTGGGTGTGTGTGAGTGTGTGCCTGTAAGTGAGTGGGGGGGGGGGGGGAGTCTGTGGCTGCTTTGGCAGGGCTGTGAGGCGTCAGCGCTTTGCCTCATGGGATGTCCTGGCAAAGTCACATACACACAGCACATACACATACATACACAGCCACGCACACACTGACACAGATACAGACGCATACCCGCAGCTCCGTAGTCTAGATAATTAAAACCACACACACACACACACACACACACACAGCAAAACACACCCCCATCCTTGCTGTCGCAGAATAACTCTCCGTTTCTCTCCTTTAATATCACCATACACACACTTTTTATTCTTATTTCATGTTTTTGACATAATTTGTGGTTGTCAGGATGCTTTGTGTCAAAATGGGTGTGTTTAGTGACATGACAGAACCCAAATATTCCAAAATTGTGAATCTGTCAACATTCCAAGCTGTTGAGCAAGTTTGTTTGTGACTGGACAGTTGTAATTATCTCTAAATTAGCAACATCTGTGGCTTAATTAGCATTTTTGCATGTGACTAAGTGCGTGTGTCTATGGCCCTGAGGGTTTGAGAAATGTCATGTCGGTGTCTTTGCCTGTGAGTCTGTCTCTTGTGGAATCAGGCTTTTCTGAAGTATTTTCCCATAAAACTCAAGCCCGGCTGTGGTTTCAAGACTGTATTTTCTTTTTCCCTCTCTTTTTCTGTCATTCTCTCTTTCCACTTTTTGTTGTACAGGGTAAAGTTTCATTCACAATTGCTCTGCGAATGCTTCTGATCTTCCTCTGGAGATCTGTCGCTTCGCGGAGGAGAGTCAGGGTGGGATTAGAGCAATGGAGGGCAACGTGACCTCATGCAAACACACACATAAGCGAGTAATGCAAACACACATGCATGTTTGCTCAGGGGAACTGATGGCGGAGATCGAGACATATCGTCTCAAGCTGTGGTCGCGCTGGAAAAAACAAAAACGAACTCATAATTACTCCAAGATGGAGGTTATCATTTTGATTTGCTGAATTTGGGAAATATTTGGTGGATACATTAAGTTAAATCTAAATTATAGGCTTGAGACTAAAAGTGTTCTTGTTTGGGTTGAGCTAAGGATGAACGGAGAATGGGAAAACTTTCTTCCTGTCATTATGAACAAAGAGAGCTAGAGACGAAGAGAATGGAAGCGAAGAAAGTAGTTTTTTGCCTTCCCTATACATCTTTCATTGCATGTGTATATGTTGCATTCAGATTGCATTTTGCTGGAGGTTAAGGAATGTTTCTTCAGTTAGGGGCACTTTTGGCCCTGTGGACATTGAGAAAATAAACTAAATACATACTTTTTATACTCTACAAAGGTATATTTAAATCTCCCCTTCCATCACATCTCAAAGGATGTATTTAGTCTATTATCATTCTTCTACGGTGAAATGACGTTTTAAACATTTTTGGAATAAAATTCCTTGCTAAGGCTAATTTGCACAATTAGCATGAATTGTATTTATTTTGTCTACATTTTCTTCACACATCACATCTCATATTTCATTTAACTGACACTGCCAACAGTACTCTTCTAATAATTTATAATATTAGGAAATTTTTATTATTTTCACAAGGCTTTTAATCAAGGATGCATTAAACTGATCAAAAGTTATAAAAATAAATTATATTTTCAATAAATGTTGTTCTTTTGAACTAAAGTCATCGAGGAACCCTGAAAAACAATGTATGGATGCCATCACAGGAATGAATTACACTTATATTAAAATAGAAAGCAGTTATTTTAAAGTCTAATGAATTCACAAATATTACTATACATACATATATATATATATATATACATATCATGTTAGAATTGAAAGTCTGGGTCTAGGAGAAGGGTAAAACAATTAACTCTGCTCAAAGCACATTTAAAAAACCTTTAATATAAATTATATAATTAACCCCTTAAAAGTGCAGAAAGTTGAAGGAACACCCATGAACAAACTCCAGCAGAGCTTGCATTTTCCTTTGAGAGGCCATGTGAGCATTTTTGCATGTATTTGTGTGTATATTGTGTGTCTGATTAAGTAGATCAACAAGGGTAGATTTTGTGTACAGGCCCTGATCTGTGTATTAGATCTCAACCGGTGATCTGACATCAGTGCTTATGTGTTATAAGTCTGCAGGCCTGTGCTGTATTTGTCCATGAACCCCAACCAACAGAGTGACACTCATTTTTCCCCACCTCTAATCACTAATGGCACATGCATTTCTATCATCTGGATTAGGCTCAGTCACAGGATGAGTCATAGATCCTGTGTCACTATATGCACAGTGTGATTTACAGAGCCATGCTTGGTCTATAATGAGTCTTTAAACTTTGCATTAGAGAGAAACAGGCACAGGCGAGTGAAGAGACTGAGTTACATAAAGAGATAAGTGTAGGGGTAAGATAGATAATAGAAGAGAGAGAATCAGAAAGAGAGATGTTTGTATATTTCAAGCGGATGTACATTTCCACTCTGTGAGCATGTGTGTAGCACATGGCCATTTCGCACTATGATGAGGAGCCAACATAAATCAGCCCACTTCCTATGGACAGCACTCTCAGGGTCTGCCACTTCCTGTCCTTACTGAAAGAGATCCAAGCACAATTCTGTTATTTTTAGACTAAGCTTCTGTCAAAGTCAGGTGCTCTGCCTGGAATGAATGGAGACCCTTGAACCACCCGTCATCAGGAATAAAAGCAGAGCGTGTTTGAATAGTGATGCTGTACTACAGAAGATCAGATGACCTTCAACCAACTAAGGTTTGTTTTGATGTAAATGACCATGTATTTTCACCATACACGTACAATAGAAGCTACTGGTCTTCTTAAAAGTGTCTAAAATGATTTAGCTGTTTGCTAACCTCTGCCATTTAGCTAACTTCAACCTCATGCTAAAGACCTGCTTGCACAAAATGACTGACAGGCAAGAATTGTTTCTGATTGGCTAAGGCATGTAGTGCTCCCCTTTTTTCTTCTAAATTGATAGTCCCAAAACTATGACTATGAGATAATGATGATAGAACAACACACCCTTGCTTATCAGGTTTGCTTAATAGCCTAATATACATACATGTTGGGAGTCATATATCAATGTGCTGATGGTTGTTATGTCATAACATTTTTGCAGTTTAGTTGTCTAAGTGGACTGAGAAGAAAGCTCTGCATTGTGAACATTAGAATATGTCTACATCTTACTTATGTATGTTAAAAGGAGCCTTAAATGTTCTTTAGAAACATCTCTTATGGTTACACAATAAATCCCTACATCGAATGCTGAGCATATTTTCATGATCTCCTGCTGGTTCATGCACCCCTCCATTCTCATTCACCGCTTTATGGCTGTACAATTTGCGGTAAGAGAAACAAACATCTACAGCCATCAATAACTCAGCTCTTCCTGAAAAGTCCACATATTCTGTGACAGAAGTATTTCAATCAAATTCCAGAGGCCAAGCAGTAATTACCCAGCATTCCAGGGCATTTTGTGGTTGGCCAGCAAGTTTGTGTCCCTCCAATTAGTGCCTCTCCTGTTCCTCAGTAGTGTACAGAGCCATTCAAACTTCAGCTGGAAGAGGGGATGCACAAACACAGTTGTGTGGTGTGCTGTGGTCTGTGTATGTGTTTGTGTATTTCAGCAATTCTCTGACTTTACAGGCTTTACCACAACCTTGGAGCGCCCACAACAACAGCTCTTATGGCCCCTATAAAGATCCTGCTGCATTTTACCCTGCACACTCACAGAAAGTGCTCCTTCCAGTAAACTCTTTGGGGTTAGTAAGATATATATATATATATATATATATATATATATATATATATATATATATATATATATATATATATATATTTGAATTTCTTTTACTAAGCAAGAATGCATTCAATTTATCAAATGTTTACGAAAAGGAAAAATATTTATTATGTTCCAAAAGATTAACTTTTTAAATAAATGCGGTTCTTTTCAACTTTCTGTTCATAAAAGTATCCTAAAAATGTAATGGCTGTTTTCAATATTAATGTCACACCCCTGTGTGAAACATTCACAATAATGTTTTTGAGCAGCAAATCAGCATAGAATTTGTAGTATTGTAGAAATTCACTATAACTTTATATATATATATATATATATATATATATATATATATATATATATATATATGTGGCGAGTGGGGCGGGGCCGAGAGGCGTGGGAACGAGGAGTGAGGCCAGGTGTAGTGATTGAAGATGAGCTGCACTTGCGCCCCACCGCCCGTATCGAGTCCCACGTAGGAGATGGAAGGATATAAAACTGGAGCGACGACCATGAAGGACGAGAGAGGACCAGGCCTGGGACATTATTTTATGTTTGCTTTTTATTTATGCGCACCAGTCGTCCGTGAGGGGCTGGTGCGCTGTTTTGTATTTATTTTGAATAATTAAAGTTTAATTTTGATTGTGCGCCGGTTCCCGCCTCCTTCTTCCCGATGAGTATGGAGATTGTATCGTTACAATATATATATATTAATATATATAAACACACAACTCCAAACAATTAGGTTGCAATGGGTGAGAGACAGAAAGGAGGAGTGCCAAAATAAAACCACTTCATCGACTCAATATTCTGTTTCACCTGGAAATACAGTCGGAAGCAACTTCCGGCAAGTTTGTACTTTTCATGAAAAATAGTTGTACTGAAGTGGAATACTTCAGTTTTATTCTATTTAAATAAAAGTACCACAATTTAATTATACCTCAAGAAAGAAAAAAATTACTCAAGTAATGTAATAAAAGTATTTGTGAATAGTTACAGCACTTTCCACCTCTGAGTATTTATTGTCGCAATTGATGCACATGATGCATTCGCATCTCTTTGTTAAAGTGTTCTTTTGAAGGTTGTCTCTATTTTTGGTGAAGGCAAGTTGGGTATGTGGATGTTTTGCATTCTAGTCAAAGAATTTGTGCCGACTCATTCCTGTGTAATGGGCTTTAAACATGATCTGCTGCTTGACCTTCGACCAAACACAGGCCCAGTCCACTGACCCAGACTCACACTGCTCTACATAGAATCCTTTCACCCAGATCCACTCTGACAGTGAGGAACGGCGACATCTCTGGAGGTCCCTGAGGCTTGACCTTTGACTTTTCCTATCTGGGGCTTAAACCCTGATTTACAGTCACAGTTCAGCCCTCATGACTGACCCCAAACTCAGAAACCTCATAAAGACAGAGCAGAGAGGCTAAACTGCTTGCCACACAGAAAAAAAAAAAAGAAATAAAAAGAAACATATTTTACATCGTTGCCATCTCTTGTATGATTCAGCTCAGAGTACAGAGCCAACGGGAGGAATACGTTCATTGAATATGTGCCACCTCATTCAGCCAAAACTAAGAATGCAGTAATGCAGCCTAAAGGGTTGTGGCGGGCTTTCTCTCACCATGGTTTGGGGGGCTGGGCAAAGGAATCACGGACTGACTGAGGTGGAGATGTGCCAGATGGGCAGATGTTGGCTAAAGGGGAGCAGCAACGGAACCCCCAGCTAATTTTTGACAGTGTTACAGATTTTGTGAAAAACATAAATTGAGCTTCTGCATTCTAGATTTCCCATTTGGATCAAGCCCAGTGCATTATGCATGCTGAAGTTTCTCTACCTTTTTGCCGAAAGGGAATGCCACAGCCGTTTTTATGAATTTTCTCCAATTTCTTCCGTTTAATCTAAACTATTTATTGAAAGAAAAAAAAACTTAAGTAGTTTGGCATAAATATTATTAATTTTAATTTATTAAAATATTTTTTACAAAAATACTTAAGTACTGATTAATATTTGAGCAAACACCAAAGTAAAAACATGTGGTTCAGCCAACATGCATAAAACTAAAAACTTAGAAAAGAAAGAAGAAAATGATATAATGGAAAGGACACCTACAGACTCCCATGACTGTGTGTCTAGATCCAAAACTATCTTAAAATATCAGATCCTTTATATAACATCATGTGAAATGGCCACCTAAAAATGTATATTTATGAGTTAGTAATATTCATTATTAAGATGTCTCGTAATTACCTCAATAAATTTCAAAGCATTTGTCTGATAACGGAGCGAATATGGCATAGTGAATGGCACATGTGTGTTTGTGAGTGTGTGTGGTTTTATACAGATGTCAGAATGATGCATCATCCATCTCCCCACTAAAAAGAGTCCCCACAGATAGAGAGACAGCCAGTGAAGCCACACACACACACACACTACGTATGTACACACGAGAACATATGAAGAAGTTTTATTTCCCTTTTTTCTCAAGCCTTTCATCACAGTCTCCATATGTAACTAATTCAAAGTATCATCTCTGTGCAGTTTTCTCTCTCACTTTCTCTCACTCCATCCCTCTGAAGTGGAAAATCTGAAGTAATTGCTTTCTGAATTAAAGAGTGAAGTCTGAGAGAAATACAAGCCGTCATTTATTTTTGCTTTCTCTCTCTCTTCCTCTCAAGTACAGAGAGCGGATTGTGTGAATGTACCTCGGTTTGACTGCGCCGCTGGATGTACCCCGCTCGCACTCTTACCTCAGAATAAACGTTTCTGCATGTCTGTGTGTCGCAGAAATCTCACCCTTTGCCCTGAGATCATCATTCACACACATACAGTACACACACACACACACACACACACGGTTAGTGGCGGCGGAGCTCTCCAGATCCTCGCTGGCAGCTCAGAACAGAAAACTCATTTGGAAACATGTAATTGGATGGCTTGTGGATGGCTGTCGAGGAAACGATTGTGTGGGAGCGTAATTGAACACATCGCTACGGCTGACACAACAAGGCCTTTAGTTCAGGGTGCTAACTTGACCTACACCTCCAGGGACCAATCATATCTCTGAATAAAACTAGATACTGCTCTCAGTGCGAGAGAAATGATTGTGTGAGAGAATGATTAGTTCTCCAGATGATGATGATTCTTGAGATGAGGGGGCATTTCTCACATCTGAATTATAAGACTACTTTTTTTCAAGTAAAGTCATATGAGTAAAGTAATGTGGTAGTTGTTATATACTATATTCAGTGTAAAAACGTAAATTTCAGCTTGTTCCTCACATAAAGCCATCGTGTGGCTTCAAAGAGTCAAGAATATAGTGTATGAGTCATTTGGACTATTTTTATGGTTTTTATGTCCTTTTTGAAGTTTGAAATCCTTAGTACCCATTTATTGTAAATGCAATGAAAAGAGCAACCAACAGGCTACACTTCTTTGATGATAGGCTATATGTGACACTGGACCACAAAACCTTAAATAAGATCATGTTCCATGAAGATATTTTGTACATTTCCTACCGTAAATATAGAAAATTAAATCTTAAGCTTCACTTAAGACAGGTTTTGTGGTCCAGGGTCACATATATGGTTTCATATTTGCACTCTTGTGCTACCAAGCTGTAATTTTTAAGGGGTTATATGATGTTGCTAAAAGAACATTATTTTGTGTATTTGGCGTAATGAAATGTGTTAATGCGGTTTAAGGTAAAAAAAAAAAAAAAAACACACACACATTATTTTCCACATGCTGTACATTATTGTTTCTCTTCTATGACCCACCTTTCTGAAACACGTTATTTACAAAGCTCATCGTTCTGAATAGTGAAGTATGCTCTGATTGGCCAGCTATCCAGTGTGTTGTGATTGGCTGAATGCCTCAAGCGTGCAACTAATTGTTATGCCCGTTAACATACTGTGATGACGTGTCTCCCGGCACGAGAAGACAAAAACAATAAAAGACATTTTACAAAAGAGGTATTGTTGCATCCAGTGGGGACCTATATACTGTTTATAATGACTAATACTGTCTTGTTACGTGTTGCGTGTCATGCTGCTTAAACATAAAACTATGTATTCATTTGTGATCTGAGAAATGACAGACAACAAGCTCTACTCTACAATGCTCAAAACTTGCGTTTGAATCATCAGTGGCAAATCCTTTACATATGTAAACATACTTACAGACAGTGAGTCGGAAGGGTCAGACTGTCAATGCAAATATGGAACTAGCCCCAGAAATAGACACCGGTTTCACAAGCTCACCTTGCAGATAACTGTATGTGAATTTGGCGTGTTACCCAGGGAGAGGACTCTAAGCTTGGCATTAGCCTGAATGCTAAATGCTCCCTCCCTCCTAGAATGGGTTGACGGTGAGGAGTCGGGTGGTGGAGGGATGCTGAAAGACTAGAGAGAATGAAGTAAGGCTGCTATGATTATTTATAGTGGTTCTCTCTTGTGGTGCTTGTATAGATGATGCGATTACTGATGGTGAATTGGCTGCGTTGATGATCTACGCATGCTCCTCCTGAAATATGTTAATAAAACATCATGTTGTAGGCTACTCTCACAGGAAACAGTCAACATCCTTCGTAAAATGCGTTGCACACATATCTGTGTTGAACTGTTCCGGAACAGTGTTGTAAATACAACTTATCCACTGATTTCTAGTTTTGTCCTCTTTTGGAAGGCCAAACAAAGTAGTTTCACTTTCACAGCAAAACACACAGCTTCTCCAGGACATGGCGCTGGCAGCAACAGCGAAAATAAAAGTTACGCCTTTTTGTCTTAGCTTGAACATTTGGGCGTTGTTATGCAAATCTTCCCACATCGTGACATAAACATGTGGGGGCGTGTTAGAATGAGCCGTTTTAGGAGGGTGTGGTTGACTCTTAACTTTTATAAAGAATATCTCTTTAATTTTTACAACTTTACAGATTTTTTTTATTCACCAAGAGCTTCTAACCCTCCAAAGAGAAAGGAAAATTTTTAATTGCATCATATGACCCCTTTAAGTGAAAATGTACACTACCATTGAAAAGTTTGGGGTCAGTAAGATTTTTGAATGTCTCTTTTATGCTCACCAAGGCATACATCAAAAATACAGTACAAACTGTAATATTTGTGAAACACTGTTGCAATTCAAAATAACTGTTTTCATTTTTTATTTATTTTAAAATGTTATTTATTCCTGTGATGGCAAAACTGCATTTGGTGTCACATGATCCTTCAGAAATCATTCTAATGCTAACTTGCTGCTCAAGAAACATTCTTATTTATTATCAGTGTTAAAATGACGTAGGTTACCATAATATATTTTAAGTCAGCATAACTCATCTGGCACACACGTCCATACAAAAGAACAACTGCTGCCGCTTTACTCATTTTTTTTACTCGGTTACTAACGTAACAAAATATTTAACATAGCAGTTTATGTACCATTCTTAAAGAAAGTAACAGTGAGGCAGTCTGCTGTATAAAATATCCCATTTTATGGTACAAAAAAGGAAGTTGCTGGGAAATGAAATTGATGGCCTGTCATGCTTGTGGTAAGATCGCCTTGGCCTCTGCTTGTGTCCAGCTGGTCAGTATGTGGTGAGAGACATACGAACCGCTCGCTTCTAATCTGAGCATCTGAACACAAACACCACCAAGATGAGTCCAAAACTGCTCTGGTTTCATGTTGCTTCCGTTTCCTTGCAAAAGAAAGGCCTTTAACAACAGCGCACACAAACCACAATTACAATCTAGGAGATCTACATATTCAGGATGCAAAAACGAAGCCAGTTTTGTGGTTGGGAAAGAAAGAGAAAGACAGAGAGAGAGGGCAAGGATGGGATGGTAAGGACAGATTTTGAGAGTGATGAGGAGTGTGATCATTCCGGTCCTATCTTGACCCGTCACATCACACGAGAGAGTGATGCAGCACTTGGCCCTGTCCTAATGCCAGCGAGAGCGAGACAAGGATCGCTTCTCTTATCAGCTCTATCTTCAAACAGCATGTGGTGTGTGTTTGTTTGCTTGTTTGAAAGAGAGCATGTGTGGTGTATCATCATGCAGTACTTGTGCTTGCATGATAACACATCCTCCCAGGCTTCATGCTGTTTGGAGTTATTGTGTGTCATTGTGTGTTTAATGATGCAGTGAACGTCAAGTAGATAGTCAGACTCAGGACAGACAGTTTTTAATCAGAGTCAGAACCCACTGACATCATGAACACCGATCGGGACACTGAGAGAACTAGTGTTTTTAAGCACATCTAAACTAACAGAAAATATATCGATGGATTTCATTTTCTTTCTTTGTTCTTTTTTCATCTATATGCTAGTCAATAACAGTACTGAATATACATACTGCCATTCAAAAGTTTGGGGTCAGTAAGATTTTTCAAATGCTTTTAAAGTAAGCCTCTCATGCTCACCAGGACTCCATTTATTTGATAAAAACATAGTAATATTGCAATATTGTAAAATATTAGTTATTCCCCGAATTCATAGCTGAATTTTTATTATCATTACTCCAGTATTCAGTGTCACATAATCCATTAGAAATCATTCTAATAAGAAGACTGGATGTGCAAGAGACATTATTATTATTAATAAAAATATTATCATTTATGTTGTTATAAATAAAAGTTGTGCTGGACACCATTTTCCAAGATTCTTATACATCTATTTTCAATGATGTATGTCTTTTCTGTCCATTTTGATCAGTTTAATTATTTTGAAGTCCAACCATTAATAAGCTAAACTAAATATTATATATATATATATTAACTAAATGTTAACAAAATATTTGTTTCCACCTAATAAATTAATAAATAAACAGTTTGTGATTTTTAAGGGTGAAATTTGGTGGAATTTGGCAACATGGATTTAAACATGTTAAACCATATTAAATGAATCAGTCTTATTGGCATTGCAGATTAGCCAAAATATGAAATAAAAGAAAACGCAAAGGGAGAGGAGTGTGTAAAACTTTATGAATGATGCTTCTCCAGTTCTGCTGAAATCTGTGAATGACTCTGTGGACTTCAGCAGGCACAGATTCTTTGTGGGCCTGAGGAGACTAAAAAATGAACGCTCACA
Organism: Carassius gibelio; assembly: GCF_023724105.1. Classification (NCBI taxonomy): domain Eukaryota; kingdom Metazoa; phylum Chordata; class Actinopteri; order Cypriniformes; family Cyprinidae; genus Carassius; species Carassius gibelio. The sequence goes on along the minus strand of NC_068408.1, from coordinate 16,171,187 downwards.
ACAAGCAGCTGTGTTTTCTATCATCTTAATGGCATCACTGGTACACAATAATTGTTTTAGATGTGATATAACTGACCTGTATTCCATTTTTAGCACCCTCTTCCTCAAGCTCAGCTATTCTACTGCAATACCAGCAGAGCACCAAAGAGAATCACTGCAATTTCCAGACAATTCCCTTTTCCTCTTAGCCTAGAAACCGAGAGCATGTTTTCCAGCGCAGGTCTTTGTTCGGTTTGTGCACTGATCTAAAGCATTGTTCCTGCAGAAGGAGGAGTGCAGGGGGAATAGTCTGATGAAGATGTTCCCACATATACATATGCACACAGTAGATTGAGATGTATCTTCACATGCACACACATCAGGTCAAAGGTCCATATGTGGTGCTTTAGAGTCTCTTTCAGGGCTGTGGAGGAACGGGGGGAGAGAAGAATGGAGGGCCGGGGTTTCATTGAATTCGTTGGGTTTAAATGACTTCATAACGTCTCAATAACACAAATCCCAAACTTTCTCATTTCAGACGTTCTTTCACACTAAATTCAAAGTGGCATACTTGTGAGCGTGTGAGAGTTTTAGGGTGTGGTGGAAGACATCCTGAGAGAGACTGTTTGTTGCTTGGGGAGGTGTGTGTCTGGTGCCCCCTGGTGAGCAGGGTGAAAACAGCAGCATCATAATTATCACAAATTTTTTTTTTTTTCTTCATCAAACAGCTGGTTTCGATACACAGCTGCAAAAGACTGTTTGTGTTATTTTAACGAGACACTTATGTGAAGTGATAAACTAGGTATTGATGTGATGTTTTTATACTCAAACTGGTTTTAGATGCTGAGCTGTTGGTTTTGTTTGTCTGTCTAAGATTAATTGTGTGAAAAGATGTCCACCTCATGACTCCCACAGCTTATCTTTCCCATGACTCCCTGCTCTGGTCTCTGTGGGTGACGGCATGTCCCCTCCCTCTCAGTGCCCAGCCTTTCTCTTGTGTGAATGGAGCCGGTTTACATCTCTATCTCAGGGTCAGGGTGGGAGTGTGTGAGTATATGTGTGTGTTTCCTGCATGAGGTGTCTGTATTCTGGAAATAGAACTTAAATGTGTTACGGTAGCTTGGTATGATAAGTTTAAGCGATATCCCACTGGTCAACACACACATGCACACAAGAGTCTGCGGACTCCATTGAATTACAGTAAGTCAGTGTTGTCATGACTACAGCAGCATGAGGGAGAATACCCACAGAGCTTCTCAGAAGATATTGAAATTACACTGTCATAGGTCATATCCATGACAACGCCCCTGATTTAGCACCAATTTGATCGCCATTAGCTGTCTGAAACAATGCTGTGGTCACTGTACTCCGTCTGTTCCGACGCTTACACACAAAGAACTCCTGCTCCCTAACATATAGTTCAAATAAACAACAAACACTAGACTGTTTGTTTTACAGAGGTTCAGTTCCATTAATCTATTCACAGTTAACAAATCTAGTTACACACACACACTTTCTCTCTTACTGTGTACAAACTGTGCAAACTGTGTACAATTCCCATCTTAACAGAGCACTTTTATTTCCAGTCTGTACAGTATATACTACATACACTTGGAAGTCTATAACGGAAGTGTTTAAAAGCATAAATGGAACACTTTATTAATTATTATTATTATTATTATTATTATTAATCTGTACTACATTTTATCTTTATTGTTTTTTACTTAATTAATTTTATATATATTAAATATTTTAGAAATGTTAAAAATAATAAATATTTATTTGTTTATTAAAATATCTAACATGTCTAGTTTATAAATGGCTACTAATAACAATAATAAAAAATATAAAATAAATTATTTTAAAATAACATGTTATATATTATTATATGTAAAAAAAATTCTTATACGTTATGTGTAAAAATAGTTTTTTATATGTTACTGTTTTTATATTTTAAATGTGTTATTAATATTGTCTGTAATATTTTTCTCTGTAAAAAGTATACTTTGGATATTACTGGGTTTTACCAGCTTTGCATGATATCTATTTTTAAACAGTGCATTTTCATGTTTTTATTTGTAATAGTGTTTCTATTAAAATCGTTCACTGCAAAATCAATTTTATTTTAGTTATTTTAGGATAGTTTTTCTGTGGTTTCAGAACCTGTAATTCATCCAGAATGTTTCTTTTAATAATTATTTTGGGACATTAAATTTTAATAAAAGAGTAAGCTGAGTCAGGTAAAGAAAGAGTGAAAAAAGAAGTGGAGGACAGAAAGAGAAGGGTTTGAGAAAAAGAAAGAAGGGAAGAAGAATAGGATTCCTGTAGGGATAAAAAGGCAAGGGAAACGTCTCTCTCAGCACGGATAAATATTTGGGATAAGCCTGGTTTTCTCATGTAAAGTGGATCCAAGCCCTGAATCCAGAGTCCACACACACACACACACACGCACACACACACAAGTGGCCTAATTTAACTACATTGAGAGCTGCAGATTAGCTCTTTCTCTCTCTCTCTCTCTACTATCTCTATCTCTCTTTCTCTCTCCCTGTCATATTCCTACTCACTCTCACACAACACAAACAATGGCACATACTCGTGTGAAATGAGCTTCACACACACACACACACACACACACACACAGCACCTCACAATACATGTGCTGGCATCCCTAATCCAGCCTTAGAGAGCGGTCTGGAACGGACCCTCTTTCAGGACTCCAGAGGAAGGGGAGGAGAAGAACGGAGTTCATTGACAACAGTTGCATTTGAGTGAGGATTTGGTTGATGATTTTATAAGGAATGCTCGAGTGAGCAGCAATAGACCCCCGGCCCCTCCTTCTCCTCATCTCTGGTCATTTACTCTGCTGGGGACGTTTGTCCTCAAAAAGCCCCCCTCCAGAAACTTTATTTTTCTGTCCAAGTATAATAGACAGAACCCCTTCTGCCTTCCTCCACACACAGACACACACTCCTGTTTCGCTCCTTTCATATACACAATTACACTCCTCCTCCATGATCTGTTATGAGTAGGTTTTGTATGATAAGTCATGTTTCAGGCTATTTTCATCCTCATAACTCATACATTTCATAATAAATTCCATCTCAGTAGCAGATGACTATTTACAGAAGCATGTCACGGCAAAGTGACAGCTGGAAAGCAGGATCTACACCAGCGTAGAGAGTCTGCTTTGCATGACCTTTTCATCTGCTAATAACAGAACATTTAACATTATACATTTATGTACATCATTCTGTCAAAACTGCATTCATTCCAAAAATTCCATTTTTATTAAATGGTTAAATTAACAAAAATATTTAATGCATTCATATTTAAATATTTTGCAATTAACTTCAAATATATGGTATTTTATAGTTTTTTTAACTCTACCATAGTACAGTTGTTGTGCATTTTTTGCACACATTTTTGCACTAATGAATCTCTTTTATAGGCAAAATTATAGGAAAGGTAGTTTTTAATCAGCTGAACAAATACTTAAACTCAAATGGATACCTGGATAATTTTCAATCTGGTTTCCGACCGCATCACAACACAGAGACAGCACTCATTAAGATAATAAATGATATTCGCTTAAATTCTGATATTTTTGCAAAATATCAGTGCTGGTATTGCTAGATCTCAGTGCTGTGTTTGACACTGTCGATCATAACATACTACTCTAGAGACTGGAAAACTGGGTCGGGCTTTCTGGGATGGTACTCAAATGGTTCAGGTCATATTTAGAAGGGGGAGGTTATTATGTGAGTCTAGGAGAGCATAAGTCTAGGTGGACGTCCATGATATGTGGAGTCCCACAAGGCTCAATTCTAGCACCGCTCTTGTTTAGCCTGTATATATATATATATATATATATATATATATATATATATATATATATATATATATATATATATATATATATATATATGTATATATATATATGTATATATATATATATATATATATATATGTATATATATATATATATATATATATATATATATATATATATATATATATATATACCAAATTGCCTATCACAGCTATGCTGATGATACCCAGATTTACCTAGCCTTATCTTCAAATGACTACAGCCCCATTGACACCCTCTGCCAATGCATTGATGAAATTAATAGTTGGATGTGCCATAACTTTCTTCAGTTAAACAAGGAAAAAACTGAAGTCACTGCATTTGGAAACAAAGATGAAGTTTTCAAGGTGAATGTATACCTTGATTCTAGGGGGCAAACAACTAAAAATCAAGTCAGGAATCTTGTTGTGATTCTGGAGACAGAAATTAGTTTCAGTAGTCATGTCAAAGCAGTAACTAAATCAGCATACTATCATCTCAAAAACATTGCAAGAATTAGATGTTTTGTTTCCAGCCAAGACTTGGAGAAACTTGTTCATGCCTTTATCACCAGCAGGGTGGACTATTGTAATGGTCTCCTCATCGGCCTTCACAAAAACACCATTAGACAGCTGCAGGTCACCCAGAACACTGCTGCAAGGATTCTGACTAGAATCAGAAAATCTGAGCATATCACACCAGTCCTCAGGTCCTTACACTGGCTTCCAGTTACATTTAGGATTTAAGTACTTTTTACTTTTAAAGTACTTTTATTTAAAAATCACTCAACGACCTAGGACCGAAATATATTGCAGAAATGTACACTGAATATAAACCTAACAGAGTACTCAGATCATTAGGATCAAGTCACTTAGAAATACCAAGGGTTCACACAAAACAAGGGGAGTCCGCTTTTAGTTACTATGCCGTCCGCATTTGGAATCAGCACCAAGAATCTGTTTAGCTGTGCATTTATTGAATGAGCACTCTGCGATGTCCGAACTGATTGCACTGTATTTTACATATTCACTGTATTTTATGTCAAATCATTTTATAATTTTAAAGGTTTTAAATTCAATCTAAATAAGTATTTTTTTTTTTATCATTTTCAAGTTTTTATTTTAAGTTTGATTTATGAAATTTCTTCTTTTCTTCATATCACTTGCTCACCAATGGATCATCATGCAATGAATGGGTGCTGTCAGAATTAAGAGACCAAACAGCTGATAAACAATCACAACAAAACACCAGTCCAGTCCAATTAACATCTTGTGAAGTGAAAATATGCATTATTGTCCCTTATATGTTAGTAGTATTGCTTTCTCCAGTTAAAAGACTGTCTTGCCTGAATCAGGAGAGAAATGTGCAAGATCATCAAAACAGTTCTAAACAAATGTGCATTGCATACCATTTCTGCATTATCCATGTGGGACAGACAAACAAACTACTGTGGAAAAGGACTGTTTTTTTTTTTTTCTCTCTCTCTATCACCCTTGCCCATGTAGCATGTTTCCAAATTTTATTCATTGTTTCTGTTTTGTATTCATGTACAGCAGAGTAAAACATTTATGTATATTCACTTCCTTATCTATTCTATTAAATATACTTCAACATTCATGCATGCAGCCCCCTCCTATCTCTCTCTAACATACATTCTGGGCTTCATTAATATTCGACAGATACGTTCCTGTATGCAATTTGGCTTGGTTATTTTTTTTGAGCTATTAGGGTGGGGGCTAATTGTGCTTATTATGCATGAAAATAGGACAGAATAATTAAAATAATCAAGAATCAGGTCAGAAGTCTGTATTGTGGTAGTGCACAGTATTTTAATACATTGTTTTTTGAGGTTTTTATCTCATATTTTCACCTGAATTGTGAAAGCTGTGCGTGTGTTTGCAGGGAAACGTTCCTCATTATCTGGAAATATTCCTCAATATTCAACATTAATTTTCGGTGTTAAGAAGCAAACAACCGGTGGAACTGTAAGAGCTATGAAAGAAGTTAATAATCTATCAGCTCGGGGGGGGGGAACTGCAAGCATACTGACTACACATTCCAAACATATGCACAGAAAAATATCTTTGACTTATTTCTATATTTTCAGTTGAATGTCTCAAATTGTGCTAAGGTATGTAAATACGTTTTTTAGTTCAATTATTAAAGGAATAGTTCACCAAAAACTAAAAATTTGCTGAAAATTTACCAGCCAAAAAGTAGATTAGTTTTTTTTTTTTTTTTCTGAAATAAATTGGGGAATTTAGCATTACACAACTTGCTCACCAATGATATTCTCTGCAGTTCAGAATGAGAGAACAGTTTATAAAATAATCCACAAGTAATCAACATGACTCCTGTCTTGTAAAGTGAGAAGCTGCATGTCTGTAAGAAACAAATCCAACATTAAAGCATTTTAAATATAAACTTAGAGTTGTTGATTACTTGTGGATTATTGTGATGCTTTTATCAGCTGTTGGGACTTTCATTCTGGCACCCATTCACTGGAGATGATCTACTTCTGAGCCAATGATTTAATATTAAATTTCTCCAAATGTTTTCTAATAAAGAAATACAACCTTTTACAACTTGGATGACCTGAAGGTGTGTAAATTTTCTGCAAATTTTCATTTGAACTATGGTGAACTATTCATTGTAGCTCTCTCTTTTTCTTCATATCTGGAGCTTAGAGATTGTTTTGCAACTACAATGCACTGTGCCATCCCTTACAGACCGTAAGACATACCTGTCCCTTTGTACATCCCTCCAATAAATTACAGGAATGCGAACCTGTGAAATTGTATTAGAAACGATCAGAGCTGTGGGACCAAGTCCAGGTTCATTGTTTATATTGCTGTGCACTGAATACAGTATGAGGTCTCTGGAACGGAATGAGATTATTGTGAATAATGAAACTGTAGTAGGTTGATGGCGTGGGCTCTGGTGTTCGGCAGCTGCGGATCTTCTCTTTATTAATTCTGTTCTGGTTGAACAGAGACACAAGAGTGATTTGCCGCCCTGGAGCCAAGCGCTGTAATGTGATTTGAGCACGGTAGCATACAGATGCTAAATTATGTACACACATACACACAGGACAAAGTTATTACTGTTTTAGTTCCCCTGGAAACCTAATTTGTACTGCATGCGTGCTGGAATTGTCCTGTAGGTGCACTTAGAAAGTTTGCTCTTGTAAGCATTCATTCATCGGCTCAGGGCCACACAGAATTACCGGCCACAGAACTCCACAGATTTCAGCTGAATCGAAACACCCATCATATACACATTTCTAGACATCATTCATCCATCGTGCATTCGTTTATGAAACATTTTGGCTAATTTGATTATGCTTCTTAACTAATAAGAGAGCACCACTGATTCCCAGTGGCTTGGCAGCTGATTTGGCGCGCTGCCCTGTGTGAAGATTCCTCAGAATATCTTCTGTTTTCCACATAAGAAAGAAAGTCATTAGTAATGAAACGAGGGTGAGTAAATGATGAAAGAATTTTCACACTAACTCATTTGATCATTTCTTACTAACCAACAAATTCTGAATCATCTGCCATGATGTAACGACAGGAAGTTAGAAATGAGGGTTAATTAGTCATCAGATCCATCACTTTATTAGTAGAGTCAGAATAAGAGACACATTGTCAGTATTAATTATTACGTCAGGCGCGTGGTCATTAAGCTAACGAGCTGAGATTCTGGACTAGAATTAACCAAGACGCCATACATAATTAACAGTCAAATCTTCCTCTGTGCTATTAAAAACCAATTTACACTGCGGCTGCACCCTACTAATGCCTGCAAGAGGAATTACACTCTCACCACATCTGGCACACATCATTTTCTTTCCAGGTAGCTATCAGTCCTCCCTCTTCCTCCATCTCTCCTTCGGTTTCTTACACTCCTCTTCAGTTCCCCTCTTTTGTCTTTCTCATTAGAGTACTCTGTTTATACCTTTATTGCAAGCCTCTCTTCCCTTTCTGGATAAAAGGCATCATTAAAATCACAGCATTTTAATAAGCCACATACCCTGTGCCTCTGCAGAGATAGAAAACATGAGAGAAGTTGAGGAAGGAAGAAAGGGAGGGAGATGAGTCGAGAAAGCAGGTGTTTTCTGATTGTTTTGCTCTTGAATCTGGCTGAACTCATTTCCTGTGTCCATCCCACAGTGACCGGCTGATTATCACAGGAAGATGTAGCTCATCTTATCAGGTGGTTTGAAGTACTTCCGTTTGAGTTAGATAATTGCCCACCAAAGTAGGCTATGCATACTCCCCCACACACACCTGCAAAGACATTATTAGTACAAAGGGCTCCCTTGTTCAAAGAGAAATTGTATTAAAAGTACACTAGTAGTGTGCTTCAGATTTGAAAAGGTATATTTAATTTATTATAAAAAATGTTTTTGCAGATAGTGTAATATTAATGAACTAAAAGTAAAGAGGGTGCTTTCATAACTCTTTTTCTTAACACACTTAAATGCACAAATGCACATTGTAATAATGTCAAGTTAAAACCTGGTTTCACAGACAGGGATTGGACTAAACCAGGATTAGGCCAAAGTTCAATTGGGACATTATTTTTTATAAACATGTCTTAGAAAATAAAAGAAGGAAAGAAAGAAAGAAAACATCATGGGAGTGCAATCTTGATATAAACAAAGACACTGATATATTTTAACATCAGTATGTTTTATTCTGGGACTAGGCTTAATCCTCTTCTATGAAACTAGGGGTAAAAGTTTTACTTTAAAGTACATTTAAAGTACATATAAATCATTGCTTTAACAATCTCATATTTTACTTATTTTACTTCTTAACTTATTATTGACATTCTAAAGCACATGTTAAGGATTTGATTGTAAATATTTAAATGGCCTAATGGACTAAATGAACTGTATTAAAAAACCGAGTTACCACTTGAACACATCTTTCATACACTAGTGTGTTCAAGTGTAATACGAGTGGTATGTAAAAAAATGTTTTTTAAACAAAGATATAGTGTGTTATTTTAGTTCAATACCACATTTGAGTACAGATGTTTTTAAGATTATCTTAATAGGTACTAAATAATATTTTTTTAGTATATTAAGTACAAAATTTGTGTGTGGAAATAGAACACTATTATGGAAGTGCACTTTCTTTCTTTTTTTCTTTCTTTCTTTCTTTCTTTCTATCTATCTATCTGTCTATCTATCTATCTATCTATCTATCTATCTATCTATCTATCTTTCTTTCTTTCTTTCTTTTTTGCCTGGGATGACATACAAGTTTAAATAGAAATTACACAATAATATATTTTAGTTTACATAAATAAATTACAAATAAAGGTGCACTTAAATCACTGACTTATTAACCTGCAATTCAATTTCCAAAAGCATTACACTCAGTTTGCAAAAGTATATTCTTTTAAAGTACTCATTTGAATGCACTGTATGAATGTACTTCTTTTTTGAAGATAAAGGCTCTTATCTTTATTTAGCTGTATGATTTTCATCTAGCAGATTATAAAACAAGATTTAAAAAATCCATTATTTTACAGATATGAGTCACAGAGACATGATGAAACACCCAACCACACAGAAACACTTATAACCACTTACAAACCTTAGCAACAACACAGCAACAAGATAACTCAGGTATTGGTATGGTATTGGTGGTTTAAAGGATACGGTGTGGATCTATTAAGTCCCCCACGGTATGTGAAACAGATGAACTATGCCTTTCGCTGTCTGTCTGTCAGTGTCAGCTCTGTGTAGTGTCTGTGATCGTGTATGGAGAATGAAGGGGAGGGCAGGGGTACAGTCTCTGGCATGGCGCCATGTTTATGCTAAACTTCAGCACTGTGTCGTGCGTCACCACAGAGAAGAAGATGGCTTGTTCATCCTGACACAAACAGGACATTAATCACACACACACACACACACACACACACACACACAGATAAGCACCAATGTACGCAGTCATCTATATCAAAAGCAGCTTGGCACTTAAATTGGCCCTTTAAAACCAATCACAAATAATCTATGATTTTACAATCATGTCCAATGTCCAAAGAGACAGCTGTGCTGTTCTAGACAGTGTTTAACTGTAAAAAAAAAGGAAAAAAATTTGTTTATTTCACACAAGATATAAAAGAGTACAATGACTAATGTTAAATGTTTGGACTACCACATCTCCGCAGTCTTTTTTTCTTTTGTCTTCTCTGTTCCGTATCAAACATAGATGTCTGCTTTCCTGTCAGTGGCACCAGAAAGACACCAGGAGTCTGACAGAGGGGCCTAAACTCTCATGCAGGTACTGTATGTTGGACACAGACACAAAAGAATATATCTCACTTCTGATTACAGATTTGTCTCCAAAACATGGTTATGTAGGCACACTCAAATAAACAAAGAAGCTCTACCTGGGTAGCAGCAGTAAGTCTCTCTTCCACAGAAATATATATGCTGTAAAATTTGATGTCTGCTACATGAGGTGCTACAGGTCAAAGGTTAAGTATGTAATGCTGCACAGATGTTCAGATGACTCTGAACACACTACATGCCTTTGAACACAAACGTACAGTGCTAGGGTCAGAAAGGCTCGTCTACAGTAAGGCTTTTGTGGCAAATAGGAAAAGTGTTTATGAGCTGGCCATGACAGCTGAACCTGCGAGCCATGTTTCTTTTAGATTTTAATAAGCTGTGTGAAAAGTCACTAACCATTTCTCTCTCCGACTACTTTTCTCCCTCTGTCTTTTTCACACACTCTCTCTCTGCCTAACTTTCCTATTCATCCCTCTCTGTCAATTTTTTTTTTTTTTTTTTACTTTGATTTGTGCATGACCTTGGCGTGCTTCACTTCGTGACTTCATTCTGGACTGTGTGAACTGTAAAGGAGGTTTGTTTGGGTAACTTGAGTAGATCTTATTGTTGTATCCACCATACAGTACTTGCTGCCAGTGAGCCAGATGCAGATCAAAACCTGACACTGAGGGGTAAAACTCATTAAAAAGCAGGAGAAAGCATTACCATTTACCTTGAGTTTACCTCTGAGTAAACCTTTTGGGATTCATCTTCAGTTCATTGATGGTTTTAGTGCTGATTGCGCTATCATCAGACTTTGAGTTGAACACAGACACTCATTTTTGAAAAAGAAAGAAAAAGGTCTTCTTTGTTAGCGAATGGTGAGCTGCTTAAGGAAGTGGGTTTGTTGCCTGATAATGAGAAACGAGGAAGAAGAATAGATAAGAGAGTGGTCATGAAAAGAAGTTATAGTGTTCAGAGGGGAGTCAGCCTTTGCCTTCTGTCATCATCATCATTATAAGGGTCCATTTCTCCCACCAAACAAAGCATCTAAAACACAACCACTATATTCTTAACTGTTTTTAGCATTTCTTCTAAAAGTTTCTGTCCCTCATTATTCAACCACCCTCTATCAGCAGTTATGTATTTGATCTCAGTGAGCCCAGAAGTTGCCAGTACACTAATTAAAGCACCTAAGCTAACATTTCAAATTTTAAGGAAATGAACACTTTTGTTCAGCAAGCACACATTAAGTTAATCAAAAGTGACAGTAAAGACATTTATAATGTTACTACAGAATTCTATTTCAGATAAATGCTGTCCTTCATGAAACCTATTCATCCAAAAATCCTTATAAAGTATCAGTTTCAAACAAAAATATTTAACAACACAACTTTTTTTTATCATTGATGATATACATAATTAATGGAATGAATTTCATTTTAAAATACATTAAAATATAATGCCATTTTGAATAATTAATAATTCTAAATATTGTTTTGGTCACACTTTATTTTAGGGTCCAATTCTCACTATTAACTAACCATTAACTATGACTTTTGCCCCTTATTAACTTATTAAATTAACCCCTTATTTGCTGCTTATTAATAGTTTATAAGGTAGTTGTTTAGTTTAGGGTATTGGGTGGGATTATGGATGTCATGCATTATATGTACTTTATAAGCACTAATAAACAGCCAATATGTTAATAATACACATGCTAATAAGCAAGTAGTTATTAGTGTGAATTGGACCCTATACTAAAGTGTTACCAAAATATCTTATCGACTCAAAATTTCTGATTTGTGTATATTTAGAAAACAGAAAAGTGGGTAACATTTCAGTATATGGATTAACTCTCACTATTAACTAGATGCTTAGCCTGCCTATTATTAACATATTGGCTGTTTATTAGTACATATAAAGCACATATTCTGCAGGACCATATTCTACATCCCTATTCCTACCCACTACCTGAACTTAACAACTACTTTGATTAACTATTAATAAACAGCAAATAAGAGTTTATTGAGGCAAAAGTCATAGTCAATGATTTGTTAATAGCGAGAATTGGACCTTAAAATAAAGCGTGAACGAAAAGCATCACAGAAGAAAAAAATATATATTTAAAGATTTTTAATCTAAGGCACACAGACATTTAGTTACTTTATTTTTGTGATATTTGTGTTGATGTTATGTTTACCATATTTTTTTTTTCTATTAAAAAAAGCAGACCTACTTTTTCCATATGACTGTGTTTTAATAATTCTTTTTTTTTTCTGCGGTTCTACCCGGTTTCAATTTATTTTGTCATCAGTATAAGCCAAAATTTCCATATTACTGCAGCCATTGGGCTCACCAATAATGATTTTGTCTCAGACCATATACATGCACAGTGATGGCTTGTTCCTGAGCAATGCATTTAACCCCAGTAAGTTTTGAAATATGTTTTGTACTCCACATCACTTGAATAAAAAGACAAATAATCAAAATGACAAACTAACTTAAAACCGGCCTCTTAACATCTTCATGTCTCCACTTAATGTTTATTTTATCAGTAAGATATTCATAATTCACTACCTCACATTGAGACACTGACAGTGTCAACCTGTTTGCACATTTGCCTACATTCCTGTGTACAGTATCTTAATATTTAAGACTACAGTATAATGCACATATGCACATTGTACATCCCTGTGTATTTTAATATTTAAGACTACAGTTTACTTTCATGCACATTATCTTGCATTCTATATTTAATTCTACAACATACATCTTTTTAAAATGTTATTCTTATATTTTTATTGTTTACTTTTATTTCATTCATTCATTACATAGCTTTATTTATGTATATTTTCATCCGTGTTGTTTTCTTTAATAATTGCACTGTCCATGGAGCAGACCTGACTCACATTTCACTGCTGGTTATATATGCTCTATATAATTGTGTATGTGATGAATAAAAATCTTGAATCTTGAATCTTGAAACTAACAGGATCGTCAGGCAGTCTTTCTTATCCACATAGTCTCCAGCTTCCTGAATGACCTTCATCTGCATATTTCTGATCTGGACCACCAGAGTGGCCATACCTGAAGTATTCATAGGGTGGCTGCATACAGTATGTTAGGTTTGTCAGGGGATCACCTTTCCCTCCACATCTAAGAGTCCGTCTGAGAGTGTGTGTGTTATGGGGCACAATTTGGCACAGAAATCAAAATCTCCAGCCGAACACATGTTTGTGCATGTGTGAGCGTAGGCAGTTTTTAACAGGCTTTTAAGCTCTTCTCTTCCGTTGGTGGACCGCAGTGTATAATGTCACATGTAACCCTGGTTGCTGTGGTTACTGACCCCTCAGTCATTAGATTGATATTTGGCGTGGGCTGTATGGATGTGTGCAGTTTTTTTGTTTGATCTGTGAACTAGCCCCTGCCACCCATCTCTCTACTCTTTTCATTCTCAGCCAGAATAGCTGCAAATACTGTTATGATTGGCAGGGTCTTTTCAAGTGTGGGCATCGATGATGAATTCTCTCTTTCTCACTCCTGCTTCATACACTCTTCTTTTTTAATATAGTAGCCCCAGCAGAACTGTTGAGACACTTTAATTTTTTTGCAGTCTATATATGGCTCATGCTTATACTTGGCTCACACAGATAAGATGATTATTATTTTTTTTAATATATAACAGTTAAATCAAGAACAGATCATGCATTATAAATAAATATAAATGTAAAAGAAAAAAACACTCTTAAATCAAATAAATAAGATTGTAAATAAATACTTTGTTGCTGTAGTTTTTCTAGTTAATAATGTACTATTGTGAAGCTCTTTTTTTTCTATTTCCACATTAATTGTACAAATTTATGCCAAATGAACACTTCATAAAACAGTTACACTTTCTCATGAGATTGGGTTGGACCTCAATCTTTAATATTGTAATATACTCTCATTTATGTCAAACCAGCAAATGTAATGATGCATTCAAGTTCTCCTGGGAAGTCTGTATATACAAGTCATGCAAGATGCCGACGTGCATAAAACTCAGAAAGTTTAGTTAACTCTACTTCTAAAACTGAGAAATAAAAACATGGTTAAAGTGTGTTTGCTTTTTAATGTAGTACAAGTTCATGTGTGTTCAATTAATAAATACAGTCACTGACTTGAATGCACCACAACAGTTATCTGGATTAACACATTATTATGTATTCATACATTCCTACACAGGTCCCACAGGCCCTATTCTCAGCATGTACTGGGGCACACATAATAGGTTGCAGTGTTGAACTGTTTTCCAGTTTTATTTATACTTGACATTACCTAAATTAATATCCTCTTCTGCAGGAGATAAGCATGCAAAACACAATATGTTAGTGACCAGGGTTGGTCATATGATGATCTTCTCAGCAAAAAAAATGAGAAGAAGTGTTTTAGGTAAGACAGAGAGAGAGAGAGAAGAAGAAAGAGAGAGAGAGAGAAAAAAGCCAGAGAATAGAACCGAATAGAGATGTTATTATATTAGCGTGAAAAAAAAAACATCCAAGAAACACTTTAAATTGCTAAACACCCAATCAGGATAAAACACTCAGACTGTGTGTGATGTGAAGAAACCTGAAGTAGGAGGGATGCAGTTGAGAAAGTGAGGAAGAGTTGAGCTGTGGCACCTGGGATATGATCAGTTCACATGTTCAGTAAATGAGAAGTGAAAGAGGGTTCATTCAGTTCACGGAGAGGAAAAATCTCTCTCCCGTGAGTGAGACAGGAAGCAGAAGTGATAGAGACGCAGGGCAGGCTGGGATTATTTGGCTGTACCCTTTTATTACAAGAGATATCGGTGTGTGTGATAGAGATGGAGAAAATGAAAACGGAAGGATTTATGGATGTTTACAAATTGTACACAGGCTGCATCAAAATGAAAAAATGTGAATTTGTTCTCCATAGAAACAGATTTTTTTCTTCATCTTCAGAGTTGACAGACCCATACTTATAATTGTATTGCTCAAGCTTTGCTCTTGACACCTGCTGCATCATATATGAAATGCACATTTTTATTCTAAATTATCAACATTATCAAAACTTTGTTGAAAACCCTGTTACACACAATCTACTACATGCTCTCTACATGTCACACACACACACACACACACACACACACACACACAAATATATACTATAGGCTATATATATGTGTGTGTGTGTGTGTGTGTGTATGTGTGTGTGTGTGTGTGTGTGTGTGTGTAATAATTTGAATAGTGGATCACATCTCTCAGTCATCGATGAATTGGATTCCCTTACGTTTTGTCCCCAAAATGAATAAAAAACTACTGCAGTCTTGTCATAACACTAAGCACTGAAATATCATCTTAAGCATACTGTTATAAATATATTATTGATAGACATTACAAGCTTTCAGAATTGTATTTGTATGGCCATACAAACATCAAGCATCTGCACCAAAATGAATGTTTAACTGTACAAAAAACACAATACAATACACAATATTCAATAAACTGTTCAATAAAAATAAAAAAATGATTTTTCTGATTTGTATTTCTTATATCAGTCTTTATGGAGTTAAAATGTGTTTCAGGCAATCTAAATGTTGTTGTTGTTGTTGTTTTTTATTGATGAACATGCAGTAACACACTGATGTATTTATACACACATTCATAAAAGCATACAGTTCAATTTACTGTTCAGTTTTATTTTTTATTTTTATTTTGATGAACACACTGTAAAACAATAATGTATTTCAACATAGAATCATAAAATCAGAGACCTTGAAAATGTACTAAACTGCAGTTCTCCAAACTTTCCAACATCATTCCTCCTATATGCTCAAGGTTGGCTTTAACCAAGTGGACAGCCGGTTAGTGGAGTGTCTTTTCTTTTGCACCAAGGTCATTGGTAACTATGGCAACCTCACCCTCTCATTGTCACCAGGACTTAAGACTGGAAAACAATGTACGCTGTTATAAAAGGTGTGTGTGTGTGTGTGCATGTGTCAGTGATAGATGAAGTGCAGCGTGCTCTGCAGATATATGACTCTGTGTCTGCACTACAGACCTGCCACTGTTTCAGCTGCAAACATTTCACTCCCAACTTCCTACAGACACCAAGAGGGAAAAAGAGAAAAGAGAGGAACAGGCAGGGAGGAAGAGAAAGAGACTGATTGGAGTGCTTTTAAAACTAACACGACACAAAGAGCTAATTCAGAAGCTGGCCTGCACCTGCCTCCATACACTGTACAGACGCACACGCTCTCACAGTAAAACTTTACACAGACAAGAATGCCTTGTCATTGCATCTTTGTGTTTTCATGCTCAAATGGGCACATTAGCCACAATGCTTGGCTTCTTGAATAGCACGGTCTTACTAAAAACTAACCCAAGAAAGTAAACTTTGAAAGAACTTTATTGTACACGTAAATGGGAGGCAACATGAAATACTTTTGGGAAGCTGCTGTTCTGCAATGTTTAACTCTAAAACTATTTTAAAGCATTTATTGTCTTTCAATTAATAAAACACTTTAACAACTTTAACAACTATTTCAACTTAAAAACTTAAGTTCAGTTGCTACCTAAAATTTGACAGTATAATCAACTTAGTTGTACAAGTTATTTGAACTTAAATTACATTAAATCGACTTCAAAATAAAGTTTAATTTAATGAGTTCATGTAAATACATAAGTTGTAGTGACTTTCTGATCATACCATTTTTTACAGTGAATGCTACATAAGCTACACGTTATTTCTAAATCATATAACAGACGATAATTATTAAATGAGCTAATAAATGAATTAAATATAGTCAGTCAATTAAAATTATTATTATTATTTTTATTATTATTACATTTGTTAAATTAATACATTGAATTATTAATATAAATCCATAAGCTGCATGCAAAATAATTCTGGAATTATAAACAGATTATAATTATTTACAATTATTTAATAAATCAACTTAATAAATTAATTCAAAATTAATTATAAAATAATAATACAAATTTTAAAACAATTCTAAATATTTTTTGCTATTTTTAATTATCATCTCTCAGTTAATACCATGCCATAAAATACATGCATATACAAATACAAATACAACTACAAACATAATAAGTATTAACAATTAGTTAATAAATTAATTTAATTAATTAATTCAATTAAAAGTTATATTATTATTAATAATAATATTTATTTGTTAAAGTAACAAATTGAATTACTAATATAAAGCCATGAAAGCTAAATGCAAACGTATTATCCAATTATAATAATAAAATAAAATATAACAATTATATAATAATTAAAGATGAACTAATTCATTAATTTAATAGATTACTTAAATTAATTAAACAAATAATAAAGTATTATTATTATCATCATCATTAATATATTTGTTAAATTAATACATTGAAGTAATTAATTTAATAAATACATTTTTAAATGGCCACATATCTTTAATATCGTATTGCAACTATTTTATACAGCTTTTATGACATATTAATTGAAAGACATTAACTGATAATTATCTGTAAAAAAAAGAAAAGAAAAAAGAATACATTAAAAAAAGATCAGTTACAGGACAACAGATAAACACTTTCCCTTGAACCTTCATGTAAATTAACTGAAACATTGATGTCTATAGACTCGTTAGTTTCCAAATGTGTATTTCATTTATCTTACATCATTCCCACTGTGGATTTGCATTTCTCATTACACCAAACAAAACAAATGAGCATTTCCACACAACAAACACACCTTCTTATAATCTATGCACTCTTCCTCATCCCTCACAAACACTGCAGTAGCACATTTTCACACTAACAAGAGGCCAGAGGTCTGTTTGGGGGCCTGTTTACAGGGTGGAGGAGTCTAAGAAGACTCTTTTAAGAGCAAGAGAAAGTAAACGAGGGCAGCCAACAGGATGGGGGCTGACACCACCCCGTGTGCCAGGCCTTTTGGCAGCTGATGTGCCCTTTTCAGGTGGCATCTGTAGTAAAACTCCAACCGTACAGTCCTGTGCTGCTGTCACAATACAGCGTGTGGACGTCTGGTGTGGCATGAGGACACTTCAAACTTACAGCTATGTGCTCTGTGGAGACATACAGCGCCATCCTCTGGTAGCATTTAACAACATACCGTTAGCATCATGAGACTCGGATCTAAAAATGTGAAAACTGGCTGATTACTGTTATGGTTGGTGTTTGTACAGGCCATTTGCTGAAAGAGATGTGAGGTCTTAAGAAAGAAGCCCTCATCTCAACCCCTGCACCGGGAAAACAATCTGTATTTCATAGATCTGCTTCAGGTTGCTGGGCTTATGGACCATTTGACTTGACACACATAAGCACATTACAGAATGGTGAGAGTCGGACAAGAGGCCCTCTTGCTGCATGCTCTTATCGACACTGCTACGAGAACACACAACACACAGCATTCAGTCCTGTTTACCTTGTGTAATTCTGAGGATTTATTTAGACTCTAGATGTTTTTAGCTAAGCCAAGCAAACCACTGGTATTTCCTCCACATCTCGCTGCCATACACAAGCCCCTGTGTGTGTATTTATATTAAAGACATGCTGTAGTTAACTCTCTGTGAGTTATCTGGCTTCTGTAGAATGATTCTGCCACATACAAGCACATTCATTAGAATCAGATACAGAGTCACTCTTGTTCATCATGTGTAATACAGAACTGCTGTCAGTTTACCATATAAAGAACTTGATGCCAGATGGCAGTAGTCTTGAAAAAAAAGAAAAGATATTTAATAAGTAACCTAAAAATAATAAGTAATCGATATTATGAAAATTGAATTCAATTTAGATATAAAAATGTAAATACTTTTACAGTTTAGCATGTCATACTGTACAATGTTGTTTTGTCACATTGTTACAACAAATTCAAAGATAAAAAAATGATCTGTTATTACAATTGCTGATATTAGCTTCAGATTAAACAATATTAATATAAATAGATTAATAAGACTAACCTCATATTTGGTTCTTTTTAGAAACACTGGTCTGTCTCTGCCTGAGTGAATTTTTTTGTCCTTTATAAAACAAAAATAGACTTTAGCTTGAATAATGTGAGCAGAGAACATGACAGGAGTAGTGACCAGGGTATAATAGGTCCTTTATCTCAATAACTTCAACTGAGAGGGAAATGGGAACCAGAGCAGAAACAAAGAAAAGAGCGAGACGATGTATTGTAAAAGAGAAGCACAGAGTATATCTACCTCCATCTGTCTCTGTCACCACTCTGCAAGAAGAGGGGAGCGCAGCCTCTTTCACTGCTTTTTTCCCTTTCTCGCCTGTTCCTGTCTAAGTCTCGCACTCCTCTCATTTCTCATGTCTTTTGCTCTGTCACCAAGGTGCAGGAGCCTGAGGTGAACTCATAATGAGCTTGTGAAACTCACTTTTCCTATTGTTTTCCTGGACTAACGCACACACTCAGAGTCTGTGTTTCTGTCGGGTTTCCTCTCAATGGACAGACAACAGCCGCCTTGATCTTTGCATGGCTGTAGCAGCACAGTGACAGGATGTCTCAGGTAGAAGTAAGACCCACTAATGATGCCAGCGCTCATGTGCACATACGTATGAAGAATGGATTTTCTTCCCATATTGCTATATTGGAACGCACTACTACAGTATATTTAATATAAAACACATTTTATATTATGGATTATTCTAAGGAAACTGTGCCATTTGTGTCTGTGTCAGGGATCAGGCAAGTCTGTTCTCAGCCAATCCACAACGCTCACGCTCCCCCTTTTTGAGTTTTAATCACCCACACCTGCACACCATTAACAATCTCATCAAGGCACCATAAAACACTCACCTCAACACCAGATCACCGTTGAGCCTCCAACAGGAACAGACCATACGCTGTTGTCTCTCTGATGCATCACTGTCCCCAGGACTCCTGAGCTTTCTCTTGCTGCCTGTGATCCAACGATCCCTCTAGTCTCCTGTGTTTACCCCGAGTTGGCAATAACTTCGGCATCTGTAAGAGAAGGGAAAGAGTATGAGCAATCTGTGACTGTGGCTGTGACAATCCTGCACCGAAAGTATTCACCTGTCTACGATCCAATAACCTGTGATCATCACATAGCCCGCACTTGAAAACCCAAGTATTCACCGAGTACTTGAATTACAAAATAAACACTGTGCTTTGAATTCACCTACCTTTGTCTCTGTTATTGTTACTGTTAATTAAAACAAATTGTTTAAAAGCATTTTGTTACTCTATTTATCATGATAGACTACTATACTAGTATGTTTCAATAAAGTCAAATAAATCCATTAATAAATTGTAAAAAAAAAAAAAAAAAAAAAAAACGATCGACACATTAAGATAGCTTTACTGAATCTGTCTGCAAAATCTGACATTTCCTTCAAATACATACTTGCTTATTGGAGCAGGGCCATTTGAAATGTTTCTGAATGAATCTAGCTCCATCTAGTGGTGAAATAAATCAACACTGAATGTGCATCTGAAAACAATTATGAATCTAACGTTACACAGGACAGGAGCATCTCTCGCTAGACTCAGGCATACTGAAGTGAAATGTCTGTATAGTGCCCCAGCTCAAATAGCACTTCTTAAATATAAAATAATTTATACAGTATATAGGCTATGGAATCCAGAACTAATGATGAAAGAATATGACGAACGAGTTGGCAAAAGGTCTGAAAGTGTTCACGATTCAGTGGGATTCATTCGGAAAATCGGAGAGTCTTTAATCCAGTAAAATATATGCGAAATAAAAAAATAGCAATTTAGTTTCCTATAAAACCACATATTTTATAGGGAGACGCAGAGAACCTCGTTAGATTTGTGGTGTGTTTGGAACGGCTTGTTTAGGTCAGAATTAGAGTAGTTCGGTATTTCCGATGATCAGAAATGTCATGATGCAAGTAGGCCAACATCAATGCACTAATCAAAAACGTCACCAATCACTAATCCACTTTCAACGTTAGGTGGCGCAATAACACAGGCGCAGCAAGGCACATGTCTCCTGTGGAATGGAATTATGGCGAAAAGCCCCCTGCGAGACAAAAATAATTAAATTAAAAAATAAAAATTATATATATATATATATATATATATATATATATATATATATATATATATATATATATATATATATATATATATATATATATATATATATATATATATATATATATATATATATATAAAATATAGCGACTGATCTAATAGGCTAATTGTGCAAGAAAGAAGATCATAATAATTGGTGGATACCTGGCACGGACCGCCTAGGACCCTGATGATTAGTTCATTCATTATATTCAGAAGGACGTTTATGAACAGCAGCTCGTTTGTAATGGTGTACAATAGGGCTATCAAGTGGGTCTTCGTCGAAATGTTTTGACTGAATTACTGAATAATTAGGTTATTTGTTGTTAAAATGTTTTCGAACATTGTTGAAATTAGAAAGAAAAGAAAAGAAAAGAAAAGAAAAGAAAAGAAAAGAAAAGAAAAGAAAAGAAAACGTGAACACTGCTGGAACAGAAACCAGTCGAGAAGTGTGAATAACTGACGAATTAAAAAAGTTAGAGGCTTCTAAATTTCGATCAACATTTATGTTCTTGAAATTGTGACATTGTCATTTTAAAACTCCAAAACATAAAGATGAATTTAAAATGTCAACTGATTACGAGGCTATAAACTGGTTGCAAAGCACATATTATGTTACAGAATTCTTTCTAAGCAGCATTTCTAGCTACAATTTCTTTGCAAATGTGAAAAATAATATAATTAGCCTACTTCACATCACATCATAACTCATCTTAAAATCATGAACTCATATTTACTAAATTAAACTTTTTTTGTAACGGATTACAGTATTTTTATTTAATTATTTAATGAAACGATTAAATATATAGACCTAGGAATTGTGCACATTTATTTAGAACAGATTAATTTGTTAAAATAATAGGCTAAGAATTATACATAATTTTATACAATTAAAATTAACCGTTTCGGACAATATGGGGTGCGTTTCCTAAAACCATAGTTGCTAACTAAGTTTCCTATTGCCAACCAACAGGTTAGCAACTATGGTTTTGGGAAACGCAGCCCAGGTTATCTAATTAAATTCGGCATGATGGTCATTTACATTTTTGTAGTAGGCCTAATCTATTTCTGTAGCGTAGATCATTACAATTTTTTAGTGGCTGTAAATGTCATAAATGGTTGTGTTCAATTCCCACAAATTGTTTTTCTGATGTTTTTCAAATGAACTGTGATTTCAGAAAGACAGACGCAACACATTCTGTTGACAATATAAATACAAACATCATTTTTTATTTTGCTGAATTATTTTCGAATACACACACAGAGACACACACCGAGGGAGAGATACATTGGGTATTCATTTTAACAAGCCTTTAGTCCGTCTGTTTATGAATGACTTTTTAATCATCTCCCTGCAATCCAAGTCTATACGCCACGCCTACTTCGAGGAGCTTGTGATCTATTGGCTGAAAGAGACAAGAATACCAGATTAGACACCGTATTTGCTGCACTTGAGTGTATATATGACTAAACTCCCTCACAAAACGCAGCCACTTGTTGCTTTTAAACAGACCGTCAGAGATTGCATTGTGCGTTACTGTGAGAGCGTGGGCTCCAGAGACAAACATTTGCCTTAAAGGCACTGGAGATATGAACACCATCGACGCGCAGATCCATAACAATAGTAACGCTGCTGTCATCCCTCTCCAGCAACTGCCAAAAAGCGCGCACGAGACACCGGATATGGCCGTGTATTGTGACAACTTCAGTGTTTACCACCAACAGAGTCTACCTGCGGCGCAGAGACCAGCGGGCTACGGCCTGGGGGACTACGCGACCCCAAACCCATACCTGTGGCTCAATGGACCCAGTGTTAACTCCTCTTCGTCTTACATACATGGCAACAACAGCCCGTCGTTCATCCCTCCGGCTTACGGCTCTCAGAGGCAATATCTCACCAACTCCTCCGGGTTCGCCGGTCCGGACTTGGGCTGGCTCTCCATCGCGAGCCAAGAGGAACTGTTAAAGCTCGTGCGCCCGCCTTACTCGTACTCGGCTCTGATAGCCATGGCAATACAGAACGCGCACGAGAAGAAGTTAACTTTGAGCCAGATATATCAATATGTGGCGGACAATTTCCCGTTTTATAAGAAGAGTAAGGCGGGATGGCAGAACTCCATTAGGCACAACCTTTCACTGAATGACTGCTTTAAAAAAGTGCCGCGGGACGAAGACGACCCGGGTGAGTGATGCACCTTTGCATACGGGTCAGTGACGTGACGCTCATAGATCAATTAAGCACAGTTCATAAATAAATGACTTGAGATCACAAATTACTTGAACAAATTTGAATAACTAAGAAATAGCAATGTAAGATTATTGCAGAAAAAAAGAAAAATTTTTTCTATGAAAAACTTTCTATGAAAAATTATGTTATACATTTGTGTTTTAAATGTTATAAATGAATGTTATAAATATTTAAAAACGTCTATATTAGTGCCTAAAAATTTAAAATATTTTGTCTGTCTAATAAAAATTAATCCTTTCTGTTTTAATATGACAAAAATGACCTATACACACACACACACACACACACATATATGTATATATATATATATATATATATATATATATATATATATGTGTGTGTGTGTGTGTGTGTGTGTGTGTGCTCCTTGAGGAGGGGGGTATAGGCTATAACAAACAAAATTACACTACAATTTATTATATATTATTATTTTGTAATTTCAAGTAAAAGGCACATTTTGGCCAAGTGGAAAACCTTAAGTAAACGTCTTTAAATTCACAATTAGTAGTTATAGCCTATATAAAAAGTTATATTGGAAAAAAAAAACGTGTATGTTCTTTAATATTATCTATAATATTAATGAAAACTAAGTTGTGTATTTGGTGAATGCTCAGGTAAAGTAGGCTATTTTATTTGTTTTTGATGGTTACTACACATCATTAAATCATAAAAATCTCAGTTTTATGACACAAACAGAAACCAGTTTAACTTTATCAAAAATATACAATTAGGCCTACATATAGTCTATGGTTACATGAATATAGCCTAATACAGATTTCTCATTAACCACAGACGGGCTTATTTCTCACCCAATAGTGCAATTTACGAACAATCGAATTTCACTATTAATAGCTTTTGCATGGAAAGTTGCTAGATTTGGGTTCTAATAACAACTCTCTGTATTGTTCGAAGGCAAAGGAAACTACTGGACTCTAGACCCCAACTGTGAGAAGATGTTCGACAACGGCAACTTTCGTAGAAAAAGGAAGCGCAGGTCTGACTCCAGCACAGGTGTTACCAGCAACGCAAAACTGGAGGAGGACCGACAGCTCGCAGGGCTCAAACCCACCGACAGCCCTCACCTCACCGGACCCGCATCTCCTGACACTGAGGCGGCCAATGACAGCCACAAGGGCGCCTCTCCGGCGGGCCTCGCCAGCACTCCGTGCTTCAACAACTTCTTCAATAGTATGTCAGCTTTAAGCTCGTCTTCCACTCAGTCTAGCAGACAGGGCTCTCTGGGACTTGTAAACGAACTGTCCAGCCGAAATATCAGCGCCTTGAGCCCGTACCACGCCAGCTCAGCGCCTGACGCAGGTGGAGCAGGTGAGCTGCAGGACAGCGTGCATGTCAACCGTGGAATGTACTATAACTCTTTTACCGGCGGCCAGAGCGCGCAGTTCAACGGACACTTCTACAACAGCTTCAGTGTGAACAGTCTCATTTACCCTCGAGACGGAACGGAGTTATGAATCTGTCACTCGTGAATAGCCTACATACGACGCGTTTCTAAAAAAAAACAAAAAACAAAAAGAGACTTATTAGATTTCAGCACTGTGTATTCGCTGCTGTAATGCGACAGGCCTTAAGCAGATAACATTCAATTAAACGCAACATTTACGCACTGACAGCCACCAAATGAGTGAAATCTGGAGTAAAACACTGGTCAAAACAAATTTTATTCTGTGAAAAATCTATCTAATAGTTATGCATTGGATTCTTTTATGTCTTTTTTGAACAGATTTCTATATTATGTGCCTTTTTGTGTGATTATGCACTAATTTAAATGGATTTATCCTTTTAGTTTGCATTTATAATAGTCTTAAATAGTTTGATGGGGGGATTGCATTGGTATCCGTTGCCAAGTTTCAGTATTGTTCAATATCGAAAAACGTTCTCTGTGTCTCCTTTTCCCTCTTCTACTGTGTATTTTTTGTAAATGCAGTTGTTTTATTATACACACTTTTTATTATTATTTTTTTTACTATTTATATTAAGTTATGTATCTCGCAGTTTATCCTTTATGCAGAAAAATATGTGGTCTGGTAAGCTATGAACATAAAAGTAAGTAAGGTAATAAGTGAATTATTAATTGTCATCATTAACTCACTTGATTTTTAAATGATATTTCATAGGTGAAGATCTTTACACTGATAAAAGTCACTACATTTATTATTTTTCTGCAGTTTCTGCAAAATAATTTTTTTTAAAGAAAATAAAGAATTCCAAATCTGAATCTCAGTTTTTTGTTTTATAAAAACTTATTTTATTTATTTTATTTTTATTTCCCCCACCTTGAACAACTCCTGAACGTATAGCCTGTAACTGTCAACTGTGCACATTCGATCTAAACTAAGGCCAAATAAAGCATTTTTAATGACAAACAAATATTTAATTCAAGCATTAAAATTATTAAAAATAAAAAAACATCAAATGCAAATGTGGAACATTTTGTAATTTTAAAACTTTATTTAAATATAACATTTTATGTATAAATATAAAATATATATAAAAATATAAAATGACTCAGCATATAGGTTACATATAAAAATCACAACAAAACATACATTTTGTTAATTTTCAATTAGACAGGCGTGAAGCATATGTGCACTGACTTTAAACATCTTAGATTTTTATTGCAGCATAAACAATAGCTGAGAAATGTATTAAAACAATAACTAAACTCCTGTTGTGAATGATTCTATATAGAATACTGACAATAATGGCTTTTTCTCTTTAGGTGATATGAAAAATATATATGTTTCTTACCCATGCTTTTCACAAGAGCTGAGTAGTTCAAAACAAAATAAGCAAACATGTCTATGCGTTCTGTAATCTTTGTGACTAAATATTCCTGACACAGACAGTTGCACAACGTATATTTTCAAATCTCCGAGACTGAGTAACATCAGCATCATCATACCAACAGTCCTGTGCAGAGCTCAGGTGTATTTCAAGATGGTGTTTCTGTGGCAATACATTATGAGAAGAAACCAGAAAAATAACACAGATAACAAAGCTGAGGTTTCTGTCTTATTACTCAGTGCCACAGAAACAGTACCACTATTGTTCTGTGTATGCCAGATCAGCTCTTACTGTGTGCTTGTGTGTTAAAATACCACATTTGATTACAAACATCTCTCCAAGTATAAAATCATTTTTGCTATTGATATCTTTATGATTTTTAAAGTCTTTTATCTACAAAGAGCACATATATAGAACAACTTTTGATGGGATTAAAGCGCACTGAAGTGTGATGAATTAAATGGGGTTGCCCGCCTCCTTTTGTCCTCTCTTCATTACAACTGTCTGAGTAAAAGCGGGACAGACCCAAGTGCTTGTTTAGAGATTAAAGGGAGAAAAAAACTCCCATTGAGAAATTCCCTCAGTAAGCAGGGCAGTGCCACCCAGGAGGAGATGGAGATGTGTGGCTTTGGGTGGAGGCCAGTCAATTTCAGGTACAGAGAAACAAAATGAAAGCACAAATTAAACAAGACTGTTTTCTACATTTCTAAATTCTGTATGTATACTGCATGTATATTATATTACATTATATTATATTACATTATATTATTATATAATATACTCAATTAACTACAATTAGTCACATGTTGTCAACTCACTAATCACAGTGGTCTTTATCGCCTCAGATGAAGCCACAGTAATAATTAGAATTTGGAGGGGGCCGGAGCTTATTTATTATCTTCTGAGTCGCCATATTTACTCAGACACCACGCAAGGCAGATTTTTACACTGAGCACTTTACCCTACTGCCAAATATGACTTTTTCAATTAGTCGGGGCTGACGCTCTGTGCTTAGTAAATTCCTGGGACATCAGGAAATCAACTGCCCCCTGCCCGCACCCAGCCCTGTTTGCTCATCATATATATATACATATATACACACACATTATATGTTGTCTACTTTTTGTTAAACCGTGGCCACAATTTATCTAAATTAAAAATGAGAGAATTAATCAGTACAACCATGAATTACCTAAAATAAAGGAAGAATTCATAAAACATGACCACGATCAAATGAATAAACTGTGGAAATTATTATTATTTTGTACAAACATCATGTGTGTGACACTCCAGTCTTTTCTATTCAAGTCCAGATCAATTTAAATTGTCTAATCATAACTGTCTAGTTTTAAAAATCACAAAGTCATAATTGAGTAAATCTAGCATTATGAATGTTACATTTGCAGTCAAACCCTAAAATATAAACTGTCAGAGAAAAAATTACCAATATACTGATTCATTTGTTTATATTTTCCTATACCCTTAATGATCAGAAGAAAAAAGCATACTGTACTGTACATGTGTTTTCTATTAGATCAATATTTTCCAATATTTACCAATATTCTCCAATGAACACCATTTTTACAGGATGTGACGTCTATAGGTTATATGAGTTCAGATCGCTTTTTGTTTCTTTATACAATGTAAAATATATAACTTCAATATATTATCATCAGGCAATAGCCTGAGCCATTTCATTATTTCATTTAGCCCAACTAGACTCCATTCATTAACCTGACAATCAAATAAAAAGTATTTTTGATGTTACGTAAGTCAAATGCTGCCTTTCCTACCGCCTCAGGCCTTGATATCAAAATGAAAGACAACTGATGTACATCTTAGACAAAATAATTCGTTTTTTTGGTTCAAATAGTTTTCCGTGGCAGTTTTTTTTTTAAGTCATACTAGCACAGCGATGTTTGTATGATAATGGATGAGACTTTGACATGTTCTCTTCTACTCCCCGTGCACTTGTGATCAAGATCCATGTTCAAGAGTGTAGGATGTCTGACTCTGTGTGTCTGTGTTTGTGCTGAGCTGCCGTGTTTCTCTAGTCTACTGTAAACGAGCTGCTACATGTCTGGGAGGTGAGAAATATGAGGGCTTTAGAGTGAGTGATAAAGGACTGTAATTAAAGTATTACATCGCTTTCCTAGTGCTAAGCTGAGAGAAACAGCCCACCTCAGCTCTCCTCTAACACACTGTCTGGATCCGAGACAAACCTTCACACACAATCAGTTTTTCTCATGCTCTCTCTGAGAACCGCTGAGCATTCAGGTGCAGAACCAGAGCGTTTCGGGTCACTGAGGTCACTGAAGGTTATTGGAACTTTATTTTAGGCAAAAACATGTTTTTATGACACCGCATATCTGAAATGGAAACAGTGTTGGCAAATATTAATTATGATTGATATTTCACCGGATCAATGGCTACAACATGAATAGTTTCAAAGATGAACACTCACCAGCGTCCATATCCTTTAGTAAACAGAGGGTTTGTTCACAAATGAGCTGTTTTTATCATTTTTCAGACTGTGTATTTTGAAGTTTAAGTGTAAAAGGGCCCCCTCCTGATAAAGAAGAAAAGGGAAAATAGCTCTCAGCAGGAAGCAGTTAAGTGCATGTGTGTGAATGAGTGTGTATGTCTGTCCCGTAGGTGTGTGTATCAACGGGGCCTCAGTTAAGTGGTTGCGTTACCTCTCATGTGGAGCAGGCGAGTCAGGGGCGAGTCAGGGCGGGTCAGCGGTGGCTAAGGTGTCCATCATTATTTTTACGCCTGTCGGATCCCATGAGGTCGCCCAGGAAACGGTCAGTGCACGGGCTTCAGGGTAGGGGTGGGGGGTCAGGGGGTGGAGTCAGACACACTCAGCGGCTCTTCCGCACAGAGGATTATGATCAACAAAGCAGATCCCACACCTGCATCAATGGGAGGAGGGGGCACTTGTAGCTCCGTTGCAGTGGGGTGAAAACTCTACAGCCCATCTCTGGGGACAAATGGACACTACGTGAACCCTTTTAGCTCCTCTTTTACACCTGACCATCCCAACAGGAAAATAGAACTTTTATAATTTTTTTTTTTTTTTTTGCAGGATTCATTTATTATTGTAAGTTATAAAGTTGCAACTTTGAGATAAAAAGTCACATAATGATGTATACATTCACAATTAGGAGATATGGACTCAGAAAAATATTAGTCACATTTTAAACTATAAAGTTACATTACCAGAGTTGCAATTCAGATATATTTTCAAACTGACAAAAAAACAAAAACAACTTTTTATATATATATATTGAGAGATACAGTTTGAATTTTTAGGTATAGTTACACTGAAGAATAAAATGTCACATTATATAAAGGTACCACTGTGAAATATGAAGTTGCAACTGGAAGATACTGGATAATCAAACTGCAAGATTAAAAATCACATTATGAGATATGTCACAATTTAGAGATATAGTCAGAGTGCATGAAAAAAGAAACATTGTGAGATATAATAGTCATATTATAAGTTATGAATCACACTCCAAGATAAAAAGTCACATTATGACATATAAAATAACAGTTAAAGCCACATTGAGGTATAATGTCAAACTGCAAGATAAAAAGTCATATTATGAGATTTAAAGCCACAACCAGAGATATAGGGCCCTATTTAAACGATCTGAAACGCAAGTGTCAAAGCGCGAAGCGCAAGTAAGTTTGTGGGCGGGTCTCGGCGCTGTTGCTAATTTTCCGGCGGGATAAATGGCTCTTGCGCCCGGCGCAAATCTAAAATGGGTGGGTCTGAAGTAGCTTCATTATTCATAGGTGTGGTTTGGGCGTAACGTGAAATAAACCAATCAGAGCGTCATCCAACATTCCCTTTAAAAGCAGGTGCGCAAGTTCCATTATGGATTGCTATTATTATGGCGTATTTACCAGGCGCACGCCAGGAGCGGTTCACAGCCGAGGAGACTGATGTTCTTGTAAGAGCAGTGAAAGACAGAGAAATTGTGTTGTATGGGGATGGGAGAAACCCACCCAAAATAGCGTCGGTTAAACAGGCGTGGGAGGAAATAGCCACAACTGTTTCATCGATTTTTTTTTCTGGTTCTTGACGGACAAACCAATTTGTCAGATGTCCTTATATACATATATGTATTGCCACTATTGGGCAAACAGGTCTGATCCTTAATTACTACAATTAGCCTGAATAATTTGTAAGCAAGATTTATGCCTATTTTTTCACATCTTCGTGACACACCACAATGATTTCCGTCATCTCATGTGTTAATATTTTTTTA
The DNA here is from genome assembly GCF_023724105.1 of Carassius gibelio. Taxonomy (NCBI): domain Eukaryota; kingdom Metazoa; phylum Chordata; class Actinopteri; order Cypriniformes; family Cyprinidae; genus Carassius; species Carassius gibelio. The sequence goes on along the minus strand of NC_068408.1, from coordinate 16,140,636 downwards.
GTGTAACAATTTATGAATCTTAATAAAAATCTGTGTAGATTATATGAGCAAAGTGTATGCGCGTTGTGCACGCTATATACATTAAGGTCAAACATGCGCCCTTAAAATAGCATAATGAACAGCGCGCAACGCGCCACTGACTTTAGACTAGGTTTTTTCTGGTCAGTGGCGCAATTGCTTAATGGAACAGCAAAATAGCACCAGGGATTGTTTGCGCTGGAACACGCCTCTTTTTTTGCGCTGATCCGCCCAGGGAGCGCAAGTTCATTCACTAGTTTAGCGACGTGCTTCTGTGGAGGGAAAAGCGCGCTTTGCGCGGGTGCAAAATAGGAATGACACATGCGTCGGTGTACAAAGTCAATTGCGCTGGGTGCAAGATAGGGCCCATAGTCTCATTGGGCCCTATTTAAACGATCTGAAACGCAAGTGTCAAAGCGCGAAGCGCAAGTAAGTTTGTGGGCGGGTCTCGGCGCTGTTGCTAATTTTCCGGCGGGATAAATGGCTCTTGCGCCCGGCGCAAATCTAAAATGGGTGGGTCTGAAGTAGCTTCATTATTCATAGGTGTGGTTTGGGCGTAACGTGAAATAAACCAATCAGAGCGTCATCCAACATTCCCTTTAAAAGCAGGTGCGCAAGTTCCATTATGGATTGCTATTATTATGGCGTATTTACCAGGCGCACGCCAGGAGCGGTTCACAGCCGAGGAGACTGATGTTCTTGTAAGAGCAGTGAAAGACAGAGAAATTGTGTTGTATGGGGATGGGAGAAACCCACCCAAAATAGCGTCGGTTAAACAGGCGTGGGAGGAAATAGCCACAACTGTTTCATCGATTTTTTTTTCTGGTTCTTGACGGACAAACCAATTTGTCAGATGTCCTTATATACATATATGTATTGCCACTATTGGGCAAACAGGTCTGATCCTTAATTACTACAATTAGCCTGAATAATTTGTAAGCAAGATTTATGCCTATTTTTTCACATCTTCGTGACACACCACAATGATTTCCGTCATCTCATGTGTTAATATTTTTTTAGTGTAACAATTTATGAATCTTAATAAAAATCTGTGTAGATTATATGAGCAAAGTGTATGCGCGTTGTGCACGCTATATACATTAAGGTCAAACATGCGCCCTTAAAATAGCATAATGAACAGCGCGCAACGCGCCACTGACTTTAGACTAGGTTTTTTCTGGTCAGTGGCGCAATTGCTTAATGGAACAGCAAAATAGCACCAGGGATTGTTTGCGCTGGAACACGCCTCTTTTTTTGCGCTGATCCGCCCAGGGAGCGCAAGTTCATTCACTAGTTTAGCGACGTGCTTCTGTGGAGGGAAAAGCGCGCTTTGCGCGGGTGCAAAATAGGAATGACACATGCGTCGGTGTACAAAGTCAATTGCGCTGGGTGCAAGATAGGGCCCATAGTGTCATGTCATGAGACATTTAGTTTAGTTTAGTTTAGTTTAGTTTAGTTTAGTTTAGTTTAAAGTCAAAACTGAAAGGTATAGTCATGATGCAGGATAAAAAAATCACATTATGAGATACAGTATAAAGTCACATTTGAGAGATGTAATCACACTTTGAGATAAATAGTCACAATATTAAATATTAAGTCACATTGTGATGTAACATTCATGTAATCTAAAAAAGTCACAATATGAGTATAAAGAAATATTTGTGAGACGTTATCACACTGTGAGATAAAATGCCACATTGTGAGGTATAGTATTCATGTAGTATGATACACAGTCATGTGAGATAAAAAGTCACAATATGAGATATGAAGTCACAATAGAAGATGGAGAATGTACACCTTTAAAGTAAAAATACTTCTTATATAATGATTATCACATGCATATAAAGCCAAGAATTAAACAGATTTACAAGATCACAAGTAGTCATGACAGCAGATTGACTGTAAATTCATGAATGTTTTTCCATTGTACTTTTTTGTCAACAAATGAAGTGTCATGTTATCTTAGTGAACTTTCAAATCATTATTATAGTAACCTGTAAGCATTAATGCACTGCCCGTGGAACACTTTGTGCTTAGTTAAATTTTCCAGGAATGCTACGGGGTTAGTACACATCTTTAAAATCATATGCTATTTAGTAACTACAACCACCATTCTGAAAACTAGCTATATGCAAATAAACTGATATGTATAACTGTTTCTTAGTCCTCCTGGGGTCCAGAGAATTATGAAACTGTGCTGACATAACACTGGAATCAGTATAGAACAGTACTGAAGTAACTGTTTAACAGAGATGGAAAGCTGCACAGTAAAAGGTTTTTATTCTAATGCTTTATTCAAATCAAATATTGTTAATGTGACTTAATCAACCTGATACACCAAAGAAAGTTATGAAAGTTATTATTTTTGCAGATAGAGCTGAATGCTGGAGGCAGGCCGAAGGCAGAGAGAGGGTTGGACGATCAGTGAGCGAGTGTGAAAGTGAAATGTTAGGGGCTACAGAGGAATGTGTGTCATTGCCCCGTGTCCCCGTCCCTCTGTTCTTTGCTTTTATTTTTTAATTGGACCCGGATTGCAGTTTGCAGCTCTCCAGGGGCCACTCTCCCCACAGTGGTGTAATAAGCTATTAGCCGCTCACCATCTAACGCCTAACACTAATAGTCATGGACAGCCCTTTGTGCAGTACTGGGACAGGGGCCGCTATTGTACAGCCGACCTCTTGCCCTGGGACAACAAGGGCAGCTATAGGGGTGCGAGGAGGGAACAGCTTCTCTACATTCACCCAGTTAAAAACAAAACAAACTCTAACACTTTACATAAAAAAAGTGTTCGCTCTCTCTCTTTCTCTTTCTCTTTGGCAGCCACAAGCTGATCCCCTCACTGTTCACTATAGTCGGCACAGCTTCACGCAAATAAAACACTAACAAGTGAATTAAACACAAGTATAATCTACTATATATGGATATTTATGTACTTCAAAGCTTCTATATGAGAAGTGGAGCTGGCTAATTTTTATTAACAGATTTTATTAAAACTTATGGAATTTTAGTCTTATATGAAAACACTTTTTAATAATATGGCTTATTACATTTAAATCTATCATCATCTAAAATAAGTTAAATGTTTTATTGTTACAGCTGTGCCACAGTTGTTGGATCATTTCCACCACAACCAACAATTTTGCTTCTAGCTTCTAGCTTCAATAAAGATTTTGGAAAACAATGCCATTAATGTCTCCTTGTAAACTATAAAAATATGTAGGCATATGTGCAAGGTTCTTTACAAAGTGACATTGTCAGCTACTGGCCTGGCATGCATAATGCCACATTTTTAGTCATTTTCACGGATCCATGTGAACAGGGATTGTTTTGACAACACGTACACAAAACTTTTCAGAGAAACTTTTCCATTTTGTTGTAGATCATCATTGTGTAAGCACTCTAAATGTAACTGACAGAGCTTAAAGAGCCACACAGATGGGAAATCAAAAATTACCTGTATTACAGTGTATGATGTAGCTGTCCATCAGCGTAAACAATGTGCAAAGTAATTAAACCAAAAAGTACACGATTTTTAAAGTTATTGGCTTCTAAAGTAAGGAGTCGACTCTGAATCGCTGAAACAAGTCGTTATAGATTTCAAATCTTTTGCCCATCTCTATGTATGTCACTAGGACACTTTTCATAGTAATCTCCGCCTACCGTCCTGGGAGAAACAGAACTCTGACCTGCCCCCCCCACACACACACAGACGCTCCGGTTGGTGTGATAGCATCATGTCGAGGAGACAGTGTGTTTTTAATTGTAAAGGCAAGTTTGTTTTATTTTCACTGCCAAAGAATGAAGATCAGAAGAACCAATGGCTAAAATTCATTTTTACCACAATACCAGAGCAGTACAACAACTCCTTGTTGTGTTCACAACATTTCACTGATGACTGCTTTTCTAATCTCGGTGAGTTCAAGGCGGGATTTTCAAAGCGTTTGGCCATAAAAGAGGGTTCATTACCAACTTTATTTAGACCAACAAGCATCTCCGAATCACAACGCGAAGTATGATTATGAAGTTATATGTTTGTTTTCTCCTGAGCGTCTTATCAGTATATGTGCTGTCTGCAGCCTTTGTCTGTGCTGATCTTCATTTACAAACACATCATTAAAATGAAGTGTAACAAGTGCTGCTAACAGATATTCTGTGGTAAAGTAATCCATATGAAAACAACGCGATGTCCGTTTTTCACGTCTCCCTTCATTATTTCTAATGTGACCTCGCCCCCGCGCTGAACGCACTATTCAGATTCAAACTGAAGCTTGCGGCTTGAATACACCCACACAGAAGAAAAAGCAGCGAGACTGTTCAAGTTTTTTATTTTACTGTTTGCTTCGCGATGAGAGGAGTAAGACATAATTCACCCCAAAAAGATGCTAACGCATTGTTTACCATGAAGTTGTATGCGGAACAACCCATCAAAACTGACTATGTTAGTTGACCAATCAGAACACAGTATGCTACCGAAAGGTGGCATTTGGGGATCTCTGAGAATTGCGGTAATTTTAAAATGATATTTTGACAAAATGAGCTTGGATGAATTTAAACATATTGTACAGGACTTATAAACAGTGATAGGAAGCTTAGAATTTTAATCTTACTGGCTCTTTAATATGAAGTATTAGACATGTGATGTGGAACAATTCTAGTCAAGCTTCAATTGTCAAGTTATGCAAAAAGTGTGAAAATATTGGTTTAAGATCCATAAAATGACAATTCCCTTTTATTACATTCAAATGTTAGTTCCATGACAGTCATTTTTCAGATGTGATGGGAATTTTCATGACTTCAGGAAAAAAATTAAAAAATTCAGGGAGTCTATTTTCTAAAAGTCCATAGGACCAAAATCACTCTTAAGAAATCCCCATATAACCAGTGACCTCACTAATCAACTCAATAGATTTGGGCTTGTTACTCCAAAAAATACTAATTACCTTTAATTTACTGTAATGGGATTACTTTACTAATTACCCAGTCTGAAGAGTATCACATCTCTCATTAATTTACTTTAATTTGATCAATCAACCTTTATTAGATGGACAATAAAGAGACATAAAATTGTCATTTCAAGTGCTTTTTTATAAACTTCATCTTAACACAGACATATTATCTGAGTGCTTGATGGCTGTTGCAGTTGGTGACAGTGAACACAGGTAATGGTTATGAATCCAGCATAAGACTAATCATGAGCCCTGTATGTTAAGCATAATAATGGTGTGTGTGTGTGTGTGTGTGTGTGTGTGTGTGTGTGTGTGTGTGTGTGTGTGTGTGTGTGTGTGTGTGTGTGTGTGTGTAATTGAAAGACACATGCGGTGCAGAGCTGAAGCAGGTGTATAAAGTGGGAGGTCTGTCTGCGGTCAAAGTCCTGGGACACTTGCCAGTGCATGTCTGCCTCTTGCTCTCACCTTAAATGCTTCAGACATCTTTGCCATTCTTGGCACTATCCTCTCTTTCCTTCATTCTATCTTTCTAGTCTCTATAACTCTTTTTTCCAGTGTTGTCCTGTAGAGTCAATTAACAAATCACTCACAGGTGTCACGTCCAGGGGAGTTTCTAGCCGTATCTTGTCGCCCCTTTGACATAAGGTCAGAGCTGTTATCTGCAGCTCTTCTGTAGTGTCACCCCTTCACCAACCCCTCTAGGCTGAACATCTGGTCAAGCTGGGTTCTTCGAGCCATGGAGAAGAGCTCATTAAGAAGACTGGCGTCCAAGCCGAGCAACAGGTCCACTAATCCAGCCCACTGCCAACCCACTGCCCCTCACACACAGGTTCATCTGGGGGACGAGTGCAGTCTGCATGAAGGGAGAAACCCAGCGGGGGGGTTGGGGACTATACAGCAACTGAGAGCGCATGTGATTCCTTATGCCTGAGTCAATGAACACCTGAAAATGTTTAACACATTAATGAGACACCCGTTTAAAACTAAAGTCTCTCATTATGCGCTTTCTGAAAACTAAGGAAGCATACCTTGCTGCTTGATTAGTCTATTGTTGTTTTAGTATATCAATGATACACTATTATAGTTCTTTTTTCTTTTTGTTTTGTGTATATATATATATATATATATATATATATATATATATATATATATATATATATATATATATATATATATATATATATATATATATATATAATTATTTTCTTTTATTTATTTCTTTAGATTTATTTCTACATTTGAAATATGGATATTTATCTTACAAAAATGCATGTATTCACTACAGGAGGCCTTTATTTTGCATACAGTACTCATCCAACAGTCTTCATCTTCATTAGTTGCTAGGTGCAACAGATGCAGTAAATGGTTAACTGTTAGATAATATGATAACAGATTACAGTTACCAACATCAAACGTCGTATATGTTATAACAGACTCTTTTTTTTCAACAGTTAAAATAACTGCCAGTGGATGACACTAGACATCTTCCTCATTCAAGATAAAATGGATGTGTCTGCTCTTATGTTAAAAAAAATGGTGGACACATGCTACCATTATTGATCATCTGAAGGATTAAATATGACACGTAACCCTTTCAGAGCAAACACACAACACTGGTCAATTCAAGTCTGATTTACATATATGTATGCTGGAAGAAGCAGAGCTAGAATCACATTATCTAGGTCAGTTAGTCCAACTTGAGTCAGAAAGAAATAACAAATTGTTTTAATTTCACTATAATCAAACTTTAAAAGTGTATGAGGTTCTGTGTTTGATGCAAAACCCCACTGGGGAGTACTTCTGCCTACACCATGCGTGACCTTTCCAATGTGACCACTATCATGAGCTACAAGAATGCCTTTCTTCAGTATAACTTGGTATACATATGTACCTGTAAATGTACAGACTCAAGTATATACTCAAATAAACACATTTCCCTCCATCTCACCACCATATCTTGCTTTATAATCCCTTTCTTCTACAGTGGTGTTGTGTTTTTTAGGCTTTGCTGAATAACTGCCTTGTAATTCCTGAAGGTCAGCACCCACCAGGTAACCCTGTATGCTTTGGATAGGCCGGCACCCCGGACACTGATTGGTTTAGACAGAGGCAGGCAGGAGGGATGAACATCTGGAGAGGGAAAAGCTCCCTCGAGTGTGGTAGCTCCTTCTTTCCTCATGACCAGACATGACCCAGCAGCTCAATCTACAGTAGACGTACCCAGTCTTCCATATACTCCCGATAGCTCTTTTCCCAGACTAAAATGGGCAAACACCTCAAGCCATTAGAGGCTGGAGATCTCTCTAAAAAATAACTGAGCTGTTGATGGATCTGAAGTTATCACAGTTTATATTTGAATGAATAAATGCGCCAGAGATTGGAACATTAACTTCACAGTCAATGGCAGTTTTGTCTGTAGAGAAAGGGGTGCTGTGAACTTGGCACAGTACCATGTTAGTATTGTTTAATTTGACCAAGGAGAGAGAAAGACAGAAAGAAGGGTGAATGTGTGACACTGTGAGAAAACGAGAGAGGTGGGCACTGGCGAGTTGTTTACAGTTTACACAGGTCCGTGGTATTAATGCATCAAACTCACAGCTTTGTGTTATGGGTAAACACTCTCAGCGGCCATGACACCAGCTCACACACACTGGGATATGCTGACAGTTATCGTTTCAGGGATTGGACTAGTGTCGTGGAAGAGGCAAACTTCCTGTCGTAGAGCTTCTGCTAAAATTACACCATGCAGTTGCAACACATCAATAATTGCGAAAGAAGGGCGTTGCTCTAATACACTCACTCAGAAGCGAACGAGACTCGATCTGCGGTGGTTGTTGTGAATGAACATGGTTTCTAAACTTCCTTAATCTGTGAGAGTTTGAGCAATAGTGGGCAGGCGGGGGGTACAGGTGCACGGCTGGGTCATTGGCGTCGCTCTGTTAGTTTTAAAGGGGTCGGGGGAAGGGAAGGGTCAATACCCCTGTGCAGATGGACTGATATTCCTGTCAAAAACGTGAAGCAGAGCCCAAATACAGACTAACAGACACCTTGCTGGAAATTCAGTGGAAACTCTCTCTCATTCTTTCTTTTCACATTTAACCATGTCAACCAAGTGCGCCGCACTAGTCTTCAAAATTGAAGCCATCGAGTTCCGATCGCCCCCAGGTAGCTGGACCCAGTATAGGTCATAAACTCCGCCTTCTCCATGTGATCTAATGGGATGTGAGACAAACTAAATAATTAAATTTCACTTCAAATATTTTGGTTTCAAATATGGTTTTTGTCATTTTAAGTAGTTTTTATTACGCCTATAATACAGCAATCAGCAGACAAAAATTGGAGCTGTAAAGGCTCATTTAAAAAAGTGTCAGGGGCGTGTGTTTGCGATCGACTCTGCGGGATTGTGGCGGGATGCAAATCCACTTCGCTCTCTAATGCGCAGACTCAGATCCCAAACCAATATGGCCACTCCCTATTGGGACAATGGCAGCTTCACTTTTCTTCAATGGAAGTGCGTGAAGGTGCGTTGTCCATCTTTTTTTTTTTTCTTTTTTTTTTTTTTACAGTCTACGATGAAGTAAACATTGCTCATTGGTATCACTGATGCATTTCATCTGTAACTTTTACATCAGTTATGGTAAATACATTGTTATGCTACTATTTTACCAGACAGGTTGAACAGTGATGCCACTAGGATTGTCACTATACAAACATTTTAAAGGCTGTTCGAACCAAGAATGATAACTATAGAAGTAACTGTATTAGCATCCACAATAGCGGACAATAACAATCTGTTTATTAAGCTCTTTAAAGTTGGATGGATTCTGACTGGCTGTCAGTTTTGTTATTTATCAGTTGAAAAAAAAAATAGATTGCAATGATATTGTTCCTCTGTGTTGTTATCAGTATAGTTATAGTGTGGATTTCTCTACTGTCATAGAATATAAATGTATAAAAAAAACTTTGTAGGTTATTATGCAAGGATTCATAAACATTGATAATTTGAGCTTGGGTGAATTCTGACTAACTAAAATGTGTCAGATAGGCCATTGCGTTCATGTGCTCAATACACTTGTCTGTGATTAGCAACAGTGCTCCACACGTAAAAAATAAAATAAAATAAATAAAAAATAAATCCTGTACATAGAAACCTTTGCTGATGCACGAACATAAATGGTGTTGCTGCCAAATAAATATTGTACAAATGTAACATTTCAAGCAGTGCTTTATGTTGCTTACATGTTAAAAACATTTTGATCCTATTTACGCCTGTATTCAGCGTTGTCCATTTGTGATTGAATCGACCAAAACATCTTAATACTAGATGTAAACAGGGCTTTAAAGTGACATATGCTGAGGAATGTTATAGGAAATGGAGGTAATGACCTGTGGTGAATACTGTGTGAGTGAGATGATGATTAGAGAGTAGCTTTTTGTAAAGAGCTGCTCAAAATGATTCATAAAAAAAGGGTCATTTGTCTATCAGCACTTGATGAAGAACAGCCTATCATTGAACAAATAGGGCTGAGAGCACACATACAGTACACAGTCTGACAGCAAAAAGAGCAGATGACTGTAAACACCAATGACATTGGTGAGAGGCTGGGCTACATAGCAAATCTCAGTGTTGTCCCTCATTTCTATACGTTCATACAATACAAATACCGCAGTGGCATTCTTATGCTCTAAAGGTGAGGGTGTTTGCTCTGTTATTCACCTGGATTGGCAAAAGTATCAAAGAGCTGAAATCATATTCACACTTTGCACTTTGATGAGTCCTTAACTTGCTGCAGCGTGTAGAAGACACTGAAAGAAAGTTAACCTCAATCTTGAAAGAAAAGAAGGGAAATTGTTTTAAGTTTGAGCAAACAAAGCAAATACGCAGATGTATGAACATCACACAAACTAGAGTAATAAAAATCAGCTATAAAATCCACTGGTTGAAATATATTTGTATAAAGACCTATTGAAAATAATTCATTACAAGCTAAAATCCCATTTCTGAAGTCTTAGCGCAACATTAAAACTCTTTCTACAGCAACCTTTCAAAAGACATGCACACACACACACTTAAACACACACTCACACATCTCAAGTCTGAGACTTCAAAGGCAGGTGGAGTGAAACCATGAAATTACAGGTAAGGTGTCACTTACCCCTTTGAAACCCAGCACTGCTCAAATCCAGGCAAGACCTGGCCAGCCCTGGAATTAGAACAAATGAAAAAGAAACAGAAGAAGGGAAGAGAATGACAGAAGTAGAGGGGAGTGGCAGAGGAGTGAAAAGGAGATTTAACAAGCCATGTTGACAATATGGCAGCCCTATAAAAAAGGGTCTAATTTCTGCAGTAAATTGCCTCATATTACACACTCACATTACGCTAATGCACATCACACAAACACTGCACACACATCAATACTATACTATATATATATATATATATATATATATATATATATATATATATATATATATATATATATATATACACACACACACACACACACACACACACACACACACACACACACACACACACACACACACACACGTCTATGTTACTAAGAGGGGACTATCGCTCTACACTGACCAAGAGGGGACCAGTGTTTCTGGTCATTTTTAAGAAACAAAAATTACATACAAAATTTTCATTTGAGGTCTTTTTTCATAATATAACTGAAAAAATGCATTTTTATTTTTTTTTTAAAACATGCCAAGTGGGGACCTGAGTGACGTCTACCTATCCAACAGAGGACCTCCATAGACTGCAATGCAACTGTGTGTGCAAACATTAGGGCAATTGTACCAAGTCTTTCTTTACAATCTAACTGTATTTAAATGCAATTCTAAACTTTGAAACATTCACACTATATCACCATTGAAGAAATATTCTGATAGAAATCCAAAATATTTAATAAATTAGTATGACGTGCAGATATTTTCTGGGCTTGACACTAATACAAATACACTTCTCAATATATGAATGCAATCACACAGATATATATATATATATATATATATATATATATATATATATATATATATATATATATATATATATATATATATATATATATATATTGTTTCAGTCAAACCAAAAAATATTAAGACAAAACAAACAAGACACCATAGTTAATTTGAGGATAGCAAAAATAAAGTAAAATGAAGAGCTCTTTAATGTAACAATTGCATGTCAATACTTCTGACAGTAAAGAGTGCATGTGGTAGATAAAATGAGTTTGGTCCCCAGTTAGATGGTGACGTGTGACGCCTGTTAGACTGAATCACCTCTTCTTACATCACAGACACTTTAACATTGTATGTTAAATTAAGAAACAATATTATATGTTAAATTAAGAAACAATATTATATGTTAACTTAAGAAACAATATTATATGTTAACTTAAGAAACAATATTATATGTTACAGTTGAGTTCAGTAAAATATCTTTTAACCAGGCTACTTTAGCTGTTTAACACTGACATTTTCCAGAGACTCCATTTTCAGGGTATTATCAGCATTGCCATTATATTCAGAAATAAATAAATAAAATAAAAGTAATTTGTTAAATGTAAAGGCAACCAAACAGATCACGTCATGCTTCACCATCTAACTGGGGACCGGTTTGATCTTGGAGGCTAATTTTTTTTTTTTTTTAAAGATAGATAGATAGATAGATTGATAGATAGATAGATAGATAGATAGATAGATAGATAGATAGATAGATAGATAGATAGATAGATAGATAGATAGATAGATAGATAGATAGATAGATAGATAGATAGATAGATAGATAGATGGAATAGTGCTAATGTTGATCTGAACACTTAGGTCCCCTGTTAAATGGTAAACTGCGACATCTCTTTGGTTGCTTTGACATTTCTTCAGAATTTCATGTTGACTTTGAAAATATTCACTTGGCTAAATTTTTAAATCAATGTTACAATCAACATATATTGTAACATTATATTATCATCCTTGCCATAGCATTCAGAGATGGTGAGAATGTGAAATATTGTTAAATGTAAGGTCAGCTGATCAGGCGTCACACTTCACCATCTAACAGGGGACCAGTGTTTTTATTTTATTTTTTTAATGCAACAATCAATATATCATTTTGAAAAACTCTGACATATTATAACCAGAAATTCTTCATAAAGTGGACTACCAGTAAATTTGCTAAAAATTTGGGACCAAAAATTATTCTGACAATAGACCTGACCATTTTTTGCTCAAGTGCTATCTGACATTATCAAGATGAATTTGTTCTGACAGGTTAACTCTGAGTTCTTGTCATCTTTTATTACCATTATCTAAACTATAGCAAATAAACTGTGATAATGTGTGAAATGTTCAAGGTGTCTGAATAAATGTAGTTTTTACTGTATAAATATGTATACATACACAATATACGTATATGTACGTATGATACTGACACATTGAGAATTGTCTTTATAGTTAGTTTGTGGGTACTTAGTTTCTTTATTTTGCAAATAATAATAATAGTAATAAAAAGTAGTAATATAATTAGAGTTAGCCAGCTGTCAACAGTTCAAGGGCAGAGGTAATGCCTCTTATAATTTACTATATATATATATATATATAATTATTATTATTTTTTTTTACATTTATTTGACATTTTCTTGGCTTAACCCCAATACACTTCTCAACGTATGAATGCAATCAAAACCCATTCCTGAGAAGGTCCTATCAGTGATGATAATTTGATCAGACAGATAGATAGATGGATGGATGGATGGATGGATGGATGGATAGATGGATAGAACAGATAGATGGAATAGTGCTAATGTTTATCTGAACACTTAGGTCCCCTGTTAAATGGTAAACTGCGACATCTCTTTGGTTGCTTTGACATTTCTTGCCAATTTCATGTTAACTTTGAAAATATTCACTTGGCTAAATTTCTAAATCAATGTTACAATCAACATATACTGTAACATTATATTATCATCCTTGCCATAGCATTCAGAGATGGTGAGAATGTGAATTATTGTTAAATGTAAGGTCAGCTGATCAGGCGTCACACTTCACCATCTAACAGGGGACCAGTGTGCTTTACTCTAGAGAAATCACCACTACATGCACAGATCTGTTGCTGTGTGCGTTTAGTATGTACAGTTTAGCTTGTGTGGAATTGTTTTTATTATTTGACTTTTTTCTGTTCAACACAAACAAAAATGACCCTCATTGGCCGATAAGAAACATCAAAGGAGGATTTGTTGTAGAGTGTTTGACAAAATTAATGTCTTGTAATCTATAATGTACGCTCAGCACTGCCGAGTGTTCCCGCGATCTTTAAATCGAAACATGTACGCGTATTTAAAAGCAATTTTAATACCCCGCATTTTGAGAGTGACTCCCTGATGCGTGCAAGTTAGGCTTCATAACATATCTAGACAGTTATTAGATGTAGGCTATAACAGGTTTTGTAGTTGTCTATAGATCTGTTATCTTTCTCTATTTGAACTTTGAATATATAGAGAGCACTTATTGTTTCTACTTAATACGACTATTATGTTATTTGTTATGTGTTTATTTGTATGTTCAGTTTGTGAAAAGGATTTCACTTTCAGTCGGTCACTCTCAACGTCACATCGGTGATGACCGACACATTGTGATCCCAATTCTAGAAGCTCATAATTCATGTACGGTTCCAATGTCTAAAGAGACTCAGATAAAATCATGCAGGAGAGAATCCAGGCAGTTGAACAAAACCTTTTACAGAGCTTGAGTGTTGTTGTTTTTACTGCATATGATAATTCATACTCAGAAAGTAGAACTGAAATTAAATTTATTGCAAGATGATTTTTCCAGTCAAACATTTTTAGACCAGAAGTTGGTCATTAAGATTCCTTTTTTTTTTTATCTGTAAAAATCTTGTCTTGTGGCTTGAGTTAAGTGTTGGCATTAATGCTAATCAAACAATAAAAGTCGAGGAGAAAATAATTACATTAATTTCTCCAGTAAAGCATAATGATAAGTTTATGTTAATTTACACCAACAAAACAAATGTACAGGTTAAAAAGAGCAGAAAGAGCTCTTTAATGTAACAATTGCATGTCAATACTTCTGACAGTAAAGAGTGCATGTGTTAGATAAAATGAGTTTGGTCCCCAGTTAGATGGTGACGTGTGACGCCTGTTAGACTGAATCACCTCTTCTTACATCACAGACACTTTAACATTGTATGTTAAATTAAGAAACAATATTATATGTTAAATTAAGAAACAATATTATATGTTAACTTAAGAAACAATATTATATTTTAACTTAAGAAACAATATTATATGTTAGCTTGCTGCATTGAAAAATTTCAATTGAGTTCAGTAAAATATCTTTTAACCAGGCTACTTTAGCTGTTTAACACTGACATTTTTCAGAGGTTCTATTTTGAGGGTATTATCAGCATTGCCATTATATTCAGAAATAAATAAATAAAATAAAAGTAATTTGTTAAATGTAAAGGCAACCAAACAGATCACGTCATGCTTCACCATCTAACTGGGGACCAGTTTGATCTTGGAGGCTAATTTTTTTTTTTTTTTAAGATAGATGGATGGATGGATGGATGGATTGATTGATAGATAGATAGATAGATGGAATAGATAGATAGATGGAATAGATAGATAGATGGAATAGATAGATAGATATATATATAGATAGATAGATAGATAGATAGATAGATAGATAGATAGATAGATAGATAGATAGATAGATAGATAGATAGATAGATAGATAGATAGATAGATAGATAGATAGATAGATAGATAGATAGAATAGTGCTAATGTTGATCTGAACACTTAGGTCCCCTGTTAAATGGTAAACTGCGACATCTCTTTGGTTGCTTTGACATTTCTTCAGAATTTCATGTCGACTTTGAAAATATTCACTTGGCTAAATTTCTAAATCAATGTTACAATCAACATATACTGTAACATTATATTATCATCCTTGCCATAGCATTCAGAGATGGTGAGAATGTGAATTATTGTTAAATGTAAGGTCAGCTGATCAGGCGTCACACTTCACCATCTAACAGGGGACCAGTGTTTTTATTTATTTTTTTATTTACTTCATTAAAATCTTCAGTTGGCTGCAGTAAATTAGATGAACTGAATGTCTTTTAACATTTGCACATTTGTAGATCCAACTGAAAATTCTCAATGCAACAATCAATATATAATTTTTTGTTTTGACCTCTATGTGTGTATTAGTGTCAGGTGTTGTATGGAGAGCTACAATAAAATACATTGGCACTTTAGTCGTTTAACACACTGACATTTTTCAGAGCAGCACTTGATTTAGGGGCTCCATTTTTATTATCAACATTGCCAAGAAAAGTAAAACAACAAATCAAAATGAAAATAATAAAATATGTTTATTTTAATTTTTTTTAAATAGTTCAAAATTACAGTGGCTTACATCAAAGTTATAACAGGTCTAAAACAGAGTCCCAAACAGCAGCTGAAAACAGCTGTAGTCAATCATTTCAATGCTATGACGCACTGATGCTGCATATACATGGACCTTCAGTGTCACGGCACAGTTATGACTCAACACTGATACTCCACATCGCAAGCTCTCAGGGTTCATGGGCTCAGTACTGTTGACCCAAACTTCTCCTAACTGAAATTATTCTGTTGAGCACAAAGTATTTAACTGTTTTCCAGTCTCTTCCATTATCCTTTAGAATCCTGTTTGCATTTATGCATCTTTCACAGTCCACTTTTCCAGGAGCCTTCATTTCCTCCAAGTAGATCTTGAAACAGTGTTCTATGACTTTCCTCTCTGTTTCTGACCAGGGCTTTCTGGGTTTTGCTATTTAACAAAATTAAAAGATAAAAAAAATATATAGTGAATAAATATATGAATGAATTAAAAAAAATTAATGTCAATAATACATACTTTACAAAGTTGAAAACACGAAAAGACAATGATCTTTAGATCTTGTGTATTGTTTATGGTGAATGGATCATACCGTTTTGATTTAATGGCACTAGTGATTTACTGATGTGTCCAAGACTGAAGACTGAAGTCTTTCCTGAGCTGTAGCTGTTTGTGGTTGATATTTGATAAGACTGGTGATCGAAACCTGTAAATTCACACTAATACTTATATCCAATCATTTTAATGCTTATTGTAAACTCTACAATAAGTCTTTGCACATAGTTTTGACTTCCTGAAGGCTTTCCTCAATAGTAGGACGCTCTTCCACTGATTTGCTCATCATTCTGCTTAAGATATGTTTAGTCTTTCATCACATTGAAGACTCAAGTTACTCGTTCTGACATCTAGAGACAGACCAAGTGGATCCTGGGTGTAGGGTGTAGTTGTCTGATGAGGGTGTTGTCCATCCGTCAGGATGTAATGGACCAAGCATCCTGCTACCTGTAATATAGAAGATTCATTTATATCAATGGCCACCTGACTAAGCTGTACAGAATTAATACAATTAATAATAATATTGTTATGAACGCTGAAAGTGACATGCAGAACAATTCAACAAGTGCTCTTTTTTGTAAAACTGATTTTAATTAATGCTTTAATAAATTATTTTAATCATATTTGTTACAGACTCAAATTGTATCATTGCATACATTAAACTTGTTTACTTGCATCCCCTTTTATACTCAAACCCAGACCCAAATTAAAAGAAGTAATTCATGTAATAACACACTAGTAATTAATGATTAACCTAACATTTTAAGGATCCAGAATTGTGCATTAGTTAAGAATAAACATTGTATAGTAAAGACCATACCAATGCGGATTGTTTTTTCTTCACTTTGATCAGTAATCTCTATTGTGTTGTAGTGCTATCTGCCCTGTTCATGCTCTCTCTCTCTCTCCCCCGCAAACATCACACCTCTCACAGGATCAACACACCTGACCAGTGAGTCTGGGATCAGGAAGATTGGTTTAGTGTTTTTAAAAGAAGACTTTTCTGCTAATCAAGGCTGCATTTACCTGATCAGAAATATTGTAAAATGAATTTAATGAGTACTTTTTAGGATTATTTAATGAAAATAAAGTTCAAAATTACAGCATTTATTTAAAATAAACTGAATAGACCTATATAGAGATATCTATAGATATATTGTCTATATATACAGTATACGTATATGTGTGTGTGTGTGTATATATATATATATAGAGAGAGAGAGAGAGAGAGAACTGTTACTTTAAACTGTGATATATCACGATTATATAGTTTTCACTGTACTTTTTTTTATTAAATAAATGAAGACTTGGTGAGCAGAATATTCTTTTAAAGACATTTTAAATATCGTACTGATCCCAAACTGATTTAACATTGTTTGTAACAAGTTTGCCAGGTTAATTCCATTATTTTACATTAAAACTCAAAGGAAGTTTGACTACTACAAATAAATAACAATTCATGAAATAACTCTGAAATATGAGCTAAAGTTATTGAAATAGAAATGTACCTGTCTCCATGGGCAGTCAGGATCTCCGCAGTCGAACATCATTTCTTCTCCTGTAGTGATGTTTGTGGTCACAGATGCACACAAATGTGCTCTTTTCTGTTCATCAACAATCTGTTGGTCACAAACACATACACACGCACATATTAGCTTTAGAGAATACATACTTTTATGATACAAGTTTAATATGTGTCTCAGTTGTTTTCGAGTTCCAGTGATTATCAATATTAAACATTTTATCAAGTATGATTATCAGTACATTACAATCTTTATAACTGTGCATCAAAATTAAAATACACTAAATATTCAAGCCACTGATTATCTACAATTTCTGTTGTTATTTTTTCACACTGCACACTATGAACTAGTAATAACATTGCACAGTACACTTCTTGAAATTCATAAGCTACTATGCCAAGTATTTAATTAATATTTGCAGTCATACGGTATTGGAGACAGAGTCTTAAATGATAACTTACCTTTCTCTTGACTCTTGACTGAAATATGTCTTTATCTTTCCCAGATGCGATGAATTTCAAAGCTTCCTTTTCAGGACAGACTCTTCTGGGTCTCATTTTCCTGTGAAATATTCAAGATTTCTTTAGGGTACACTGCATTTGCCAAAATGAAAAACAATATTTAGAAACAACCACAAAAAAAAAAAAATTAACAAATATATTCAGTAAATAGAGATTAAACAGCACTAACATTTACTAAGAGACTACATGCAAATTTTAACAGTCTGCATGCATTTTTGCATTTTTGGCAGACATTTATTTTTTAAGGCTACCATTTACATGTTATCAGAATCTAAATTCAGAATGTATAACTTACCTTTTCAGTCTTGAATGGAAAAAAGAGATGAGAAATGTCCTTAGTAGGCTTTGTTGTATGTGGTCCCTTGTAGGCAATGTAGGAATTTCAAAAAGCAGTTTGTCCTTGAAGGTTTTATAATTTTATTTCACAAAAAAATAAAAAATTCAATGTAGATTTTGTCAGAAAAACAGTATATATACAACCCAACCCAGATATCTGGTCCGTGATTGGATGAGACTCAGTTAGCCCGGATACTGTTGGTACTTTTTGCTGTGAAGGGCAGGTGATAATGCTCAGGAATGTGGAGACATTAGTGTTATTAGCATATAAGAAGAGAGCACAATCAGTTTACCAGACACTGCTGGGGGAATTGGGGGATGTGGGGATTCTTTAAAACAAGTCACTTTGACTGGGATTGGTTTGCTTTTAGATTATGTAGCTTGAAAAATAATCAGGGAATTTTTATTTTTTTTTACACTCAAGGGCATTAAGTGCTAGAAAGATTATAAAAGTATTAAAAACTATTTGTGTTGTATTCAAAGTCTTCTGAAGTCATACAATAAGTTTCT
This sequence comes from Carassius gibelio, assembly GCF_023724105.1. NCBI lineage: Eukaryota > Metazoa > Chordata > Actinopteri > Cypriniformes > Cyprinidae > Carassius > Carassius gibelio. Next base: position 16,121,819 of record NC_068408.1, on the reverse strand, counting down.
GTGAAAAGTTTCAACATTGAGGAATTAATTGCTGAAAATAATTCCACTCCATAAACACAGTCATCATAAAATACAGCTGAATTTGAGTTTAAGATAAAAGACATCAAAACTGACGTAATAAATGTCCCTGTCCACAGCGTTTGTCTGTTGATGCAAATGTATCTTAATGAAACCAGTGAAATACCCTGCACATGGAAAACTGCACTAAATGGACAAACTAAAAATTGACACCAAGGGCTCCTGACCAAGAGTCAAGGATTGAGAAAGTGTAAAAGACGGTCCCCAATGAGACTGTGAATTGTGACGCCTGTTTGGTTGCCTTACATTTATCAGTATTTAATATTCTGTTTATCTATGAAACAACAATGTTGATAATAACACTAAAACAGCCATTCTTGCCATCAGAAATAGTTAAACTTAAGTAAAAACATAAGACAGAGTGACTCGTCAGGTAGAGATGCAATGCATAAGAGAATGGCCAGCATGCTGATGACTGGTCAAACAGAAGCTGATCATACAGATGACCGGCCATACAGACCGCATGGACACGGATAGCTGTCGTACAGACAGTAATCATATCCTGATGTAACCAATCGCTCTCCAGCTGGAGGAAGTGCTGCTTTATAATCACAGAACATTCACTCACTATTAAAGTGATTCTGGCTGCTAGAAGGGAGAACATATCCTACAACATGAGTAAGTTCTACATTTTCTAATCACTTATTCTACAAATGTTGCAACTATGTTTAAACATGTTTAACAAAACTGTCTTTACTTTTTTTCTTTTAAGAAAAGTCAAGTCAACAGTTCACATTGTTCACTCTAAACAAGAATTTCACTTCATCAGAAAGTTCAGTCCTCAAAAAAAAAAAAAGGTATGTTGCTACTATACATTTTTAATATAAAATGTTCTGAATACAAAAATATATACTACCAAAAATGGAATTGCCACAATCAACAAGAATCATTAAGGTCAATCTCATTTCAAGACAAGTAAACCTTTTAGTGTTAGTGTATATTGATTTGAATATCTTTCAGTTTCAGGGACCAGCTTTAACGTTTAAACTGTGAGTTTTGGCTGTCCATGTTAAAGACTGGAAATGTAACAATAAAATAAATATCCTATAAAGTTTTCAGCAATTATGGAACCTCCAAAGATTTGAGCCATAATTAATAGTTTGTATTGTATATTTTCTATCAGCTGCATGCAGAATCTGGATTGTTGGGACAGCTACATTCGACGTGGTGGAAAGCAAGCAAGGGAAACCATGGGCACCAATCTCTGTGTGTCCTCCCAGGTCCAGTGTTTGGGGTGACCTCCTTCCTTTCTTCCAACATTGTCTTAAAGAAAGAACTGAATAAATGAAGATTATGCTTTCTTCAATCGACCCGAGGCACCGCTGGAGGAAAGGTGGACAAAGTCAGGAAGTTTGTGAACAATGTGATGGCCAAGTTTGTTCTCTGTGTTAATGGAGCATTGTCCATCATCCACACATAGTGTTTGACAAACCTGAGCTATATTTAAATGAGGAGGTTCATTTAAGCCCTAAGGGAAAATGATATATATTTTTTTAACTGATATTATCCAGTGTCTGAAAGACCACAGACCATAAACCTGATGCTGGATTGGTGCATGTTATGGGAAAGAAGCTCTCCTGTATTTTTTTTAAGTACCTGTAAAAGTACCCAGCAGTGTGTTCAACAAATGCCTGACTTAATAAAAGTATTCCCCGGACTTACTGCTATGATCTTATTTTATTTATCTAGCATTTAAAAATAAAATAATATACAATACCTAAAATATAAACAGCTTCTTTGTTAAAATTTCAACATAAATTTAATAATAATAAATTAGTATCTGGTAAAATTAAATACTATTTGTATCATTTCATTTCTAAAATACACTTAAATAGACCTGCTTTCTTTTCTGGGCTTTGCTTGTATGTCCAAATATCTGCTCGCTGTGAGAGGCCAGGTGATAATGTGGAGACATTAGTGTTATTAGCATATGAAGAGAGGAGACCATCAGTTTACCAGACACTGCTGGGGGAACTGGGGGATGTGGGATTCTTTAAAACAAGTCACTTTGATTCAGATTGATCTGCTTTAAGATTATGTAGCTTGAAAAATAATCCGATTTTATTTTACTTTTTTATAATGCACTAGCCAGGAAAGACCATCATACACATTGTAGATACTGATATACATATATATATATATATATATATATATATATATGTGTGTGTGTATGTTTCAATGTTTAGGTCTCCATTTTGTTCACCACTGCATGGTCGTTTCTACACAGACTAAACTGTAAATGCTAAACTTACACAACAACAGGTCTGAACCTGAACTTTACTACTAACTTAAAAAGAACACCGCAATTAAAGTCTTTTAAATCATTGATGCAACTTATAACAATGACATTTTCTGAATGAGGAATTGTTTTATTTTTTTGTGTGGCTTAACGTCGGGTTTTGAGTAGACTTTTCTATTGAAATTATTAATTTTAAGTTTACTCTGTGACGTCACGTTGTTGTTCTAATCGACGTTCAGAAGAATCCATTCAACACGGCGGGTAATCACAAGCGACTGGAGCAAACTTATGGAACAACTTGTAAGTACATCAAAACAATTGTGAAAATGTCTTATTGAATATCAAGATAAAGGGATGTTTTTATTTTTGGGAAATGCTGTTTTTACACAGCGCCCAAGTGCTTTTTGAATGCACACAGATTTGGATTCTATTTTAGCATCACTGCTTACAGTATGATGTTAACATCTAAGAAGGACACTAATCTTAACGTTAGCTGGCATTTCGTCACTAAACGATCTGAATGTCACTGATGTTAACTGTGATGTTTAGGACTGCGTTTCTCAAAAGCATTATGAGCAAGTCGATTGTTGAGACCATTTGGTGTCAAATGTTTCTACGCTCATCCTAGCCATACAGTGCTTTTTTTGGGGAAATGCCCTGGTAAACGTGTGTTTGTTTGTTTTTTGGTCTGTTTTTAAACAACTAGCTTCTAAGAGTACTAATGCAAAATTAGGTTTAAGCTTATACACAGACATGAATATTGTAATATATTAAAATTACAAAAGAAATGTACAAACTTGTAGTAAACCTTTATAAATCTTTCTTAAACTGCAGGCTGAGCTGGATGCTGAATAGAACAGAGTGAGCCTCAACACTTCAGGTAACTTCTGTTGAGCTGAAGAGCAAACCTAACATAACAGGACACAGACTTGGCTTTCTCTTTTCCATTGTCAGTTAAACACTTTACGTTTTTGTGGTTTTCTAGGTTTCACCATATCAGAGACCTGCAGGATTCCACAGACATTCATGACAGTCTAAACGTCTGATCTTCATGTGAAGGCAAATCACAAACACTAACTGCCTTTATCACCGTTTTTTTATTATTATAGTTTTTTTTTTTACATGATGTCAACATTAAGGAGCCCTTCATGCTTTCCCAGTGTACATGTGTGAGAATAAATGTTCTTTAGGATATGAAATGTAAGAATTAACTGCCATAATAGATATGAAATAAGAGAGGTGGAATTATGACGTCAGAGCTGCGGGTTGCTTTGAGATTTTCATATGTTTTTTTTTAATGGAGTTTTTCAATTTATGAATAAAATAGTGCCTGTGGTAAACATAACTTGACGATGCTTCTATTTATTTTCTACAGTGTAAACTGCACACACTCACAGCCTAAAACTTTCTTATTTAAATTAAAATTAAATTAAAAATTAAATTTATGCATTTAGCAGACGCTTTTATCCAAAGCAACTTACAGTGCATTCAGGCTATCAATTTTTACACATCATGTGTTCCCGGGGAATCAAACCCCCAAACTTGCGCTTGCTTGCTTATTTTTATTATTTTTTGCTTATTTAGCTATTTATTAAAAACATCGTTTTTCAAAAATGAACATAACTGCTTTAATATTTGTGTCTGATGTTGTCTACACTGGATGTGACACGATCCCCATCAGTGAAATGATGCTCATTCTGTTTATGATCAAATATACTGACACTACGATCAGATGATGTGACACTATAGTGTGATGTCATCAAGTTTACACACACTTTTAGCTCAGCGGGGCACTGCACAACTCTCACGTTCGGTGTAGACATGGTTAGACAGTGTCTGCTCTATTACAAATAATTTATATTTAAATCAATCAATAAATAATAGATAATTCTGCCTTTATATATATATATATAATCTTGTCTCAGTTTTAAATTTGACTATTAAATTATAAAGAATGACATTTTAACTGCTTTCGAACTACTTCTTTGTCATCTGAATATTGATTTTAAGTAGGGGGAAAATGAATTAAAATTGTAAATCTGATTTTTTTGTGAAAAAATTAGTTTTTTGTTTGTTTGTTTTTTAGGCCATATTGCCCAGCTCTAGAACGATCCCATGGTGAATTACTCTTCTGGGTTCTGATGTTAAAGTTCCCCCCACTCTGTTGGCATTACATATTAATGTCTACTTTAGTCTCTGACGATAAAGTTTTCCTCTCTGTGTTTATTCCAGGAGGAATTGAGTGAGACATCACTGACACAAGCCCCTCTCCTGCTGATTGTGTTATCATGGACAATGAAATGTCCTGCAAGCACTGCAGCTGATGAGCTGATGAGATGATCTTCCAGTGTTTCACATTCAGAAATACACAGATCGTGCGGTTTAAAAAAGGCTGAATATTTTTTTGAGTTTTTGATTCTTTTTTTAGTTAGTATTTGTAATTTATAAAGTACCAAAATAATTGCTAAATGAAAAACATATGTATGATAAACAGTTTTAAGTACACTGCACTTAAACATTAAGCAAAAAAAAAAAGCTTTTTAGCTTGACTTGACTAAATTAATTCATGTAATTATTATGATGTATAATTTAAAATAAAAAATGTAGTTGCTTAAATATTCTTTTTTTTTAGATAATTGGTGTCCACAAAAAAATTGGAGTATTTACAACTTATAAGTTTTTAGAGTGTAGAAGTGATGTGACTAAACTAAAGCACACTGGTCCCCTGTTAGATGGTCAAGTGTGATGCTGGTTGACCTTACATTTAGCATCCTCACTATCTGTGCATGCAACGCCAATGTTGATCATAACACTAAAATACCTGTTCAACAAACACTGTAAAAAGATTTTAGGGTAAAAACAAAAACAATATTAATACTACTAGTGAACAATTCAAAAGTAATTTAAGTAATTTAGTAATATGAGTAATATAATAATATGCATTATAGTCAACATTTTGTATAAAGACAGATAATATGTGTAACTCATATGTCATTATTACATTCAGAAATAATGTAAAAAATCTCTTAATAGAATTAAACTTAGTAGGCTTCTCATGGCAAAATCAGCCAAATAGGCGTCACAGTTCACCATCTAACTGGGGACCAAAGTCATTCTAACAAAATCACTTCTGTGTCTATTTCCACACTGCTTAAACTCTCAAGCGTTCTCAACCGGTCACATATTGACAGAAAACACTGTTTCTCCACATGCAGGTGCTCCATGGCTTTGAATGAGAAACCTTTAGCATCAAAATGCAGAATCTATGGGCAAATGTTATTTCCTGATGAAATAATATATTGGGGTACACATACTCATGGACATTTAGTGCAAGAAAGATTATAAAAGTATTAAAAACTATTTGTGTTGTATTCAAAGTCTTCTGAAGTCATACAATAAGTTTCTGTGAAAAGTTTCAACATTGAGGTATTAATTGCTGAAAATAATTCCACTCCATAAACACAGTCATCATAAAATACAGCTGAATTTGAGTTTAAGATAAAAGACATCAAAACTGACGTAATAAATGTCCCTGTCCACAGCGTCTGTCTGTTGATGCAAAGGTATCTTAATGAAACCAGTGAAATACCCTGCACATGGACAAACTGCACTAAATGGACAAACTAAAAACTGATGCCAAGGGTTAACTGTAAACTGACATTAAGGACTTTTACTTACAAACTGTTGTTAAAATTAAATTTAAGATTTTAAGATGAAATGTAAGATTTTTTTCAAGCATTTTTTACAACATCTGCTGAATAGTTAGTAAAATATGCTACTCATGTCAAACAAAATTGTTTTTGACAGAAAAAAGTTCAATAAGTAAAAACTATAAACACCGTAGTCCACGATAAACCCTTTAAATTTAACAGTATTCGTCAGTAATAGAATTGTTGAGTTTTAAGCTCCAGAATCTTTAAAGTGCGTTTGTTATTAGAGAAAGGGCAAATCAGTCAGACATGTGTCGCACATAACCATCTAACTGGGGACCAAACTCATTTTATCTAACAAATGCACTCTTTACTATTAAACGTACTGACCTGCAATTGTTACCTTAAAGAGCTCTTTCTGCTGGTTTTTACCCATACAATGTCAAAAGTTTTGTTGGTGAAAACTGAAGTGTAAATTTGGTTCAATGATGTTCAATAATTTTTTTCACTTGAACAAAATCAGTTCATTTCAATGTTTCCATGTTTAGGTCACCATTTTGTTCACTACTGCATGGTCATTTCTACACAGACTAAACTGTACATACTAAACGCACACAGCAACAGGTCTGTGCATGTAGTGGTGATTTCTCTAGAGTAAAGCACACTGGTCCCCTGTTAGATGGTGAAGTGTGACGCCTGATCGGCTGACCTTACATTTAACAATAATTCACATTCTCACCATCTCTGAATGCTATGGCAAGGATGATAATATAATGTTACAGTATATGTTGATTGTAACATTGATTTAGAAATTTAGCCAAGTGAATATTTTCAAAGTTAACATGAAATTGGCAAGAAATGTCAAAGCAACCAAAGAGATGTCGCAGTTTACCATTTAACAGGGGACCTAAGTGTTCAGATCAACATTAGCACTATTCCATCTATCTGTTCTATCCATCTATCCATCCATCCATCCATCCATCCATCCATCCATCTATCTATCTGTCTGATCAAATTATCATCACTGATAGGACCTTCTCAGGAATGGGTTTTGATTGCATTCATACGTTGAGAAGTGTATTGGGGTTAAGCCAAGAAAATGTCAAATAAATGTAAAAAAAAATAATAATAATTATATATATATATATATAGTAAATTATAAGAGGCATTACCTCTGCCCTTGAACTGTTGACAGCTGGCTAACTCTAATTATATTACTACTTTTTATTACTATTATTATTATTTGCAAAATAAAGAAACTAAGTACTAACAAACTAACTATAATGACAATTCTCAATGTGTCAGTATCATACGTACATATACGTATATTGTGTATGTATACATATTTATACAGTAAAAACTACATTTATTCAGACACCTTGAACATTTCACACATTATCACAGTTTATTTGCTATAGTTTAGATAATGGTAATAAAAGATGACAAGAACTCAGAGTTAACCTGTCAGAACAAATTCATCTTGATAATGTCAGATAGCACTTGAGCAAAAAATGGTCAGGTCTATTGTCAGAATAATTTTTGGTCCCAAATTTTTAGCAAATTTACTGGTAGTCCACTTTATGAAGAATTTCTGGTTATAATATGTCAGAGTTTTTCAAAATGATATATTGATTGTTGCATTAAAAAAATAAAATAAAAACACTGGTCCCCTGTTAGATGGTGAAGTGTGACGCCTGATCAGCTGACCTTACATTTAACAATATTTCACATTCTCACCATCTCTGAATGCTATGGCAAGGATGATAATATAATGTTACAATATATGTTGATTGTAACATTGATTTAGAAATTTAGCCAAGTGAATATTTTCAAAGTCGACATGAAATTCTGAAGAAATGTCAAAGCAACCAAAGAGATGTCGCAGTTTACCATTTAACAGGGGACCTAAGTGTTCAGATCAACATTAGCACTATTCCATCTATCTATCTATCTATCTATCTATCTATCTATCTATCTATCTATCTATCTATCTATCTATCTATCTATCTATCTATCTATCTATCTATCTATCTATCTATCTATCTATCTATCTATCTATCTATCTATCCATCCATCCATCCATCCATCCATCCATCCATCCATCCATCCATCCATCCATCCATCTATCTATCTGTCTGATCAAATTATCATCACTGATAGGACCTTCTCAGGAATGGGTTTTGATTGCATTCATACGTTGAGAAGTGTATTGGGGTTAAGCCAAGAAAATGTCAAATAAATGTAAAAAAATAATAATAATTATATATATATATATATATAGTTAATTATAAGAGGCATTACCTCTGCCCTTGAACTGTTGACAGCTGGCTGACTCTAATTATATTACTACTTTTTATTACTATTATTATTATTTGAAAAATAAAGAAACTAAGTACTAACAAACTAACTATAATGACAATTCTCAATGTGTCAGTATCATACGTACATATACGTATATTGTGTATGTATACATATTTATACAGTAAAAACTACATTTATTCAGACACCTTGAACATTTCACACATTATCACAGTTTATTTGCTATAGTTTAGATAATGGTAATAAAAGATGACAAGAACTCAGAATAATTTTTATCAAATTTACTGGTAGTCTACTTTATGAGGAATTTTTGGTAATAATATGTCAGTTTTTCAAAATTATATATTGATTGTTGCATTAAAAAAAAAAGCACACTGGTCCCCTGTTAGATGGTGAAGTGTGACGCCTGATCAGCTGACCTTACATTTAACAATAATTCACATTCTCACCATCTGTGCATGCAATGGCAAGGATGATAATATAATGTTACAATATATGTTGATTGTAACATTGATTTAGAAATTTAGCCAATTGAATATTTTCAAAGTCAACATGAAATTCTGAAGAAATGTCAAAGCAACCAAAGAGATGTCGCAGTTTACCATTTAACAGGGGACCTACGTGTTCAGATCAACATTAGCACTATTCCATCTATCTATCTATCTATCTATCTATCTATCTATCTATCTATCTATCTATCTATCTATCTATCTATCTATCTATCTATCTATCTATCTATCTATTAAAAAAATGCACAAATTAGCCTCCAAGATCAAACTGGTCCCCAGTTAGATGGTGAAGCATGAGGTGATCTGTTTGGTTGCCTTTACATTTAACAAATTACATTTATTTATTTATTTATTTATTTATTTCTGAATATAATGGCAATGCTGATAATACCCTACAAAAAAATGGACCCTCTGAAAAATGTCAGTGTTAAACAGCTAAAGTAGCCTGGTTAAAAGATATTTTACTGAACTCAATTGAAATTTTTCAATGCAGCAAGCTAACATATAATATTGTTTCTTAAGTTAAAATATAATATTGTTTCTTAAGTTAACATATAATATTGTTTCTTAATTTAACATATAATATTGTTTCTTAATTTAACATACAATGTTAAAGTGTCTGTGATGTAAGAAGAGGTGATTCAGTCTAACAGGCGTCACACGTCACCATCTAACTGGGGACCAAACTCATTTTATCTACCACATGCACTCTTTACTGTCAGAAGTATTGACATGCAATTGTTACATTAAAGAGCTCTTTCTGCTCTTTTTAACCTGTACATTTGTTTTGTTGGTGTAAATTAACATAAACTTATCATTATGCTTTACTGGAGAAATTAATGTAATTATTTTCTCCTCGACTTTTATTGTTTGATTAGCATTAATGCCAACACTTAACTCAAGCCACAAGACAAGATTTTTACAGATAAAAAAAAAAAGGAATCTTAATGACCAACTTCTGGTCTAAAAATGTTTGACTGGAAAAATCATCTTGCAATAAATTTAATTTCAGTTCTACTTTCTGAGTATGAATTATCATATGCAGTAAAAACAACAACACTCAAGCTCTGTAAAAGGTTTTGTTCAACTGCCTGGAGTCTCTCCTGCATGATTTTATCTGAGTCTCTTTAGACATTGGAACCGTACATGAATTATGAGCTTCTAGAATTGGGATCACAATGTGTCGGTCATCACCGATGTGACGTTGAGAGTGACCGACTGAAAGTGAAATCCTTTTCACAAACTGAACATACAAATAAACACATAACAAATAACATAATAGTCGTATTAAGTAGAAACAATAAGTGCTCTCTATATATTCAAAGTTCAAATAGAGAAAGATAACAGATCTATAGACAACTACAAAACCTGTTATAGCCTACATCTAATAACTGTCTAGATATGTTATGAAGCCTAACTTGCACGCATCAGGGAGTCACTCTCAAAATGCGGGGTATTAAAATTGCTTTTAAATACGCGTACATGTTTCGATTTAAAGATCGCGGGAACACTCGGCAGTGCTGAGCGTACATTATAGATTACAAGACATTAATTTTGTCAAACACTCTACAACAAATCCTCCTTTGATGTTTCTTATCGGCCAATGAGGGTCATTTTTGTTTGTGTTGAACAGAAAAAAGTCAAATAATAAAAACAATTCCACACAAGCTAAACTGTACATACTAAACGCACACAGCAACAGATCTGTGCATGTAGTGGTGATTTCTCTAGAGTAAAGCACACTGGTCCCCTGTTAGATGGTGAAGTGTGACGCCTGATCAGCTGACCTTACATTTAACAATAATTCACATTCTCACCATCTCTGAATGCTATGGCAAGGATGATAATATAATGTTACAGTATATGTTGATTGTAACATTGATTTAGAAATTTAGCCAAGTGAATATTTTCAAAGTTAACATGAAATTGGCAAGAAATGTCAAAGCAACCAAAGAGATGTCGCAGTTTACCATTTAACAGGGGACCTAAGTGTTCAGATCAACATTAGCACTATTCTATCTATCTGTTCTATCCATCTATCCATCCATCCATCCATCCATCCATCCATCTATCTATCTGTCTGATCAAATTATCATCACTGATAGGACCTTCTCAGGAATGGGTTTTGATTGCATTCATACGTTGAGAAGTGTATTGGGGTTAAGCCAAGAAAATGTCAAATAAATGTAAAAAAATAATAATAATAATTATATATATATATAGTAAATTATAAGAGGCATTACCTCTGCCCTTGAACTGTTGACAGCTGGCTAACTCTAATTATATTACTACTTTTTATTACTATTATTATTATTTGCAAAATAAAGAAACTAAGTACTAACAAACTAACTATAATGACAATTCTCAATGTGTCAGTATCATACGTACATATACGTATATTGTGTATGTATACATATTTATACAGTAAAAACTACATTTATTCAGACACCTTGAACATTTCACACATTATCACAGTTTATTTGCTATAGTTTAGATAATGGTAATAAAAGATGACAAGAACTCAGAGTTAACCTGTCAGAACAAATTCATCTTGATAATGTCAGATAGCACTATCGCCAGGTCTATTGTCAGAATAATTTTTATCAAATTTACTGGTAGTCTACTTTATGAGGAATTTTTGGTAATAATATGTCAGTTTTTCAAAATTATATATTGATTGTTGCATTAAAAAAAAAAGCACACTGGTCCCCTGTTAGATGGTGAAGTGTGACGCCCTTTTTGGCTGACCTTACATTTAACAATATTTCACATTCTCACCATCTGTGCATGCAATGGCAATGTTGATGATAACAATAAAATACCAGTTCTTGACATTCAACATACACTGTTAAAAAATTTTGGGGTAAAAAATATATAAATAAACTTTTTTTAGCATTAGAGTGAAATAATAATGCTAATAATTCAGACACTATTTTGCCTCACTGTAATGTGGTCCTCCTGGATGTTTGAGAATATGAATGTTTTAAGAGTTTAGAGGAGTTTAGGAGTTTAAAAGACTGGTTTGTGTTCAATCTCCTCTCAGAGCCTCAGAGTCTCTCTGGAACAGCAGGCATTCAGACAATAGAGGAGTGTGAACGACGTGTGTGAATTTGCCCTTACAGTTCCTGCCCCGGCCTACAGGGGCGCTGCTGAGAATGAGTTTAAACACACACACACGTCCAGGTCCCCACTTGGTCAAAATTAAAAAAACTTCACCAGGGGCTTTTTCAGTTGATTTTAGCATGATTTAAGGCATGTCTAACAGGGGACCTGAAAAATGTCCCCTCTTAGCTCTGAGGTCCCCTGTTGGTGAGTGTGTAACGACACCATGGTCCCCTGTTGGATAGGTAGACAAGTACACACACACACACACACACACACACACACACACACACACACATACACACACACACACTTCTACCAAACTTTACACAGGGACTTCATTTATATATACTACTTTTCAAGTGTATTCATTTTTGTGTCCAAGATTTTCAATCTTAAAATACATATATCCATTATAAAAATATATGTAAATTATTATTGTTTAAAATAAAAAAATAAATTAGAATATAAATATAGTGAAAAAAAATTATATATATATATATATATATATATATATATATATTATGAAAATAATTACTATACATTTTTGTCCTTCATTTTTAGCATAGTAGTTTCCATTTTCCTTTTCACCATTTACATTTTCATGGTCAACAATACTGACATTACATGTATTTTTTTATTTTTTCGAAAAGTAAGTGTACTTGGTTCGCAACGCAACAACAGTGTCAGTGAAGACAACACTTTTAATACTTTAAATCATGCTGTAATTATGTCAAATTCTACAAAAAGTATAATAAAAATAAAATATTTCATAAAAATATAAAATTGTAGGTAATTAATAAATTTTTTTGCAGGGCCAAAGCTTAAAAAAAAAGCTTTAAATACCTATATGTCGCCTACATCAAGAAACACCCGTATATTAGAGTATTTTCCTCTGATATTATTACTATTTTGTACTACAACTGTATTTTACTGCAACATATTTATATGCCCTACTTCATCATATGAAGTACATTGACATAATTCATAATCAAAATAAAGAGATCATTCATTTATCAAATCATCCATGCATGGCTGACACAAATACAATAACAGCAGTACACCACACACAGACTCTTATTTAGAAGACTTATTTCAATGATGTATTTGCTCGAACACATGTATATCCAAAGATAAACTGAGACAAACCTGTCTGGGTATGACAGTGTTTGCATTTGTGTCTGTGTATGTGTTTTAAGGTGCTGTGAGTGTCAGTACAGAGATTCTTCAGATAACTGCTCGAGTTGGATTCAAAACACGTCCATTCCGGGCGCATGCAGCAGCGTAGGTCTGTGGTGGGGAGAAGATGACAGGAGAGTGTTTTATACTCTGCAATAACAGCACTGCGCTCTGTGTGAGCGTGTGTGACAGTCTTATCTTCCCGAACACATGCTAGCCAAACCACTGTCAGACCACTGTATTTTTCTCCACTTCCTCATAAAGCTCATTATCACTCATTTTCATCACCCTGTTTATTGCTCTTTTAGTTATTGTCACATACTTTTCCTTTTTTATTTCAATGTCTTGGTATTTTATAAAAGGGATTTACACACTAAGCTTAACCCTAAGTTATTGACGTTCCAAACCCCACTTTTAACCCCTGAAAAGGGAAAGAAGCAGACACTAATCTCATACCTTATACGCTTTGGGCTGTCACAGAAACATTAGGTATACCAAAAAGTAAATTCAGGAAAAACTAGTAAATTTGGCAATATAGCTATAGTCTAATATGATGATGTGTAACGCTAAAATCTTTATGTAAACAGGTTGCATGTAGTATTTGTAATATGCAAATATTAATGACAACCCAGGATTTAGAAATGTACACAACAGTGTAAAACGTCATCTTATGAACATACAGGAAGTTGATCCCATGGTGAATTACGTAGAGCTGGGCGATAAAAAGGGCGATATTAACCCTTTTAAACACAAGTCAAAAACCACCTTAAGCAAACGTCAAAACTTTTTTGCATATACAGTAAGGGGATTCTTATTCGAAATTTGGCATTTCCATCACTGATTTCTGGTGTGAATCTTTAAAATGTGCATAAAAACAGGGTGATGAAAACATACTGAGTGATTTAAACTAGTTTGAAGACAGGTAAAACAGCACTCACATACATGTGGAAACACTGTGCGCAATCATACAGTCAGAAGGCTTTTCAAAATACAAATCATCAATATATAATGGATTTACTAGTAACACTAACTACACCATGGCTGAAATGTGGGATATTCATATTGGTTAGAGTGCCAAAATATACAGTGCAACCCGAGTTTGATCCCTATCTTGAAGTCCTAAGTCAATCCTGCTCCTTTCTCTAACCAATAATTTCCTGTCATTTCTCCACTGTCCTGTCTGAATAATAAAGCAAAAAAAGCCCCAAAATACTACCTACTGCAGGTAGGTTTCTTGAAGCATCTGGGAGACCACAGTTCTTCTGAATTGAGTTTGTCTCAGTTTGTTCTGTTTCTTCATGTTTTTCAGACAGACTGATTGATGATGGTGAGATCAGATCTCTGTGTGGAGCACTGGCTGTTGTCAGACTCCTTGTGCAAACAAAAACTCTCTGGATTAATGACAATATTAATGTTTGGAAATGTACTCTGATATTTCCTGCTGACACACTGCATCAAGATAACTGACACATATCAAAATAACTGACTTAACACCATTTTAACTGCTGAAAACACTAGTGTTCAAATAATTTTGGCAGACACTGTATAATAATAATAATAATAATAATAATAATAATAATAACATATAGTAACATTTTATTTTAAAGTGACTTTGTTACAAGCATGTTACATGTACTTACTATTATAATAACAATAAAATTATGCATAATTACATGCAAGTAACCCTAAACCAAACCCCAATACTAACCCTAACCAAGTAGTTCATTAATATTACTCAGTACTTGTATAATTACAGTAAAAGTATTATTACACTGTAACAAGGACACCTTAAAATAAAGTGTAAGCAAATATATTTATTTTGTTAAGGAAAAATGACCGGAAAAGTGTAAAGAACTCAAATACGTGTTTGTCATGTTCTGATCATAAGGAGTAGTTTAAAAACACACTTTATGGTTTCTGGTTTGGTTTCTACAGCTTCTACAAAAGTTGAAGAAATAATGGAAGCAAAAATCTGCCTAAAAATCTCTAACCTTGTAAAAAAAATAAAATAATAATAATAATAATTATATATATATATATATATATATATATATATATATATATATATATATATATATATATATATATATATATATATATATATATATATATATATATATATATATAAAGATTTTAAATTGACTGTGATAATTTTCAATATCAACTGGTCTGGGGAAAAAAAGTATTTGAACTATTTCAAGTGTGAAAAGCTCTATAGTGTAGCACACTTTACTATATGTGGTTTATTTATGAAATTTAAATATACATGGTTTTTATATAAAATATATACACACTTTTAAGTGCATTATATAATAACTGAGTTACCCAATTCAAATTTTCAGATGGAGAAAAAAGCTGCTTTAAATTTCCAAGGACTTTTTCCAAAAGAGACCTTTTTGTGTCTAATGGGAAATGATGCAACGAGGAACCTGATGCTTTAAAAACAACACAGAGCTCAAATCAAAGCCATCAAAGAAAGGTTCAAACAAACTCATGTGCCACTGCCGACAGACACTCTTTATATAGCCATTTTCCTGCTGTCTGGGACCATGTGTGGACATTACAACATATAGAGTACAACTAACTGTCTAACCCAAATAGATATATATCAGGTACACAACTGTTTTAATTTATCCTAGGTTTAGAGTACTCTTAAGTAAATATATGATTAATTATATACATTATATATCTAACAAGTCTTGACACATGTCCCAAGATACCAATATGTCAGTAGAAGACAATTTGTGCCTGGCTGATACATCAGTCATGTAATGGGGGGAGAAGTGTTCTTGCTTGAGTATCTTTCTCTATCTGCATGCATGTGTGTGTGTGTTGGTGTGTGTGTGTGTGTGTGTGTGTGTGGGCAGGGTGTTAGAGATGGATGTGTGGCTTCCTTTGGCTGCTGACAGGCTCAAACGAGGCCTGAGCAAAACAGGAACCTCAATTGTGATTCATGCCATCACAACTAAGAACAAACCTGGACGGTCCTAAATCAACACTAATCAAACATATATGTGACAGATAATTAAGAGTTAATCATCAATTATAAGACTATATATGTCACAGATAAAGCATTTGATTTAGGCTTCATATTGATAAGACAGTAACACAAACTAACTGACGACAGGATCTTGTTATACTTTTATCCACGTGAAATACTATAAGATTTATTTATTTAGAAAAACAAATAATTAAGTATATAAATATATGTGTGTGTGTGTGTGTGTGTGTGTGTGTGTTTATTTGGGTTATTGTTAGATAAGATTAAATGTTTAAGATTCAATTTATTCCGTCTCAAATCAGTTGCAATAAATTAGTTTCTACTTGTTTCCAATCTTGTGTTTGAATTGTGACAAAATTTCCTGATATGCAACATCACCTTTCCCAGATTTCAAGGTTTAGTCATTTTATTAGTCATAGGTATTTGGATGAAGATTATTTACCTTTTATTTCATGACCCTCCCAGTAACCACACTTCTGTATACACACACAACCTCCTTTGAAGGAATTTGTAAAAGTCTTTTGCGGCGATACAAAATAGTGTTCAGTTTAGGTTGGTAACTGCTGTGGGATTTTTTCTGTTTAGTAAAGAGAGCATAAAGATTGTGGTCTCACTCCTAAAGCATCATCTCTACATTTTGCAAATAGGTGAAGTACATGAACTAATTGGGTTGTAATTAGTTATGTTCCTTACGTGGAAGCAAGCAGTTGTAATAAAACCACCAGCGGCCCATGTAATCAGGTAGAGGAGTCGACCTCTTAAACTAATCTTGTGGTTGACGCTTCCTCCATTCCATAAAAGAAATATGCAGTGGTTGATTAATGCACGGTAAAAGTGAATCAGACATTATGCATATGCTCTACGTCTGCTAGCGCCTTATCATTCAGAATCATCTCTAGGGAAGCCACTTAGCAAGACAAATATCTCAGAGGGTGGAACCTTCTATTAACGAAACCACAAAGAAAAACACAGTCTGTGAGGTTGCACAAAGCTGCTATTGTTCTTCATTGCATCAAGATGAAATTAAGTGCTTTAATATTCTCATATATCTTTTAGCAGGCCAGCTTATGAGAAACCCTCGTCTAGATCAGCCGCAGGGAAACAGGTGAAAAGGTCCGTGGTCTTGCCACTAACCCCAATACAAAAATCTTTTAAACAGCTCAGCATGGATAAGAAAAAGAAGGGGAAAAAATCAACAGCAACAACACTTTAATTAGATATTAACAGCTTTATTTTGTGATGCATGATTCATCTGAATGCCATTCAGTATGGAAAACCAATAAATTGAGATCTTAGTTTTGGTTGGGCACGCAATGTGCCATGTTTTTTGGCATGGCACAGCACACTGCATTTTTTCAACACAAGGGCTTGTTGCTTCACTAATTACATGGCAGGTAAAGGCAGATGGATGCAGCATTCGCTCATGACAGGTGACAGTTACTGATAATCGACTTGTCTAGCCATAATAAAGCCTAAGGGAGAGGAACTGACACTTCCAATCTAAACATCATCAGAGCACGTTTTAAATGCGGTGGCTTTGGCCATGACAACTGTAACTATGTTCAACAAATTAGTCAGAGAAAGCGGTGGTGTTTATAAGGCTGGTATGAAAGAGATCGCCTCTCTGGTGATTGACACCCTGATCCATGTTGGTCCTGGTTTGTTTTTATTGCAGGAGACTCTGAGTGTAAAATGTGGGGATTCCTGCCTGTCAATCACAGGTTCAAAGGAAGATATTGGTTTCTGGTCTTGACAGAGCATGCTTGAGGGGGCTCGGAAGACATCCCATGTATGCAAAAAAACCACTGGCGTATTTTTTCTCTTCTATTTTTTAATTCGGGTGACATCTGCTATGCCAGACTGTATGTGGTGCATGCCCTGAAGGAGCTTCCCTTTCTGTGGAGAAGATTACAGCTGATGGAACCAGTCTGCTTGGAGACTCCTCGGGCTGACAGTCTGAAATGGGCCGCATTGGGTGCTGCAGAAGATATAAGATGCGTTCCTGTTTGTGGATGGTGCTTGCGTGTATGAGTGTTCTCAGCTGCACTCAAAGCAGTGCTGAGTGACTGTTAGTGTTGGGTGGAAATGGGTCGAGGGTCAGTGACTTCGGGTTCCTCTTCGCCACTGCTCAGGTCCACATCAATCCCAAACACTCATTGACACACTGTCATCTGAGCTTCAAAGAGCGGTTTCAACACTTCAAAAGCGCACACACTCACATTCGGACATATACTGTACACAATTTTACAACTGTTTTGTCTTACCACTTTTGATTAAAAATACGTTATGAACTACACATTCAACTAATTCTACACGCAGAACTGTATTTTATGTGCAGAGTTAAAAAATGTTGGTCCACATAAGGCACTAATCTATTTAACAGACAATTACAATGACATGAATATTTATAGAATTCATTAACATTAAAATACTCTCAATTTCAAGAGTATAGCTACTAGATGCATACTATATATGCATTTTCAAATATAATTAGCTTTTTTATGTGAAGTTATATCCAATTTCTCCAACTTTGTTGCAATGACCACATCATACTTAAAACCTGAAAACAATGACCATAAAATGCCAGAAACATTTTATTAAACTTTACAGATCAAACAACAAAGTTAAAGTGCTTTATAAATGTATAAGCTTACATTTCTAGAACCCTAAATATTATTTTAACCTTTTAGATGTCACCCCCATTTTTGAACCTAGACGTGAAAGTACACTATTCACACTTAAATTGTTATAATTCATAAACACTTTTGAATACAGACCAAAGGTTGGTCTCTTTTTAAAGAAGACAATCTCCAGATTATTGCAGAAGTGAAATCATTTAAAAATATGAAAGCAAAAAAAAGTTATAGAAGTTTACATTTACTGTAAATACATTTATTATTTTATTTTTATTATATTTTATATAAAATAAATATTTTATTAAATATGTTTTAATCCAAAATTGCTATAAAATTAAAGCCATATGTCTACATAAGTTGTGTTCCAAATTTGAAGTTGATATAAAAAAAAATGTAGGTTCATATGCAATTTTGTTTAGGCGTTATACCACAAAAAGCCACCGGGGGCCATTGAAACTCCATTGAATTTTTTGGATGCATTTTTCTGTCACAAATGTATCAATTTCTCTCTCAATATTATGTCTATGACAAAATAACCACCAAATATGTAATCTTGAGACTCAGACCTTTCCAACGATATGTATTTTGTCAAGATTATGAAAAGTTTTGATTCTAAAAGACCGTAATATATATGGAATATGACCCCTCCCACTAAGGGGGAGGAACACGCTAAAAGATTTTAAAGTATGATTTCCATGGTAACGCAGTGTCCGATTTCAAAATGGTTTTCATAAGATGAATTTGGAGTATTTAAGCTTTCAAATGATATATAATTTATGATGATTACTAAAACATGTGATATGGAAAAAGGAAGCGCAATAGATTTTTTGTGACAAAGGTCAGAACTCCTGTTATGATGTATATGTTTTGAGGTGCACTCGTTTTATAAATTTATCTTTTACTGTTCCTTCATCATTTTTAACAACAAAACGTGGTCAAATATCTATTTAGGAGTCTTAGACCTTTCCAACAATATATAGTTTGTCATGATTAGATTAGGATATAATTGTAATATATTGAAGTAAATTTAGGCGTCCCGTATACGGGACGGTGACATTTAACAGGTTAAAATACCTTGATTTGCTGCCTGATTCCAAAATCCTGGCCACAGGTGTATTTTTTGATATAGTAGGGTTCAGTAAGAGATCAGGCTTGTGGAGCATTTTGAGGTGAGGTAAAACAGTCAGGAGATCAGGAAGTGCATGATGTCTGGGAATCTTGGGAATCCCCTTCCAATGCTCTCTGGCCCACCACTGGAGCGGATACTTGCTTCACAATAAGAGAAGACCTGGATTACTGCATCCCATGGGAAAAAAACCCCAGGAGGATAATGATAGGTAGCCTGGAAACTTGCAAGTGGACTTTTCAGTAGAGTGTGACAGGTTATAGATTACTGACTGATTGTTATCTGCATTCAGTTAGCTTTAAAATGTATTTTACTGTGTATTAAATATTCTATTGAGCCTGTAGGATGAATGCTTGGTAATGAACCTCTAGGGTGGACATAATAATTATTATAGACAAGCTGTGTGAATTGTTTAAAAAGTCTAAAATGTCAGATTCTCTAGAGGAAACACAGGAGATTATGTGATTTTAACAATAATCCTTTCCATTGGAAACTGTCCAGAACTGAACACGGGACTCAAGAGAGGGAGAGGGGGAGGTTTTGTGGAGTGATGGAGAGGTGGGACATTACGCTCAGACACAAGAGAAGAAACATCTCTTAAGGCACAGAAACTCCCACTTTTGATAACTGTTGCCACACTAGACCACACACATTCAAACACACACACACACTCACACACACACACACACACACCTGCGTGTGGTCTTAGGAGGGTCTGGCGTGCGACAGGTCTCAACCACTGTTTTTGCCAAGAACAATTTTTTCCCCCTTTTTCTCATACTGCCAGAGGGCACAGGTGCAGGCACTGTTTCCTTCAGTACCACAGAGGAAACTACAGCAACATATTGTATCATCACTCTTGTTCATTAGAAAAGATCCTGATAGACTTGATAAAGCTGTTCCAGAGTGAAACTTACAAGGCCTCTGCCAATCACAACAATACTGATTCTATTCGCCTTCCATTGTGCAATGAGGGAATCATATTCCACTTCATAGCTCCACAGATTCCTTATCATGCTGTCTTTCAAAAAATATTTTCTTTTTTAAATCATATATTTAAGATGAATAAATCAACATAAATATATTAGGTCAGCCAAATAAAGAAAACTAAATTTAAGAGTTAGAAATAGCTTACAACTACAAGATATCAACTACATTTTCTAGTGATATCTATAAAGGTGTTTTTATATGTTTTAAACTGATCCACTATCAGCTGTATTTGGCCAGTAGAGGCCAGACATGAGACGCCTTTAATGCCTGATGGTTAATCTTCTGTCCGTAAAATTCATGTCTTAGTTAAAGATGGCTTTTGGACATTGTGAATTGCCTAAATCCATTAATGTGAATTAAAAAAAAAAAACATTTATAAAAAAATATTCAAAAACATACTTAATAATAAAATCAAGACCTTTGAGAGGAGTTTATGCATAATTCAGCGATTTATCATACTGAGTGTTTAAAATAATATACAAAGAAAGAAAGAAAGAAAGAACGAAAGAATGCTAAAATATGGCTTAATATGGCAAAAAGAATTTGACTTGACCTTGAAAAGAAAATGAAATGCTTTTTTGGCAAACATAAAAACAGGCAGGGAACATGACCAGATGAGATGCAACTACCAAGTTTTTTTTTCTATTAAAAATATATAATGTTAATATATTAATACTGTCAAAGATACTAATCATACAAACAAGGCAAACATCAACTCTGCTGACCTTAAATGCATAAATGTTAAACTTCACTACATTGTTTCTAAGGTTAAAGAAAAACAGTAAGAATGGAGACCTCAGTCTTCTTCTTTAAGAGGATTTGGGCTCAAAGTTAATTTACTTGATTTGTTCTAATTATTAGTGAAAGAAAACTCTCATACAGAGAACAAAGAAGGAGAACACTCATAGACCCAAACCCCATATCCCAACACATACTCAAACTGTTATCTGAATAGGTTTGATTCATTTGGAAATTCCAGATATACATCATTCATCCTTGCTATTTATGCCATGTCTGTGAATAAAGCAGAGGCACTATTCCTCTTACTTTTCTTCAAGAAATGTAAAATGCAAAAACATTGGCCTCAATGCATTAAAAAAAAAAAAGCAAAACATTATGGTACACTTGTGACCCAAAGTAACCCAAAAGCATAATCTGTCAATAAATGCCAACACTGCAGCATAAGTCAGAATCACTGAAAGAAATGGATAGAAATTGTATCCATGCATCTTGGCCACACAGATTTTCAAACAGGTCACATACATAGTGAAGATGGCTTAAAAACTCTAGTGTGAGCTCTCATTTGTTTGGAGCTGACAATTGCAGTCACCCTGATTTGATTATCCGAGGTTTGCTAGTTAGTATAGTAACAAAACTAGTATTGTTTTTCCTCAGATTAACCAGTTCTACTTGTATTCTTCCTATTTGTTAAAACACTTTGTGTAGCACTCTTCACAATTCATGTTGTTTTCGAAGCGGAATTAAATTAAATAAAATCACATTGGATAAAATAGTTCACTAAACGAATAGAAGTCAATTTTCTCTTCTATTTACATCTTATTCTTTTTACTATTCACAAATTCTCATCCGAAGTCACTGGGGTTTCCCACATCATTGGAGGGACAGACGTCAATTCAGTGGATATCACCAAACTGGCAACACTAATCCTTCAATGCCTGTTAGTGTGTGTCTAATGCGTGGGCGTTTGTTTGTATATCCCATTTTAGTCTTAGAAAACACTATATACTAAGTACTGCAGCAAAGGAAGACGTCTTTCAGTGGTGGTTTCTCATGTTCTGTGAAATTGCTTCTCTAAGCCCACCTCCCACCCCTCGTCCAAAGAATATTCTCTTCCACGGGGATCTCAGAAGATCAACAGATGCATCAAGGACTCTCAATGTGAGAATTTGAAGGCTTGGGTGGTTGGGTAAATATCTGCTGCGTTTCCTCTAGTTCTTGATAATCTGCTGGATTATACCCTGACTAACAGAATGTAGTCTCAGATTAGCTGTAGTGACAGACGGTCATGACCTTATTGCCTGACCCCTCCGTGACCGATCCATTGACAGGTCAACAGAAGTGTTTTTGGCATTAATTTTTAATTAAGTACATGAAATGAAAAGAGACTTTCAGTGAGAAAGTGAGAGAGAGAGAGAGAGAGAGAGATTGAGAGAATGGATTTAAATATCAAATTAGAGACAATGAAGTGGGAATTTGATGGAGATGTGTTTAGAGGGGGTGGGACAGAGAAGAAAACCTATTTCCTATCCATTAAAAGTGTTAAAAGATTAGAGTGGCCCCTAGGGACAAAAGAGGAAGAGGAAACCATATACCACACACACATACAAACATTTAAAGTAACACAAGCAGGATCAGAGGCATATGCAATTTTATAACCCTATTACTTAATACCTGCTGAAGTATTGAATTTGTGTATAATAAGTATAGAAATGGCAATAATTCCAAAAACAAGACGCTACAGGCAAACCCATTGTTTTCTGTTCTAAAAATGTATGCAAATGTGTACACATTTAATTGGAGAATGCCTCATTTGCTTATATAAACATGCAAAACTTGTAATACAAAATAACTGTGTAATGATGTAATGAGATTATTCAGCGGCTGAAAGTGTGGCAATGCACTTGTTAACCTAAACATTAATGAAAGGAAGGAAATTGTTGCAAACTATTAAAAAGTTAACTGTGATCAATAACAGCACCAATAATGAAAATAAAGTAAAATAACCATTTCTATAAAGAAGGTTAAACATAACAGAGGAAATGGCGTTTGTATCATCATCAGACTGAACTAAAGCTTTTCTCTTCCTCGGGTCAAGGAGATACTTCCTCCTGTCAATCACTCTTATGCAATCCACAGAATACAGCCTGACCTCTGCAAAAGGGGTCAAATCACTTCTTCCCACACCTCTTTACAATTAAAAGTACAGCTTAGACCCACTTGCTGACACCCCCCCACACCCCCACTCCGGTTCTTTATCTTTGTGACACCTTATTTATTTTGCGCTGTTACATTTATGATCATCTAAACTATTCTACAGCATTCTTCTTCCTGACAAATACTGTATCCTGAGCAAAAAAAAATCTGACAGCTATATAATGAGTCTTTGCCGCCCTCGCGCGGACATTATATGGTAGCGCATAGCACTGTTTATTAGAAATTCTAATTATTAAATTAAATCATATTCATTTCAAATCTAAACATAGCAACTATTTAAATAACGCTGTACTTAATGTCAAGTAATAGCTACTGTTTAACTAAGCCTCAACCAGGTTCCAGCTCATGAAGTTGGATGTTAGAATGAGTGCATAGATCTGAATTGTTATATTATACTAAAATGTTTTCTAGAATTGTTAAAACACTATTATTATTATTATTATTATTATTATTATTATTATTATTATTATTATTATTATTATTATTATTCTTAAAAATTATTACATCGATACAGCAGCAGGTGGCGTCAGTGGCTGTCCTTATGAGTGAGTTACTGAGTTATTCTCATTGGGGGGGTTGTCTAAAAGTCTGCCATTACTATGCAACCCTGAAACTGTCAGGGCTCTGATAATTTTTGTAATTATTATAATTATTTGCCAATTAGTCTAATTCCAAACGAAACCAAATCAGAGTTGGGTGCGGTTAACCCTGCTTTGGCTTCGATTGGAATTATTATAATAGGCAAAGAAAAACACGTCACTAGTCTAAAATGTAAGCTATTCAAAATCATATCCAACCTTTCTCAACTCCTGTAAAGTCGTGACTTACTCCAGCGACTGGTCTTCTTCGTGTTTTTTTCTTTTTCTTTATCTTTCTGTATTCCTTTTTAGTGAGTATCCCATGTACTGTAACCCCAATTGTTATATATAACAATATATATATATATATATATATATATATATATATATATATATATATATATATATATATATATATATATATATATATATATATATATGTGTGTGTGTGTGTATGTGTGTGTGTGTGTGTGTGTTTAAACAGTTTATTTTTATTTTAATAATTCACAATACTGCTGTTTTTCTGTATTTTAATTGAATGTGCATAAAGAACATAAAATACATATTTCAAAAACATTAACAAAATAATTAAAATTAATTCTGTTGTGGTGTGGTATGCTTTATTACATTGACATGGTTGCAGTATTTGCTCTTAAAAGATAAATGGCATCTAGTTCCTTGAAAAACGTTTAATACCCATGGAATCTTTCAAATGAACAAATGGTTCTTTATACTGAAAGATTATCATTCCGATTATTAAAATGTTCTTAACAGTTCACACTTAAGAAGAAAAAAAATAGTTCTGTTCACTGAAAGTTTCTTCTATAGAAATGGCACATGTGAAAAAGTCATTAAACATGAAGGTTCCAGGAAACTTTGTGCATTATTTTGATTAGTATCACCAAGAACATTTTACTGATCTGGGAAAAAAATCATTTTTGAGAAATGTTGAGAAATGTGGGTGCCGCTCACTTCTGATTGATATGAGCAGTGCATATGTGGGTGATCCAAATACTGTACATGTGAAACTCATTATTCTTTCATTTTCACTCTAACATCTATTTTCATGCCTTTGCTTAGAATAAACACACGATTATGGAAAAGGAAACATTTAGAGGAAAGGAAAAGTGAAACAGATAAAGAGTTGTAAAGGAACAGATAAGAAGGAGAAGAAGATTTATGGCATATTCCTGTTTTCAATCTTGTGGTGTGGGGGTAGGAAAAGAATGCGAAGAGAACAACACCCACCACACACACCCTCTTTCTCTTTCTCCCGTTTGGGCATTATATAAAGCTCAGCCCTGGTCTTTAGTCTCAGAATTATACAGACAAAGATCGTTCACTATGAATAGAATTATATTTGCCACTTTGCTGCTTCATGCAGCATCTCAGACTGGTGAGTAATATTCATGATCTGTTCTTGAATCAATTTGTGCTACATAATATGCATTTCTGTTGAGGATTTCTACATTTAAACACTGAACAGTTATCTTTTGTCTGATTAAAGAGGGTTTTCTCACGTTATTACACATTATTGTGTAATGTGCAGGTGAATGCATCACAGGAGGAAAGGAGGCTGTAGCACACTCTCGTCCGTACATGGCTTCACTTCAGTGGAATGGAAAACATGAGTGCGGTGGCTTTCTGATCTCCAGTCAATGGGTCATGAGTGCAGCACACTGCTTTCAGGACGGGTATGTAACACATCTACACTAGTGATCTGTCCAACAGCATTGCATTGAAAAGTTGCAATGATTTCAGCAGCAAATATTTCACAATTTCAGTACCTACATTATCAGAAAAAAGGTGCAAAACTGGTCACTGGGGTCATATCTTTTCAAAAGGTTTTAAAATGTGCCATTGAGGTACCTTTAGCATGCTTTAGCGAATAAGGTACAAAAGTGTTCCTTTGTAAAAAAACAAAAAAACAAAACAAAACAAAAAAAAAAAGTCCCCAGGAAGAGCTTTTGTACGCTTTTTTTTTCTGAGCGTGTAGATTAGTTGTGGTTTGTTTTAGGTATTTGTTTCAGGAAAACGATTATATTTTTCTATCTATTCATAATGATAATTGTCCTGTGTGTTGCAGGAGGACATCCGGTGTTAAAGCTGTGTTGGGTGCTCACTCACTGTCTGATGCAGAGGACACTAAGCAAACCTATGAAGCCACTGCAGTCTACAACCATCCTGATTTCAGTATAAGCAACTATGACAATGATATTGCCCTGCTCAAGGTATACACTGTGATCTAATCTTGTAGCTGAAAATCACTTAAATCTGTGCATGCGTAAAGAAAACAGTTTTCATCAGCAGACTGTCAGAATATACTGTACGTTGTTGACTTTTGACAGCTGGATAAGCCAATCACTGAGAGCGATGCAGTGAAACCAGTGACATTCCAGCGTGAAAGTTCGTCTGGACCCAAGGAGTCTGATGTTGTGGAAACGGCTGGGTGGGGCTCCTTGAACAACCTGGGGGGGCGGCCAGACAAACTGCAAGAGCTCAGTATCAAAGTCATGCAACAATGGCTCTGTGGCCGCGGTGACTACTATGGAACAAAGTTTACAAGCAACATGCTCTGTGCTGCAGACAGACGAAAGGACACCTGTGATGTAAGTTCACCGCAATGATTCATAAAACATCTTTCCAATGTAAAGAAAGATAATGTCTAATACATGACCTCTCTCATTTCTGCTGTCTTTTTGTCTAATAGGGGGACTCCGGAGGTCCTCTCTTATTCAAGGACATTGCTGTGGGAATAACCTCTAATGGAGGAAAGAAATGTGGCTCCAGCAAAAAGCCTGGACTGTACACTATCATCTCCCACTACACGGAGTGGATTGACAAAACAATGGCCCAGTAAAAAACAACAACAACAACAGTTAATCCTAGGAAACTTTTTTTAAGCTGCAGAATCCTTTGCATTACATTTTTCTTTTTCATTGGTAATGTACATGTATTGCTATTTTCTACATTAATAAAACTTTTCTACATATACCTAAATCCACGCACTGTTGTTTTATTTGTATATTTGTTCATTTTTCAAAATATGTCATCAACACCACTATTAAGTGAATCATTGTGAGGAGACACAGTAGCATATCATAGACAATAGCCGATGGAAATAGACAACTCAATGAAGTCAAGTATGCCATTTTATACACACACATTATGCTTTCATATTATATTATATTATATTATATTATATTATATTATATTATATTATATTATATTATCATAAAATGACTGAAGTTGACCAAAGTGCTTTACACATAGAACAGTATTACAAACAACATCTAGATAACACAACATTACCAATATTTAAACACACAAATGATTATAGGCAGCCATTTCACAGTTCTGGATCAATTATTATTTTAAAGGTTTAATCACCTATTTTCTTTGCTTCTCATTCTGCACATGACAAGTAATTTTTGATTTTCTGATCTCAAATTCTAATGGGTTTAAAAGAACTCATCAAGTTTGAAAGATGAGGAGCCAAATTATTCAAAAATCTAAAAACAAAAATGTCATTTTGAAATCGATTCCAAAACAGACAGGCAACCAATGTTATAAAGACAGAATCATTTGTGGTTGTGCTAGTGCTGACAAGTTAATACCATATAGAAAGAATTTGAAAAATCGAGATGGAAAAGATGCATGCAGTGACTCGTCCACAGTCTGTGGCTGATTATAAAATGCTTTTCTAAAATATAATATAATATGATATGATATGATATGATATGATATTACGTCCATAAGACCTTTCACTAATAAACAAGAGCAATATCAAAAGCTATTATGTCAGTATTTGCCATTTCGAAAAAAAATAAAAAATAAACCCTGCCATTTACTCAGATGCATACACTCTGGTGTACCTTTTGAAAAGGTACAGTGACAGCTTTTGTACCTTTTTTTCTGAGGGTGTACCAAAACTGCTATTTATCAGCATTTTTAGAAATCATTTTGGGAGGAAGTAAAATACATTTTTGCAATGAAACACTAGCACAAGCTGATAAGAGCAGTGATCTGATAGATAGATAGATGAAGTATTTCCACATGTTCTGACAGTTCAACGGCATGATGTTATGCTTTTTTGGATTTGAATCTAATATGTTGCAATGATAAACTGCTTACTGTGTTATGTAAGACTTTTAAGTGCTTCATTAAATCTGAGTTATGAAACACATTGCTGTTCCTGTTATTTAC
This sequence comes from Carassius gibelio, assembly GCF_023724105.1. NCBI lineage: Eukaryota > Metazoa > Chordata > Actinopteri > Cypriniformes > Cyprinidae > Carassius > Carassius gibelio. Next base: position 16,093,251 of record NC_068408.1, on the reverse strand, counting down.
ATATGACATGCCAGTACAATCTAACGGCTGGTGCTAACAGAATCTGTCCACAAAACAGTATTAAACAGACCTCTGAACACACATCAGTGTTGCAATATCTGCTATCTCTAACTTAAATAGCCCATTTCAGGTTTCTTGAGAAGAGTATTTTTCATTTTTTTGTGTTGCAAAACCCCTATACTGTATGAGGCTGCAAGCATTTTGGATGCAAGATCCTCAACCTGTTTTTAATTAACAGTGTTCAGAAAATGTCCATTGTTTCCAGCAGGCCGTTATATTCTTTAGATTCAGTAGATTTCTATTGTGGTTACAAGGGATGACATTCTCTGTAAACTCCTGGCCAAATGCCAACCAAACATGTTCCAGTTCGTTCGGGAAGACTTCTTGATAAATTCTTGATAACCAGCTTATATTGACAGGGCAATTACTATAAGCCTGCAGGATCTTTACCTCTCTGCCCTCTTTTTCTTCACAAAAATGTATTTTATGGATATTAAACAACAACAAAAGTTTACTCTCTCATGTATTTATATATAAGCACCCTTACTTGCAGTTTGATACATTTGCCTTATTTTGTAACATATCATAAGCCTACTCCTCCTGCTGGCTCTGGTTCTTGTCTTCTTGCCTGAGTAGAGATGATGTATATCCAGTCCTCTGGAAATGGGCCCACAAGAATTGTGTTTATCTGAAGTCAGCATAGAAATTAAACAGTACATAATGATGTTGCACTTTTTTTCTGTTCTTGTTTAGAAATTATTTATACAAAGATAATTTATTTAAGTATTTGTCCACTTTTTTATTCTGAATAAAAATTTCCAAAAACACACTTTACATTTTTTTTTCCAATTAAACATACACACTGTATTACATAAATACTGCAACATACTTGCAGTGTTTTACAGCAGGTTTTGTATAAACATACACACACAAACACACACACACACACACCAAAGTTGAACAACGACTGGAAAAAACTAACAACAGGAAACAGAGGCTAAAGGTCACCATGACTGTTGCTGGGGATATTTTCTTGGCACACTTTAGGCTTATTATATTAGTACCAACTGAGCACTGTTTAAATGCCACAGAATACTGGAGTATATTGTTACTAACCATGTCCATTCCTTTATGACCACAGTGTCCCACAGTTCACCATCACCAGATCTCAATCCTATAGAGCCCCTTTGGGATGTGGTGGAATAGGATATTCACATATCATGGATGTGCAGCCGACTGTGTAATGTTATCATGTCGGTATGGTAAGAGGAATGTTTCCAGAACCTAGTTCAATCTACATCATAAAGAAGTAAGATGCATTTCTCAAGGCAAAAAATTCAAGGCAAGGTGTAATTAATGGAGTGGCCAGTAAGTGTATATTGCAGTATTTACAGAACCTATAACACAATATCCAGTATCTAGGAGGCATTCCAAGAGGCATAGGCCTACTGTACATTTTCAAAAGACCTCTGCCATGAAATTTATATGCTTTCTTTGAACTGTATGTCATGCTTTTCACAAAGAATAGATTTGTCAGATGAGGGAAGCATGTGCTTTCAGCAAGTTAGTGTCTTGAACATGCACAGCTGCTGCCATGGTTGGTATTTGATTTTGGTTAATTGTTTTAGCTAGTTGTGATGCTTAAATAATAAAAGTCTAAATCAGACAGTGAAAAGTAACAGACTTCAAAAAGGAAGTCAATTCCTCAGGGTCCAGTGCAGGAATGCTGTCCGATGACTGTGTTCCTGTTTTCTGGAGCAGTCAAGTTCACTAAACATGTCAAGTAGCATGTTGTGGAGGAGCTCAGTAAAGATGTTTTCTTTTAGTCAATTATGGTAGAAAACAAAGGTGAGTCTGCTCAGTGACCCAGCCATCAAACCAGGACATTTCCTTTACCAGGACCCTGATACGGTCTCAAGGGAGATTTAGATCACCTAAAGTGCTGCGCTTGCCAATTAAAGGCACTGTAACAATAAATTGGATAATAAAAGTTGGCCTAAAGGCTTGTGTTTGTCCGCGTGTATCATTGTTTTTGTCTTTGGCAGGGGTTTAATAAGGGAAGTTCAACAAACTGCCTGCCAACTCTTTATCTTCATGTTATCACACACAAAGCCATCCACCGAAGTTCCTGTTTTTCTATTTTTGCTGGTCTCAGACCTACACAAATAAGTAGGCTTAATAATTTTACACTGACATGTTGCATGTGGTTCCTCATCTCCCAGCCCCACAAACTATCCATATTTTCGATAGCATTAAAAGATCAATACATTTCTTACAACTTTCTCACAGGACAGATTAGAGGAAAAAGAAGGAAATTAAATTTGGTTAAAAAAAAAAACTGTTAAATAAATGCGGATCAGTCTCTATAAACCATAAACCATTGTTAAATTGAAACCTTATTGCTGTGTAAAAGTGTAAAAAAAGAAAAAGAAAGTGTTTTGGTATTTTTTATTTAAAAAAATGACTTAACCGAGAATAGCATTGCTTGAGGATTGCATGAGACCCTGGTCATATTTCTTCCTTCGACCTCAGCAGCGGAGGAGCAGGCAAACGTATCATTCTTTTGTTTTGATTTTGTAATAAATGTGTTCATAAACATTTCTTATGCCAACCTAATAAATAACTGTAACAAACAATGTTGCTATTTCCATCAGGGGATGGCACACTGTCTGTCCTCTACTGTGCAGCGCTGAAAATATCGACTCCCCCCATCCCGAGAAGATGGTATGCGCGGTTCCTATGCGCTCCGGTCTGTTGTTCTCTCCTACAGTGAATCGTTAGCATACTATGGAGACTAACAGCAATAGAAATAGTGACAGATCTCCAAATGCTTTCTAAATACCAAACAACGACTATGGCTGCTATAAGGAAAAACAAATCTCCTTTAATGACCGCGGCCGTAAGGTAATTATTATTTTCCGTCGTTTATTTTCGTTCCGGTTGTATCATAGGCACGATGTTTTTATTTTAAGCAGAAATGACCGTTGCTGAGGCTCGTGGGCCAACCGTCCGCGCGCGCGCGCGCGCCTTTTCATCCATCTAAAGAGATTTATTTGTAATAAGATGCTAACATTACCAGTTATTCAATAAAATTGTAATTAGCAGCAGATAATTGTCGTTAAGCTAATTGTCGAGCGCCCCCGCCCACCCCTCAGCGTGAAGCCATTATTCTCGCTTGAGTTCTGATCTGATCCCCTGAGACGCTTCTCGCGTTTCCAAGATGGTGACAGCATAGGAAAGCTGTAAACATCCGTTCGCCTGGGTTTCAGTTAAATATGAACTTAAAGATGTAGATTTTGCTATGCCTTGAATGTAAAACGTAACATCGATCGTTTATTCTTTCGGTAATTCAGTGGTAAATTCAGTATGACCGGCAATATTTGAATTAACTTAATTGTCGAGACATATTTCATCTCATGCTAAATAATGCTTGTTTGTAATTAAATCCATTTTAGTTAACTTACACGTATTGTATTAAATATACGTATATGAAAATAAATAGTACAGTAATAAAAATCTTGATCTTGACGTTGTATAGCTGTGGTGTTAGCGTAGCCATTATATGAGATCATGGCCAGTTATATGTGGTGGTTTGGGGGATGGACGGAGGGCCATCATGTTTCTCACAAACATTCTAAGAAAAAAAAAGAAGAAGCCTTTTTGTGTCCTATTTCCAAGAGAATATGCATGTGGTCTCACATTATTTGATAATATTAAATGAATAATTCACCCAAATAAAATAATTCTGTCATTATTCACTTTGTCAATCCACACTCACACTTCAAATGTTTCTGTTGAACAGAAGTTCATAGTAGCCACTAAGTGACGCCTTTAACAAACCAATTGCAAATGTTTTTATGAAAGTATAAACTAAATATGAAATATACTCTACAAATATTAAATATAAAGGTTATGTAAGATCTGTATCCTTTTTATTGTGTTCTTGTGCTTGTTTGTGTCCCCTCAGGCAGGCCTTGGGAAACTTATCAATCAAAAACAAATAACTATCATCCTCCTTTTTGTATTGTATATGCATAAGAATGAACATTTATTTAATTTAAACTAAAACTTCATTATTAACTCAAAATAATTTAAAACTATTAAACACTCTTTTATATCAGTGTTGCCAACTAGGGGTGTAAGCAGAAATCACATTTCCGTACGTACCTCGGTTTTGGTGCTATGGTTCGATGCGATGTGCATTTCAAGCAAAAGTAATAATCGATAATCATTGCTGGGTATTATTCGATTAGTAGTTGATAATCACCCCCCCCCCCCACCCCCCCCGCACATGCACCCACGCACACGCATAAACACACACCCATAAAAAATGAGAGATGGAGAGAGACTGTTCAGGCTTTCAATCTGTATGATAACAAACTGTTTAATTCATTAGAGAAAGGTCTATCGTAATCCAAGAAAACATAACCTGAAACATAACCGAATGACGCCACTTATTAACAGTCCGCCTATTATCAACTGCTATGGCTGTAGGAGCCTATTTTTAAAATAAGCATGAAGATTCATAGCATTTTTTTGAAAGTTTACAGATTAATTAAGATTTGAACAGATTAATTCAGGCATGAATATTAGGCTTAAAACACATTACGAGTTAAAACAGAATATCATAAAACACTACGTGCTAAAACATATTATGAAGAGCCTGAATGACGGCACTAATTTGATCATTAATTTTAATGTCTGTATTTGTAACAATAACCTATTTCATATTTTTATTTTAAAAATGAGCATGTCCACAGTTCTACAGTTATTGGCGGCTCTACTCTCTGGCGTTGTCTCCCTTCCCCTGCTGGCCTGTGCTCACACAGCACCTCATGCTCTGGCCGGTGTTCTGTCCATCTCTGCTACCCTGTCAGATTTTGCTACCTCCCATGAAACAAGTAGGTAGTACTTATATGGGCCTGCTAACCGAGGGGAGCTTTCAATTGAAATGAGATAACTAATATAGAGCCTTACATGGCTCGGCCCGGCCCGGGGCTAATCAGATTTCTCTACTCTAGTCCGACCCGAGCCTGAGTCGCTATCCTCATTACACTAATGTACCATTACACCCCTAGTGCCAACCATCAAAATTGATGATTGAAACACTCTGAAACCACGGTTCAAATAAGTATTACGTATAAAAGCATCAGTTTGTGAATTAATGTGACTTGGGGGGGAGTTTGATACATGCTTTGAAAAAAAGAAGATTTGTAAATAATGTATCAGTACTTTAAAAGCACCCATCATCACTAGTTACAGAACAAAGAGACCCTGTGGCATTCAGCCTTTTTTAATCTGTGCATGATTGCAAATGAAATTTCAGTACTCTGGTGTAGAAGATTATTAGTTAAGAATGACTTAAATTTAATCCAATCCTTGCCCAGTTTTACCACATGACTCCAGAGGACTACTTTTATGGTGTCCTTGGTGCTTGACAGCCCTGATCACTATTAAGTGTTCTTGTATGTAAAAGAGCTGCATAAAGAGTTGGACAGACTTGGTGAATAAATATTGGCAGAATTGAAATATTTGTGAACTTCCTTCCTATTTCATGTAATACAGGATTGTATTGTTTTTTATATTTCCTGAACCATATTCATCGAATGTAATGCAATGCCGTCCTTGCAGCTGCTCCCGCTTACGGCAGGTCCAGGCTCTCCTAAGGGATGATGTTAATACAGCTCCAGATGGCATCCTTTGCTCCCTGGGTGAGTTAATTAATCAATATCACCTGTGCTCTTTCACTCATATGATCTTTACTCCAAAGAGACAGGCAGAGATGACTTGCTCCAGTGAGCCACCTGTAAGTAATATGCTGTGTTTGATTTTTTTCAGGTATTGACAGCCGCTACAATGAAGGCTGCAGCGAGCTGGCCAACTATCTTTTCTGCGGCTTGTATAAACACAACCATTTTGACATGGAGAAGATCCCAGAGGACTTTCCAGAGGAAGTGCTGGATGGTACAACAATAATATATGCACTTATAGGGTTAAAAAGCTCTTTCATTGCTATCAGTTATTGTTGGCTGGATTGAGCATATTGTATGTTTGCTTATTCCTAGATGTGATCATCCTTATTAAGGCGGAGTGTGTGCATCTGTACTGCAACCCAGTGAATTATGGGTACCTGCTTCCCTATGTATCTCACTGGAGGAATCTGCAGCTTCATTGTCTGACCGAGACAGAAGTAATGATCTGCAGCACTGCTTTCATGATATCCATAATCCATAACATCTCTACTAATGATGCACTAATATTAAAGTTCAAGCTGATACAATAGGCTGTTAATTATTTTCATGTGATTGCAGATATTAAAATATGATGCTGTTTTGACTACATAAACAAATGTTGTCTATATGTCTAATAATGTAATAAAGTATAAATATTATTACTTTCTTACATATTAACTTTATGTGAGCATTAGATGACAGCAGAGAGATTTTTAATGTAAAGAAAAAAACACCCATATTGTTGTTTTCTTCTTATTTTCTGTCTCTCAGTATGAGGATGAAGAGGTTGCGGAGGAATTTAAAATCTCAAGTTTTGTGTCCATGGTTCAAGACTGTCGTTGCATTGGAATTCCCTACAGTTCACATGGTAAGCATGTAATACACTGATGAAGGACCTGCAAAAGTGTTGTTCTTTTAACCACTATGTTTACTGTTGATTCATTTTGTCCACAGGCCATGTTCAGAAGTTTGACATGTTCATGTTGGAGAAATGGCCTATCATTCAGGCATTTGCCTTGGAAGGAATTGGGGCTGGAGTGTTTTTCACCATGAAATATAAGGTTGTGTATTTATACTCCATGACCTTTACTTATACATGACTTATGGGTTATATTAACATTTTGTAATAATCATGTTATATAAACAACACGATAATAGTGTAAATGCAAATAAACGAACATATCTGTTTTTATTGTGTTCTTCACCACATTGTTTCTTGCATCTTATAGCTCACAGATGTAAGTCAGAGACTTTGGCAAGTCTACAGCAGCTTGGACCCAGCGTCTCTGGACTCTCTTCTTAATGAGGTAAATCACTTTCACAGATTGTTAGTCAAATGCCCATGCACACATTTCTTATACAATAGTGGATGTGATATTCTGTCACAGGATCTTCAGCTTTTCGAAAGACAGTGGAGCTGTCTGTTCTCCAGTATGGAAATCGAGAGTGCACTTTCCATGCAGGAACTGTCAGAGGCCCAAGTTGCAGAGGTGCTGTTTGTAATATTATCGCTACCCAAATTTAAAGTGTAAAAAAAAAAATGCTGTAATAACTTTCAGATGACATCAAGTTTGCATGAGCTGGAAAATGTTAATATAGTTAAATAGCTATTTAGGCATTGTAGTTCTCCGCAGTTGACTGCAACCTCAATTTTACTCTGTTCTTGTATGGAACAGCCACTTAAATGGTCCCAATGGATAAAATCCATTACAAATTAATCAAGTCACTGCATATTTTTTATGTTGGCTTTAACAGTCACAGAGAATAACATGTTGGATATGATTCCTTGTGTGATGCTTAATCTCATTTTCTGTGTCTTTCAGCCTTTCAGAACATATTATTCGCATGGCCTCATTTCCAGCAATATCACAGACAAGAGGTATTTACACATGCTACAGTAGCTCTTATTTCTAAGAAAGACATTCTGCAGGAATTATTTCTCTTTGTGTGGCATGTAATGAATTTTACACTGTCTGTGTGGCAGTAAAAGCAGGCAGCCATTTGTGTTGTTTGGGAGCCACTCTACTAAGGAAGATCTGGAGAACTACTGTTTCACCTTCCCCTCTGAAGGCCACCAGGTTCGCAACACTGGCCCCGGTGGGGGTGTTGCCAAACACATGGTGAGAGTGCCACACAGCGGCGTGATGACTGAGACCTCGACTTAGATGAAATCCTCTACTTCCTTTATGTATTTTTCTACATAAAACAATTTAATATGTGTGTTTGTTCACCTCTCTCACAGCTGCTGCAATGTGTGGCTCCTAAAGGGCCACTAGCCTGTGCTCGAACCTATTTCTTTGGAAGCACACATGTCCCTTACTTAGGTGAGTTTATCTCTAGAAAATGTTTTAATAAAATTACTTTTAATTTCTCTGTCATAAGTTTACTGTTTTTTTTTATTCGACAGGAAATGACAACACCCAGCAGAAGGGCACAGATCTCCAGTAAGTACTCCAATCACTCTCTGTACCATGTTTTGATGACTGGATTTGTATAAAAGGTAGACCGGTTGTGTTGCAGGCTGCTTTCACATATCTACTCAGCTGTGGTTCAGTCTGTACTAGCAGGAATCAAATGTTTCTCCATCAACTCCAGTGCTAGTAAGGTAAGTATTACACCAAAGGGGCCCTGTTTAGTAAAACTGTAATGAACATTAATGTAGGGTGTATGTGAAAAGTAAAGCTTATTTACAAATAAAATAAAAAGGCAACTTAAGTAAATGTGGGTAAAAAGTTACATTAAAGAAATAGCTTTCCGGTAACTATAAGTATAATGTTTTAAAATCACAAAAAGTGTTTTCCCCTTAGCAAAGTTTTATGGACAAAAAGGGGCCATTGTCACGTGTATTGAAACATTGAAGGAAAACGCCAGCGTTTTTCTATATTTCACTATGTTCTTCCCTCAACTTAGACGAGTCGATACATACCTCTCCCATCTCAGTGCGTGCACTCACTTGCTGTAGCACATGATGCCACTATGTTAGCGTTTAGCTTAGTACCATTCATTCCTTAGGATCTAAACAGGGATGGCTCTTCCGCCATACATTATAGTTAGCATTTTTTATCCGCTTAGAATATCGGCACGTTTTATTTTGTGTCACCATACTTACTCGTGTAACTACTCATGTAACCGTCTTTAAATATGGAAAACATGGAAGTGTTTCGTAGCTTCTAAATTCATCCCTCAGACCTGCCAACCTGTACACATTTTGTGTACCGGATACACAATTTGACCTAAAAGTACGCTGGTAAGATTTGTCACTCTAAACTACGCAAAAATCTAGTGACGCCCCTGTCCACATGCAGTATTCAAAACAAGCAAGAGAAAAAGATGAAGAGTTCAACCAATCATACCATTTTTGTTGCTGTTGTTGTTGGTTTTGTTCTTTCCTAGTAGCCTATAGTTTATAGTTTCAGTTCAAAGAATCTCTGACAGAAAGACTGCGTGTGAGCCTGACAGAGACGAGCTATTTAATGTGTTTGAGATGTGCTGTTTTCCTTAATGCATAACTTACATTGCACAGGTATATTCTCCATCTGTAAATGTTAAAAAACAATGGAAATATTTCCATTTTGCTATCAGAAGTGCATGAGTTTCTGCTTTAGCGATTCTCTGCGAATCATTTAGAACGAGCGCCAAACAGACAGAGCTCAATGAAATTCATTCAAGAAGCACAATAACTCTGACTAAAGTTTACATTTTGCTGAAATATTTGTAAAAAAAAAAAAAAAAAAAACAGTAAACAACTGTAAAAAGTAAAACTGTAAACTGTTAATCCCCACTCCAACACCCATAACCCCCACCCCCCTGCATGACTGGCCGTCACGCTGATGGTAAAAAAATTCCAAGACTGGCAGGTCTGATCCCTGTTTAGATTCTAAGGAATGAATGGTACTAAGCTAAACACTAACATAGTGGTGCCGCGCACTACAGCTATTGAGTGCATACACCGAGACAGGAGAGGTATGTATCAACTCCTCTAAGTTGAGGGCAGAATATGGAAAAACGGTGGTGTTTCCCTTCCAGAAATCACTGTAAAATCCAGCAGCATTCTGTTGGTCAATATGAATTTGTCTGCGTGTGGAAAACTTCCCAAATAATTCTTAAATATGTGGATTCTTATTAAATTGATTGGATTTTGCCAGAAAATTTGCTAAACAAAGGTAAATATGACAGCACCATGCCAGAACTAGAACGATAGTGACATTTATATAGATATAAGGTGCCTTTATGAAATCATTATGGATTATCAATACAGAAAATGATGCACATGATGTATTTTTTTTTTTTTTTTTCAAGGCAAAGGATGTAGCTGAGCAAACCTTTCATCTGGCCTTGGACAACTTTGGGTTGATTCAGTACAGGGGAGCTCTCAGGTATGCTATTCACACAGAAAGAGCCCAGAAGAAATCTGCATTTTTTAATGACCTTTTCTAAGCCGATATAGGGGTTAATTCTATGGAATGAATTTGAACAATGTAATGGTAAGGTGAAGCATGATCAAATTATGTAAAACATATTTATTAAACAAACACACAGTGGGTACAGAATGTATAGAACTGACAGACATTCCAAATCTGTGGAAATCTCTTTATATCTTTCTCTGGGGTTCTTAGCTTGCAGATTCCTTGTAGCCCTTGGCTATTAGACAATGGTTATTAAATGTTCAGCTATATTTATGTCTCACTGTAGGACACATTTAGTGCTTGCTTTGTGAATTGAGAATCTACTTTGTTTAATTCAGATCCAAAGCTGTGTTTAGCATACAAGCTGTCAACAATGAGGGAACGTGAGTTTTCTATGCACACAGACAGCTATTGCCCTTCACACATTATACTACAATGTACATTTTTCCACATTCTGTGTTTCATAACTTGAAACAATCTTCCTTTACACAGAATCATTCCCCTCAGTGATGTGGACAGTCGCTTTATGGTAAAAACTGTGAGTATAAAACTTTCCCCTCTCGGCTGCAGCTTTTCATTTTACTGCAACTTGTATCAAATGACTGACTCCGCCATAGGCGTCCATGATGGTGCACGATATCCCAGATATCCATTGTGGAGGAAACCTGGGATCTGTAGTATTCTCGGAGTCCTTTCTAGAGTCCAGCGTTTACATTCAGCAAAGAGGTAAAAATCTGTTTTGTGAGAGTATTCAGTAGAATTAATACTAAATAGTACATGCGAGAGTGTAAAGCATCTCTTCTCCTGCAGATGGCGCTCTTTCCTCTGACAGCTGTTTCACTGTGCTCACCTCCTCAGTTCCTCGCCATGTCTGCTGGCTGGTATAGTGCACTCATTGTCTTTCTGCGCAGTTGTGCCAAAATGTGCATTTCTTGTTAAAAACGAGCAGTTATGGCAGAATAATATTTTAGCAGTACTGTTATGATTGATCATTTTGATTGGACGCTGAGTTAATTGATTATTATTATTTTTTGTACAGGTAGATGAGGCTGATGTGCGAATGTCTGAACAGGCTCAGCATCTGCTGAAGGTGAAGTTTTACAATACTCCATTATTGAACCAAGTCGCTCTTGCTGCATTAACTGTTATTTATATACATACTTTAAAATCCGTGTGTGTGAAAACAGGAAGAGGATGGTACGTGTTTGGGCATTCCTCTGACAGTGAGAGACTCTGCCTACATGTTCTCCAACAGCCTGCTGTCTACACCTGAGGAAGGTCAGATTTCATCTCTACTGGAAAGTCATGGTTTCAAGGAGTCTGTGTGCTTAGGCATTAATGTGTTTATTGTCCTGTAGGGAAACTGGTGTTTTTCTCTGAGGGTATCCTGTTTGTGCATCCTCATCACGGCTCCATTACACTCTCTATGAGTCACATCAACACCATTAAGCTCTATGATGGGGTGAGCATTAATACTTCTATTCAGTAGGGATGTATTAAATTGATACAAATTTTATATTCATTAATCAGAACAACTTATGAACATAGATGAATTATAAAAATGTTTCTTGAGTACCAAAGCAGCATTTTAGAATGAATTCTGAAGGATCATGAGACACTCAAGAATGGAGTTGTAATTAATGGCTACATCGCATGATTCAATTACAGAAAAAAAAAAGTAAAACATAGAAGTAATTTAAATTTTTACTATTTTCCTATATTTTTGATGAGATAAATGTCTCACTGAGTGTAAGAGACTAAAATAAGATGTTTCCAAAAGAAATATATTTTAACCCAAAGTATATATAATCCGTTAAGCTCTGTATGTAATGTTGTTTTCACAGGGCTCTCTGTCTGATGATTCAATGCTGTTCATCAAGTATCAGACCTCTCTGCTTCCGCACCTTCCGTTCCCTTTACACAGTGCTGATTTCTCTCTGGCGATCGCTCTGCTGCCCAGAACCAAGAGCTACAAAAGCTTCTATTCACAGGTGCTCACACACACACACACATACATATGCAGGTGGAACATTTAGGTTTCTGTCGTCCTGCAGAGTTGTATTCTGTTTAATGTTTGGTTGTAAATGAGTTGTGATATGATTTGCAGGTCCTGCCAGCTTGGCGTAAGTCAGACTCTGAGTTGAGAGTGCAACACGTCCTCAACGATCAGCTGAGCCCTGAGCACAAGAGCATGTGAGTTAACACTTCATTCTGCATCAGCTCAGCCAACAGCATTCGGTCTGATTTGTTAAGATCTTATTGTGCTTGAGCCCAGAGGTACCATGATGTAGCACATAAATGTATCCCATGACGTGTTTCCTCTCAGGTACTGCAGGCTGATGAAGCTTCATGAGATACATACACCAGCGGCAAACAGTCACAGAGCTGTTCTGAAGACTGCTTATCCACAGCTGCCAGAGCAGGACAGGTAACACACACATACACACCTCCATCCCGTTCTAACTAGGGATGATGTGGCAGAATGTCAAGCGATAAATCTGTCCCCGTCTTGTTAACCTGAATTTTTGACCTAACCAGCTGTGACTATGACAAGCAATTGACAAGAAATTTTACCAGTTGCTTGGTTTCTATCGGTCAGTTCTGTCAAAATTCTGAGCCAATCACGTTGAAAACTAAACAAATTGACGCCAAACTGTCTTGTATATACGGCATATATTCCGATCGTCTTATTGGTTGCACCGACTTTGTTGCTTTGCTCATGTACATTGATGTCTGTCAAATTTTCTGCTCAGGTTCCTTCAGCATTTTGCCATCAGCAGTAGCGTGGGTGAAGAATCTGTCTGTAGCGACCATTTGTCTACTGTGTTTTCAGACAGAGCACCTGAAAACATCAAACCTGAATCCAAGAAAAAGGTGAAATGCATGTATATAAATGCAACACAGTCATACATAATCTATCTGACAAGTCGTGCTGGAGGAAACGGAGCATATGAATAATATTAAATACATGTGTTTGTGTGTGTAGGTGGTCCTCACAATCATTGCAGGTTTGCCAGGCAGTCATAAGGAGAATCTGTGTGATTTCTTGATGGAAGTGAACCAAAATAGTGCCAGGTGAGAGAGTGATCAAAATGCCTTAAACTTCATCTATGCTCATTACAACTGTCACGTTCTTTTACATTTAATATTGGATGTGGCAGATTTCTGACTTCTGACTAGGGATGTCAAATTTCGATTATTTCCATGATCGATCGTCGTTTAAATTAACGATCAATTAATCGATTAATCGTTAACCATAATACTGCAAAATGCGTCTATTGCAGGCACGCAGTCAGCAGTATGACAGGATGTGCAAAAGCCACACACACACACACAAAACGCTTTCTCACTTGAATTAAAGAGGTTTTAGTCTGAATAAAATGCTAGTAGCAGGATTATAAAATGAATAGATGCGATTATGATCATTTGATAAAATGAAGAGAGCGCGCCATACTTTTGAGGTCATTTTACTTTGTTGACAGTTTCCAATCCCGCACGGAGAACGCTGAACGCGCCTCTTTAAATGGTTTTGTGGTGCTCGTTGTTGTATTTTAAAGCACAATTGCAATGTTTTCAACTGACATTATTGTATAAAATTATCCGAAATGTGGAGCGCGTGTGACTGCGCTGCACATTAAGTGAACTACATCGGCGCTGCTGCACCAAAACACAGTTGCTCACATTAATTTGATCCTGCTGGATTCTGTCCTAGAAAATGTCAGATTTTTAAAAATCCGGCATACAGCGCATTAGATCGTGACAGTGCATGCTTGCAGACGAGGACGAGCGAGCGCGGCTTTGGCTAGATTTATTTGGAGGTTATTGCTCATGTCTCATTCGGCACAAATCGAAATGTTTCCATATTCGCAATGTATTTGAATGTTAAACTATTATTTATAATGTAAACTAGGCTTGTACTTAACACGCATTCGCATATAGACGGAAAAGAAGATCCTCTTCATATGAGCAAAAACGTCCTTGGCATAACAGCAGAGTGGACCGGTATACTACGGTCTATTTAAACTGACCAGTGTAACCTTTTAATGTTTAGTTGACATTTTATTTTGATAATGAACAGACTGCGATGTAAGTTTGAATCGCTAGAATATACGTGTGCAGCAGGCTCCGGGGCGATCGAAACAGCTGAGACATTAAAAAATATATATATTTTCCGCAAAAGTGTTTACTTTCATTTGTGCACACTCACAATAAAAACAGAAGATTTGTGCTCTTGTAAAATAAAGCAAACAAACAGAATGCGTTGTCATCCTTTTTTTTTTTTTTGTGAACTTATGGAGCGCCCACACTTCTGTTTTAAATCCGTTAATCTTAATTAGCCTATTTAAGTCGGATATATTTCGCATAGCCTATTTAAAAAAAAACAAAAAAAAAACATGAAAACAAATTGTTATTTTTATGTTGGGCCTATTACTTAGTAGGCTATAAATTTTCCTTAAAGCATCCCATTTTGTCCCAGGGCTTAGAACCTGTGCCCTAGTCAGGTCCATGCAGAAACTTGTGAACGATGCTCGGCGTCACCGTTTAGTGACAGCAGTGAATGCTCCAGGAATGTGTCGGTCACAGCGCCTATTAATCGCTGTTTTGAATCCAGCAATTATTTATTTAGAAATGATAAGATCTGATTATGACAAGTGTGGTATAAAAGCTTTGTTTATTAGAGGAATAATAGGTTAACTGGAAAATGTTAGATCGCGACCATGCTTTTGGACCCCATAGTCTTCATTTACGCGGCTTTGTTCTGGTTTGGCGGTTGGTCACGAATTTCCACAAATTCAGTATATTTAGGCATTGTTTCTTTTCCTAAATCTTCATAGTCTAACCCTCTAATTTCCCAGGTTTATTTTATTATCTTTCGCTTTTAATAACTGTTTTCGCATCTCTTACTGTGGTAAACATGGGAAGGGAAATTAAAGATTTCCTGAATTAAGAATTCGTTCGATTTATTAATTTGTTCCCTTATTTCACTTAAATCATGGGTTATTTAGGGAACAAAATTAATGAAACATGGACAATTGCCACATTAATAATTCGTAGGAATGAATTAACAAGTTGTAGGAATGAATAGACTACCTGTCCTGTCACTGTGTCCCGCAGCCCTGCAAAGCGCACAATATAAAACAGTTATCTGATGAAATGATTAGTAACTACATTTCTATTGCATTTAATGTTGAAGAACTTTTATGTTGTTTCTATTTTAATGTACTTTAAAGTTTAAATCACATTAAAAGCTTAATTTGTACATTGTGAATGAATGATGATGCTTTTATATATCGTCACCGTCACTCACAGCCGCTCGCACGTGTTGAGTGCGCATGAGCCGCACGCAGCCCAACATTGAATCGGTTAACCGACCATCGATAGCCTTAATCGATTGCATCTCTTATCGACAATTAATCGATCATCGATTAATCGTTGACATCCCTACTTCTGACCATAATGATTTTTGCTGTACTGCTATTGGAAGAACATTAAAACCAAATGGTAATTTGGAATATGTGCTCTAAATAGAAGGTTGGAAATTCTGACTTTCTGAGTTCAATGGAAAGCAGCTTGAATGCTAGTGTGCTCATTACGGTCTTTTTATCCTTAAACTCCTAAACTGAGGACTGTTTGATTGACAGGTGGGAGGTGTTTTGCCCTGCTCTGGAGGGCTCTGAGGAATTCAGTGCATCACACCTTCAGCGGTTCCTGAGCAGCCTTCTGGCCAAACAGAGGGAGACGGATCTGAATTCAACCAGAGTTGTGCTGCTTATACCAGGGTAAGACAGACATGAACATCGAGTCTCAAAACCTTGAGGATCATGTTTATTTCAGCTGCTCACTACTGATGAATTTTACAGCATTGACACTTATTGAACATTGAATGACTTGAAGCGAATAACAATTAAGTTGCCTTCTTTAGAGCTGCTTATAGCTAAATTGAAGTGTTTTCAGAATTGATTACCATCATATACAAGAGTGAATTAATTAGTGAATGCTTACTGTATGTGTTGTAGGTACACAGATGTCCTGGATGTAATCCAGGCAATCACGGCTCATCCAGACCCACAAGTTCACAGCCAAGTGACAGTGGGTGCCGTCTCAGCATGTGTTAACCCACTCACATCCTTCATCAAACACAGGCACGAGTTTTTCCAAATGACATTTATCACACCTACTTTTCCAGACGAACACTTGTAATTTAGATTGTAAATGCTGTAATAAGAATTATCTGTCATTATGTAATTATAATGTAAGTGTCTAAATGGCCTGTTAACTCTGTAATTTCCCTTGTTTGATGTCGTCTCTGAAACTGCTCTTTACAGACTTCTCTTCCCCAAACTCCTGGAGCAGTGCAGTCAGGGTGAGTTTCTCTAAATATGGTGCCTGTGTGTGGATGTTGCGGAATAGATTATCCGATCTGTCGCTGTTGGGGGGTTGTATCGTGTGAAATCTAATTTTCCTGTTTTTTTGAAGATTGAAAGTTCTTTGTACTATGAAACCTACCATAATTTTCAAAGTTTGAACTTCCCTTGCTTTGATAAAGTGCATTTTTAAAACTAAAATTAGTCAGAAACTAAACAAATTTGCATATGAACAGTGCTCAGCAACGGTGTTCAGCAATTTTCTGTATATGCATATCCCTCTGAAGAATCCCATGATTAGAAACCAGTATTATTTTATACAACATTCCTGATAATTTCCATCTGATGAACAATATCAATCAAAGTGTACTGAGTATATGAAGACAGTGAGACATCACCAGTGCGCCCTTAATTAAAGCAGCCTCATTTAACCTCAGTGCTCTGGGGAATGGCCTCTGTAATGAGTGCACCGTAAGTGGCTTTGGATAAAATGATTTCTAAAATGAGTTTCTCTTTTAGGCGTCGTCAGCAATGTTATCTTCACGGGTTTGACTACTGAGCAGAAGCACCCACTTCTCAAACACATGCAGCAGCTGATCCGTGCAGCCAATCCCAGCACTGCATTTATCTCAGCAGAGAAATGGGCGGTCAGAAGGTTTGTACATTTATATTTTCTCTGACTTACACACTCACTTAATTCTAATATTACGTAGTGATTCTTTTTTGTATTGTAGGACTGAAGATATACGGCTTATTCTGAATGACAGCAGTTTCTCACAGTCTCATATGATCAATGCACGATACCTGCTGTATCCTGGCTGGTAATGGTTTCATTTTCTACATGTGTGTGTATACACAGGGGTATGTTTACCTATATTAAACTATACTGTGTGTTGTTTTAGGTGGGAAGGCAGGTTTGTTTCTGGAAGGGGATCATTGTCTATGTCTCAGCATTGCATTGAGTTCAGTCGTCCATTGGAAAAAGCGTTATTTCTGCAGCGCTGCAAAGGTAAGCATCATCATCCATAAGACTGTCACAATTTTTTTCAATGAATTGAGTTAGAAATAATTAAAATAAAAAACTAGAAAAATAATATAAAAATCATTTTAGGCTTTGCAAAATGAAAATGACAAATGTTGCATTACTTGAAATGTTTAATTACTAAAACTAAATTCAATTACTTCTACTAAAACAAAAATGCAAAATTGGAAATAAAAGCTAATTCAAAATATGATTAAATACTATAGTAATATATAAATAACACTAAAATAACACTGGCACAGAGAAGGATGACGTGAAGAAAATGTTTTTTAGTATCATCATTTCCATTCTAAATTATTCACCTGGCATTGTAAGGTGGTCTGGATAACACCCTCAAACCTTTATGTTGCACAAAAGAAGGCCTTTACAGTTCTGTTAAAATATGTTTTAATTAAAGATTAAGAAAGTAAATAGGGTCAGTTGAATTGAGATGAGAATACCACCTCCTGAAATTATCAGAATTTTGCATAATGCACAAATGCTTTAAAAAGACGCACAACCTAATGGCATATTTACTAGGGTTGGGTACCGAAACCCGGTACCGACATGGCACTGGTACCTATGGAACCGGTGTGCACTGAACTGAATAAGAACGCAAATTTAAATAAATAACTGGCTTAAAACCCTTTTTTGGGGGGGAAATACTAATGTGCCTAAGACTGTACTTTACAAATGACATTGTTGCTACTTTATAAAGAATAAGCATATAGTCATTCACAGAACTGATTAAAGACAGTGACAGACAGCACTCATTTGAACTAAATATCAGACAGAGATACAGTAGAAACATAATGTGTGGTTTTGTATTAAATAATGACCCAGATCGTGAAATACATTTATTAGCCTTAGAGTAAGTCTTTAATGTTATCCTTTGTAGGCTTTTTTGATTTTATTTATTTATTTTTATAGACGTATTGGTTCAGGCACCGGTACCATTTTAAAAGTATCGAAATGGCACCGGTATCGAATAAGCCGGTAATCGAATAACCAACCCTAATATTTACTTAAAATGACTTTGATTTGAAAAGACATCAATCATTCTGCATGTTAAATTACAATCATGTAGTGGCATTAAAATAAAGCAATCTCATCAAGTAATTGTGATCAGGTGATTTTGTAAAAATTGTGGGAGTCCTAATCATTAATCATACATATTCCAGAGGGTTTAATTATAAAGTGATTGCTGACAGTATATGTAAGGATCCTGTAGGATCATGTGCTGAAAATGGAACTGTCTAAAGTAAGTGTTCAAAATCAACACAACTCACAAGTCTCTCTGTCTCCTTTCTTTTCTCAGCTCTGAAATCCTCTCTCAAACCCAGCTCTTTCACAGGAAACATCTATCACATCAGTGGGAAAGTGCTGTTCTCTGGTAGGGCAGTCGATCTCCATAACCTCCCTCAAATCTGTCTTAATATGACTTTTTTATGGCTTTATACAGCGTAACATAATCACAAATCAATTATGATTGTCTATAAATGTGTATTGTTTGATTCTAGGAAGTCTATTGCTATGGTTTTGTCTCTGTAGTTAATGTATGATTTTTCTATGAGAAGTAGTAGGCAGGGGGCCTGTGGGGTAACGCCATACGGTAGGACTTTCACCTCTGGTTCCTCAAAGTGATGTGGCCTGCACACATCTGTTTTCACTCCGTTTCCCTGCTGTGGTCACATTTTTTTGGACGGTTTTTGACTGTCCTCTGTTACTTTGAATCAGTGGTGAAGTTGCATGGTGAGAGTGGGCAAATTGACAGAATGGAGAGAACTAAGTAACAGTACACTAGATAGTGTAGTTTATTTAGGACCCATACGGTCCGAACACCATCTGTGATGCCTAGTTATCACCATAAATCATCTGTGTTTTGTTATGGAAATCTTTTGATTTTTGATGCCTACGTTTGGTTTTGTGTGTGATTTACTTTCAGATCTTGTAAGTTTATTTTTTTTTGTAACATTCAGTGCATTGTGATCAGTTGTTTTCAAGTTTAACTCCTTGCTTGCTTGTAGAGTGCACAGTCGTAGTCCACACTGCAGAGGATGGATGGATGGATGGCTGTTGGCACGCCATGCTAGACATAACTTCGTCTGATAACATGTTTGATAAATTAGTGTGCAGCATGTTGAACTCTGTGAAATGTGTGTGTGTGTATGTGACTGCATGTGGTGTCTGTTTTCACTATAGACAATGACAGACAGATGGTGGTAAACTGTAACTCTATCAGTGGGAATGTGACCATTGCCCCTGATCAGGGGACTCACCATGGCCCACGGACAACAAACAACTGTTATCTAATGTTTCATGGAGTGGGGCTCACCCAGGAGGGGCTGAAAGACTGGCTTCGGCATTGTGCCAAACAGGTACATTCTCATAGGTGGGAGCAGGTGGAATCCACAGACTTCTTCCATATTTTCTTCCCTAATTTTGTGGGAGGAATAAACATTGATTTAAGCATAGCAAAATGTGTGCTGAGAGCAACAACATATTGGTAGCTAAAGGCATTATCATATAACCCCAAATACTTTATATAATAAACAATTTTGTGAACTATGTGCAATTCTGCAGACATCTGTGGGTACACTTTCCTGCATATAAGAGAAGGACATTTTAATGAAATCATAAACATTTGAAGGTTAGGGCTTAAACACGTCACTGTTTTTGTGTTTCACAGAAAGTTGCAAAAAAAATCAAGAAGAATAAGAGGACACTCACCGCACAGGAGATCAGATACATTCATGTGAGTACAGACACGCTTGCGCTCACATATTTATATTAATTTAGCGCCAAAGCAAATAGTTGATCTAAATATTTTCATCTTATGTGTCTTTAGGTGAAAAGGCACCTTGATCCTCTCCCTCCAGGTTACTTCTACAATGGTCATCACTTCGTCAGTTTCTTTGGAGAAAAGCAAAACTTCCACCCTCGTATCTTTAAATTGTAGTTTTAACTTTTTAACCAGATGTGGTGGTGAAGTTTACACTACCGTTCAAACGTTTGAGGTCAGTAAGATATTTCTTTTGTTAATTAATACTTTTTTGTCAGCAAGGATTAGGGTTGTTAATCGAAAATCCAATCCAATTTCAGAATCAGAAACTTGTAAAATTTCAATTTCAATTTGACCTATCAATTCCTGTGTGAATTGAGGCTGTTAAAAATGTATGTCTTTGAATCATCCATTCAGGAGATTCATTCCAAAAAACTGATTCATCCAGTGATGAAATAAGTAAATCTTGAGTGAGTCATTGAATCATTCCATTTATAAACTCCATGAGATTTTGTTTAGTTGCCTAATATTTTTTTCTTCAGAACTGTGAGAGAAATAGAACCTTCATTTAAAAAAAGAAAAAAGTCTATATTTATCCAGAATCAGGCAGCTCTATTTTGCATACAAACAGTTCTTAATCAAGTCCCGTTTTTATTTAGCTGGCTGATTTTTGTTCATGGTATTCGGCAGCAATTATTAAGTGTTTAGCTAAAAGAGACCCAGAATAAATATGTCTGATTTCTAAATGTTTTTAAATTAATTTTTTTAACTACATTGGAATCAAAACTGGGAATCGATAATGCTGCGTTCACACCAAACGCGAATATAGCATCTGGCGTGAATGATTTCAATGTTAAGTCAATGTAAGACGCATTTAAGCGCATCTGGAGGTCTCGCGAAGGAGGTGTTTAGCGCAGAACAGTAGAGGCCGAGTTGAAAAATTTTAAATTTGAAAAATTCATGTAGCGTTAATCAGGAGCCTGCTCAGGAGTCACTCATTCAGCATGGAGGAACGACTGATATTGTCAGTGAGAAGGCACCCGGAGCTATTTGACACAAGTTCATATTTCTATAGAGACGGGAATATAAAGGACCTCTTGGAAGAGTGTGTTTGGTGAAAACATTTCACTTTTGAGTCATGTACACGTTTATCGACCGGGCCTTCCTGCCATTTTTTTAAAACTATTTTCCCCCTAATATACTTTCCACTAAAAAGATGTGTTTATTCAGAGGACGTGTGCAGGAAAAAGAGGAAAAGCCCCGAATGCTCGATCAACATCAGGCATCTTGCAAACAGACACCCGCCTAGCACTTGCCCCACCCACAAGAATCAGATTTCACCTCAGAAGCATCAATTTTGCTTCAAAATCTTCCTTTTTACACCCGTCTATTTCGCTCTAGATGTGCGAATGCACTCAAAATGTTCAAGCAGCAAACTAGACGCGGTAGACGTGAATTTGACGCTCTATTTGGTGTGAATGCAGCAAAAGAATCAGAATCGATAAGCAGAATTGGAATTGATCAAATTCAAGTGATACTCAACCCTAACAAGGAGGCATTAGAATAGATCAAAAGTGACATAAAATATAATATTGTTACGATCCACTTTCCCAGTCTAGGGTTGGGAGTGGGAGTAACAGAATAACCAAAATTTATAAAGGAACGAATTAAAGAAAAACGTGGAGGAATCACATCAGTCCTCTGCTCCAGAAAATAAAACCTGTGGGCAATTTGAACTGCCTATCAATTAGAGAGCGGTAGAGAGTGAGAGAACACACATATGATACATAAACACACCCCAAAGGGTGGAGAAAACATACCTCAACAATTAATAAAAAAAAACATACATCCTAGGGATGTAACAATATTACTAAATATTTCTACACTCCTAAGAAAAATGGTTCTATACAGTACCAGAAAAGGGTTCTTCAGCTTGTAACAATAGCAGAACCCTTTTTTAGTGCTAAATAGAACCCTTTTATAGGGTTATAGAGTGTAGCCTTTGTTAGTAATAAAGAATTATTAAAAAATTCTAACAATATGGATTCTAAATTCAATGTCTCTGTTACTTACTTAGTAGAGGAGTATCCTCAGCCAGAGCTGCTCACATATGTGATCAAAAAAGAAGAGAAAAGAACATGTTTGCTTGAAAACCAGATACAATTTTAAAGTTAAATTTCTGTTTAAATTTAAGAATGAAATAATTTACCTGTTGAGAGTGTGTTGACAGTTTGTAGTTGGATCATGAACTCCAGAAACTAAGTAATGAAGTGCTTTGACAGTTACAAATTTGAAAAACAAATTATTCCTGTTCAAATCAGCATATTAAAATGATTTCTGAAAGACCTTGAGATGCTAAAAATCGAGGTAGTAATGCTAAAAATTCAGGAATAAATTATTTGAAATATATATATTTTTTACTGTATTTTTGATCAAATAAATGCAATCTTATTGAGCATAAGAGATTTCCATTAAAAGCATGTAAAACTTACCAACCTCGGACTTTTGAACAGTAGGGTACTTTTAAGCTAATGTCTGCAAACTGCAACAGTTGCATGCTTGCATGTCCCAATGTGTGTATAAACGCAACAGTAAGGTGATGTTTACTTTTATTAATCTGATAAGTAGGCTTAATGTTTGATCGCGAGCGTTGAAAAGCAGCATGTTTGGACAGCTGAGCTTTCATTAAAAGTGTATTACTGTAAATGCATTTATACACACTGAGGCGTCATTTAAAATTATTTTCAGTCGTAATCAAATGCATTAAAAATAATATTAAATATTGACAAAATGTAATATTACTGTGTGCTTTTCGAAACCGCTGTGTTTGTGTGATCCACCTGTTGTTGATTCCTTACATGTGTGTGTTCAGTGATGGATCAGTTCATTGACGAATACGTGCAGGAGGCCAATAAGGAGATTGAACACTTCAACAGAGAGGTGGACCTGCAGCCACACGTTGACCTCTTCGACCCCTAATCCTCTCATCTGACAAATTCACTTTCCGGGGAAAGGGAGGGGAGGGTCACTTTACAATCACTAACGTCCACGATCCAATTACTCGCTCAAAACCGTCCATTTCACATGTTACAATGAGCGATTTGCTGTTGAGAAATGGGAAGAATTTAGCTCACAGCCAGGAAGAAATATCACAGCCTAATGAGAGATCCTTTGCCCAACATACCATGACTGTAAATAGTACCAGCACCCTGAGAAAGCTGAAACGCTGTTGTGTAAAACAGCAGTACTGAAGCCTCAAGATGTGTCAAAACATTCCTGTAAAGAACAACATTTTCTCTATATTATAAAATAGAAGGTAAACAGAAATGCAAGGCTTATTTATAGGCTACAAGGGATGCCCAGATCATTACTCTCTCTGCAGTGTACATACTGTAGTGCTGAAGCTCCCTGCAGTGAAGGTTGCTCTACTGTAATTCCAGTGCCTAGCCGACATATTGAGCTGAATCGTAATGAAGTTTGTCAGTGAGGCTGAAAGTGATCAAACAGAAGGCTCATTTCCAGCCGTGTGCATCTGGAAAGGCAGGTGCACTGCACCTGTCCTCAGTCAGCCTCTGTCAATCTATCGACCCCCGCTGTGTGGATCAGGGCTGAGGATCTCTCATGTGCTGCAGTTCTTTTCAGCCATTCCGAACCCATTAACTTGAGGGTGGAGTTTCAAGCAACCCCATTTCAGGGAGGGTTAGGGAATCAGGGTATGATGGAGGGTTTAATATTAGAAGTTTTTATGTGTTCTTAATCAGATTGACTTGTTGGTGTTGGGTTTGTTTGTAGCACCAGGGATCGGTTTGGTGTGTTAAACCCGTGCTTGCCGAGCGTGTGCTGGTACAAAAGCATGGCAGAAGCAGAATTAGTGTGCTTATATCACCCCAGTGCTGTATTAGATCCGTACCGTTCTATATTACGGTCGTATTTTAACTCTATCTTGGGGTGTGTGTCATTCTATGCATGTTTACTTGGACTAATCAAACACAGCAGGAGAGCAGCAGTGTCTTGTGTGTGTGTGTATATACACACACATTTGAACTTTTGTTTATAAGACGAGCCTTAAAAGTAATGTTTTCAAACAATTACAGTGCTACTAAAGGGATGCCCTTCCAAAGAAACCCGGACACTGCTGGTCTCCTCTGTGCTGCAATATATTGTACCGGTGTTAATACACTACATGGTTAGAGATTCTTTCACCGAGCCATATTCACTCTTTACTGTGGAGATTTATGAGCTACATAGTGCTAATGTTGCTATGGGCCTTTTTAGTGTCCCTTTAGAGATTTCTAATGCGGTAACTTTGCCTTTTTGTCTCTTGACACTTTTGTACCTTGTCAGTATGCAAGTGCAGTTTTACTCAAAGCCGCCCTGTTGTGAATAAACTCTGAAAGGACGTTGCTGAGATGTAGATCCGACAAGCAAAGAGAAACCGACTACTTACTAATAGGTGACAGAGCCTCAGAGGTAAGCAGTCACTTCTCGAGTGCTAAAACACTATCACTGATGTGCCCCCCCACCCCCTTATACACAAACACACACACCGCTCATTTAGCTGGTGGTGTCACTATTAGTCGGGTTCTACACAGCAGCTGTCCTTAATGGGTACAGGGCTACATACACTTATATAATGTGTAGTTCAAAGTAGTGGGCATTTTTAGCACATACTATCCACATATGTTAAGATGTCTTATCGAGTTCTATTTAACTGAAATGCCTTTCACCAAACTGGAACAACCAAGAAAAAAATCGCTACAGTTCGATCTATTTTTCATATTGGAAAAAAAGGTGATTTATCTTTGCAAATTCTATTTTTTTAATGCTGTGAAATCAATTAAATTGGAGCCAGATGATAGTATTCCTCAGGCGAAGCAGATTCTCTCCTGCGAGAGATATTTGGCTGCCGCTGCAGAGTCTTGGCTGAGAGCAGGGGCATCCCCAGGCAGAGCCAAGCGCCAGTGTTGGTGAAAGGATATGAAGAGTTGTTTGTCTATGTAAGTGTAAAGGGCCAGTAAGGGTCTGCCGAGTAACAGAAAGGCACTGGAGGGCCACCGTGTAAAACTCAAGAAATAAGCGGAGAACGATGAATCTGGCTTTTGCTCCTCATCGCAGAGGACTCTTTTGAGGCCCTCCAGAGGCAGTTCCTGGTATTATGTGAACCCCCCGTGGCCCGCACAGCTGTGCTCGTGGAGCTGAGGTTAGAGGAATAAAACAGAGTTTGGTGGAAAGGTTTATGGCATGAATATGTCAAGAATCATTTTCAATTTGCGGCTGCAATGCTATTCAGGCCTGGGTTTTCCAAATGGTCAAACTTTTAAAGAAAAACACTTTTTTTTGTCTTAACATTGCCTTTGGTGGCAAACTCTTATTATTATAGATAATTATTCTGACTTTCAATAGTCACTGAGGGCTTGTTCCCAACCAAAACTTTTTATGTTGTCTAGCCCATAAATCTGATCGTTGCTTTAATAACCACCCAGAATATTCAGACAGCACATGTCTTATGTTCTCAGGTATGTTGGCAATACCAGCATTCAAGTTTTATTTCAAACGTCCATCACAAGCGGCCTACATTTAGTGCGTTGTGTTGTGAATGAACGTGCTGTGCTTCGGGGGCAACAGAAAAATTAGGACAAGCTAAAGGGCTAAATGATTTCCAATTGCTGCTGGCTGGCTGGGGACAAGCCTGAGAATTGAAATAGCTAAAAATAGAAATTATTAGCTAAAAGTTATTTGCACAAAGCTAAACATGCACCCATAAGGTCTTAAGGCACCTCGTAAGGCGTTTTGGGGAAACAATGGACCTTTTTGACCCTGAGGAAAAATTTGGGATTTATATAGATTCCCAAGTCTTTACTTCAGTTTCTGAATATCCAGTGCTCGGAGTTCAAAATATCTTTGATATCTTCTTAACTGAACAAGATTTCAGATGGTTCTACTTGAAAAGTGCCAAAAGTTCTTAAATAACTTTTGTTTGTTTGTTTTTTTAAAAGGGGTTTAACAAAAGTTTGTGGAAAATAAATCTAAATTTGAGTGTTGTTTGCACAAAACTACTGTAACTCGTGTTTTCTCCTGTGACTGATGCTTTTTTTTTTCTAATATATATGTTGTATTTATGAAAAAATAACTCAATAAAATATTTATAAGCTATTTCTGTTGATGAGCTATTTTTATTATCAGTCAATCATAGTTGCCTGCTCAGGCAAACAATGCAGGCAAACAACATCTTCTGACAAAAACAGACTGAAAGAGAAGTGTGTTTGTGTGTGTAAGGTTATCAACTCAGCAGTGGATTTGTCACATGGTGATAACATCTTTTAGGATGCCAAGCCCAGCTTAAACACTAATCTCAGGGGCCTGCAACAACAGAAGCTATTTATAACTTAGTTTGTGTATCTGTGATAGGTAATCGAGCTCTGTTTTGTGTGTCAAATTGAAGCCTACCACACACATCCTTTTCCTGGCCTTTATTTTGGGTCCCTGCCCAGCCCACCTTCCAAAATACTTGCATTCAATCCACCGGGACTCTTCTCTAACAAACCCCAAGGATCTGCATACATGTCCCAGCCCATCCTCGGCCATTTAAACAACCTGTGCTCGGCTCCAGAGTGGGTCTAAAAACAATGCGCTCACCCTCTTGCAGATACAATACCCACATTTCTTTCAACTTACATCAGGCTCCCTTTATCTCTCCCTGGAGACGGTACCCACCCTTTGCACACATAGCAGCCATTGTTTTTCACTGGCCAGTGGGACGAGTTCAAGGTTTCATTTCTGATACACTGTTATGACTGCACTGCATCATGTAAACCTTACTAAGGACGGTTTGTCTCCCATGGCTCCTCCTTTTCCAGCATTAAGCATGTTTATTTATTATATTATTACAACAATTTAAATCTTAAATTGTTTAATAAGAATGTATGAATTGCAGTTTAAGATTGAACATTTACATCTATGCATTTGGAAGATGTACTAACAGTACATTGCAAAAAGCTAATGCATGTATTCCCTGGCAATCAAAACCATGACCTTGGTATTGCTAGCATTATGCAGCACCATGTTTGGGCTCCATTGAATGTGGCAGTTGTTTGGTCATCTCTGTCTTTTGATCACTGCTGAGGACCGATGTATAGGATGGACAGTAATTGTCATTTCTGTTGCATACGCACTGAGGCCAGAGAGCCCTTTTATCTGGTAGTCACTTTATGTCCCTGATACTTGCAGAGCCTAAGAGCAGTTGAGGATACAAACTCTGTGTCATTTTGCACATACAACATTTACACGCACACGCATACAGTGACATAAAAGTCTTTAAGAAACAGCTTATTTCAAAAATGTGCGAGGACATTATCACACTTTGACCTGGAGGTCTTACATATACTTTTGTCCTGTTCTTCCCCTCTTCTTTAGGCTATGCTTACACCGCAAGACAAAGTGTCCGATTTCACTTCTGATCAAGCATGATACACGTGTTTTTGGCAGAAGTCTCTTATGCTCACCATGGGTGCATTTGATCAAAAAATAAAGTAAAAACATTAATATTGTGAATATTCATGTAAATATGAATATTATTACAAAACTTTTTCTGTATTTCAAGATATTTTAAAATGTAAGGACACACACACACACACACACACATATATATATATATATATTATTATTATATTTTTTTTTATTTTTTTTTTATTTTTTAAGATCTTTTGAATAAAATAATAAACTGCTCTAAAATGCCAGCTATAATAAGGCTTGTTGATATAAATATTTTATCAAATTAAGATGTTCTTTATATATATATATATATATATATATATATATATATATATATATATATATATATGTTTTGTTTCGGCATAAAACTAATTTTTTTAATTTTTCTTCTTTTTTTCAGTTTTGGTAAACAACAGATTTATTTATTTGGATTTATATCTAAATATGAAGTATAACCAGATCTTCCAGGTTCACACTATCATCAAAAAAATGTTTTGATTGAAAAAAAATCTGTTGGACCACATTGAGCTGCAGCGTGACCATAGCCCTTTTGTCCTCTAGACAACAGTCTGTTCTGTTCACAGTTCATTCTTCAGGTTAAGGACATCAAAGGTCATGAGAACATGCATGTCATTGCTTTCTTTAGTGACAGCAGCAAGCTTGAGTTGTGTGGCATTTCCAGTGACAGCCTCACCTTCCCAAACTCTGCTCTTATTCATCTTCAGATCGGTTCGCTTCTCTCCCACCACACACACTCTTTGCGCACCTGGTACCCGCACTCGAAAACTCACTGAACTTTGTGGGGCCAGCACACCTGTGCGGGGCTCCAGCAGCACACACCCTCTTCCCCACGCTGAATACACACATGGAAACGGATCTCCGGGCTTGTCACACACACTCCTGATTATAAAATCACACAGTGACATGTAGTCCTGCTGAGGGGGTTTGCGTCCATAAATACCAAGACGATAGATTCCCGCTCTGGGCATACACACACTTACGGTTACTTTAGTATCTGTAAATGTCAAGAGTACATATCGGGAGAGAGGAAAATGAGCCTGCTCATGCAGCTCAGCACAGAGCACCGCATGTATTTGCAGCTCTGGCGAAGCGCTTTGGAAGGTAATGTTGCACCGGCCCTGGTGTGTGTTCACTATTGCCCCTGTGTGGCTGAAATGGGACAGTCCTGATTCTTGAGTACGCAACCCGGGACCACACCACAGGCCCAGGTCTGGAGGATACAGAGCGTTTGGGTTCAACCCTGGGCTTTGACAGTGCAGCAGGTAGTTCCCAGCATTTTGAAAAGTCCCACTTCCACTGTCGTAATCCTGCACAAATATAGACAGCCGGTAAAATCCTTTGTATGGGCACATGACGTTACACACCAGCTGCTCTGCTGTGATCTGCGAAGCAAGGCAGCGCTTGGCTGTGTTGACTTCGAGCTCATGGTGCATGAGCTCGCACACCATCATCAGAGGTCGTGATGTGTGTAGGATCACCTTGCACTCGCCACCTGCATCCACCTCCACGGCCTCTTCCCCAGTGAAATTGCAACCCTTGACACCTAGTGCTGATGCCCCTGCTGCTATGCCCCAGTTCAGGTATGGGTTATCAGGCAGGGCCTGCCTCTTCTGGATACTCGGGCACTCCAGTTCAAGAGAGCAAATCCACCGCAGAGCACCAGATTCACCCTCTCGCCGGGCGAACAGTTTCACCTCATAGGCCCCAGGCTCTGGGGGCAGTAATCGCAACTTCATTCCTTGACGAGTCACTGACAGGAGACCACAGGAGCTGTCAACCTCCTCCTGCTTTAGAGCTCCTGTCTGGGGATCCCGCTGCCTCATCTCATACGAAAAGGTCAACGGTCTGGAGGAGCTCACAGACACATTTGCTTCCCCGTCATCTGTCGGAAACAAATTTTGACACTTTTGCAAAATGTTATAGTAATATTGTGTAATTTTCACATTGGAAAAGTATGGAAGTGACAACATGTAAATAAGGAAGTAAAATCCTTAAAGGGGACATGGGATGCCCATTTTCCACAAGTTGGTATGATTCTTTAGGCTCTTCATGAAATCTCTGCAACATACGTTGGTTAAAATTCCTTAATGGTTTAGTAAAAAAAAAAAAATGTATGCTGTAAAAAACAGCTCTGTTTACAGTGAGCCGTTTTGGTGCATGTCACTTTAAATGATAATGAGCTCTTGCTCACCCCGCCCCTCTCTTGTTTTATGTTTATTTGGTGGCACATTACCATCAAAAACAAAAGTAAGTCTTCTGTGGCTCTGATATATGTATGCATGGAGAATCACTCCTGAATTTACAATGGTTGACATAGTAATAACAATAATCATTTTTTAATTGCGAAATTGTGTTCTGGGGAGGGGGGCCCTCGGTAGAAATTGGTTATGTAAAGTAGAAAGGGAACAGGGACTGAAGTGGCCTGATCCTACTTGCTTTAAGGTATTACTGATACAACTGGGATATTTTGTCGATCTTTGTGACTGCATGACTCTTTATTAATGGTAAAATAAAACATAGCCATAGGCTGCTGTCAGATTCTTTGTTTAGCCAATCAGAACGCATTTGAGCGTGGCAGGAATTCTGAGCACTTTTGGAGGGTGCTAAATCAATATTAGCTCTTTCTCATCTGTCAACAGTTACACAGCCAAATGCCCTAA
Source organism: Carassius gibelio (assembly GCF_023724105.1). Lineage (NCBI taxonomy): Eukaryota > Metazoa > Chordata > Actinopteri > Cypriniformes > Cyprinidae > Carassius > Carassius gibelio. The sequence continues at coordinate 16,062,773 of NC_068408.1, read as the reverse complement.
AAATGAGTACAGAAAAGTGTCCGGACATGATCATGATTTCTCCCAATGGGATGGGAAAGCAATCTGTACTGCTCATCTCTGGACGAAATTACTGGAGGCCCAAGCTAATATATTTTCCAGGGGGGCTGAGAAACCCTAGTGGGTTGTAACTGCATTGCACTGCAATACTTTTCATTGTTTTTCAATGCATGCATATTAGACCGAAGTGTTCGTGATACACTTTATACTGCATCTCTTGTATGAGTGTTTGTTTTAAAAAAGTTTAGATGTAAAAACTCATCTCAAGACCTTCTATTTTCAGGAGTGACACCACATTTAGCTTCAGTGTGTGTGCATCTATTCAGTGCCCGTGTACCAGTAGAGGCTTTGTCAAGCTTTCTTCGTGGTTCCACAAATGTTTACACTAACTTAATACTCATGCCTTTATTTGCTGCAGTGCATGCTAAAGACAGTATTCAGGAAGTTTTAGTTACAATAACTTTTTTCTCATGAGACAGTCTAATCTGTGCAGCATACGGTCTAATCTGTTTTCTCAGAGCTTCTCACCACGAGCTGATGCCAGCAGCCGCCTATTATCTAATTACAATGTGGTAGACATTATGTGTGCTTCACTAATCTTCCATTTTGAGTTTGTGCATTATTCCGTTTTGCATATGTGTAGTTGTGTCGTTAGTGGATGTTTTGTGTGTGTACGTATACCTGTTATGGTGTTGTACTGTTTGGGTTGTGAAAGGGTCAATCCAAAGTGATAAAATGCTGAGGTCTTCAAGGGTCTTGATTCAAAATCTTCCATGGAGATGGGAGTGGTTAGCAGTTGCCAGGTCTGGTCATCAGGGAAATGTGAGTTTATGAACTCACTAGGTTCAGTAAGAAAATAAAAGTCGTCATACCTGAAACACACAGCCATCGTTACTTATTTTCCCACTCTTTAGTGTGGAATAATACACTGTTTTTTCATTTTCAAAGATCGCACTGTGAGTTCCAATTTCCCTGAAGACTGTACATTTGCATCTGCTAAACCAAACCAACCAGATCCGAGATGAATTGCATAACATACTTTGATTTTGAATGAACTATAATCCCATGAAGCATTGCAAATGATGTAACCAAATGAAACGTGATAGCACAATATAAATATAGATTTATAGTCGTGATTTAGAAGTGAGAATGCATTTTCAGTTTATTGCTAAATATTCATAAATAATAGTGTAGGGAAACTGAGTTGACTCATTCACAATGCTTCTTTGGCGGTTGTCTTTATTTGCTGTCTTAATCAGTTTTTCCACAACTCTTTCATTCTTGGATATTAGTAGTGTAATTGCTCACTGGCTAATAAATTTAATTTATTAAATTATGCTAATTGATGTATTCAACAGATACATATCCAGTCAGTTAATAACATTAGAATCAATTAAATACAAATACAAACTATTCTCTACAATGCATTAATTAATTATTTTAACTCTTGCATGCTGTAGAAAATATTGTTGTAGTATGTAAAAACTACTCATGATTTGTCTGCATATACTGTAGTCTGCAGTATGTGTGTACTGTATGATATGAATAACTGACACTTCTGAGGAGCCTGACCTCTTCACAAATGTTTTGCTTTTCATATCCACAGTGCCAGCGCCCCAGCAAGCGTCGAGCAGCCACCACTGACCCCCCACGAAGACAGCATTCCACTCATGATCGGAAGGCTTCTCAGCTAAACTGTGCCCGGCCTGGTATCCAACGCCTTTGCTGTACCCGCTCACCTCCACACACACAATGCCCACCTCCCTAGAGAAACAGAGAAAGTTCAGAGCTGCATTCTACTGGCATGATGTGTGTATTTATAAACTTGTCGCCATTTACCTGCACATTTCCACACAGAGGCCTGAGTATCCACTACATACACCCTTTCCTGTCCTGATGACCTCATCAGAGGAGCAAATCTTCTGAGAAAGACCAAGGTACCCCTCCAAGTCATACTCTGCACACACAAACACATGAAACATTTTACTGGAGGAAGTAGACTAAAATATTTAAACATGCTTTGACTCTAAAGAATTGTGTAGAAAGAGTTTTCACTCAAAATTAGCTATTAAATTTCACAAACAACTACAAAAAAATGACAAGGTGAATTGTGAAATTACATGAAATTGTCTTGTAAAACAGTCCAATACTTTTTTTTTTTTTTTTTTTTACAACTTAGTAAAATAATTTTTTAAGTGCATGCATTTTTGCACGTGCAATTACCAATATTTTGGCATAGCCAGATCCATATGGCCCTGAGTTTTTCCACATCATTTCTGCCCCCCTCAGTGACTGCACGAGCAATCTTCTGAGCATCAAATACTTCCTGCTCCCTCAACTGAAAAACACATGTTCATGCATAAATCTATTGTTTATAACAGGGCTGTCCAATCCTGCTCTTGGAGGGCCACTGTCCTACAGAGTTTAGCTCCACACCCAATTCCACACACCTGGATCAACGTCTAAAATCTGTAGAATCTTCAAGACAGGTATTTTGTGATAAGTCGGAGCCAAACTCTGCAAGACATTGATCCTCCAGGACCATGACATAGAAACAAAGACTTGTGTGTTTTCTGTTACCTCTCTTCCTTTCTGGATTGAGAATGTGTCTACTTTGTTGAAAACATCTCTGCTGGAGAACAGCAATTTTCTGGGTTTTCTCTGAGAGGTGGAGACTGCAGGTAGATAAGGTCTCCCAGACTGCGTGCCAGGGCTGGCAGCTGAGAGGGGTTTCACAATCTCTTCTTGGCTCTTTTTCACAGTGCTCCTCTTTCTTACACTCACTGACTTCGCCGCGCACTCAGCGGACAGTTGGCGCTTTGTACTCGGCCGTTGTTCCTCACATAACTTCTCTTCATAGTTCTCTAACAATACCTTATGTGAAACCACATTTTCTTGTATCGGTATAATGGATAATGGCTTTGGGTCATTTTGCTCCACTGAAGGTGAACCTCCTCGGTGGCTCTTAATAGTCAAACAGACGTTAGTGCTGTTCTCATCCTTCATGCTGGTCTGTTGGCTGTCAGGTACATTCTGAAGCTTGTATTTGATCACATCCTTTTCGATTTTGAAATCAAAGTTTTGTTGATGTGAGTCACTGTTTAAATCTGTGACGGTTTCTTCTGGTTGGCGGCCTCTCTCACCGTTTTCTGTCGTGATTGATTGTTGATCAGTTTGAGCTTTATCAGTGCAGATGAGAGGAAAGGAGAACATCTGAACTCAAACTGACATCATCCTGCTTGTTATATCACTTTCAACTCAGAAACTAACATCTGATGACATAGTCCATACTTCATACTATCTCTTCTTAGTTTCAGAGCACTACAAAATACATTTAAAATGCAATTAGATGGAAAAATCTTACCTTTCGCAGGTGTGAAACTCATACCTTCTGTCAGTTCTAGTATTGTTGGTAGTAGCAGATTTATATAATGTTTTGATTTCTGCTGCAGGGGTCTGTACATATCTATTTTCTCCCTGTGTCCACCCCTATGAAAGGAAAGCATGCTAAAAATACACTTGGACTTATCATGACAGCCAATGAGCTCAAAGATACAAGAGATGGGGGCGAAAGAAGGGCATTTGATATTGGCACAGAAGGTGAAGAAGGTTGTGGTTGGTAAATGATAAATTTATTTGCTAACAAACATGTGTAAACAAGTTTATCTTGACCTTGTTAAGGGTATTAAAGTCTTTGTGTGAATGTTTAGTCTGCTTAGGATAAAAAAATAAAAGTGGGAGGAACAATCACACAAATACATAACAATAATTCATCAAAATAATCATTATCTCCTTCAGTGCCAGTCCTGGACTCGTTAACCCTGCTCTCCAAATTACTATCCTTCTGTAAATAAAATCACTGATATGGAAATTGTAGCTGACCTTAGTGGATACTGTCACTATGTGCAGGAAAACAAAGCAGTTTTTATTTCCATACATAGAGACCCTTCCTTCGAAAACATCCTCATTGGCTTGGGTTCTATGTTGGGGGCCCTCAAGGGGTCTTCTTACATACCCCCTCTAGCAGGCTGAATTACCCCTGACCAATTACCCATCGGCAGTGTGCCAGAATAGCAATGACTAGAGTTTATTTATGAAGTTCTCCCCTTCAGGTTGCCTAAGTTTTCCTGTTTCTGGTTTGCATAATGTCTTTTCCATATACATGCAGCCTTGTAGATAACACAAGGACATGAGGTGATGGTCTTTCTCTCCTGTGATAATAAAGAAGCCCGAAAAGGTAGCCTTGAACAGTATAACAAACATTTATAGGCATAGTGTGCTTTGTCTCCTAGAAACTTTGGCTTCTGGTTCCATGAAGAACCATTCATGGAAACTTTGGGTAAATGAAGGTTCTGTGGTGTAGATTACTAAAATGTTATTTGCACTAGGAAAATATGTTTTGAGAACTTCACTGAAAGAACAACGGTTCATCGCTATGAAAACCCCCTTTTGAAATGTTATTTTTAAAAAAGTGTATCTATATCTTCTGTAGGCAGAACATAAAATACCAGTGGTTCTCAATCATCAACCGGCACTGCACATTGTGGATATCTCCCTTATCTGCTACACTTGATTCAACTCATCAGCTCATTAGTAGAGGCTCCATGAACTGAACTGGGTAAATCAGATAAGAAAGACAAATGTCCAGTGCTGTGATACTAAAGGATCAGTATTAGGCTACGGAGTAACACAGTGTTCTTTAGCCTACTAGAGATCTCAAAACTAAACTGAATAAAGTATCCCAAATTCACAGTCACAGCTCCCTAGAGAATCCAACGCCTAAACTAAACTGAATAAAGTATCCCAAATTCACAGTCACAGCTACAGAAAAAAATGAATAAATAAATAGATAAATAAATAAATTAATATATTATGAAACTGCTTCAGGGCTCTCCAAACTGCACAGAAAGCACGTGTGGCGTTCTCTGCGCGCTCTCTAGTGGGGAACATTTCTCTCATACTAGTTTTAACTCATTACTGTATATCAGTTATTAGTCCTCTATATTGATTTAAAGTCACGCGTTTAAACTATTCTATATATCTAAAATCCACACAACAGTGATGTTGATGGTGCATCCGTGTCCAGTCGCACTCTTTTGCTGGAGCGTGATTGGTCCAGATTCACGAGCTTTTGTTCGCGTGCTGCACCTCTTGCGCTCCTGCTGTCATGCACACCTGCGGAACACTCGCGCGCACCGCTAGTATGCCAGTCTGTGTTTCACACTCAGGAGAAAAGAGAACAACTTGACCAGTTAGACTGGATATAAAGATAAGCTAACTCCCAGAAAAGCTTCCTCTGGATGTGATTTCAGACATTTGAAGGTGTACCAAACTGAAAGACATCATGAAGTCGGATGAAGACGGGAAAGACATGAGGGGAGTGACTGTTAACCGCTTTGCTGAAGGTAAGAATATTTGTATCGACACGGACAAGGTGAGAAACTTAATGAAAATACAGTATTTAAGGAAATATGCTTGTAGTAGTTGTAAGATGTTATATGTTATGAATACAAGTGTAAGTGTTTTTGTGGTAAACCTGAAAGTCCTGTTAATGTCGCGTCAATTGAACATAGCTACTTCACTGAAAAAAATAAATAAAATAATAATATTGGACGAACATCAAACAGAAGGACCCTTTCATTGAAGAAACTTGCAGTATTTTGGAAAGTAGTTTTACTTTTTTTAGCTGATATTCAATCATACTTGTGTTGTTGTAAAGTCACAATAATTATAACAATATTATTATTGCATGGTTACCATGGTCATTTTTAGGAGATAGGCCTGTGGCGTTTTCCAGAAACCCAACTCTAGCCTTCATTATCACTGCCACAGTCTGTCATATCATCTAGTCCTGTTATTCAAGACAAGCACAAGGCCAAAGACTGGAGAAGTGATAACAACAGTACAACCTGACCAACCATGAAACATATGGTTAATTTATAAATCATATTGTAAAGGTATTTATTATGCAAATCTGTTAATATATCACTTAATATAATATCCATGCAGTTATTTGACCATGTACTGTAGTAGCACTTACCCAAAAAGGAATGTCTGTCGAACCCAGAAATCTGATGTTATCGTCTGCTATTTATTTATTTATTTTTTGATAAAAAGTGTAGTCATTAATAATTCTGGATGTATTAACACATTTAAATGGAAAATGTGTATGAACAATGATTTTGTATCAGCATAATTACCTCTTTATTCATGATTAAGCTGTATTTTCTGTTCCCTATCAAGACTGACACAACAAAGAAAGGATGAGTGTCCCAATAGCTCGCTATATAATAGAGCTGCACATAAGCTGCCTTGGCTCATGCTCTTAGGGTAATGAGGGAAGGAAGGACTGCTGGATAAAGATTCATCTTTTTATTCTGCTGTCTTTCAGCTGTTAGTCTCACAAAGTCAAAAGCTATCAGGCTGTCTGATCAAAGAGGATACCCTGTTTATTTATCTATACAAAACATTTAGAAAGCCTCTTTTTAAAGCATCATTGCACACCTGTAAGAATCAAGATCCACCACAGCAGTGGTGCCATTTCAGACTCTCATTCGGCTGACAAAAATCAGAAAGTTCTCTTAGCTGTCGTGTAGACATAACATGCTTTCTCCCACATATTCTCTTGTCCTTAGAGCTTATGAAATACTGCACGTGTGAGGTAACTCCGAATTATTGTTGCACACTTTGTTATTGCATCATCTTAGGTTGTGAATTCAATAGATTTTGTGATAGACTGTATCAAAGATTGCTCCATCTTTCATATTTGTTCTAGGTGTCAAGATATTGTGATATTATAAATGTATTGTTTTCTTAACTCCAAATCTCCCTGTGAATGCATGCTCTCTCACAGGCATGTGCACATGCACTCACACAGACACACATACTCTCACTGATGCATTACTTACATTAGGTGAGGGTCCAGGGGAAGGAAGCTCCACCCTTTGTTGTTAACTCAGTTTGACTGTTGGCTCTTCCTGGAGATACAATACAACTCTGTGTTCTTGAATGTGTGTGTGTGTTTGTGTGTGTGCATGTTTTTGTGAAGCAAACCCAAAAATACCTGTTGTTTGCATGGCTCGACCTTAATGCTTGTAGCAAAGCAAATAAAATAAAATTTGAATAAAGTTATTCAATCTGACATCTTATTTCAGCCTATAAAATGACCCATTTTGACATGTTACTGCATTTGCAGGGGATAGTAATATTTCAGTAGGCTGGGTTCCAGTGTGAATGCAAAGTGGACTGAGATCCAGTAAGATTCAGTCACTCACACACACATTTCAGTTAAAAGTTTAAAGTCAGCATGACATGACAATTCATTTGATAACTTTTTAAATGCAGCTTACTGATCTTATTGGGAACAGTTCGTTGATATGTTTATTATTTTTTTTAATTGACTTTGGAATTCTTAATTAAAATTTCATGACTGGAACTTCCTGTGAAACAACAAACTTCTCTTTGTTGATATATACCTGACTTCACCAAACAATTTGTTCTCATTTTGTTGCCCCTTTCTCAGAATTGATCTCAAGCTCGCATTCAGATCTGCATCCAATCAACAAAGAAAGTATAGAACTACTGTATGTCCCCCTACGCTTTTCTTTTTAAAATCCATTTCACTAAGATATGCTCACAATATGGAGAAAAAGACCCTCACTACTTCTGTTTCAAAAATAGCAGTGAAAGGACTCAGGTCTTAACACTTTTTTTTAATAACTGCAGTAATTTTGCATTACACACACACACACACACACACATTCCTGCATGATAATAAGACATAAACATAATTTGTAACAAAAATCTAGAATACATTAAAGAAAACCAAACATATATGTTTGCTAGCCATAAAATTGATGTTGTAGTTAAATGCATTTTTCTTTTCTTTTTTCAGTTGTGACATTTTTGAATCTCTTGAGTCTTTAATCTTGTTGACCTGTGCTGCAAAAATACCCTGTTTATAATTTTGGATCACTATATAGTTGACTACATATTTCTTATGTCTTTTGCTATTAATTGGAATGAACAGAAACTGTTCCTAGAGTAAATTATTAGGTTTATTTATCTAAAAACCAATTACTTGTGTTTGTGATGTGAATAGATAGCTCAGGAGTTATGCAAAAAGATAGTGTGTGACGTTTTGGGGTTGTACCTCTTGTCTTAAAGTGTTACTGTCAGCAGTCACAACTCATAAATCTCCAATACCCATTGTTTGTCCAGAAAGACAACAAAACATTTCCTGTGAAGCTTATGATCTGACTATCACAGTCAAACACATATAGGAAGTGAGGTCTAGGGCACACAAGTCACAGCACAAAGTATTCATTAAATGTGTGTGCTTAGGCGATGGCTCCAAAGAGTCATTGTATAAGGTAGTTGTTCAGACCTCTGACAGCCCCACAGGGCACTAGGGGGCAGTGTGTCACCCAGAACCCTCTGCTTTGCTGTAGGGATCTCTTTCTGTTGGGCAATGCACATAGCGTCCCTAATCTAGCCCAAATATTTCACTGTGTGGTATGTGTGGTTGTCTGGCACCTCCGGACAACTCTGCTGAACTCAAGGACAATAGCAAGGTCAGAGACTGACCTCACTCGGTGTACCCACAGCATCCTGTGCCCACATCAGGATTTAACCCTTCACACCCCACATCTCTTTTAAATCAGTCAGGCTATGATTGTGAGGTAGGTTATTTCAGTAGTGTCGTTGTGTAGAATGCTTGGACACGTAGGTGGTCGATCTTGTGCGAGATACTCAGACATAGTTTAGTTCAAAGAGCAGCCGATCACAATACAGTCTAGGGTTTACACAAGATCTGTGTGAACATTACAGCCCCCCCCCACTACACACACACACACATATGCATACACACACACACACACCTCGTCAAACCCTTTTACACACTGCCAGCAGGTGGGTTTTCTGGAAAGAGCCTGTTGATGGCAACAAAGTGGAGGGAGGAGAGAGGGGTTCTACGATTTTTTTTTATAAAGCTTATTGTGAGGGCTGAAATAAAAAACAGATCCCCCATACCCCCCACTCCACTCGACAGAGAAATTAAACAAACAGCCTTGGAATGATGAGTCATTACAGCGCTTGCTTGAAATTCCTCAAACATTCTGTTCTATTTCACCTTATTCTTCTTCGCCGTTGTCATCAACGTTTTCATCTACTAATACTGCCTGGTCATCATGTTTTGCTGTTGCTGCTAGTACACTGTATCTGCTTCAACGTCGTATTTCTCTACATCTCCTCCATCACCATCATCATCATCATCTTTGTCTTCTAGTTCATTTGTTCGACGTTTGCTTTGTTGTTCTACTGTTTATTTTTGTCTTTAGTTTTTTTCTTCATCATCATCTTAATTTTATACTTTGTCTTCTGATATTCATTCAGCTTCTATTCAAACGTGGATATTTTTGTAGATTATTTTAGCATTTAAGGGATGATTAATTCAAAAATGACAAATCCGAATTTGTCTTCTGTTGAACATAAAATCATATATTTTATTTATTTATTTATTTATTTATTTATTACATCTGTTTTAACTGGTCTTTTGTCTCTTGAATTTATTTAACCGATCCTTTTCACTTTGAGGATGGTGCTACACTGTGTTGATTCTCATACACAGCTGACTAAAAAAGCAGGATGCTTGCAACATGTTTCAGCTAATGTACCAAATTTCGGCAGCCATCTTTGCAGTAAATCTCTCTGAAATATTGTTGTTTCAACATGTCTTCACAGAAAATAACTGCATCATATAATCCAGAAGCACCACACCAAAAATAAAAGCATCAAACAATTCAAAAGCACCGCACCTCACAACTGGGTGTGTATTTCTGTCATGCCTTGATCTTCTGGATACAACAATGGCATTATTCCTCATTGTGAAAGAAACAAATGACATTAGAGTGTCATCAGTGTTTCAACTTACAGGCACACCATGTTGCACATTGCAAACATTTATCAGAATACACATTTTATTGACTTCTCTATTACAGACTTACTTCTCTCTCACACTGAAGTAATGCTATATGCCAGGTTTGTTGTACGACTTATGCCCGCAAGCATCAAGTACGCAAAGTGAAATGCAGGAAATGTAGGCTTTAGGACCCAGAATCACAGCTAAAAGGAGGCAGGACAAGGCTGACTCACTAAATATGTCTGAGGAATGAGAGATAGAGAGAGAGAGAGAGAGAGAGAGAGAGAAAGAGAGAAAGAGAGAGAGGGTGAGGTAGAAGTGAAGAGAAGAGGGGAAAGAGAGGAGACCGGAGCAGAGGTGATCTTGCCCTCATTAGTGTCAGGACTACAGGATGATTATGGGTTGAGAAGGGAATGATGGAAGCAAACAAAGTTCTTCATTTTGTGCCATCCGGTAAGATCCACATGCACTCTCACACATACAGTACACACACACACACACACACACACACACACATATGCACATGCTCCTGCACCGTCACGACTGAGAATCTGAGGGTTCCCTGAAATTTGAGACTGTGTACTAAACATGTGCAGCGGAGAGGGTGCATGCGTGTCTATGTGTTTTTGTAAGTTTTCTCTCTGTTGAATCCTGCAGGTCTGTGGATTGTTTTTCTCACACACTGCCACCGCCGCTGCTGCTGCTGGTGTTTTTTGGGGGTGCGTTATTCTGGAATGCAGGCGGGCTTTTTCAGGGCTGGTTTTCTGGAATGGGTCGTAAATGCTTTTACGCTGTTAATCTTAGTCGAGTAAACAGGAAAAAAGAAAAAAATGACATCACACACTTTCAGATACCCACACACAAATTGCAAAAGCACGCGCACGCAAATACAAATGAGGGAGAGGGAGACGTGAGAAAAGAAACAGATGCAAAACACTGATCAAAATCAAGTACCTGTAGGGAAGCGCTTGAAACAAAACCTATATGCCTGATCAGGCGGCACTTGTGTGTGTGTGCACGTGAAAACGAGCGGGTGTGTGTAGTTGGTAGTCTTCTGGGAGAGTAGGTCTTATTTGTACGCAATGTTGCTGTTCAATTTGTCTCATTGTGAGAAGTCAGTCTAATATCGCATGCAACACACATGCGCTGTCGTACAGCACAAGTGCACCTACATCGTTCTCTTTCTGCATTTCTGTTCGCTCAGAGCCACAGTGGGTAATAGAAAAGGGAAGACACTAAATTTTGTGGCTATCTTCCCGCCGATACACATGCACATGCACACACACACACACACACACACACACACACACATGCACACATACATAATAAGACTGATTTGCATCCTTCGCCTGAGGGTTGAGCTTCAAATCAGTTGATGTCTCAATTTTCTCTCCTCGCATGATTACGCGTGTGTTTCTCCATGTGTGTGTGACATACAGCATCAAGTGTGCATTTGATCAGGCTGTTGTAATTGACACTTACTTTGTGCCCATCTCGGCTTGTGGATAATCATTGTGGCACTCTGTCAATACCATAATTTCCACAAAATCTCAATGTCATTGGAGCAGGACCAGGGCCATAAGTGTGCCGTGGCTGCCTGAGAACTTTCATATTGGTGACCAATTGCTGCAACAGGATCGAAGTTGCTCAAACGGACGGATGAAAGAATAAAATTAACGACGGGACTAATGTAATAAGCTTTGTCCTTTGAATGACTGTCTTTCTCTCTAACGAGCATTGTGATTGCTCACCCGCCTCTCCTTACACACACATGAAAGGTGGACATTTTGTCCCAAGATTCCTTTATTTACGATTTCCCATCATGTTTGCATATTGAGCATCCTATTTGCACTGCAGATGGTGGGATATGAATAGATGTAATTTTCTGGAGGGCCAATTGACTTTGCGTGTCTGTGAGTCCCTTTATTAATCTGTGTATGTGCGTGTACAGTCATCTGCTGGGTCCCAGAGAGGTTGGTAATGCAGTTATGCATCTCTGACTTTTCTATTCCCCATTTGTCTTCCACCCGTTGTACATTACAGTCTGCAAGGGAAATTAGAATCACACATTCCTCTGTTTATCTCCTCTGTTTACGGTACACTATAAAATGGCCATATGGGCATCCTCTCTCATACAAAGAGCGGCGTCTGTGGGCACGAATGGAGCAGCCTTCGCAGACGTTCATACGATGGAGAGCTTGACCCTCTTCTGATTTACAGGCACGGCCGTAATGTGGATGTTTTCAGAGGCCCAAATATGTGTGCAATTTGCCAAATACTGCGTGTTGTTAGCTTGAGCCTAATTAAATGGGCATCTCTTCTGCTAAAAGTCTGATCCCAGATAGACATGCCTCTGCTTCTCCGTAATGGATTAAATATAGCTTGCGGGAAAAGTTACAAACGCTCCATCCTCACTTTCTGTTAGTGAATGTCAGAAAACCCCCTCTCGCATCCGCATGCACACACAAACACCCACACTCAGGCAAACAGACGCACCCCCCCACCCCTGGAGTAAACCTTAGATTGCTTCAAGATGTCGGAGGATGCCAGTGTTGATGAATTCCGACCTTTGATTGCGATGCTGCCCGTGCACCAGGGGAGATACCTCACACACATGCCACTTTTCTTATACGCATACGGCAGACAAACACACAGATGCGCATGGTCCAGCAGATGTTGTGCCAGGCTGTATGACAAACTGCATAAACTAGATACCATCATGGCCTTCAAATGTCAAATGGCCTTTCTGTTTTTGTTCAGAATTCACATTCCTCATATGATACAGCTGTATCCTTTTTCTGTTCTTTCTCGCTTGTGTTTTGTCTCCGGCTTGGTCTCCTCTTGTGGCGACGGTACTGTAGATTGTAAAAGGGAACGGTGGCCTGGCTTTAATAGAGGAAGAAGGGAATGTGCAAGCAATTAGCAGGAATCCCCCAGCAGAGCGCCGTTACGAAACCAGAGCAGCTGAGATATGAAGGAAAGGAAAAACTCTATTCCCTTGATGTACTGGACAATAGTGTCCATGCAAACACATTTAAGTTAAGCATTCCCTTGGTGCCGTGTGATTAAAGACGGCTGTCATGTTGAAGCATGTCAGCGCTGCGGTCTCTGGATCTTGACGTCCACCTTTCCCCTCAGTATCTCTGTCCCAAGAAGATGTTTTACAGGAATAAACGGCTTAAGAGATCAAGATCTGATGCCATCTTCATAATATTACCTAGGTTTTCCTGTTACTGTTTGGTGCGGTTTACTTTTGCACACACACTGCTCTGCGTATTTTCTCCTACGGCTTATAGAAAGTGAGATGAAGAGAGGCAGAGAGGGAGCAGCCGGCTCACATACGTCCATATAACATTGTGTGATGTGTGGAGTATGCATAGATCACTATCAGGGTCACCTGGTGATTGCTCCCATCACACTGAGAGAATGAGGTGAGACGGACACATCAGCCTAGCCGCATGCTGCAGAAACATCTCTGCCGTATGAAATTCATCTGAAAGCAAATGGCTGCAGCTTCAAGATTTCCCTGCAAATGGCCATGAACGGTTATTTCAACCGAATATTTGAAGAACATTATAACTGTATTACACCTTATTCCGTCAGAGGTTTAATAAATCTATTATCAGGATGGTATCTTCTCTATTACAATCAGAGGATCCTCAGATGACATGCCAACAGACTGCCTACAGTCTGTTCACTCATGCATATTGCACAAAAAAAAAAGAAGAAAAAAAAAGGCTGAAATCGCCTGTTCTGATATGATTGGCCGGTGCTATGTATGTTCTTTGAACATCTGAATAAAGATATTCAGTGTTTTAACAATGAAATTGAAATCAGTGAGCAAAACTGTATGTCTGACTTATGTCTGTGAAATCAACAGATCAACACTGCTGTGTCCTTGTTTTAATTAATTATGGTATTCATGCCAGAATACTATGTTTTAAATAAAATATAAAATGTGACCCTGGATCACAAAACATAAGAGATATTTATTTATTTTTATTTTTATTTATACATCAAGCTGTATAAATAAGCTTCCCATTGATGTATGGTTTATTAGGATGGGACAATTTTTGGCCGAGATACAACTATTAGAAAATCTGGAATCTGAGGGTTCAAAAAAAAATTTAAATAAAAATAAAATGGAGAAAATTGCCTTTGAAGTTGTCCAAAAGAAGTCCTTAAAAATTCATATTATTAATCAAAAATTAAGTTTTGATATATTTACGGTAGGAGATTTACAAAATATCTACATGGAACATGATCTTTAATTAATATCCTAAATACTTTTAGCATAAGTAAAAAAATTTATAATTTTGACCCAAACAATGTTTTGTTGGCTATACATTAGCTACAAAATATACCTGTGTGAGTTAAGACAAAAAACTAGCTGATTTCTTGCCACTCAGACCTTTTCCTATGTAAGTAGACTCTAGTTCTTGACCAGACTTCATGCAGAGAGCCAAAAGCTTCTTCCAGCAGAGGAGAATTGATGTATGCAGATGTTACACTTGCTTGAAGAAACTAATTCAGCTTGGCCTTTCTAAAATCTTTTAATGTGTGTTTATATGTTAAAGATCTGTAACATGCTCATTTGCTTGCAGAAACAGTCATTTTTCCTCATTTAATAATTATAGCATTGAGTTTTTCCCTCTATTACTCCCACAACAGCATGCATATTAATATTTCTCTGCCGCTTCCCATGGTTTATTTGTGGAGAGAATGCATCGTCAACTGTTTGGCTTTTTCTCTCCAGGAATATTCTGTCGAGCAGCCCCATGCACACACAACTCGGTGTCTCTCTCCTTCTCCTCGCCTCATCACACTCTTCCCTTATTCTCAAAGAAACAGTATGTGTGTATGTATAAGGGGTTGCACAGACTAATCAACTAGTTAACTTCAATGTTCATCAATGACACTTTAAACTTGATGTCGACTAGTTGCTAGGGTTGTAAATGTATGAGATTTTTATGGTATATTAATCACCTCAGAAAATATCATGGTATCACGGTATATATTGTGTACAAATACCAGAGTGACAATATACAATATACAAGTACAAATATCAGAAAGGATGGTAATGAAATTAATGCATAAATCTTAAACAATTAATTTTTTTACAAATGAAATCAAATGAAAATAACTTGTATATTTTTGTGTTTTCACAAAGGGCTGCACAACAGATATTAACTAAAAATGAGGGGAAAGCTATATTCCTTAAAAATGTTTCTATAAATTGTTATTATTATTTTAGAAGTAGGCTACGTTATAGTATACCGTATTTTCCGGACTATATCAAAATTAATTTGACATGAACCGGAGGAATGAACCGAGAGAAATGAACCAACAGAAAACATTATCGTCTACAGCCACGAGAGGGCGCTCTATGCTGCTTAGTGCTCCTGCAGTCTACCACTGAGCAGCGTAGAGCACCCTCTTGCGGCTGTAGACGGTAATGTTTTCTCTTGGTTCTTGGTTCTAAATAAATGCGACTTATAGTCCAGTGCGACTTATATATGTTTTTTTCCTCATCATGACGTATTTTTGGACTGAACTTTTATTTTCATGTGTTGTAGTGAAGAGCTTTGAGTGTCAGAATGTATTTGACAGTGGTTTTCTATAGGGATGCACAGAATATTTGGCAACCGAAATTGTTTGGCCAAAAATAGCAAAAAAATTTATTTCGGTGTTCGGTCGGATAAGTGAATAGGCCGAATAATATGTACTGAACAATGACTAACGCGACCAAATAGATATCAAAAAAAAAAAAAAAAAAAAAAAAAATATATATATATATATATATATATATTTAATGCACCAATTTTTTATATTTCAACGACTCACTCATGAACCTGCTTCATTTGTTTCATCACGGGATGAATCAGCGTTTTTGATCATTTCTATTTAATTAATAATTAGTTCATTGATAAATGCATTTTTAAGTCACTTTTCGCTATCTAGTGGTGAAACAATGCAATCCACACAAACTTTATTTGAAGCGCAGTTACTTTCAAAAGGTGATTTACTCTATTTTGATCACTGCCGAAGACATCAGTGTTTATATCTGAACTATAAATTTTACCCCAATATTTTTGTGATAATTTGAATTACTGTAAGATAGAAATAATACTGTGTAGTTGAAAAGACAGTGTGTGAAGATACTTCTTAACCGAACATGCAACTCTGTGTCAGCGGCAGTGCGAACACAGATTTGAATGATCCAGTAAGACTTTGTCCAAAGGTTTAATAGACTCGGGGAATCGCTGTCATTTAGAAATGAGATCAAGTGGGTTTCTGAATCGAGATCGTTCAACGATTAATCGTGCAGCTCTACTCCTATAGTACATTATGCTAAGATCGCGCGTGCACAGAATCCTTCAGCGTGGAAATGTTTTGTCAACACTGTTCAGTGATTTCACTGTTCAATAAAATAGATTAGAAACTGAAAAGTTCAAGCATATATTTCTTAATAACTAAATCTCTCTCTGTATCTGATTAAAAAAAAGCAGAAGTCTGTGAGAAATATAATGACCCAAAGACAAAAGAACTGATAAAAATTAGCTGTTATAGGAGCAATAGCCATGTGGGCAGCGTTGTCACATGCCATAGCTGTGCACAAGGTGTTTGAGTCTCAGCTTCAGACTTATTTGTTCATTAATGACGTCATCAGCGACTAGTCAACTTTGGATCAAATTTCTTCACATAAAAGTCGACTTTAAAAAATCTGAAGTCGTTCAGTATGTATGTGTGTCATTATTGGTCTTCAGAAGGAATTCCCTCTCTAAGCAGTTGGAGACTAGAGTGCCAAAGAGCCTGCAGGCATATTAAGCCCCTCTCTTTCCTTCTTGCTCTCTCGTAGAGCAGGGCTGTAAGTGACATTAAAAAGTGTCAGAAAGCTCCTTTAATCTGTCTCTCTTTCTGTCTTTCTGTTTAGTAGAGGTGTATACGCTTAATGACCACCACTCTACACACTGCTAGACAACCAAAATACCATCACAGCCTGCAAGAGGCAGCTTTCTCTCTCTCATACCTTATCTCTTACATAGCCAGTCATACAGTATCTGTGTCAAAGCATGGCCCTTCTCGTACAGGTACTGCCGGATTAAAAGATCTCAAAAACCTCTGAAAAAAGGTCTGTGAAATAACAGTGACTAAGCAGCATTTCTAAACCCAAAGCACATGCTTTCTGCATTTGTACCTTCTCTTATGATATTACAGCTGTAATAGCTTATGTAAATATGCATTCACATGTTTGATGTGCTTTTAAATTTCAGGCCATGTGCCCTGTTTCTTACCTCCAATTTTTTAATGCACATTGTCCATTTGTCAGGGCAGGGATTAATGTTTTTGGTCTGCTAGAACATGGTGCCATATGGCTGGATGTACCAGCCTCGCAAACTCAATTTGCTAGATTTATTTATTTTTTGGACATTATGCAAACTTGCCGAGATTGAGCCGTGAGATTTCCATGACAAATTAATTCCTCTCTTGATGAAAAAGATAGAGGGATAGTTCTCCCAAAAATGTTGTAATCATTTATTCACTTTTACGTCGTTCCAGACCTCTAGATTTTCTTGCTTCTGTGGAATACGAAAGATGTTTTGAAGAATATTGAAACTATATGGGGATGGGGCTAATGAGCTCTGAAAAAAAAAAAAAAAAACATTATAAAACGTTCGTAAAGTAGTGCATACGACTTAATCCAATATATTCCAAGTCCTCTGAAGATGTACGATAACTTTGAGATAAATATTTTTTTGCATATCTGGTGTGATTTTTCAGTTTCTTATTAGCTAAATGTATGTTACTTATGTTGACTAAAATGCTGTTTTAGTAAGTAATAAGAACTCAAATTAATTAAATTCGACTTGATAAAATATTGCTAAAATTTAATAGATATTTTCATCAAAATACAAAATGCTAAATACTTGTTACACGTAACATATACTTACTATTGTAATAACAATAATTATGTGTTATTTAACCCTAATCCATACTGTAACCTAACCTATGTACATTCAGTTAATTAATATTGATCAGTATTAAATGTAAATGACATTGTCACCTTAAAATAAAGTGTGACCAAAAAAGTTAAATAAAGTCATCTTATGTGTACTAACATTTAAATGAATCATTTGATAAAATGCACTTATTTTGTACATAGGCCTTTATGTTTTTTATATTGTGCTTATATATAAAAAATTAAAAAAAACTACATGTAATTATTAGAGCCGGGACTTTAACGCGTTAATTGAGATTAATTAATTACACAAAAAATAACGCGTTAACTAAGAAAAATTTAATTACAGAAAAAAAAATTCCCGCATTTTTAATAACGTATTTTTGCACCGCAGAACGTTTCTCACTGGATGAGTTTCGGCGGGACCGATTATACTGGAGCACCAACTAGCGTTCGCATATCACCGCAGCACATGATCGAGCCTCAAGTATCACCTCAACGCAAAACATATAGCAGCTAGCGTGGACTTTACACTTTATTTTGAACTATGTTATTATTTTGTTGGTGCAACTGGCAGTTTATGTTGAACTCTTTATTGTTTTGGCCAAGGTTATTGAGAGTTGGACTTAGTATGTTATGGCCTCTGAAACAACAGAGAGATGTTTTCTAATAGTCAGTGTTTCCAATGTTCTGAATGTAATTGACAGTATTGTGTTTTACTTAAAAAACACTTTACAGAAAGTTCCAGCACCTATAAGCTTCCTGAAATTCTGAAATGTACTATTTCTAAATTGTTTCTAAATATGCTATTGCTACACTTCATGGCAAAAATTGCACTGGTCTGCTAGACAATATTTTGTTGCTTAAGCTTATGTATTCAGTCATTATTCAATGGTATACTATAAATCCATGTGAAAAAAAACTTCTCACTGTTCTCAGGTCAAATATTTATATGCGATTAATTTCGATTAATTAATTACAAAGCCTCTAATTAATTAGATTAATTTTTTTAATCGAGTCCCGGCCCTAGTAATTATGTCATTTAGACTGTTGACCTCTTAACCAACCCTTAAACCAAACCATACCGCAAAACCTGTTCCTAAAATTAACCATATCCCACCTCAATAGCAGCAAAAGGGTTCTGCAACACAACATGAACACAATACATATTTTGGGTTACACCTCATTTTAACATGTCCTTTTTACTGTGTAATTACACCAATGATTAACATCAAATAACAACATGTTCTTACTGTAGGGTTAGGTTTATGCTTTGGTTATGTAAAGTTAATTGCTTGTAACTATGCATAATTTACTGGTATCACTGTAATTAAATTAAAGTGTTACTTTTTGATGCAAGTAAAGACAACTAATATAAAGTGTGAGTTTATGAAAAATTCCAGTTAGTGCTCTGCAGTATGATGCATGTAAAAAAGACACATCAAGATGAGTCATGACATGTTTGATGTCAATAATGAGACACGAAAACCAGAGACTTCTATGTTTTTTTTTTTTTAAAGAAATTACAAAATGTACATTTGAGTTGTGATCATAGATGTTTATTTTGATATGCATGACAGCTGTAATCAGTTCTGAAGAACTAGATGCATCAGGGCTGCAAAACTTCTGCTGCACTTATTATGAGGTTCAATTTCAAAGAAGAATATCACATTAAGGTTACTGTCTTGAAGGAAGTAGTGAGATCGAGCGGCTGTCTTGTGTGACCTAGCACTTCTAAGATGAGCGTATTTAACTGTGTGTGTGTTTGTGTGTTTGAGAGCGAGGGAGGACAGCTTTACTACACACTCTCGCTTTCACACCATACAAACTACACATTCACTTCGGCCGTGCAACAACATGCTTGCTCTTGCATGGTTGTTTCATCTTCGCACACTTTGTCTGTTAATTTGCATTATTCGCCAGAGAGAGTTCGGTCATCTCGACAGTATTTTTCTAGCGTGTCTGGTCTTGTCTTGAGAAAAAAATAAAAAATGAAAGCAAGGAGAGAAGGAAAGAGAGAGAGAGAAAGAGAGTGATTCTGAGGCATATTTGATGTTTTATGCTCTTTATCTTGAGTACGTAACTGAATACATACACAGGCTGTTTGTGGTTTTGTTGCACACTAACCGCATACATGAGTATTTCTTAACAACCAGACCACCAAGCTTTAAAGAGACACCCCTCTCACTGCTCACTGGCGCAGAGAGCCTGAAATTGCCTGTGTGTGTATGTGTGTAAAGGGAAAGAACTCACTGGTTACTAAGCTTCGGTCTGTGACTCACACATTAGCTTATCTCTGTAGCTGAACTGAAATCTAGTCATGGTATTAAATTCAAATGCAAACAAAGATGATCCGTGTGTTTGAGAGTAAAACTACATTGACGTTCAAATATTCATGCGCGCGCACACACACACAAACACACAAAGACCTGTTCTGCCAGCTCTTTGCTTCCTGTTTGCCAAGACAGCACTTCCTGTGTTAGTAATGATGATCCGATATTAGGAGCCTGTTCACTACCCAGCCTGCACCAGGTATTTTCTGTTCGCTTTAGATTTGAGTTATCATTTGTCCATGTTTCCTTGCATTAATGTGATTAGCAGGATTTATTTTAATCAAGATTTGTTCCAAAAACAGCTTTCTGTTTAGTCTTTTTGTCCCTCCTCTTATCTCTCATTCTTTCAGCACATTGGCTTTGATCACGTCTCCATGTAAAAAAAAAAATGTTTCCTCTGGTTTTCAGGAAATGTGATTATAGAAGAGACTATGAAGAAAAAGCGAGAGAGTTTCGCATTTCAAACATGAATGAATAAAACAGTAAAGGTGAATTTAAAACAACAGGTCTTGACGGATCTGTTTGTGCTTCATGCATCCTGCCTGTGTGAGGATTCGAATGCAAACATTAGCTTGTTTGATTTGATGTCTGTTTTGGCTTGGTCTGTGTCCTAGTGTTGGCCAGTATGCTCAATTATCATATCGTCCTATAGTCATCATGTGAGATCGCGAAACATGATATTATCCTGCAAATTTATTTAATTATTTATTTACTTCATTTCATTTGTTTTTAATATGAATGAATTTGTATTTAACATAAGTGTAAAAGAAACATTGTAAGTTATTCTAATTATATTGCTTATATTTCCTAAGTCATTCGAACAGTAGCTATAGAAAACTAGCAAATAACATTTACAATACTTTCTCAAAAAATATCTTCATTGACTTCAGTCTAGCATTAGTATATGCCCTCTAAAACACTCCCGTTATAATCAGTGCCGCTATCTACACGGTATAATTAAGAAATCTCTTATACTCGCGTTGCACTTATATCTGCACTTTATTGTTTTTGTTTATAGAATTCACGAGAGAGCAGAATTCAGTCAGTGATTGTGCACTGAACAACACAACGCCGTTGTTTCAGACTAATCTAGACACCTCTGATTAGCCAATGCGTTCATAAAGTCAAGGGAATTGTGTGTGATTGTGAACACTGTAAAATCGCCTAAAAAGAAAAATTATGAAACAAATAAGCCCTAATATTAATTATATAGTATTACTTGCCTGATGATATTGATAATAATAATAAAAATAAATAATAATCATCATCTATCAAAGGCATCGTCGTTTATACATGCTACTATCTTTTGTCAGCACAACCCTACTGCGTACCGTACCTACAGTTACCTCTAAAAAGGAAGTGAGATGCTTGCCGTCCCTGGACCTGAGTGATTTAATGCTGAAAGTGCCGCAGCACCACTTCCTCTATCAGTCCTGCTCGCTTCCTTTGCATATCGACATGCATCTGCGGTGGAAATAAGCATGCAGTAACACGGCATTAGAGAAATATCTTTAGATCAGACGTTGAGCCAGGGGTTGGTAAAGGTTGGTCACACAGTACCCATAGCTGGAGGCAGCAGAGACGAAGTACCCAGTGAAAGGTCAGAGTGGGGGTAAATAGCACAGTGACTGCGTCCCCTCCGGAGGGCCTGTAGCCATGGCTGGGCTAAAGGTGTTTTGTCTGTAGGGACGGTTCTGACAGGAACACACACAGAATACCAATCGGCTGCTGTGTCGTCACTGACTTTGAATGGCAGGGGAGGGAGAGAGTCGTTTTTTTATCGTCTGCCTCACCAGCTTACTCTTGGCTTCCTAAATTATGTTACAGCAGGAGGACATTTAAAGAATTATGGGTTTGCTGGCTCAAGCCATTTATGCAAATGCTAATGCATGTCTTTGATTAGAGCTGGGTGGGTTGTGAGCATCATGTAATAGCAGTGTGTGAGGTGAAATGCTAAAACCTGCCTGTTTGCTGTTTGCAGTAATCTACTGTGAGAGAGTGACCTTATACTGTGACCTTGGGGCTTTTACTGTGATCATAGACCTCAGTCAGTGTAAAAGCTGTATTTGATTGGACACAAACACCTATGAGACTGCATAAGATATGTTTTTTTTTTTTTTTTTGTACTGTGGTTAGGTTTGATTTGTATTGTGATGTACCTGGGCTTTGATTATTCAAAAATATGCAAAAATAGAACCTTAAACAAAAGTCTTCTGAAAACTCCTGGTTGCAAAAATTAGACTTGAATTAGAGCTTAAGCATGTGTTAATCGTACATGTGTTTTTTGTACATTTGAAGGGACACCAATAACTTTCATATATAAAACCTGTAAAATTTCAAATTAAAGTGACTGCTTCAGCAAATGTACGAAATATATTTAATCAAACAGCTTTCCATCTTTTATTTGTATTGAAACGCATTCAGATCAACACATCAGCATCAAAATGCGGTTATGATGTAATTTGTCGGAAATGGCCTTTCAATTTATTTACTGGCATTTTGGCAACAGGTCCTTTTCACACACGGACAATTCTGTTAAATGAATGCAGGGTCGTAACCACATTTCGGGGGACAAGCTCCTCACTACCCACCCCCCTAAAATAATCAGATATGGACAAATGGTCCCCCATCCCATATTTCCAATATCAATCTGCTGCGCTCCATTACGCTCCACTCTCTGTGTTATGTTTCAAATTTAAATTCTCAGGATAGTCTGTCTCTGTAGTCTAGCAGTGTCAAAACATTTGAGATGGCAACTCAAATCAAAGGAGGAAGAGTTTACTGTTCACAGACATGAATCCAGTGCAATGATTTAGTTTTAAAGATCAATAAGTGTGAAATAAGTAGCTAGACATTTAGAAAGCAACACTATTTTGTGAAAGATTCTACCAACACTAATATCTAATAAAAAGGATGCTACTTTATGTGGTCAAATTTCAGTTTTAAATTGAAAACAGCCAATAACATTTATGCAATGGAATTTATACATTTATATCACTTTCAGTCTTCCATTAGATTCAATAAAAATGACATTTGTACCCTTTGCAACATCAGTTGTTTTTTTTCTCCTGGTGTTTAAGACCTTGAATTAATGGAAAAAGGTGTGTATTTTAAGTCTCCTATTGTTTAATGTATTGTGAACATATTGAAAGCATCTAAAATGTAAAGCCTTGTAAGACTTTGTAAGTCCTGTGTGGCGCTTATTAGGAAATGATGAAACTAAGTCATATTTAATGCAAGTTTATTTAATTTTACAGTGTAACATCAACATGTTTCGCACATTTAATAATGTGCATGTGTGTGTGTGTGTGGGTGTGTGTTTGTGGGTTGTCACAATACTAATGAGATCACACTGCCTTGAGACAGTACAACATATTGAACAGACTGCTCTTCTAACGCTCACAACCTTGTTTTGGTTGGCTTCAAATTAATAACACAAAAGCTGTCAGAATAACCCTCAAGAAATTATTGTAGAAAATGATTTAGTTAGAGACATGAGCATGAGGGCGTTAGCCTAGCCATGTCTTTGTTATATACGAATCTTCAGTCTTCAATGAGGGTTTTTTATTGATTTTAAATAAGTGCTAATTTAAGGCACATTATGAGGGTTGTCAAGCATTAAGAGGCTTCTTAAGTTGGACTGGGCAGTCTCAGCTGATTGGAGTTTCAAATCAGCTTTATATTTAGACAATCTGTTTCCTGCGCTGACACATTCTGCTTTTTTACATCCTGCTGCATATAACGGCACAGCAGCTTTTTGGGCTGTCACTGAAGAGAAATATGAGACAAACTCTCTGTCAGTTCGTCTGATGTAGTCTGTTCACTGTACAACAGGACGAGACTTGTGCAAGTTTGTGTGTGTTGGTGTAAGTGTATTATGTTCCTGTTCCAAAATGTGAGTGCTGTGGTACACTTGTGCCAGCCGTACATGCATACTCTCTTTAGACAGGGTTTTTAGCTGGAAAGGGAGGTCCCTGACAATTAAGGGAGTCAGAAAGTGGGAAAAGAGAAACCTCAGTCACGGCTGACTTCACCTCATAAATATCCCCTTAAACTGCACCAAATGACTGTAGGCCACAGGTGTGGGAGAATGTGCGCTGGTTCCATGTGCATGTGTTTATGCCTGAGTGTGAGCATGTTGGAATAAATACACGGGTTTGTGTGTGTGTATCAATGTAATTGTGCTTTGGAGTGTGTCTGGCTGTTTAGACCATCATAAGGGCGTGTGTGTGTGTGTGGCATAATCACATTTGCATATTCATATTGATTCTTGGGTCATGGGACAACTTCAACTGATATTATTTTTTGGAAAGAAATCAGAGATTAACACCGGAATGTTCTGAACACAAATTGTTTTGTATTGTCTTTGACCATAACTCACAGTTTTCACATCCATCAAAATATATATTCAATTTAATAACAACAGAGATATAAATATGCATATTTCAATAACAAATTACTACTGTATCCTGACAGAAGAAGGAGGTTAATTAAACAAATATTTTTCTTTTAAAAGGAATTTGTCAACCCCCAAAACCTTTTAAAAAATCAAAGTCTTTATCCTGAAGCTCCTCTTTAGATATGCTATGAGGACAAAATGTCACACAGACAAGTTCACTAGTGGGTTAATACAATAAAATAAATGTAAGTAATTAGGCTCATATTTTCACAGGTCACAGCCATAATATGTCAACTCTAAATTGTAAATAAATTGTTTGGGATTTTTAAATAATTTCCCTAATTTTGAATTGATCTTGGTAGTAGCAACCAATCTCAGAAGAAAAAATGCTTCTAGATTTTTTTATTTTTTTTGTCAAAGCTGTAATATTTCCTGTCTTAGTGTGGTGACAACAGATGGAGCTGAATATCAGTTTGAAACTATCCTGTAGTCTCAATTAATTAATTCAAAATGTATTAATTACTTTATTCTTAATTCTTAATTAATATTTATGATAGCTGTTTTACACATTATTTTTTTGTCTGTTGGCGTGGACATTTATTGAGAGTAAAAATGCGTTTTGGGAGAAAATAGGTGCCAGAGACAGCACCCGAACGTGTTAATTCCTGTACAGATAACCTTTCATTTTTGTAGCCTGTTTTGTCCCAGTACTTAAGGATCAGTGCTTGATCAAACCTGCTTTATTCTCTTACAGTAATCCGAAACACTTACTCATGCTGTGTTATTTAACACACACTCATAGTTATTTGACGTCTTTTGATAATTGTGGTTTTAATTTCTCTTGCAGAGGCTCCCTCCTCAGGGATGGCTAAGAATGGATACTTCTATCAAGAGATGGGTGAGTGAATGTTTGTAGAGCCTCTTTCACACTGAGATTCCAGATAATACATGGGTTATGTGTCCCAGCAATTGTTCCCTGATCATTAGATTTTGGTTCATTCACACTGCCAGTGATTTCCCGGAATATGTGTGAGCGTTCATACACTACCTGTTAAGGTCCCTTAATGACACGTGACATCAGGATGGTGAGGAACTAACTGATCTTTGCTTCATTACAGTTTGCACATATTTTTTTGTTGCGAACATTGATCTGCCTTCAAAACACCCTAATGTGCGTCATCACTACAACACACTCTTTACGGCATTGGTCGGGCTTTTGTTCACACAGAGCTCGTTTCGGGACTGAACCCGACAATGTTAATATGTCTCCAACCCGGGCTCGATCCCAGAATCAATCCAGGGACGTGTTTGCATTCAAACAGAAGGCAATCCGGCAATGTTCCGGCAATTTTCTGGGACCAACGTGCAGTGTGAAAGGGGCTTAGGAGTTGGTTGGTGTGTTTGTTGTTCAGCACAGAGCCTAGAGGAGAGCTGTGAAGGTCAAAACACAGGGAGAAGGAAACTCCTTTCTACAGTATTTTCTAAAGCATGCCCTCATTTCTGACTATTCCTCTATTCAAAATGTCATATTTCTGGTTTTCTCATCAGTGCCAAAGAGAGACAAGTAATTTGCCTCAGATTCTGCTGCATTGAAGCCCGATGCAGCAAATCCGAGCAAAAAAAACAAAACAAAAAAAGGCCTGAAATGCTGTCTGTAAAATTAAATGTGTAAATTTTGTTAGTGCAAGTAAAGCTTGTGGCATATTGGGATTTCTCAAGTATTCTCTCATTATGCCATTTCAGAAATCACTGTTTATGTCGTCTCTCTCTCTCTCAGTTCAATTCAAGGGGCGGTTGTTTATACGTATGTAATTATATAAAAAGTATGTGGGTTTTTTTCAATAAATGAGTTAATTTGTTCACGAATAGGCTTTCAGTGAATCAAACACTTCTGAATATGATCAACCACAGTGTGCTGAGCTTGAAAGAGCGAGCGAGAAAAGGGGAAAAAAGGGGAGCACCGTCGTCGGGGAGAGGAATATCCTTTCTCCGCTCACCGTAGGTCCAGGGCAGTAGAGTCAATGAGCACACATGGATTAACAGCCCCTTCTCCTCTCCAGTTTTACATAGAGAATAATAGGGGGAAGGATTAGTGAATAAATGAATAGATGAGGAGAAAGATATGGAACCGATAGCCACTCACATGCCACATTCAACCAGGGAAGCGAGAACAATAACGAGCTGCCATGTGTGTATAAATCACAGCTTCAGCCACACTCTGGCTACACAGTCACATCTGTGGGGTATTAAACCCTATGAACACTTTGTATTCAACAGGAAAAAAGAGAGAAATGTATGGATTATTGAAGCCATGTAGTGTTTGTTTTGAGGAACTGTCTTATCGGTGCTGGAATATCAGTTCAGAATGGATGGATTAAATGTACAGTGTAGCATATTAATTATGTATATTAAGTGCATCTTTTACATTTGAGTTTGTCAGTAATTTATAGGGTCAGCAGAGGACAGTGTAGGTATGTATGTAGATATCAAAGGTTCTGCAGTAATAATATCAATTAGTAGAAATTGGATAAGTATTTTATTTTATTTCTATGAAGAGTAAATGAATATTGTGCTGTTGTAAATTAATATTGTATACTTTGCTATACTGTAAAATATATTATGCCAAATTTCCAGTAACAAAATTACGGCTGTGATTGCCAGAAATTCACTGTAAAAATATGATTACAATGTTTCTGGTGGTACTGTATCGCATATTGACAATGTTGGAAAAGTTGCATTGGAAATGTATTAGGTTACAGATTACAAGTTAAAATATTTAAAATATAGTAAGTAGTTTAACTATTTCAGTTACTTTATTAAAGTTATGTTACTGATCTCATTTGATTATTTTTTTTTGATTACTTTCATAATTACTTTCATTTAAATCATAACTAGAAATAGTTAAGCTTTGATACTGTTTTGAAATCAAACCTTTGCATAGCTCTGTCAGGAAACACTGACATCTAAGAATGCTTTGTAAAAAATACACATAAACCCTAATAGGAAATAGAACAGATACTGAATAAGCATTTTAAATAAGTAACTGTAATTTAATTTATGATTACAGTTACATTTATTTTGTAATAAAATTGTATAACGCTATTAAACTGTATGTTTTTATTTTCTCCCCAACACTGCATACTGGTGCCTGTATATTTCACAATTTATAATCATATGGGCTAGTTCATTAAGTGATATAATTTTAAAATACCAAGCAACTTAAATTAACAAAATGTTTTTACTGTAGCATTTTTTACTTTTTAGTGTAGAATTTATAAACATTTGTGTGTATTAAAATATGTGTTAAAAAGTATCAATAGATTGAGGCTGTTTTGTGTGTGTGTCTGCTCTTAGAACAGAGGGAGAGAGAAGAACATGAGGAGGGGAGCGAGGAGCGAGAGGAGGGCCAGGACTCTCCCATCCCATCAGGAGATGACATTCATCTCTACGGCAACCAGACACACCAAGGAGGGACAGGTCAGTGAATGTGTGTGTCTGCGAGCGAGTTCAGGGTGGGATGGCAGTTAGACCCAGAGCTGTTGATTAGCTCTGGAGATGCTCGGGTTAGCAGGTCAGCTGTTGGCATGGCAACAGTCTCAGGTGCGCTGTGATTATGTCGTGGCACTCCCACCAAACCCACACACGGTGACAGGTCACCTGTTGTCACTCAAAACCACACAAAGTCGTCTTCTCTTCTCTCTGTCCTAAGTCTCTGCAGGAAAATGTAATCAAAGATGACACATGAAAAATATACAAAAAACTGTGGAAACCGTTGACTTCTCCATCGTAATTTACTGCTTAGTATATTGTGCATGCAAAAGGCCAAATAGTTGCTTTTATACCACTGATAAACATTCTGTTAAGTCTTCAAGGAAGAATGGACATTGTTTTGGAAAACAAATGTTATTGCATTCAACATTTCTCATCATCATCCATCATTGCTGTGTCTATAAACTTTACTGTTTATTGATATAGCTCTATTTTTAAACCAGACGCTAGCAGGTCATGAACTACCAACTGATATTTTATTAGGAAAGTTGCCATTAAAGTTGTCTATGTCCATAATGAAGGTTCACCAGACAGCACAAGAAGAAACGTTTAGCTACAGTATTCAACAAAGGTCAAAATAAATAATGAGAAATAATAATATATTGCAGTCAAAGACAATGAATTACAATTCTCAGAGCACTGAATAAGCCAAAAAACAAACAGGCAGTTTGTCTGGTAAGACAGGATAATACCATAATGTACAATGCATATTTACCTAACATTTTTCAGGTAAATCTAGTCCTGTCCGAACAAAGCTTTTGTTATCTCTCATAAATCTGTACGTTGGATAAGTTCCACAGCTGCAAAAAGGTGTGTTTACAAAAACTTAAGTACATAAGTACCAATGAATCATATGCCAATGAATCACATGCTCCAAGGTTAATTGTTGATTCTGGTCCACATCTGGAAAAAAATAAGATCTTCATAATAGCAGCTCTGAATATATTGTATAACTTGTTTTTACCAATATTGCGATTGCAATTTAATATGCAATTGTTTTTTAAAGCTCTTTATGTTCTGAATTATTAAACAGAGACGAGCTAAAAATCATTGTATAGTATGTCCAATACAATATTATATAGATTAGACAGAAATGTTCTTTTTCTGTAGGCCAGGCCTATGCTAAAATGAAATTATGTTATGCATGAATTGATATGAATGACATCTGTATTACACAACTACAGTCACAGCAGTATATAGACTGATTTGTTGAACTTCCAACCTTGTAAGCATGTAATAATTATGACAACATAATGCTTTACCACACTACTTTAGGTAATTCAAAAACAGTTATAAACATATGTAAACATGTGGATTGCACTTTTTAAACACTGTCTGTTAACTTTTAATAGTGGTTCTCAAAAATCTTGGTCGCTCCAAATAATTTCAACAAACATTATGAAAAAGTTATGCTTTTTTTATTAAAAAAACCTACAGGCAAAATACACCTGCATCACTTGAAACACAGAAAAATAGCATGGAGAGAATAACCCAACATTAAATTGATGCCTTGTTCTATTTATGACATACTGACACAAAGTTAAATGATTTGCAATGGTCACTTCGTCGCATACAGTGAACAGTAGAGCTGTTGTGGTTCAACACATAACACAGTAAGTGAAGCCGAGAGCAAGATATGCCTCTTCATGTTTTCTGCATTTAGTTTTTAAATGAACAGCATCTTCCTGGGTCTGTGTGACATCATCTATGGCTTTTTCTTCCCTTTCACAAACTGATCAATCTCCCATCTCCCGTTACATCCTTTGGCTTTTTACTGTTTTATTCATTTTCTTTTTCAGCATTTTCCACTTTGAGAACCACTGTTTTAGAAAGACTTTAAATAAATAAATAAGAATATATATAGCGTGCCAGTGTTGCCAGGTTTTCACAAAAGAACCCACCCAATTGCTACTCAAAACTAGCCCAATCATGTTTCGACCCCCCTCCACACTGGTACTCCAGGGGGTAAAATACCATGCTGTGGTCCGCACCGTGGACTTGGCAACACTGTAGCGTGACAACTTGATGCTTCCTCTGAAGACTGCACTTAGATGTGTACGACTTGAAGCAGTACTGATTAGACTGATCAGTGTGTGTCATCAAAGCACTGTGAGAGGGGGCGAACGTCTCCTTGTGCTTTTTCTCGCCGTACTTTGATGTCATACATGGATCGATCTTCAAGTCCAGTCGAACAAACGTCTTTACTCTCACGTATCACGTGACCAAGTGTAATTGCAGCCTCTGAGATTAATAAAAAAAGTTTTGTCACATTGCGATATCATCGCAAATGCAATTAATCGTTTAGCCCTATTTGTTATACTACAGTATTATGCTGACTTATATATGACTGCTAATGGATCTAAACATAAATATAATTTGTATTTTTTTAGGGTTAAAAAGTTTAGAATTAAAAAGTTAATCTGTCTTGATGAACAATGAAACTGCCCTTCTTCATTACATGGAGTTTAGCTAATCACAAATCGTTTAAATATAAAAGTTTTATAGATATAGTTGGAAAAACCGCCTGTTTAATATGGATCAGAAAGAGGATGGAGAATGGCCATGTAAAACAAGAACTGCTTTTGGTGCAAGAAACCTCTAGTAACATTATAATTGGATGTTAAAGGGGGAAAATATGATACTATATCCCCATTTAAAGATTTTTGCCACATTTACTGTTTTGCATAACTGAAAACATTTGAAATATATAATATCTTATGGATGATGTAACATATCTATATTAGGGTTGCTATTTGCCCTAATGCGCTGCTGCTGTTGAAAGTGAGCACAGCTTCAGTAATATCACTAGACAGGTGACCCAGAATTAGACAAGCAAATGTTCTCACTCTGTTTACTCAAATACAGTTAGTTCTGTTTTAAATTCTCTTTTCTGCGTGAGTGACTCCTGCTGTGCATTTGGTGGGCTCACATTAGGATGAGTGGGGTTTGTTCACACGTTGTCTCATCCGGTCTGATGTTCTGTCATCCTCAGTGCACAAGCCGTCAGCACTTGTCTAGATTAAAACCAAATTCCACTCCTCTGACATACTGCTTAGAGTTTCGCGTGTACGCGCGTGTGTGTTTGTATAAACCAGGGCCTCCAAACTTTTAAATGATAATTCCCATGATTTCAGCAGTTGACCTGAGCGAACACCCAGCCATGTTATTGAGCAAACTGCTGGGTTTTTAATGCTGCTTGATTGCTGGGTGCGAGGCAGGGGCGGCGATATATAATTACACACTACAAAAATAAAGCAAAACAAATATCAACTAATATAAGATCAAATGACGTCTAAACCACTCATGGTTTGCCGATTACTCTTTTACAAATTTGACTGAATGTTTCAGACTGGAGAAAATGGATGGATTGATGTCAGAGTAATAGCTTATCCACTGCCATGGCCAGTGTCTGTTCTGAATTAGGGGTCGACAGATATGTGTTTTCATGGCAGTTGCCAGAACCGATTATTACTGATCAAGTATGCCAATAACCAATATTTTGAACCGATATATACAGTACAGACCAAAAGTTTGGACACACTTCTCATTCAAAGAGTTTTCTTTATTTTCATGACTCTGAAAATTGTAGATTCACAAGGAAGGCATCAAAACTATGAATTAACACATGTGAAATTATATACATAACAAAAAAGTGTGAAACAACTGAAAATATGTCATATTCTAGGTTCTTCAAAGTAGCCACCTTTTGCTTTAATTACTGCTTTGCACACTCTTGGCATTCTCTTGATGATCTTCAAGAGGTAGTCACCTGAAATGGTCTTCCAACAGTCTTGAAGGAGTTCCCTGAGAGATGCTTAGCAATTGTTGGCCCTTTTGCCTTCTGTCTGCGGTCCAGCTCACCCCTAAACCATCTCGATTGGGTTCAGGTCCGGTGACTGTGGAGGCCAGGTCATCTGGCGTAGCACCCCATCACTCTCCTTCTTGGTCAAATAGCCCTTGATGTCTTCAGTGTGACTCTACACTACTTCATAGTCATGAAAATAAAGAAAAGTCTTTGAATGAGAAGGTGTGTCCAAACTTTTGGTCTGTACTGTATGTCTGGTGTAAAAATGATAAATAATGTCAGAAAGAAGAATAAATAAGGCTCTGACAAAAACTGCCTTCCCTGGTGTTAGTTGAGTGTAGTAATTTCACACGACACTTCTTACTCTTGTATTCCGCTGTCTTTTGAATGAAAATGTTTCCTTGGCTAAACCCCATTCCACAGCCATACCCGTCACACCCAGTTTTAAAGCAGTGTTTTTTTTTCTTGTAATTAGGAGCACTTGTCCTCCCAATTTAAGAAATTTAGGAGCACCTTCTGATCAATAATCAAAAAATCTGATTAAAAATTATCCTTCCTATATAAGGTGACATGTGACACCTTAAATTGACTTACAAGGGTATTTTCTTTTTACCTTTGCAATGGCATCATTTTCACCTGTCAAATAAAAAAAAAATGCTTATAAGCTTTAAAATTAAAATTTCTATTTAAAACAATATAATAAGTAAAATAAGACTCTGTCAGATTCCGTTTCTGTCTTATGTTGTGTTTTGTTCCCCACATGCTCCATGTTATGTTTATTCCCATATTTGGTCTTCCTGTTCCTTCTGCCTGATTGTTTCCAATTTGATTCCAGGTGTGTCTTGTCTTCCCGTGATTAAGTTTTGTTCTTAAGCAGTATTTTGTCCGATATTCATCATTTATCTCCGTGTGGTTATCCTTGTTGTAAATAAAGTCTGAGAAAATATTCTGGAATCTCCTTCGTCTCCTCATTCCTTCACAGTAGACACACTGTGACAGAATACCAGACCAAAACAGAAAGTAAGCGGAACCCCTTATCCCCGTTTTGTTTCCATCTTTGAAAGTCTTTTGTTTTCTTGTTTTCCCCCCCCGTGATCATGGAAATTGCTGCTTGTTTCTCCGCCTTAGCCCGCAGAGATCTCCCCTTCGTTGAGTATGCTTGGGAATTCTGCAGGCTCACTGTGGCGATGGTGTTGGACTCGCTGTTCTGGCTTGGGGCTAATTACCATCACCCCGTGGACCTCCTAGACACCACAGGACTTAGCTGGAGGGAATGGCTCCTCAGGTGTCAGGAGAGCTTCTTGCCCAGATCCAGAACCAGCCTGCCATCAAGCTTGCCAGCCGTTTATCAGTCAAGTCCACCGGCCATTTTTCAGGCAAGCCTGCAGGCCATTCACCAGTCGAGCCCGCCAGCTGTGGCTCACTCAAGCCCACTGGCTCCCTTGTTCACCCGTTATCAAAAAAGAAGGATGAGGAGCAATGGATGGCTCATGGCCCTTTTTTCTTGCAGTGAGCGCCCCTCAGAGCTCGCTTCAGTGTCAGCCCCAGCCTCTGAGTTTGTTCCAGTATCAGCTCTAAGTGATTTGACCAGATTCAAGAGATTTCTCTAGCCCAGACCAGCATAAAGACAGGGATGGAGTTCCCGCTTCAAGCCCAGTGAGGGCTCCTGTTCCTGAGATTAGCCCACGGAGGGCTCATGTTCCTGTGTTTAGGCCACAGAGGGCTGTGGTTCCTGAGTTTAGCCCACGGATGGGTACTGTTCTTGAATTAGGCCCTGAGAGGGTCGTGGTCCCTATATCTGGTCCACGGAGGGCCTCAGAATTCGTAATCTTACCCAAGTATGGCCTCCTAAGTTCCCTACTCTGCCATGGCTCCCTGAGCTGCCTTCTCCACCATGGCCTCCTGAGTTCCCTACTCCGCCATGTTGCACTGAACTGCTGGATCCACTGTGGAGGCCTGCTGTCCCATGTCTGTCCCGGGGTTTCTCCAGAGCACCCATTTGGATGTTGTGATGCGTGAGGAAGTGATGTCAGACTCTGTTTCAGTCTTGTGTTGTGTTTTTTTCCCCCAATGAGCTCCTTATGTTTATTTGTTTATATTTGGTCTTTCTGTTTGTCTCCCTGGTTGTTTCCAGTTTGATTCCAAGTGTGTCTCGTCTTCCCCTTATTAAGTTGTGTTCTTAAGGAGTGCTTTGTTCTGAGTTCTTAAAGGGTTAGTTCACCCAAAAAGGAAAATTATGTCATTAATAACTCACCCTCATGTCGTCCCAAACCCGTAAGACCTCCGATCATCTTTGGAACACAGTTTAAGATATTTTAGATTTAGTCCGAGAGCTCTCAGTCCCTCCATTGAAACTGTGTGGACGGTCTACTGTCCATGTCCAGAAAGGTAAGAAAAACATCATCAAGTAGTCCATGTGACATCAGAGGGTCAGCTAGAATTTGTTGAAGCATCGAAAATGCATTTTGGTCCAAAAATAACAAAAACTACGACTTTATTCAGCATTGTCTTCTCTTCCCGGTCTGTTGTGAGAGATTTCAAAACACAGCAATTAATGATATCCGGTTCATGAACAAATCACTCGATGTAACCGAATCTTCTTGAACCAGTTCACCAAATCAAACTGAATTGTTTGAAATAGTTCTCGTCTCCAATAAGCATTAATCCACAAATGACTTAAGATGTTAACTTTTTTAATGTGGCTGACACTCCCTCTGAGTTAAAGGGATAGTTCACCCAAATAGCAAAATTATGTCATTAATAATTTGCCCTCATGTTCTTCCAAACCCGTAAGACCTCTGTTTATCTTTGAAACACAGTTTAAGATATTTTAGATTTAGTCCGAGAGCTCTCAGTCCCTCCATTGAAGCTGTATGAACGGTATACTGTCCATGTCCAGAAAGGTAAGAAAAACATCATCAAAGTAGTCCATGTGACATTAGAGGGTCAGTCAGAATTTTTTGAACCATCGAAAATACATTTTGGTCCAAAAAAAGCAAAAACTATGACTTCATTCAGCATTGTCTTCTCTTCCGTGTCTGTTGTGAGAGAGAGTTAAAAACAAAGCAGTTTGTAATATCCGGTTCGCGAATGAATCATTCGATGTAACCAGATCTTTTTGAACCAGTTCACCAAATCGAACTGAATCGCTTTAAACGGTTTGCATCTCCAATACGCATTAATCCACAAATGACTTAAGCTGTTAACTTTTTTAATGTGGCTGACACTCCCTCTGAGTTCAAACAAACCAATATCCTGGAGTTATTCATTTACTCAAACAGTACACTGACTGAACTGCTGTGAAGAGAGAACTCAAGATGAACACCGAGCCGAGCCAGATAACGAACAATAGACTGACTCGTTCACGAGTCAAGAACCGGTTGCATCAGTTTTTGGATCACCAGTAGTTCTTTCGGACAGTTTGATTCAATAAACTGGTTGAAGAAAGCGGTTCACCGGTTCTTTTGTGCTCAACGTAATGGCGTCATTTGCGATGATTGCCCTTGATTCAAGCCTTCGGTTTACCCACACTCATAACACTAGCACAAAATCAGTTCAGAATCAATCACCAAAAGAATCAGTTTGGTTCAGATGCTCTGTGTGTCATTCTGCTTCACACTGAATCACACATGCGCAGTATCATCAGCTCCTCGGTTCTTGAATCGGATGCATCTGACAGATATGGTTCTTGACTCGAAAACGAGTCAGTGTATTGTTCGTTATCTGGCTCGGCTCGGTGTTCATCTTCAGGTAAGTTATTAATGACATAATTTTGCTATTTGGGTGAACTATCCCTTTAAAGCTGCGGTAGGGAACTTTTGACGCTCTAGCGGTTAATAAACAGAACTGCTTGCGTCTTGCGGAAGAACATCGTAGCCAGAACTACTTCTCTCTGTTTATGTCTATGAAGAATCACAAAGGTACTGGGTTACTCCTCCACGGTACACGGTATAGACGACATGTTGTCATGGAAAGATCACATTGATACTCTATGTAAAAAAACAAAGCAGAGAATCTATTTTCTTCGCCGTCTTAGGTCATTTGGAGTAAGAAGGCAGATTCTTTTGTTGTTCTATAGGTCTGTGATAATGAGCTTACTGCAATACTGCAACTCTATTTGGTATAAAAGTTTATCTGTTGCGCTAAAAAACAAGGTTTTTAATCAGTTAAAAATCTGTTCAAAGATAGTAGGTCAGCCGCTTGAGAAGCTTTACGATTCATCCTATTATAAGAAGATGCTTAGGCTTGCTAACAATATAGTCTCTAATCCTACGCATATACTGCATAAAGACTTTGAATTATTACCGTCACAACGGAGGTATAGAGTTCCCAAATTTAAGAAAGTGAAGCTGAAAAATTCTTTTGTGCACCAGGCAATCCTTGCACTGAACACAAACACCTAATCAGAGATCAAGAGTATTGGGACGGTGTTGCGGATGTATAAATGTTGTATGAAATGTATAATTGTACGTGCTAGAGTGAATGTCAATGTAGAATGTATGTTAAATGTTGTAAACATAAATACTGTTATGCAAGAAAAATTTCAGACACAGTCTGACAATAAAGTATAAAGTAAGTAAGTAAGTAAGTAAGGTACCCCCAAAGCAATCTAAAATAGTCCGAATATAAACACTTATTATAGGTGCACCCTAGTGATTTAGGACAAGCTAAAAACACGGTTTGGAAAATGGGTTAATGGTGTACTCACTTATTATATAAATTTTTCTATATTTTGAACACAAACAAAGTTACGGACCGCAGCTCTGATTGGTTGATTTTTACCGGGAGCGGATTACTTTCTGCAAATGGCAATAGGATCACTGGGAGGAGCCAGAGGAGCTTGATTTTTTTCCCAGATTATCTGTCTCATATTCTACTATCAGGACATAATGACAGGTTTAACAAATATGTAAAAAATATATATTTACAAAAGTTACCCACTGCAGCTTTAACTAATGTTAACTAATTGCCCTTATTGAAGAATGACCACATCATTAATTGCATGGCACTGCAACCAACTTAACATTTTACTGAGTTTAATGTAGCAATATGGTCGCTCAGTTTTTCAAGGTCAGTTTTAATCGTGTAACTGTTAATAGATTTGAACAAAGAAATAAAGTGTTACTACACACAGGCCGTATTGATTGCAAATACAAAAACAAGACGAGTGCAGAAAATGCGGTACTTATTAAAATAATCACTCTTTACTTAAACATATGAACACAGAAAACAGCTTTTAACAGGTTAATATAACGTTTCCCATTTTATGACTAGTAAAATAATGGCAACTTACTCTGATGAACAAGGCTCTCCTCGGAGTAGCTGCAAGCACTACGTCTTCTTCATGTGTGACAGGTGTCAGCGTTAAGGCACAATACTGCCACCTGGTAGCTCAACCAGGGTCTGGCGTTGGAGTATTTACATGTGGTGTTATCATAAGAGAACTGTTCATTTTAAATATTGTGGTTATCGATAATACCAGTATATCTTCACACACTAAATTAACATGATATCGATAATTGTTGCTTTGAATATCACGATTATCATCAATACTGGTATACAGTATAACGCGGCACACCTAGTGCCAGTGTTGTGCTGAATTCTGCACCCCAGCCAGATTATGCATCTCCTCTTTGAAATCGCTACCTGATTGCCTAATCCCAACCCCACCACTAACCTTTACCCCTCCCACACACCTACTCCTAAAGCAGGGCTGCATCCGAAAACTGAAAAATGCTGCATTCGGAGGACACATTCCAAGGTCGGGAGGCATCAAGGCACGTCCAAATTCAATGTTAGCTTAAGTTCCTATCTCCTGAGATGTCTTCATCTGGCCGATTTTTGAAAGCAGCATAGATATATCCTTGGCTGCCTTTAATATCCCACAACCCTGTGCATTACATTCTGTGAGAGTAAAGCCAAAAAATAAAGATGGCGTCTGAAAGTTGAGGTCGGTGGTCAGTTTGCGTGTAAATGAATGTTTTTGATCAACGTTTTCCACTTTTTATGTAATTTCTAGTGAGAAATTAATATTGCAGTAATGAAATATCCACTTAGTTTCATGAGGTGCTTTCGTGCAAAAATGCTGTCTGTGCCATTTACATACACAGAGACATGCAGAACATACTGGAGTCATATTCAAATACTATTTTTGCAGCTTAATATTTACAGAAACTAGTCCATATTGTGACTCTATTTAAGCGTACTGACCTACTTTTGATGAATTCATTCAAACAACATTCTGCATCATACAGTAAAGTCCATTCATATGACTGGATTCTTTGATTCTGTCCGCGTTTTCAGCATCGCAGAAATCATAAATAATAGATAATAAGTCATACTGTGATGAGAACACTGGATTCTCAAAGTATGTTAAATATTTTAAGTTCACAGTACAGAATCTTTAAAATGCGTCAGAGAGTTTTACACACTGGTTAACCACTTATTGTGGTGACATTTCCACGCCCCGAAACGTGCTGCTGAACAAAACAAACTGTAATTGGTTGTTTGACATGTCGCCTCATGAGTGGGGCTTGGACAAAGAAAGCTGCCATGGATTCTGCCATCAGTCTGAATTTCTGGCTAAGTGAGACTTACTGATGCATGGTCACTGAAGCAGCTCCAGTTAGCAAGCGCTTTCGGAGTGAGAGTGAAATCCGCATTGATTGGTCGGACTAGTGACTCCAAACAAATCAGATGGTCAGTGGGAGGAGATTTCTTTTGGCCACAGAGTGGTGAGTTCTGACAGGCTGCATCAGAGCCAAATAGTGTGTTTCAAAATAAACTTTATCAGCAAATTGATTTTGAAAACAACCGACAATGATAATCATTTAAAAAATACTTAAAGGTCCCATTTTACGCGCTTTTTTGTAGCTTTGATTGTGTTTACCATGTGCAATATAACATGTGTTTATGTTTCGTGTGTAAAAAAACACAGTATTTTCTACACAATACACCTATCTGTATACCGCTGTTTTCACTGTCACAAAAACGGGCTGATGACTTCATTGTTCTATGAAGCCTCTCCTTCAGAAATACGTGACGCGTTCTGATTGGGCCAGTGGTTCCTGTGCTGTGATTCGACAGCAGCTGAGAGCAGGCTGACCTCCTGGTAACGTGATTGGGCTAGAACACACGTGCTTGAGATGTACTTATAGTCACAGGAGCGTTTTTACTGACGAGATGCGCATGAAAACCGCATTCGTTTTTTTTGCACAGCCCTAACATCTAGTTAACAAAGCTAAACAGCGTTGCCCTTTGTGTAATAAGTTACAGAAACCGTTAAACGCACCAACTTAAATAATAAAATACACTTACCAGTTGTGGTCCAGACAAAGAGGAAACTGCTCCATGTTTCAAGAATAATCTTTGTGCAAATCCGGCATTAAACTGATTGAGATTGAGAAAGCTATCCTCAGCAAGCTGTCCTCAGCAAAATGAACTGCACATAGTTTTACATGTGCATTATAATGTTCGGGAACCGAGTTAAACATAAATTGTAACCATTAATCTCAAAGTACAGTGTTCCTGGGAAGCCCAAACAAAGGTGATTGGACTCAGAGATGAAAATAACAGCGTTTCAACGACATGGACGACACACACAAACAGCTCTTCCTTCTTCTCCGTCGGAGCGCAACAAGGCCACGCCCCCTTGTTTGTGAATTCATGTGGGTGGAGGTTAGTCAAAAAAAACTATTTTAGTGACGTCATTCCTGCAGGAACTAGAGGGCTGTAGTCCAAACGGGTCGTTTTTTGTAGGCGAATTCTGTTAAATCAAATATCTCGCTTGGCATTGAACTTTGAGCTTTAGCATTTTACAGATATTATTTATACTCTAACAACAACATTACACACTAACTAAAGTTTAAAACATGGAATCACGAAGAAGGGGACCTTTAATATCGGCACCGATAATTGTTCAACCCCTATTCTGATTGTTGAGTTTAAAATTAATTTGAATTTCTTGAAAATCAAGAACTTAAGTAAGTGTGTAAGTGAGCTGGTTTTTAGCCACCATGCAGTTTGTTGAAATAAAAAATTTATCACCAAGCCCACAACTTTCTCCACACTCTCAGTGCTTATTGAGGGTTTGTTGAAATAAATGGTACATGTAATGTGTTTGTCATTGTATTATTGTAGTCATTATTATTGAAGACAAAATGTTATTTTATTTGTGTTGTGTTTACTGCATTATTTTAGTGTCCTGTGTTACTCTGATGGTGTTTTTTCTTTGTGTGCACTATCTGGAGTATTAGCCATGTTTCAAGGTCACTTGCACTCTTGATTGATTAATGAAGAAATGGCTTTCTAATAAACTATCTGTATAATGGTTATCAGCACATTTTAAAGATAAAAATCAGATTTTTCGAAGTTGCTTGATATTTTAACATTATATCAGGTTTTTATTTATTTATTTATATACTTCTAAATTAAATTACTTACTATTTACTATTTCTTGTCAAATAAATGGAGCCTTTTTCAAAAACATAAAAAAAATCTGAAATTTGAAAATAAACCCAAACTGATAAAGTATATACAACCCTACATACATTATTACTGTTTGTATAAGGTACATCTCCAAATTTTAACCATGAAACTGTAAACTGTGGAACATGAATTTACATTAGACTAAATAAGTAAACAGAGAGAGAGGCTTTGGCTAATCATTTCAGAAGACCACAGGGGTGAACATATACAGAACATCTGACTATTAACAGCCTCCGGCAAACCATTGATGCTGGTTTGATTGGATGTGGTTTTGATAACTGGCTAATTGCTGAATTCTCTTTGGATTAAGGTTTGCACCAGTGTAGTTGGAGCTCAATTAATGCTGCCTTTTATCTTATGTTAATACAGTGGTTTCGAGTTTTATACCCGACAACTCACTGAGCTTTAATTAGGCGCTTAGATAATGCAGTACATTTCAGTTCAGCATGATGTGACCTCAATTGTTAAATGTATATTGCGTACTTATAAACATCTGAAAATGCAGATGAAAAAAAATGGAAAAGCGAAGGACAGAAGGACAGTAGAGGAGAGAATAAAATGTCCCGTTTCACGTGGTGACTGTAAGCCATTAAAAGGTTTGAGGGGTTATGTAACCTTATTAGTTTAACACATAGACTTACCTCTTATTAAAACCCAAAGTTGTGCTTTTAAAGTGGTGCTTTTATTCTCAATTTTCCCCTTTTAATCCCAAACCCATCTGAAGGCCTGTTTAATCTTGGAGCTAAGGCAAACGGAGGAGTCAGCCGCGGGTCGTGGTAATCCTGCCTGAATATCTCTTTCAAGGGGCAGGACTTCTTGCGGGGCACGCGCACAGGACTGAGGGATCTCTATTTGATAAAGGCTTTATATAATCTCTGTATGGAGGAGGATGTACCATACAGCCATCACAAGCTCAACCTGCAAGCCCGAGGACAAAACCAAACATAATTTAAGCAAATAAAGGACAGGCAGGGACACGGCAACACATGAGCGTACACAAGAACATCCCGTCCCTTGAGAGTTTGAATGATGCTCATGATCCATGGAGTATGCTGTGATGTATTTGGCGGTTACTAATAAATTAGTGTAAATATGTATAACTATATATTATAGTCTATATATTATTTTATAGTCTATATACTAATAGATATTTTGTTTTGTATTCAGGGACTGAACTGTTTCATAGCAGATATTTTGTGATGTTGAGTTAATTGAGGAGATCACAATGTGGGCTCTCTGATGCAGATGGCTTTTATGTTCATAGATTTTTTGAACAATTTTATGCTATCAGAGTGTTCTTTTTGAAACTAGTCATTCTCTTCTTAAAAACTCTAAAAGCTGTTTCATGATGCTTGTTGTTTTGACACACAGTATTCACCCCTCAGGCCTCCTCTTCTCTCTTTCCTACAGAATCTGATGTCCACGGCTGTGTGCTGCTTAACACGTCTCGAAGGGTGAGACTTTTCATTACGTCCACATGCCAAACAGATCTTATAAGATGCATTGTCACCATCTGAGGTTATATGCACACCTGTGACTGCACGTTAATTGAATTCTGTATTGATGCACCATCACTACATACAGTGGCATCCATGAGTATG
Organism: Carassius gibelio; assembly: GCF_023724105.1. Lineage (NCBI taxonomy): Eukaryota > Metazoa > Chordata > Actinopteri > Cypriniformes > Cyprinidae > Carassius > Carassius gibelio. The sequence continues at coordinate 16,020,702 of NC_068408.1, read as the reverse complement.
AAACCTCTTTTTTTTTTTCATTTAAATATGCAAACAAGAATGTTTCAGGGTTACATTTTTTTAAAGCAAAGCTTATGATATAAAAAGCTGGAAAAAAAACATACTGGATAACATTATCAATCAGGTTTTATCTAACATTGTAGCATTCTGAATTCTGCATTGTAAAATTAATTTGACTTCTTTTTACTCAAATTATTATCCGTTATTTTAATTCTGCACTGTACATTTTTTTTCTTAAATTATGAACTATTCACTCAAATTGTTATGCTGCTAATTTAATGTGTAATAAAAAGTGTTGTAAAAAATCAGACAATAATCCAAAATAGAGCATCAGATACATGCAAACAAAAGGTTCTAACAAACCAAATAACACTGTAATACACAGTTTCCAGTGACTTATTCATGAGTGATCCCAAGGTCATGGGAAATATGGAAATATCAGGACATTTTTATTTATTTATTTGTTTTATTTGATTTATTTATTTTTTTGGCCAATTTGACTGAATCAATCTTTCAAGTTCTTTTTAGTGATTCGTTCGTATGTATATATATATATATATATATATATATATATATATATATATATATATATATATATATATATATTTAACTAATTATCCAGTATTAACAAATCATTCATTATTGAAAGTTCAAAAATCATTGTTTAAAAAATATAATAAATAAGCTTAATATATCAAACAACAAAAATGTAAATAGTAAGTTGTTTATGATATATATATATATATATATATATTTTTTTTTTAGCATTGCTTACATGTACCTCTGTGTGTTCCCTCAGTATGTGAAGCTGATGAACTTCGAGGAGGAAGTGCGAGCTCACAGGGATCTGGATGGGTTTCTGGAGAGGGCAAGTATTCTGCTGCACGAGGACGAGGCCTCTCTAGACGACGTGTTAAAGACGATGCTCCTCCACGTCTCGCAGGACCCTCACACCGCTGAGCCCAGCTGCAACTTCGAGGAGATCATGAGCTCCCTCTTCACAGACGCAGGGTCACAGGAAGTCAATGGTGAGTGTGTTTGTTTTTATTTGTGTGTTATTTCATGAAAGGCTTATGAAAGGTTGCTCAATACCTCAGAGAGCTGATTTGACTGACACCTGCACAGCAGTTTGACGTTAGTCAATGTTATTTTCATTTTAAATTATTTATAAATTATAATACAGATTTTACATAAAAAAGGGACAGAAGAATGAGTAAAAAAGGGAACAGACAGAAAAAAAGAGTTTCAAAAATAATTAAGTCCATTTCCATCCCTGCTGACCTCATAGCTTTGAAACTCAGTCTAGGATGTGTCAGCGAGAGGGCTTGCTCTGAATGACCCCATAAAGAGAAGTCAGGTGATAATCACACTCTTCTGTCCAGTCATTCACACATTAGACAAACCTTCCCAGAGGACACACAAGCCTTTACGACAGTGATGAAGTAAAAGAAAATAAAGACGAATCACAAAAGTAAAGCAAAAGTTAAGGAAAGAGCAGCTGAAAGGGGAAATACAATACATATGAAATATAAATGAGTACAAAATGTATAATTCAAGATTGAGTCAATAGTTAAGAAACAAGAACACAAATTAAAAGTCCTACAAATTATCTCAACTTTATTAGTTGAGTTAATGCTGGAATACACTACATCACTTTTGTACAGATTTTTGGTGCTGTTTGCAGATTTTGGTCAGTCAGAGCTGACGGATTTCACAGAAAACCACATAATCTACAATGGGCACAGATTCAGATTTTGTACTACTAGACAAAATGTGTACACACCAAAAAATAATTTACAATGAGAAATGACATGCAAGCCAACGTAAAGATGCAAATAGGCATGACTTTGCACGGTGATGCGAATGCTGCAAATTGGGTAACACGATGTTGCATAAACATGTTGTTGTGCAAGCCAGTAAGCAAAGATTTTATTGAGATGTTGCAGAAGAGCATTACGCAATGTTTTTATATGCATGAGTGACATGAAAAGCATCCCACGAGCAGTCTAGAGCAATAACACAATGAAAAGTTTCGCTTAGCTTTTGGTGTGCATACCATCTAAAATGTCAAATATGTCAATTCTAGCAAGGAAGTGCATGTTTTTGCATGTATTTGTAGTGTTTGGGACAACTTGAAAAATCTAATATTGTATGGACTTTAGTTATTAAGTGTATGATACCCAGTTTTTCTCTGTAGCCATTTACAAAGTTGGTAGGTTGCCTAGTTTTTTTTTCAAATCGTTTCAGATTTCAAAACTCATGTAGTGTATTCCAGACTTTACACAATAATTAATACATTTTATCATAGTTTTTTGTGTTTGTAGAATTTGTGCTTACAGGTGCATTTTTTATTTATTTAATTAATTTAGATTTTTTTAAGAAAAATCTCTTAAATACTGACCAGCATGTTCAAATGTGAGGCTGGTAGTGCTTGTGGTCGGTTACTGCACAATACTGCAGCTATCATTAGATCTACTCTACCGGGTCATTTTATTCACTGGCCCCTGGACACCCAGCATTTTCTAAAAATGTCCCCATAGCTACGTATTTCAAGTATCCCTGCTTTATGAGCTCAACTGGTCTCTGTATCACTAACTTCTTCTCTCTCAGGAAGAAGGACAGATTCTTCCAAACACAAGAAATCTCTGGCATACTCTCAGCTAGAGGTGATGCTGCACCACCAGAGAAACAGATTAGAAACAGATTTTTCAGTTCATGCTGCTTTTTTAAATGATTAAGGTGACTATATAGTGAGAGTGTTTTTGGCAAACTGAATGCCTCGTATCCTGATTTATACATGTTTTAAACCCCTAGCGTTTAAATTGAGCAGCTAATTAGGACTTCCTGCTAAAAACACTTACGAGAGACAAGGGTAAAGGAAACCTTTCATTGAGAGTCACAGGTTGGCATATTATATGTTGCAATACACTACTCAACGCTCAAATATTTTCTATATTGATGATTCAATTTCTAATTGTTGCTCAAAGATTCATTCAGAGTCTATAAAAATGATTTATTGGATCAAAATGCAATGCAATAAATGAAATATTCATGACAACACAACATATATGATCACACTATCAGACTGCATGAATGTGTCATTTCCTTCTGAGACTTTAACAAGCTGGCAGCACGCTTTTTCTGGATCGTATTGATCGTTTCCAGCTCACCAGTAATCTCTGTGTTCTTATTATCGTTGCCAAATTCACACTGAATACACACAGAATATCATTGGGAACCAATGAAGTCCAGTCCTGGACTTTATTGTGCCATCACTCCAGTACGGTCTAACACGGCACCTAATCCGTGGCTGGACTCTGTCGGATCGCGTGAATGGTGAGATGTGAATTATCGTTGGTTGAGTTTGTTTGTTCTTTTTCAAGTCTAGGGATGATACATTCCCTCTTGTCTCTGTTGCTAGGATACATAGCTCACATGTGAGTGAGAATCATATCAATGATATGAGCCTGGGAACATGCAAATGAACCGATGTGTGATTGGATTATGAAAATGTCATGAATATGATAATGTATGATCATTTGGGTGAGAATCCATGAATGGGATCTAATTGTGAGCACATTGATTGTATGTGCATGTGGCAGGTCTTTAACAAACAGGCATGCAACCAAAGTCTGTCAGTCTGAAGATCACATTAGAATGAAATGGGAATTAAGATCTCATTCAGCTAAGATGCAAGCACAATGAAATATTTCATCTGAGTAAAGAGACCTGAGCATCTGCCTGACAACCCAAACCCAATTAGTGAGAGAGGGAGGTTCGGTCGTGTGTCTGTGTGGGTGGTGGGTGTTCTGAATTTGTGTCTGAGAGATGTTTCACTCTTTTTGCTTCCTTTAAGGGTTCACAACATGTGTTTCTGTACTCAACCTAACTTTAACTCTTTCCTCTCCATGCTGAACTCTGTTTGTGTGTGTGTGTGTCTGTGTGTGTCTGTGTGTGCCTGTGTGTGTGCATCTGCGTGTCTCCCAATTCTCTCGCACAGACAGGTCGGCGAATTTCATTTTCTATGACAACGGTAAGAACGATATGATCAGATGTGGGATATTACCCACAATTCATGTGTGTTTTCTCCCTGAGTGCTGATGTTTCCAGTGGATGTGATTGACACGTACCATTAGTCTGACAGACACGCGAGGCTGTGTTTTCTTATTCAGATCCATCAATTTGCTGCATTCTCCATTTGATGCAGTGACACAATCCAATTTGAAATCAGTATCCACACATTTGAAATGACAAGATTCGGTGTTGTTTTAAAAGAGTCGGTGGTGAATGCTGAGTGAATCCCTTTCCCGTGATGGTGCTTTAGATTGGGCTGTATCATTGCCTCTCTCTCTCTCTCTCTCTCTCTCTCTCTCTCTCATTCCTGCCTTATTGCCGTTCGGCTGATTGGCTGTGCATGAATTCCGCTGTTGTGATTGAAAAAGTCCACTGTCATACTGATGTCTTTTTCTGCTTAATATTTATGCAGCACACACACACAATGAGTGAACAGACTTTTTAATATCTTGAGGAAAAGTCTTTAGTGTGTGTGAATAAAAGCATCCCATTCCATCCTGATGTCCAGGCCTCTGGCAGTTATCAGAAGGGGTGAGGTGCGGTTGGCCTGGATGATTGCCTGAATGTTAATGCGTGTATTTTAGGGCTAGACGATATGGCTGAAAACATTATATCTGGGTATTTTCAGCTTTTTGACAAAATGCATATAGCTAAAAACTATTTGAAAATAACCAAGACATAGATTCCATATATTACTAACTAATATGTGTGCTTACTGTGTATATTTATTATGTTAATATAAACACACACACATTCAGTTTACATTTTGAAAATATTTACATATATACAAATATATTTAATATACAAATATTTTTTTTCTTCTTAAATGTACATGCATGTGTGCATATATATATATATATATATATATATATATATATATATATATATATATATAATTTACATTTAAATTTAAATAAAATTTATGCATTTAGCAGACGCTAAGCGACTTACAGTGCATTCAGGCTATCAATTTTTACCTATCGTGTTCCCGGGGGAATCGAACCCCCAACCTTGGGGGCGCAGTGCTCTACCACTTGAGCTACAGGAACACTATATAATAAATATACACAGTACATGATCACAATTAATCTTTTGATAGCACTATTTATAATATAATATAATATAATATAATATAATATAATATAATATAATATAATATAATATAATATAATATAATATAATATAATGTATTTTTACTAAACATTTTAAGCAAGTAAAATGCCACACATCTCAATATTTTTCACAAATGGTTGAAAGTTTTATTTTAGTATCATTGAGACTATTATACTATCACTGAATTATTGATCACTACGGTGATTTTTTTTAATATGCCTATATAGCGTTTAGTAATTTTAGTTTTAGTACATCATCAATTATTTTAGTACATCAAGTCACACTAAATGAAAATGAGAAATGTTGCTTCCACAATTCGCTGAAATAAAGCATTTTTGTATATATTTTTTTATTTTATTCAGCGTTTATTTCAAGTTACATTTTATGGGTTTAGTTATCTATAATAACCCCAATCTTATCACCCTACTCACATATTCACATACAAGTTGTTACAAAATGAGCAGGTGTGAAACTGTCCTCCTGGCACAGTCTGACAAACGTAATGGCCAAAAATAATTAGAACATCCCAGAATTAGTTTCCATCAGCATACAGTATTGCAAATATTCAATATATCATCCAGCTGTAGTTTTTGTGAAGCTGTGCATGTTTGCCTTGGTGTACATGCTTTTATGGCCCAAAATAATTGTGGCAAGAGGTCAGGTCTGGTTTTTCCTTCATGAACACAAAGTTCACAATTATCTCAGCTGTTTGTCCTCCTACCAATTCAACGGTCTTCATGTTGCCATATATTACTCCATTGATACATTTCCCTCTTTTATCCCCTCCTTCTCATTCTTTCTCTCTTCCTGTCTATTTCTTGATGGTGCTGAGTGTGTTGTCATGGTGATACCCATCTGTCTACGGTGTGAGTGTGTGATGTCTTATTGATGAGACAGTGTGACTGTGTGCCAGAGACATCCATCCTGGCTGCTAAACAGTACACACACAAACACACACAAATTCACATACACATATTGTTTTTGCTGGTCATGCTGAACAACTCACACCTGTCACCTCTGCCGGACTGAGGACTTATACACACATACACACACATACATGCTTTCACAATGCTTGTTGTTAATATGCTGGACAGCTCACCCCTACACAAGACAGAGGGCAGGGAACACACACACACACACACACACTGATTGATTAATTTGAATTAAACATTTGGTGGTGTTCTTGGAAAGGTCTTCATTGTCACTCACGCTGGCTGCAGAGATGTGTATTGTCCTCTAGTGAGCTTCTGCTTCTGTTCTACCTTGATATGCATTAGCCTTTTTATATAGACTTATGTGGACTTTGAATTCATTACTGGTCATTCCATCAATTCACATCCTCTTGTTGGTTTTTGGTGTGTGCCATCATGTACAGTGAAAGTCAGTTGACTTAATCTTGGTGTCAAACTCTTGATGTGCAGTACTTTTGAAGTGGCATCCAGATTGAAGTTAACTTGAATTGATTGTTTAGTTTCTGTCTTCATGCATGGTCATCCACTGTCTGTTTTGCATGGCCGCTCACGACTGACCCCTTGCCTTCTCTTCTCACAGTGCATCTATTGTCAGAGACGCTGCAGTGTGTGACGGCCACAGCCACAGGGATCCAGTACCAGCAGTCTTGGCTTTGTATCCTGTGAGTTACCTGAATCTATCTTACCTGTAATGCTGAAATTTTAGAGGTTCTAGAACAGGGGTGTCTGAAGAACTACAAAATTATTATAACTAGGACTGGCAAATTAAATGGCATATTTAATAATATATTGTTACAATAGATTTATATTTAAAATAATTATTTTTCTTTTGAACTTTTCCTGAAATAATGTATTAATTGCTGCTGAAAATTCTGCTTTACCCCATCAGAGGAATATAATATTTATATAAAATATATTAAAATAGATAAAGTTACTTTTTATATTTCACATTATTAATATTTTACTGTATCTTTATCAAATAAATGCAGCATTGGTAAGCATTACAGACTTTTTTCAAAAACATCAAAAAATATTTCCAACACCAAACTTTTGTGGGGTAGTGTAGTGCAGTATAAATATTTAAATATTTAACAATAATAAACAAACACATTGTTATATACAAATAACATGTAAACTACAGTATGTGTTAAGTGATTAGCAATTAAATTAAAATGTTTTTGTATATATATAAATATTATTGAGTATCATTAATTCAGCATATAATTAATTAGATTTGACTGTATATCAATTGATAGCCCTAGTTTTAACAAAGACATATTTGCACCCAGTTGGTATAAATCTGAAATGAATTTAATAACCTTCTGTTCATAAAACCAGTCCCTTTTCTTTTCTTTTCCATTAATGTATGGTTTGTTAGGAGTGGACAATATTTGGCCGAGATATAACTGTTGAAATCTGAAATCTGAGGGTGCAAAAAAATCTAGAAATTGAGAAAACCGTCTTTAAAGTTAGCAATGAGAATGCTCAGAAAACATATCTGTGGCAAGAGTACAACATCAGATGACCCTCATAGACATAGGACACCTCAGTACAAGACAAGGTAGCAGACTTCAGAGTCTCTGTGAGAAAATGCAAAAAAAAAGCGATCAGTCTGAGAGATTCGGTGAAGAAGGCCAATCCAGGGGCGAGCCGGGTCAAAACATGCATTATGAAAGCAGAAGCTTTTGCCAGTATTACTTTGCCACTGCACTTCTGTGCCAGGGAGTGCTTGAATCATCAATTTAAAGTAATTTATGGCCTTCTCTTGGGTTAAGATGTCTTCATAGTGTTGATGCATTGTGAGCTGTCTACAAGGAGTTAGTCAATTGAATTGCATGTGCTCCTGCCATCTCACATGAAATTCATGGTTCTGACTTAAAAATGAAACTGCTCATACAAATAAAACCTTATCAAATCTTACAATTCTGATAGACAGAGGTATTGTGATAACGAAATAGTGCTGGATCAGTTTGAGCATGGACAGTATAATAATTTCCTGAGGCCAGTGAGGAGGCAGATGGCCTCAGGGAAGAAGTTGTTATCATGGCAAGATGAACTTGTGAGCATGACTAGCATGTCTGGCCGAGGAAGGAAAGGTGAATAGGTGATGCCCATGACGTGATGGGCCTGAGGATCTTTCGAGTCCTATTTGAGGTTCACAGGGGAAATGTAATAGATGATACAGATTGATAACAGATTACAAATTACCCTATTTAATATGCATTAAGTTGTATTACTGTTTAATTTTTTTTAAAGTAATGTAACTGATTACATTAGATTATTTTTAGATTACATTGGTCAATTTCTATCGAATGTTTTAAACAAGTAATAATTTTCAAACATTTAAACCAGGCAGGGTTAACCAAGTCTCTTAAGGTCACAAAGGCTGTATTTATTTGATCAAAAAAAAAAATATTGCAGCCATTGCTCAAGTCTTTAGCATTACATCATCCTTCAGAAATTATTTTTATTTAAATTATTAAATAATTATTAAATAATTTATTATATTTTCAGCTCCTTAAAATAACAATGCTCCAACAATGCGCCTGAACACACCTTTTTTTTAGACCAGCACGCCCATGAGCGCACAAATGGGCACAAATGCATTTGCTAATTAAACGACGTGGCGCTGGATGGGAAAATGCAAATAGACTGAATCTAGCAAACACACTTGCGCTGCACCTTTCGTCGCATTCCGCCGGGTGTATAATAGGGGCCTTAGTATATTAAAGGCACAAAATGTAATTTTTCGCTCCTAGAGGAAGTATTCAAAAGTTTGATGACACTGTGACTAGGTGTGGAATCATGGTAATTGCCATCTTCATCCCCACAGCCAATGCAATCCGACGGGACTTGGGCAGAAATCATGTTCATGAATGAACTATTAATTTATTAATATAGTAGAATAAATCAGGGTGAGGCTGAAAGCCGTCTAAGTGAAACGAGGCCGCTGAACAGGTGTGACACACAACTCGAAGGCAGCGGAGCTTTTATTATGCCACAGTTGACCGCTAACAGAAAGTTCTGTTACCTGTCTATTAAAATGCGTCTTGGGTGTTTCCATGTTTTCTACAAAACAAAACCGGAAATGAATACTTTCTGAAGCAAGCGAACGATCTCGCCGTCAGCGCGGAAAGTGAGGAACTAACTGATCTCTGCTTCATTACAGTTTGCACATATTTTTTCATCACGAATCGTTGATCTTCCTTCAAAACAGTCGGTAAAAGAGTCGTGCGATAACGCGAGTCATCACTTCGACGCGGAATTAGATCTGGCTTTTGTTCACACAGCGCTCGTCCCGGGTTGAATCTGGCAATGTTACTAGGTCCCCGTCCCAGGTTCAATGCGGGAATCAATCCCGGGACGTGGTTGCTTTCACACAGAAGGCGACCCGGCAATGTTCCGGCAATATGACGGGTCCGACGTGCAGTGTGAAAGGGGCTTAAGTAAAATTGGTTATTTCTCTGGATTTAAACATTCTTTGAAACATTTGGGATCATGTAAGTACACAAGCCACCAAAACAAATAACACTGTTCTACTGTTTTTTGGATATTTTAATTAAAAAACATCGTATATATTGTGCCTTTAAGTCTTTACGGTGACTTTTGATATATATATTGCTTGCTGAATAAAAGTATTAATTTCTTGATTAACTATCTTACTGACCCCACATTTTTTGAAAGGTAGAGTATTGGCAAATATTTGTCTGGTATTAAAGGTATTTTGCGACTCATTAATGGAGCTCAGCTAATAGCAGTTTTGGGATAGCAGTATTTTTGCAGCCCATCTACACCACAAGCGAGTGATGCAACAAAACATCTTCGTTTATTATAATGAGAGCGTTAGGAGGAGTTCAGATCTCACTGCGCATGCAAAAGGCACACTGTGGGCTCAAACAGTTGTGCGAAAGTGCGGACTGGACCCCGTGTTGTCACACTTGCAGTGTTTCAGTGATTATAATGGGAACATTCTATTTTGCCACATCGCACAGCCAGCAGTGTGAATGGGGCGTCATTCCACACTGCTCTGAATATTTGTGGGGGTTCAACTAGCTTTATGAAGCAGATCACTGCAGAAAAATCAGACACACACACACACACGCACACACGAGATATTAGGGCTGTCATTCGACTGATTTTTTTTAAAAATCGAATTAATTACATGGTGTTTTGATTAATCAAATTCATTGCAAAATACATTTGAGTGTGAAAATACCCACAAAAGATTATTTAAAGCTATTATTGTGTTAAATGAGAAAGTATCAAGTAGATATTATATATTTTACAATGTTTTATTTGATTCAACATAAAATTAACAAGTTTGTGTAAGATGTTGCACTACACTTAGATGTGGAACATAAAAGATAATTTGAGAATTTGGGCATTTTTCTGACTAATATCTTGAACTTAACGCATAACTGCATTTATGGAGTTGTTGACCATAAATCATTATGGCATTATATTTATCAACAGTCAACTGTATGAAATGTAAGATGATGTAGAGCTTTGGGGTGGGGCCAGTGTTTTAACACGTTAAATTGATAGCCCTAAAATATATATACATACATACATACATACACAAAAACACACACACACACACACACACGGTTTGCCACTGCAAGGAGGATTAGCCGTCCTTCTTGATACCTGTCTTAGGAGTCTTACACAGTTTATTTTGTATATAATGATAGATTCTATATTAAATAGAAGTAACATGCTATTTGTACACATTTTTAAACAGCAGTGGTTGGCAAGGCTAGAGAAAATAGCCTTTGTCTACAGGATCGTCTCAGTGTTTTTGAAGAAAGGTTGCACAAAACAAACATTAAACGAAATTTTGTGCAATTTTGAAAGCTGTTGATGAAAGTAAATTTATTCTGGAACATCAGACTGTAATAGTGGATAATTTACCTATAGGAAAGCTCACAGTGGGCTCACTTTTTGTTGAGACTGGAATAATAGAAGCAGTAGTGGAATGAATGTTACAACTTTCTTGTAACAAAATAATAGATGACCTTGAGAGCTCCCTACTTATTATCTCTGAAATATGTTGAAATTATATTAATGCTAACACAAGGATATTAAGAAGTGGCATTTCACACAAGCACACCCACACACAGAGTAGGCTACAACAAAGGTGTGTTGTCGATAGATGGTCTTTTTTGACCGTCTGTTAAATCCATAACTTTAACACTTTTGTGCATTTGCGTCAGGTGACTCTGTCTCTCTTAGTATCCCACACATTTTTTGCAGCAGTTGTGTCATGGATGGTTTTATAATTATATATATTATGAGGCAATACTTTTGCAGAAGTAGCTCTTGTAATTTTGAAAAGATAAATGCAACTTTTAAGCGAATCGTACATTGATATCTTTCGAATTCACATCTGTCAAAATCTGCTACCTGCTAATGAGTCATTTATCAAAATAAACTGATCCCCAACAAACCCTATCTAACAGACATCTGCAGGTCATGATTAAGTTCTGATGATTCATCTACTTTCTTTCAGTTTTCGAGATCCGCCAACACATTTTCCTTCTCAACACTTTTGCTTAACAGCTGCCAAAACTTTTATCAACAGCCTCCAAACTGTAGCAGTGTCAGGCAACACCCAACATCAGTGCACAAACTAACATGTCTTATTTTCTATTGACAAATACAGCATGTTAAATGGTGTGATTTTTCACCAACATCTCCCTGTTAAACTTAAGCAGCACCTATATGCACAGTGCCACAATTTACATTACCACCTGCTTAAAACAAGTGGTAAACTGCATTTTATATAAAAGGGACAATTATGCAAATTTTCTAGTGATAATGGCAGCAGTGATTCATTGAATTATGATAAAATGAAGGAGAACAGCATTATAACTGGGCTAATATCCAGAAACACATTGTAGTCAAGTGCACTTTGTGCATTTTAAAGAACAAAATCAGGTGGCTCATAAAAAAAACTTTCTGCATTGTAGGATTTGTTTTGCAATAAGGAATATCTATCTATCTATCTATCTATCTATCTATCTATCTATCTATCTATCTATCTATCTATCTATCTATCTATCTATCTATCTATCTATCTGAGATAGAGAGATAGATGTATAAATTCACACGAAAGCTTAAATTTAGAGATCATAAATCAAAAGTCATTGAAGACCCTCAGACCCTCTTTGTGGTCAGAAAAAGCCCTAAGTGAGGTAAATAAAATAAAAAAGGCAGAGTTCAGCCAATGGCCCATACTAGCCTATTGAGCAGAGGATTTGTTTTTCTTTGAATTATGTGTGGACAGTTTTATGGCCAAGAAAGGGAAACAAGTGGCAATGTTGGTTGACCCATAGCAGCTTTATGTCTTTACATTTATAGTAAATAAACCAGAGCACATAAATGTAGTTAATGTAAGGCTGCAAGGTTACCAAAGTGCTTAGAGAATGACATAACAGCTTTAGCATAGTTTAGATCAGACTATCCCAGGGCATTTTCCTTTTCTAACGTCTCTTGTGACCTCAGTACATTGCCTGAGTTTTATGGTGAAGAGTATTAGCTGGACCAGTGAGACAGATTCAGCACCCCTGTTGGCAGGGTTTGAGTTTAGGACCTGTTATTAATGCATATTTTAAGAAAATTAGACTTGCGACAGTGTACTGTTTAATTTTGTTCCTTTGCCCAACCTTTATGCTAATATTTGACTTGATTTATTAATGCAACTTATTGTTTCTGAAATGACCAATTCAAGTGAATTGAGTGCTTTTATCTTTTCTTTTTTAATATAGTAAATTGAGTTGATATTAACCTCATAATAGATGGCCACATGCCTGTAACAAAATGTACTTACTTTATAACTTCATAAGCTTAAAAGTAAACAGGAAGTGCCTTTTTTGCCACACGGACAACAACCAAATTTTCCAAGAACTTTCTGTAATCCCATTAGACCTCAACCAATGGATCTGTTAATGTGTTTGCTGTGCTCCTGTTACATATTGAATTAATCTGATACGGTGCCAGGTACATTAAAGCACTGCGTAAATCGTAAAGAGGATTTATGATGATTTATGAACTCTTTGTGACAGCTGTAATGTGAAGAACCTGCAGAGGCGGCACGTGTGTATATCACGCCTGGATCGTCCACAGAACTGGGGGGAAAACTGTGCAGAAGTCCGCTATGTTATCCTTATTCTGGCACCTTCAAAGATGGTAATATAATCTCACAAACACACACACACACACACATGTTGGGTTTCCAAGTTTTATGGGGACATTCTGTTGCCATAATGCTTTTTATACTGTAAAAACAGTTTTTTTTCTGTACCTTTACCCTGACTCTACCCCTCACACAAAACTTTCCTCTGTTTCAGTTTTTCAAAATGTATCATTCTGTCTGTTTTATTTTATAAGCTTGTTTCCCTAATAAAGGACAAAAAAATGTCCTCACAAGGTGAGAATTTGCTGGTATTACAAACCTTGTGGGCACATTTCGTCCCCATAACAAATACCAGGGCCACACACACAAACACATAATATATAATGGTTATTATAGTATAACAGCCAATATACTATTGGTTTAGGATTAGTTGCATGTAAAAATTTACAATTTACTGTTATTACTATAGTAAGTACGTATAACATGTAACAAGACAATAATGCTTAATTTTTTTATTTAAATTGAAATTCAATTATTTTTTTAAATGATTTTTCAACACTCTTGTATTTGATATGATTGCTGTTTCATTCTGCTTTCTAAGGAAAGGTTAAAATCATGAGAGTAATTCCAGTTTTGTTCTATTGACAGTCCTAGTTTTTAAACTAAATCTGAATATATTAGTAGAAACAATATTTGTTTCCCTGTTTGTGTCTCATATTCGTAAATAATCTGTATTTGTGCAAATTTTTTCATTAATATATAGAAAAATGTTTTCTAGATCATATTTTAATTTTAATTATAAAATAATTATGGAGAGCACATATGTTTATAAATCACACTTTTTCCCACATACATGGTTTAAATGAGTACTTTTTCATTAAAATATAGGAGAGACATGGTTTTACTGTGGTATTTAGATAAAACAAATTTGGGAAAATAGACTTGAGCAAAAGCGTTTGCTCTCTTTTTAAACAGTTTGCTCATTTTGACAAATGACTAGATAATAAAATCAGGGTTAGGCACACTAATACTATCATGTTCAAGTTTTAAAGTCCTGCTCCTGTGTTTCTTGTTCCCCCTGTAGTCTCCCTGTAGAGTCTTTGGGGCCCCTGGCTCCCTCCAAGACCATTTTGTGTATCTCTTTGTGTCTGTGTTTACATCATAAATCTGTGTGTTTGTGTGTATGTGTTTACATCTGTTTACATCTAATCACTCTCTCTCTCTCTCTCTTTCTCTCTCTTTGTTCTTGCATGCACTCATCTCTTTCTGTCCTCTGCAGTTCAGTACAGCAAAGTGCTTTTGCTTCGTAATCTTCTGCTCTTCTCACAAACTCAAATCACATTGCACACACACAGACAAACACATCTTCTTATTACATTGAAAGCTGGATTGTTATGCCTGCACATGTAAATACATCCTCTTTTCTTGCGTTGTGTTTTAAAACAATAGACAGCAATAATGTTATATAACTGAAATACCAATTGGACTCGGTCCATCAGATGATAAAGCATTTTCTGCTCAGAAGATGAAGTGATTACTACATTGGATATTTCCTTTAATAGGAGTCGTAAATGAGTAACGATCTGCAAATATGTTTGATCTCTGTATTTGACGTTTTTCAGAAAAGCACTAAGACGGCGATGGAGCTGGGCAGGACGTTCGCCAGCATGTTCTCAGACATCTCCTTCAGACAGAAGCTGCTAGAGAGTAAAACCCAAGAGGAGTTCAAAGAGGCACTGCTCATCCAGAGGTACCACCTGACCGCTGCCAAGCGTAAAACCACGGCTGTGGAGGGCGAAGAGACAGACCCACACAGTCAAAAACCACTGAAGGTGTGTGCGCATCGCAGCGCGTGCGCCGATGCTTAAGGTTCACTTCTAATTGCTTTAATCTGATTGTTTTCCACTATTTTCTCATTAAGTCCTCATCTGTCGCTTTCTCTTTCTCCCTTCACCTTTTGCTGTTTGACTTACACTCAAGTGATTAAGTTCTACTGAGCATGTAGCAGCTAATGAGAATTTATCTTGTTTGTTACTCACACACACAGTCCGATTCGGCATATGTGAACATTAGACCACCCTGGCTGAGGTTAGCCGCCTGTAAAAGCCCTCTGTTTTCTTCTCTGTAAAGACAACAGCGGAGGCCCAAATAGTTGTGTTTTTGTTTTTTTGCGTTTTTCACTCCATCACACATCTGAGGAATGGTAACCAGGTGGAGAGAATCATTACTTTGTGTGTGTGTGTGTGTGTGTGTATGCATGATCACTTGCGCGTGTGCACACTAAAAGCTATTCATCTCTGGCAAACGACCAGGAAAGGTCTCTCTCTCAGACACACGCTGTCATGATGAATGAGTGCGGCTCAGTAATGAACACTTAAAGCTGTACGACTTATTTAAACATATCCTGAGACAAGGTTCTCTCTGACTGACAGAAAACGAGCTTGTCTGCCAAAAACAGGCTAATTTGGGTCATTAATGTGAGATGGACAAACTGCTCCGCTGCCAAATCCTGACCTGTGAAGCCTATTAAAATTTGATTAATTCAACAAGACTCTATATTTGTGTCTGCGGACAAAGACATACACATACACACCAGGGCTTCCTACCTCACTATAATTGGTCTTAACTACAAGCTCAAACTTTTATACTGTAAGATTCAAATTGTTAACAATGGTTAATGGATTTTTGAATTATGAACTAAAAATAATTTATATTTACTAACATTTATTCATTATAATTTCTACATTTACTAATACATTATAATGTTTAAAGTATCAACGAACAATAGAATATTTGTACAGTACTCTTTAAAAGTTTGTGGTCAGTAAGTTTTTTTTCTTTCTAGAAATTAATACTTTTATTTAGCAAAGATGCATTAAATCAATCAAAACTGACAGCAGATATATTTATAATATTACAAAAGATTTCTATTTCAAATGTCTTTTCATCAGTGTCAGTTTCCGAAAAACATTAAAAAGTACAACTGTTTTCAAGTACAGTATATTAGAATGATCAGCATATTAGAATGATTTCTGAAGGATCATGTGACACTGAAGACTGGAGTAATGATGCTGAAAATGCAGCTTTGCCATCACAGGAATATATTACATTTGAAAATATATTCAGATATAAAAAAAGTTGTTTTAAATTATATTAATAAATATCACAAGTTTTCAAAGTCTAAGAGAGTGGGCCTCCCTTTTGACACAACTTACCCAATGGCATACAAGCACACACACACACACACACACACATATGTTTATTTTTCTGAAATGTGAGGACATCCCATAGGCGTAATGGTTTTTATACTGTACAAACTGTATATTCTATGGCCCTACACCAACCTAACCCTAACCCTCACAGGAAACTTTGTGCATCTTTACTTTGAAAAAAAAATAAAAAATACTCATTCTGTATGATTTATAAGCGTTTTGAAAAATTGGGACATGGGTTATGTCCTCATAAGTCACCCTCTCCTTGTAATACCTGTGTCATACCCATGTCATTATACAAGTCCTGAAATGTCACAAAAACAATGCAGTGCGATATGAAGCTTCAGTGGCCTTTACATTTAATTTGACAAAATCTTCCACAATATTTTTTCTGAACTTGAAAGGTTTGACGTTTTTTTTTAGCAGGTTTTCCTGCTACATCAACATGCTTTGTTTCAAGGTGTCGCCGAAGTTTTGTGGGTGTCATGATTATATACTTATTATATACATTTTTCTACATTTTGAACACAAACAAAGTTACGGGCCGCAGCTCTGATTGGTTGATTTTTACCGGGAGCGGTCCGTTACTGCAAATGGCAATAGGATCACTGGGAGGAGCCAGAGGAGCTTGATTTTTTTCACAGATTATCTGTCTCATATTCTACTGTCAGGACATAATAACAGGTTTAACAAATATGTAAAAAATATATTTTTACAAAAGTGACCTACTAAAGCTTTAAATCTTTATACTTTACGTATGTCCTTCAAACCACTAGGTTTTCCCATTTGCCAGCAAAACGTTTTTGTGAAGAAGTGAAAGTCGTTTAAGATATAATAAAATTTAGTATGATCACATATTCTTTTTTTTTTTTTTTTTGTATTTTAATATGTACAGGTCAGAATAAGTATATTGTTTCATTTTTACATAAATATGTCTGTTACACTGAATGACCATGGTTTGTTACTCTGAATGACAATTTACCAAAAAAGAGAAATAATATTTGCAGTGTTCCCATAACTGAAATGTTTTTAGTATTAATCTGTCATTAAATTAGTTTTAATAATATTCCTGAGTAAATGACTGCAGAAGCAAATGTTGAAATATAATAAGCATTTTCCTGATGCTCCCCTGCTATGCTTGCTTAGCTTGTCACTTCATTTCTAACTTGCTCGGCCACAAAATTGCTGCTTGCAGCCACATTTATTAATAATTTCTGTTTGAAAACATGAATGTCATTATCAGGATGAGAATTTGGGGTGGAGAATCCCTTCAGTGATCTCTCTTGAACATGCAACCAACTACCTAGTGAGGAGGGACTCTCTGAAAAAAAATATTGACAAGCTATTATTCCAACAATTGCAATCCTCAATGTCCTTCTCTTTTCCTGATAAAATGCACATTCATACCAAGAACAATAACGAATAAATATAAAGAAAAAAAATCATTAAAAATAAATAAAAGAATAGCAGATTCCACAGCAAAACTAACAATAACTGCCCAGAGAAACAATATTTTTAGAATCTCTTTTATATTGTTGGATTTCTTTTTTTATTACAGCTGAGGAAATTATAAAATCATTGACGGCCAATCAGAATGCATTCAACTTTAAAGGGTTAGTTCACCCAAAAATCTAAATTATGTCATTAATGACTCACCCTCATGTCGTTCCAAACCAGTAAGACCTCCATTCATCTTCGGAACACAGTTTAAGATATTTTAGATTTAGTCCGAGAGCTCTCAGTCCCTCCGTTGAAACTTTGTGCATGGTATACTGTCCATGTCCAGAAAGGAAAGAAAAACATCAGTTAGAATTGTTTTAAGCATCGAAAATACATTTTGGTCCAAAAATAGCAAAAACTACGACTTTATTCAGCATTGTCTTCTCTTTCATGTCTGTTGAGAGAGTTCAAAACACTGCAGTGTAGTGATATCTGGTTCGTGAACGAATAACTCGATGTAACCGGATCTTCTTGAACTAGTTAAGCTGTTAACTTTTTTAATGTGGCTGACTCTCCCTCTGAGTTCAAACAAACCAATATCCCGGAGTAATTCATTTACTCAAACAGTACACTGACTGAACTGCTGTGAAGAGAGAACTCAAGATGAACACCGAGCCGAGCCAGATAACGAACAATAGACTGACGCGTTCTCGAAACATCCTTTTTAATGTAACACAGCTAACACTTACTTGAAAAGAAGTATATTTTTTAACTTGCCATTTTATATGTTTAATTACAGATGTAATGATAAAACCAAAGTCCAGACCATTACACTGAATGACACAACACATTACACTTTGGAGCAATATTTCCTCCATATTTTGACATTTTATTGTCTCAAAAGTTATTTGAAATATGAAAGTAGACAATTTACTTGCATTTAAGGTGTTTTTTATGTATTTAAAATTACATCTGTAAATGTAATTTGATGTGGCCACCAAATGGAGACGTCTCGTCTTTGACCCATACACATTTTATGCACACTTTTTATTTATAAATGGCATAAGCCAGTCTCAAGCAATTCTCTGAAATGCATGTGTCAGATGTTTTCTGATGCTACATGAATGTATATTTAGAGTAATGTAACGGGTGTCTTGACTGTGCTTTGCTGATGTAGTTGAAATGCTTTTGCTTTGTACTAATGCTGTTCTAACACTGGGCTGTCTCTCTCTTTAGTCTGCAGAATCTGTGTTCTCTCATCTTGTGTCTCTCTCTCTGCTGTGCAGGGGGCCCTGTGTGAGTGCGATTACACTGAGCTTCTGTGTGTGTATACGTGTGTGTCTGTCTGTGTGTGTGAGGATTTAAGTAAGAGAGAGAGTGTGTGTGTGTTTGTCTGCTTTAACACAGTATCTCTTCCCTTGCAGTGTAAAGCGTCGTGTGAGTGTATGTGCTTTCGTGTGTGTATTTGCTGTGTTTCGGCAGGATTGGTGTGTATGATTTTTATTTGGTGTGTGCTTTAATCCTGTGCCTCTCCTGATGCAGTATTGCAGTAAATGTATTTAAATGTTTTTGACTTTTATATATGTAGATGTATTTGAGTGTGTGTGTGTGTGTGTGTGCGTGTGTGTGTGTGTGAGTAATCCCCTCTCCCTCTCTCTCTGTATGTGTGTAGTGTAGAGATTTTTTCAGAGTGGGCAGAGGAATCTATGAGGATCTGTGTCGCCGACTGCCTCTCTACCCGTCTGACTTCACTGATGGTGTGTCAAGCATAAACTTACAAATGTATCTAACATAAAGGATACAATTTTGCAGGATCAGGAACAAACTGAAATGACAAACTGCTACATTTCTTGGTTTTATGTCACTTTATATTCCTCAGAGAGATATACTGTACAGTACAGCCAAGCATTCTGAGGAAATAATCAGATATGCTCTTCTGAACTCAACTCTCTTTCTCTTATTGCATTAAAAAAGTCAAATTTTGGTTAAATAGTTCATTTAGATATAAAACACTGATTAATTAGATTTTTTGTTTTGCAGTTAAATATTCCAGTTATATATTCTGTGTGTGTATGTATATATATATATATATATATATATATATATATATATATATATATATATATATATATATATATATATATATATATATATATATATATATATATATTATATACACATTCCATTTATACTTGTATATAAATGATACATTTCTAGATATAATTTAATTTCGGTTATCTTTACGCTAACATTCAAATTTTTGGAGTTAGTATCAAGGATATTAGTACTTTTTACTTTAAAAGGATACTTTAAAGGAAAGTAGTGACAGTGAAGATATCTGTTACAGTACATATTTTTATTTTTTTTATTCTGTTCTCCACTTTGTCAAAAAATCTTGAAAAAAAAAAAAACTGTTTCCACAAAAAATATTAAGTAGTGCAGCTGTTTTCAACATCGATAATAAATATATATTTTTCTTGAGCACTAAATCAGGATTTTATTCAATGATTTCTGAAGGATCATGTGACACTGAAGACTGGAGCAATGTTAATAAATCACATTTTAAAATGAAAACAGAAAACAGTTATTTTAAATTGTAATAATGTTTCAGTTTTGTACTGGTTTTATTGTATTTTTATCAAATAAATCCAGTCTTTGTGAGCATAAGATACTTATTTTAAAAACAATTAACTCCAATATTTTAAATGGAGTGTATATAGTTTATGCTTCACTCTGATTGAGATTGTTTATTGTTTCATGCTATAAGTGAATATAGCTCTAACGATGTTTATTTTATGTTAACAGCTATAAATACATAGAATGTGGATTAATTATATGACATTACATGCCATTAAACATATTAATCTCATGACTTCAATTTAGCAGCTGTCAGACTTGTGTGCGATTTCTATAAATGTGTGTGTTTCAGGCTTAGTGGGTAATAACAAAGCCCTGGTCAAGTTCATGACGACGTCCATCTTCCTCTACATCGCTGTGCTGCTTCCCGCCATTGCTTTTGGCTCACTCAATGACGAGAGCACTCGGGGCGAGATTGGTGATCACTCACTCACACACACACACAAATGCTCTTCACACAACACGTCTCCTCACACACACACACACACACACAGACTGAGTTGTTTTCTCTCTTGATTAGATGTTCAGAAGACAATCATCGGGCAGAGTATAGGTGGAATCATCTACTCATTGTGTGCTGGCTCTCCTCTCGTCATTCCACTGACCACGGCGCCCATCGCTATTTTCATCAGCGGTATGGACATACATGCCTCCATGTGCAACAATAGATGCACGTTCACATACACACATACCTTGGCTCTCGTTTGCGGTCTGGTCTGAAACCGTGCTTCATTTCTGAGCTGTGTTTAGATGAGCACTCATTGTTTGTTGAATACTTTGACATTGAGTGTTTAGAGAGCTCTGCTAACCACAGGATGAGGTGGAACAAGACTCTTAATCTCACAAACAGCAGGATGGAGGTCCGATATGGCCGCCATTTGTTTGGGCGAAGTTTGATGTTTGCCCTGGCTGAGAGGAGATTTCCTCCTAAAGCTCATTCCTGCGGCTGCAGTCGCACACTGTTACCAGCGGGAGGGTTGCCCTGAAAAATGGTTCCGCTGTAGTAAAATGCAATTCTGTTTGGATAAAAATGCACAGAGGAGGACAAAACCGCCACATCCATCTTTATAATAATGATCCTTCCCAATCAAAGATCTTGTCTTGTGGTTTCTCATGGGGATAACAGCAGGAATTCTTTAAACGTTTGGGAGCAGCTCTTTAAACATCAAAGAATGGACATTTAGTGTGTAATAATCCTCTGTCATGATGAGATGAGAGTTGATTGTGTTTTTGTTCGCTCCTAATGGTCTGGATGTTGTGTTGTTGCTTCTGTGTGTTTGTCTCTGTGCGGCTGCAGTGATTAGGGGGATCTGTGATGATTATGAGCTGGACTTTGCAGCATTTTATGCATGTATCGGCCTATGGAACAGCCTCTTCCTCATCATGGGAGGAGTCTTCAACCTTAGCCTGCTTGTTAAGCTTTTCAAGAGGTCAGACACACACACACACATATGTAGATAATTTTGCAGACGCCACTGCTTGAATACTGATATGTTTTTGTTGTTCTTGTTTTTGACCCACAGGTCGATAGAGGAGGTGATAGCTTTGTTCATTTCCATTGCTTTTGTAGCAGATGCAGTTAAGGGCACCGTCAAGAGTGAGTTCTACTTACATACATACTGTATACACAGCCAAACCCTTGAAATAATCTGGATTTCTGTGTGAATGGTTCCTATATTACAGTATAGCCTGACCTTGACAAGAAATACTGGGGCGACTGGGGCTAGTTGTTACGCTGTGAAATCAAGATTTTCATTGTTACTGCCCAGGAAAATGATACAGCTCATTTAACACGAGGCTGTTTAGTGATAATGAAAAGATGCTGTCACACTTCTCCAATCATTTTTTACTATCGGCTGCAAGCTTGCATTCAGACCTGCCCTCGTCAGATCCAGAATTGATGAATAGAACCATCATTAACTATTTTTCGATATTTTAAATGTAATTTATTCCTGTGATGGCAAAGCTGAATTTTCAGCAGTCATCACCTGCTTTGTCACTAAATTTAGCGACTTTTTAGACCCCCTTAGTGACTTTTTCTAAAAAAGTACTTCTTGGACAAACCTTATTACGTTTCTGAGACTCACTAGTACTGCCACATGAGCGTGATGTCTAGCTTTCCCATTGCCCCCACACATCACTCTCTGCATCTGCTCTGAAGAGCAGTGCTTTCAGTTAAAACAGATATACCGTTGAGTCTTAAATTTTATTATAGCCCAAATCAGAGCACAGGCAGGGTCTTATCTTATGTGTATTTGATTTCATCAGATAACGGCTCAGTTAAATTAAAATTCAGGATTTGTATGCATATTAACATGTTGGAAGAGAAAGCTGGTTATGTAGTCTTAATGGGCCGCTTTTCAGTCATTAACATTTATCCTGTTGTCTGACAACAGAAACTGTAAAATACATAAATGAACGGTTTTATTGAGAATTCGCCTGCATTAAAATGCAATATGTGAGCACAGAGATGCAAACAAAAGTAAAAGGCATGTTTTTAGAAAATGGTGTTTTATGTTTGTTCATTGTGTTCACCACACAATGTGTAGAAAACTTTGACTTTTGCTGCCTATTTTGAACAGGACTTCCTGGTAGAAGAGATATTGTATCTCAATGGGACATTCCTGGTTAAACAAGTAAATAATAATAAAAAAAATATATATGTAATATAATATATGTGATAAAATGTCCCAATATAAAAGTGATAATTTGTCCTGCCTTGATATTTAAAAAAAAACATTAATCTTTTTCTGAAAACACATTTCAACCTTTTAGCTAAGATCTAATTTCATGGTATAGTCAACCATTTAAAAAAAAAAATTCTGGTAAATTTGTTCTGGCAATTTACTGGTATGAGAAGTTGTAAAATTCCCAGTAAATTACCGGTAATGTGCTCTGCGTGAACCCAGAACAAGATTACCAGTATGAATATGTACGAGTTCACAACGTGTTAACATAAGGTTTTTACTCTGGGCCAATCATAACATTTGGACGCAGCTGATGCATTTACGCCACGCTGTCAAAGAAATGTCTAAAGTCATCTAATGTGATGTCTCTGGGCCAAAAGCAGCTGCATGAATGTAAACATTTGACACAGAAATGTAAACATCAACAAAAATCAATGAAACCATTTAGAGGTCATTTCCGACTAATGATGTCACAGCATTTACTGGTATTGTGTGAATGGTGCTTTAATGGTAAAAAGACGGAACATTACTGTCTGTGTGAACAGCACATTTATGTATTTACCTGTGAAGTTCTGGTAATTTTATGGCAATTTACTGGTATAATTGTGTCAAAGAGGCTAACGTTTCAAAAATTCAAAATGTTACAGTTGCTGAAAAATATTTTCCCCATGTGACTGGCCTTATTTAAAACCATACACACAATCCATTTTGCAGTGCCGTGACTTTATTGAACAAATGTGTTAAACAATCAGGATAACCTCTACAATAATGACCTCTTGAAAAGAAGGTAATTGGACTGGGATTGACCTGCCATCCTGAATGGAAAGCAACATCCTTAGCAAACAGTTGTGCTCAAGAGCAATCTAGTCTGATCAAAAGAGACTTCAAACAAAAGAAGAACTCATAAAACTCAATGTTTGCAAAGGATTTCGGATTTATGCTGACAGTCAGGCAGATTAGCACCATCAGTTCAGCACCATTGCTGTGTTCCCTAGAAGAAGAAGCCAGTCTGATGTGTGCTGCAACCGCTTCAATAAACAGAAAACAAGCGTCACTTGCTTGTAAAATAAAAACAAGTGTTCCCTAAAAAATGCTATGCTACAAATACTTTACCAGCTGCAAGCAGAAACCATTGCATCTCTAGAAAAGTGACACTGAACAAGAAATGTAGCTTACAAATACATATATAATGTACAAATGATTAATTACTAACTTATTTAATCAACAATTCACCACAAAATTAAAGTAACATAATGTTATAACTTTTTTAATTTCTTTTTAAATTGCCACTTAAAAGGTCACTTATTCCAAAATACACATGAAAAATAACTTTTCTGTTAAAAACTCATCTGTCTTATCAGGAAAATAGTAATAATTTTATTTTTTTAGTAGTGACCAACGTAATGCCTTTTGATAGTGGTGTCATTTGCACTTGAGTTGGTTATGAGGCAAAATCAGACGTGAGCTGTTCTAAATCATCCGAAAACCCTGCTAACCCTGTTTTTTATATACTTAAAATAAATGAAAAGAACAAACCTCCCCATACCATTTCCAAAACATCATTGCGGCTGTGAAGGATTGTGGGTTAGTGTAATGGTATGGGGCTGTTTTGCTGCCTCAGGGTCTGGACGGCTTGGAGTCACAGAGGGACCGACGAATTCCTAGTTATATCAGGAGCAGAATGTCAGAGCGTCTGTTTGTGATCTGAAACTCAAAAGAAGTTGGTTCATTCAACATGAAAACCATCCAAAACACAGGAGTAAATCAATAACAGAATGCTTCAAACAAAAGAAATTCAGCACTTCACAATGGCCAAATTAGAGTCCTGACCCCACTTCCTTTGAAATGCTCTGCTGTGATGTGAAACAGGCCCGTTCAAGAAAGACATCCCAAAAATGTGCATGAACCGAAACAATGCACATGTGTTATCAGCAGAAAGCAATGGTTGATGTTATTGGCAGTAAACAAGATTCCACAAAAATTCCGTCAATAATCGTGATTGTTTAAACCAATTATTCAATAAAGATGTGGCGCAGGAAAAATGTTACGCTTTGGAAGCCATTCATGCTGACGACTTCAAAACGTTTACACACAACAAACGTAAAAGATGGTTTTAGACTGTGCTTTTAAAGCCACCTTACCAGTACAATTGAAAATAATTTAACAAATAAATAATAATTAATATTTTGAATTATTACAATTATGAATACATAAGATGTGACTATTTAAAAATGTATCAAAGTATTTTTTTTGTAGTAAACATTACATTTGTCAGTTATATTAATTGTTGCATTGCATTTTTGTTGCATTTTTCATCAGTAATCATAATCAACAAGCATTGGCTGATGCTTTTGGCAGTAAACAAAATTCTACAAAATTCCATCAATAATCATGATTTTTTTATACCTATTCTTCAATAAAGATGGAACAGAGAAAATGTTACTTTAAAAGTCCATACACATTGCATTGCATACGGTTAACATGGATTTTAGATTTACAGTATATATAATGCCATTGCCAGTACAAAGGCTCTTTATCTTAGAAAGAGAAAATAAAATAATATTAAAATAAATAATTTGTATTTAATGTTTTTTTTTTATTATTATTATTTTATCTATGCAATTTAGTAGTGTGAAAGTATTTTAAATGGTGGTCACAATGTTTGGCAACTGTGCCAACAATTTTACTTTCAATAATTGAAATCATTTAAACCAATGATTTAATGAAGACGTGGTACAGAAGAAAAATGTTTCGCTTTGAAAGCGGTTCTTATTGATGATTGAAAAACATTAACACAATGCATATAGTAATTGCTGATTTTTGACATACTGTATACTTTACATTAATTTTGACCTATTCTTATACTCTTTTACAGTCTTTCATGAGTTCTACCATGCTCCCACTTTGGCCAATGGGAGTGCGGCGGAGCTGAATCGCATCAGTGGAAGTTTACATTTAGGGGAACCGAACATGACAGAGACGGGGCCCGTGACTCTCCCAGAATCCTTCATCCTGTGCACGCGGGCACGGCCTCTTCTCTTTCTACTCCTCATGCTGGGCACACTGTGGGTGGGATACACACTCTACCAGTTCAGGAGGAGGTGAGGAGCTCTCCCTGTCTCTCTCTCTCTCTCACACACACACACACACTGATGGGGATTTTAAAGAGTGATAGAAGACTGTTTTGACACCCTCATCTTTCATTTTTCCTGGCAGTCCGTTTCTGCATGTGAAGATGAGAGAGATTCTGTCCGACTGTGCTCTGCCTATCTCAGTGCTTGTCTTCTCATATGTGGGATCATACGTCTTCAACGACATTGCCTGTGAGTCACTATACGTGTTCAGGTTGCACACACAGACACACTAACATATAGATGATATTACAGCTCTGCAGTACACTTTTCCATTTGATGATTGGTCATTTATATCCAAAACATATGTCGAGTACAATAAGTGTCACTAAAAAAAAAAAAAAAAAAAAATCTTACATTTTCCAGAAATTATGTTGAACCTAGTTAGTATTATTTATTATCAGAATTATTTGTATTTGCATTTCTTAGTATTATTAATTAGATCTATTTTATATTATTTATATTATTTACATTTTATTTCATATATATCTATTATATAATATTGTTTATAATATGTATCATTGTACTAATATTTATGATTAATGCTTTGTTTGTAGTGTTATTTTTTATATCATATTATATTATATTAGATATTTTTTATCATTACTTATCAATGTTGTTTTTTTGCTAATGGTATGTTTTATTTGAAATTATATATTCTTTATCATTTACATTAGGTTATTTTTGTATTCATTATATTATTTCACTTCGTATTAGTCATTCAGTATTAAAGTTTTTTGTTTGAATCATGATAATAGTATTTAAAACAAGGTGAAAAATGTGAGTTAATTTATGGAATAATTTAAGCAGAGAAAAATCAAAACACTTATAATGATAAAACTTTATTATGTAAATTTTTTAATCATATTGGGGGATTATTTTCAATGTGTCAAAATGCAGCATTTAAGCAGCAATTTTGAAATTACATGCAAATAGCAGAAAAGATTCCGTACTGAAAATCAGTTCAATTTTGGCTCAGTTTGTGTCCAGAAAGTCTTGCCAAAATGTACGCCCCTACCAACACTTAGACATTCTCACACACACACTGCCTGTACTCTCCTTGTCTTACTGCCAGCACGTTACAGCAAAGCCACTCAGTCCGACTATCACTACATTATTCCTCCAACTCCTCTGTCATCGGTTCGGTGTGGGAGTTTAACTTGGTTATCAGAGTGAGATTTTACTTCTTACCTCAGGCTCTCTGCTGCAGTCAAGAGGCTCATATTCGAAATTCGATCAAATCACAGCCACTCAAAAAAGGCCTGCTTTTGCAGGAAATGGCCAAACAGTCCAAAACTTTGCTGTAGTGCTGCTGTGTGCTATATATACTGTAGTCTACAAATGTATTTGTACTTTATTTCATATCTTGCCCAATGTTTTCTTCTAAATAATGTGTAAATTCAGAGCCACTTCACACTTTAAGTGGGAAAAAATAAACATTGGGTGGCATTTTTGTAATTAATTTACTGTATTATAAGTTAATAGGTAGCAGATGATATTAAGGAACATTCACATATCTTCCTATGAACATACAGTGATGTAATGTAACAAAGTAATACAACTTTGGTCTTGCTCTTTTTTTGCTGCAACGTTTTTCCCCAATAGAAATCCCTTTTCAATATTATAAAGTGACATGGACACTGTTGGATGACTGCTGGGCCCTGCTTTGTGTCAGAGGGACTGTAATGGTTTGTGATGTAAGGGTTCACTGTTATTTGTTCTCTTCTAGTGCCGGTGTTTAACTTCCATGAAGGTCCGGTGTTTCAGATAGCCCCACTGGATAAGCTGAGCGGAGCGAGTGTTCTGAGCGCAATGGGTCTGGGCTTCCTCCTGTTTCTCCTCATCTTCATCGACCAGAACATCGTTGTTTCTCTCACAAATGCACCTGAAAACAGGTTCATGTCTTTGAAATTAGTTTCAGCTAAACTTGTTTCGAGATCCTATCCCACTCATGCAAGTGGCTTCATTACAGAAAACTACAGATTATTAAAATGATTAATGAGAAAATGAACTTCACCTAAACATTAACCAGGCACAATTGAATATGTGACAAGCTGCCTGTTTCATGTTGAGGAGTGTTTGCACCGGCTGTGATTTATAGCATCCTACACTCATTTATTTTCAAAGAGCAACAAATGAGCAACACAACATGGTTAATCTTTATGCAAATGATCATTACCATAATGAGGGCTAAGCAAAGCAAGTTAGCAATGGAAAAACTTAAAACGGAAGAGAAGTCTCTAATTTGACTCCAAAACTTTGATCATATAATGTGATGTGACATTTAAAATAATATTAATGAACATATTTTCATGATTAAAACTGTAAGCAATTTATTAACGTGGAATTTCTAATAGGGCACTGAACACAGTACTCATAAATAATTGTCTTAGCTAGAGAATCACTTTTAGGTCCAAGATATACTGTTTTTATTTTAAATTTTAAATAGTTTTCTTTTTACTACATTTTCTACAGTTACACATTAAATCATTCTAATCTGCTGATTTGGTGCTCACAAAAAAATAAAAATAAAAAAATATATAAAAAATCAGCATACTTAAAAATAGAAATTAAATTTTAAAAGAACAACATTTATTAGAAATTTATATTTTTTTATTTTATGTATTCACTGTCAAAGTTGATCAGTTGCATCATTGCCAGATAGCATTATAAAAAAAAAAAAAAGAATAATAATAATTAAATAATTTAAAAAAAGGTACAGACCCCAAAACTTTTGAACTGTAGGTGATTGCTTGACAACATGAAGCCCAATTCACACTGAAACCTCATTGGTCCTGCTCTAGCTAGCTGCATATTAAACATCACATTTATTATGATTGGTTTTCAGCATTGACATAAAAATGACACATGGTTAGAAACCGGACGCTTTCTACCTGAATAAGAAACTGGGTCAGATTGTGTATTGGTCTTGGTAAGGCACCGCTGTTGAACACTGTTGAGTCTTGACTGTGTGTGTGCCACAGGTTACTGAAGGGCACGGCGTATCACTGGGACCTGACTCTGTCTGGCTTGATTAATATTTTGATGTCTGTGCTGGGCTTGCCGTGGATGCATGCTGCGTTCCCGCACTCCACTCTGCACGTCAGACAGCTAGCCATCGTGGAGGAAAGGGTGGAGGGAGGACACCTCTACGAGACGTGAGCACACACCACTTAACAATTACACTCGCAATCAATCTGTGAAGCACAAACCTCATTCTAGTAGCTATTGGCACACTGTGCTTGGTTTTAAATGACTCCTCTGTGTGTGTGTACGTGTGCGTGTGTGTAGTATAGTGAGTGTGAAGGAGACGCGGGTGACCTCGCTTGTGGCTAACATCCTGATAGGTGTAAGCTTGTTTCTGCTGCCGGTGCCCCTGCAGTGGATTCCTAAGCCTGTGCTCTATGGGCTCTTCCTCTACATCGCTCTCACATCTATTGATGGCAATCAAATGTGCGACCGCATGGCTCTGCTACTCAAAGAACAAGTAAGTGTGTGCGCGCGTTTCTTTGATGAAAACAAAGGCAAATAAAAGTCATAGGTGTTGTACAAATAAGAACAGAAGAGAGAGAGAGAGAGAGGAGCACCCTCTGTGCAAATAAAGCTTCAGAGCGCCCTCTACCTGTCATGGATGTCAATGGCTTTGTACCAAGTGATGCAGTCTGTGGCTGGATGCTTTGTGCATTTTTACTGTTAAGCATAAATTCCCTCAAGATGCATTTGAGATGGATCAGGAGGTGGTGTGAGATGCATACATCTGTGTAAATGCTATGGATTGGCTAAATGTTTTATAATCCACCAATTAGTGTTGGTTGATTACACTTACATACTAGATATTATTAATTCAATATATGAATATATTAAACACACTTGTTGATCTCATTAATAAGCTAGACTTGAACAAATAATCATAGGTGAGACACAAGGCTGTAGCAACTACAAACTTAAACACTGTTTGCCTTATGTAATCATGGACATGATTTCCATTCATTTGCATATAGCCCAGCGATAGATCTGATTTGTTTTGATTTTGAAAATGAAATATTCATACTGTGACCGATCTTAATCCCATCAGTCAAGATGCTTAGGGTTCCACAGTTGTATTTGCATTACGACAGCTATACCCTGTCCTATCTTTCTCTGATCTATATCGTTCTTTCTTTTCTTGATCTCTCTTTCCCTCTTTCTCAGACGTCCTACCCTCCGGCTCATTACATCCGCAAGGTGCCGCAGAGGAAGATCCATTACTTCACTTTCCTTCAGATGGTGCAGCTGCTTTTTCTGTGTGCGTTTGGGATGTACCCTCTCCCGTATATGAAGATGATCTTTCCTCTGCTCATGTTTATCCTCATACCCATCAGGTGAGTACTCAAGTGCCTTCAGCTGTTGTGTTGTGTGTGATTTGCTGTGCATGTGTAATAAACAGGGTTTGCTAAAGGTCATATTACAGAATGATGAATGATGCTTTACATTGTGTGGCTTGTTCATGACAGAGAAAAATCTTTTGAAGTTCTCTGAAATGTGCTCTTTGAAAAACTTTTGTTTGAAAATGTCATGTGGTACACATTTTGAGAACTATTTCAGACAAAATGAAAAATATTAAGCTAATAAAACAAATTGAACCAGTACTTTATTTACAAGGTCAAATGTATTTTTAAATGTACTTTATTTTTGGGTAGTCACAGAACATGATATTTTACAACCTAAACTTGTCTTATCTGGTCAAAATGAACAAACAAACAAAAAACATCTGATATTTTAAGAGACTTACTGACTTTACTGACCATGTCCCATTTTATGTTATTAATATTTATTTATTTTTACCCGCATGTTGGTTGCTCCATATGATTTTGTTTGTTGCACAACATAATTTGTTAGCAAAAACTATTTTAAATATTAGTAAACATTTAATGACGTTTGTTAAAACATTATTTTTTTATATATAATACTAATATATATATATATAAAATACAATATATATAAGTATATATTTTTTACATATTAATAAGATTTCTTAACAAATAATTATTCATTAATAAATAATTATGATAATGTCATTTAAAAAAGCATTTCTTAATAAAAAAATGATATGAAAAACTAATACAAATCTAATATATATTTTCTTAATAATCTGTTTGTATGTAATTAACATAACTGCTGTAATTTTGTCTCTGTTTTAGGAACTATCTACTGCCCAGGATCATCGATGCTAAGTACCTGGACATTATGGATGCACAGCGCATGTAAACGCATGCACACTGAGCCTCTGAGCAAAGGACTCTGGGAATTGTATTTCTGAAATGCAAAACTCTGGGAGGAAAAACAAACTGATTCTAGTGTTTAACAGCAGACATTCTGGTGAAGCACTGAACGAGTAAGAGAGAGATTAGAAAAGAAGGATATTTGAAGACAGAACCAGAGAGGGCGGAGGACGAGATGCCTGTTCAAAACAGAGTAGAACGACAGACCGCTGTCTGACTGTTTGACTATTGACCTTGGTCAGTCACTGCTTCTCTCATGATCTGAATAGTACACCAAAGCCCCCCGCCCCCTCTCTCTCTAGTCTATTCTGATGTATCCATGCATCACAGACACTTGATTTAGGAGACGTAGGAAACCATCACACATATTCTCGACAACTGTGCCATGACTAAATTACACAAGTGTTTACTCCATCTCCGACCATAGTGTTCTCAACACAAATACAGCTGTCGAACAAGAGACTGAACTGAATCTGTAGCAATACCTCTTAATGCTGAACTTTGACGCGCGCACACACAAACACCCAGAGCAAAACTTCTCATACATCAAGTAGAAAAGCTGTCAATGGCAGATTTTCCAGCGCATTTTGGTACATATCAGTGCAAATAAGTAATAACGAAGTGAGCATGGACCAAAAGAATACACTCAACCTTAGGAAACGGCTCATAGCAATACAGCGGATTATTAGAGGCTATCAATATTTTAGAGTTTTCTAAAGAGAGTTTTCTTTCGAGGTAATAGACTTCTAGTTTGGAGACCCACTGATGTGTAGAGAATGTATCCTAAGCGCTGGGGTTTCAGGGAAATGGAGAAAAACAAGCAGCATTTCTGCGGACCTTACTCACTGCTGAATGGACTCTGACATTTAAGCTTTGCACATCACAGGACACCACATCTGTGTACTTCCCCCAGTCTCACACACACACACACACACACACACACACACACACACAGAGGCATGATTATAAACAATGCCAAAAAGAAAGGCACTTAAACGCACACTTTCTTGTCTATCCATCTCACCGTATATTTAAAACAGTGAAGGCATGCCTTTTACTATTTTTTTTTTACTATTATGTAATTTGTTGTGTTATTATTAAAAGCAACTAGAATAAATAGTCAAATGAAGGTATAGTACCTTTATATCCCTACTTTTTAATCGTTTATAGTTGTTCGTGATCTTTCCGAATAAAAGAAGTCGGAAGACGCCGATATCTCTGATGATTTTGATCCATCAATCCATGTTACATTTCTCGAGAGAGAGAGTGATGTTATAAACGAAGGCGCACAAATTGAGAAAGACATGGTTTGACTAACTGTGGGCAAAAAAGTGAGCACCTGTGCACTTAATTGTAGGCAATATGAGATTAGAGAAAGCTGAGAAGCAGACTCGACTGATTTTTTTCTTGGATAGCTTTAAGCTTCAGAGAGAGAGATTAGATGTACTGTTGAAAAAGTTGGTTTTCTCTTGAACATCTTGCACCATTCGCATAATCAGCGTTCCTGTTTGTTTCTCTATCTATCTTCCCTGTAACGGTATCATAGTTATTCTCCTTGAGTCCAGACCTCTGGTGTAAAAACAACCTCCCTTCAGTAATCCTGTTCGTCATTGAACATCTCTCAGCATTTACTGTAATATTGAAGTATTCAGCTTTAATTTGTGATCGCTCACACTTGGGTGGGATATGTTGACGAGTTATGTTCTGTGCTGTTTAAATATTGTTTTCAATTTTTTTTTCCTAATCATGAATGTATACTGTGTAGATTTTTATATAGCACATAAAAAGATCCATTGTCTAATTGATTTTGTCAAACAGATAAGCTAAATTTGTAAACTGCAATATGTAAAAACTATGGTAAATAAGAGACATGTTTATTGGAAGGATTGTGTGGGTTTAATATAGGGGTATGCTATACACTGAAATCTAGATCATTTCAAGCTGATTGCCAAATAAAGAGATATATTGATACCCATTTGTTTCAGCTCTCCTCTGTTTTATGTTTATGTTGGCTATAGTTGATTTTCGTTGCTAATCACCACAGTTTATATTTATTTTTCCCTTGTCTGATGTGTTTAAATGCTCTTACTACACATAAAAATAATGTTGGCATTAACTGCCCTCTACTGGTCATGTTAAGTATAGTCGATGACAGCATTATAGAGTCTAGGGACCGGAATGACTCATTTCCGCGAATCGGTTCATTTGAACAATTCATAAAAAATTAAAACTAGTTCGGTTCTTTACGTCACATGTCATCACGTGGTCCCTGATTCATAGAGTGTGTAATATTTATAATAATACTTGGAACCGTTTATTGCGTTTTTTTTTCCACTTGATTAATTTAGCCTTGTTTCGACTCATTCAAAAGCAAGTCTTTCTTATATGAATAAATTTTAAATATGTTAACCCTTGGCTGGATGTTGGCGATAAAATGGTATTAAAAACAAATTTCGTGTGTGATAAAAATAAAATAAACAGCATAGGCCTACCCGGTAATAATCCCGGTTTCGATACAGCTTTATCCTCTTTAGAAAGTTTAGATTTACCATCACTACTCAATACTGAAAACACATTTCTGCATGTAATTTATGATATTTTTGCTGTTCATTTATAAAGGTTACTTTTTCGCCCCATCAGCCAATCCTCCTCGGCTTACACCAACTGTCATCGATTATCATTACCAATTGCAAATATTCAACCAACTAGTTGAAAAGATTCAACTCAAAGGATTTGAGCAACTGATTCATTTGAAAGATCCGACTCAAGCGAAATCGGGATCCACTGTACTCTGCTGTGTGAAAACACCTGACTAGTATTTATCTGACAGCTGATATGTTGAGCGAGCTTTAATATCTGTTCAGTTAAGCTTCTCTAATATCCCTCTGCTCGTGCACATATGTTAATGAGGCACGCGTCTCGTTGTGTTGGTCGTGGAGGCGCTGTGTGTGTGTGTGATGAGGCCGCGGAGGAGGTGTGTTGAGTTTGATCTCTCCTCCTCTCTCCCTCCGCCGGGGAAACAACACGTGTGTAACGGCAGCCCCACGGCACTCTCATGGCTGAAGAGGCCAAAAAACTAGCAGCTTATGCAGCTGTGGACAACCACATACAGGTTAGATTGTGTAAGTTATTTACTTTCGTTGTGGCATATTAACTCTACGTACATTAGTTTAACTGGATAAACGGGCGCTAAAAATACTTTAGGAGGCGTGAATAAACATGAGTAGTAAACACGATGCTCGATTTACGTATTGTTGTTAAAATACGCGTCAACAGACTTGCAGTAATGGTCTTTTGTATTTGCTATGGCAAACTGCTTTGACAGTTAAAGTTAGTATGTAATGAGTATCCGCTTCAGACATGCTAGCTGGGATGTTCCAGTGAAGTCCGCTGAAGTTAGGTCCGTTAGGTAAGTGAGTGAGTGTGACCCAGGTGGCATCAGTTGAGCACCTGTGTTTATTTACGATGCGGTGTGCTTTAAATATAGAGTAAGCCAGGCGATAAAGATGCGAATTCTGCTCAAACTAAACCTTTAGTGATTAGCATGTTCGGGAATAGCTAACGGGTGCAGTCCTTGTGTACTATAGATAATAACTTGTTTGTAACTGATTAAGTGATTAAGGTGAATCTGGTAAAAACTGGACTAGCAAAGTGAACTGGGTTTTTTAAGCCTCACCTGACCTCACCCTCCAAATTGAGAGTCAGCTTGTAAAACCGTCATGAACACTGTTTTTTTTGTTGCTGAGATGCCATAGTAACATGCTTAAATGCAAATGTAAGTGTTATATATCTACTTGAAAATGAATATAGATTGGTTTGACGTCATGAGGTGTAAATTATTATCAGTTCATGCATTCTCTGAAAACCAAACCATGACCTTGTTGTTTCTAGTGCCATGATCTACTGTTTGGGCTAAAGAATATTTCCTCAAGGTTAAGCACCTCCTTTACTGATCCTGTTTTAAATAAGAAAGGAATGAATTCAGGCTTTATTATCAGTGTTGTAGTGGCATGATGCATGGCTATATTTGGTTGGGTTATGCTTATGCTATAAAATGTAGATTTTCAATTTCTCTTCCAGAATAATCAGGTAGTTGGAGTGGGCAGTGGCTCAACTATCGTTTATGCTGTGGACCGGCTGGGTAAGACTGTACTCATAACACATACTCATTCTTGGAGCTCTCAACAGTGATAATAATTAGTAAAAGATGTTTTCTTTCTAGCTGAGAGGGTCAGACAGGAGAAGCTGAATATCGTGTGTGTTCCCACGTCCTTCCAGGTCAGTGTTCATTCATTTGGAGCTTCATTTAACGTGAGAAAACTCCTGTGTTAGTTTATAACTAACATAATTGAGTTGTGTTGATCCAGGCCCGTCAGCTGATTCTGCAGCACGGTCTCACTTTGTCTGATTTGGACAGGCATCCTGAGGTGAGTTTGGGCCGAGACAGCATGTGGACGGGCAGCTGGAATGGATGAAAAAGATGATTTAGGCAACTTAACTAGCCCAGATAACATTAAAGAATGGGAAAGTTTAGTAAAACAATGCTACAGTATGTTGGAAAGGGCAATTAAATGAAAGATTTGACTTTGATGCTAGAATAGCAATAGGTAACATTTTGTTGGGCTGAAATAAAGCCAAAAAAAAAACTTTACTATGACTGGTTTAATTTATCACATGAGTACCCATGACACTCTAGATGGCATAAAGAGTTCAGTTACCCAAATGTAATTACACCATCTTTCCCTAATCTGGGTTTATGAAGGAACTGCATGGGGTTTGTGAATTAATGAAGAGCTAACAAATAAATCAAATTAAGATTTTGAGATCTTTTTTTTTTTTTTGTCTTGTAGCTGGATGTTGCGATTGATGGAGCTGATGAGGTTGATGCTGCTTTGACGCTGATTAAAGGAGGAGGGTATGATTGGACAATTAAAGTTGAATTCAAGTATTTTTTCCATTTCTCTTAATTTGTGTGACATCCCCAAGGTGTCTAGTGTCATGTCCTTTTCTTTTCCTCCCACAGAGGATGCTTAGCCCAGGAGAAGATTGTAGCTGGTTGTGCCAAACACTTTATTGTCATTGCAGACTATAGGTACAGTATGAATGTTGGGTTTAGCAGATGTTTTTATCCAAAGTGACTTCACCGTTTTATGCATTTCCCAGAAAATCAACCCACTGCGCAATATTGTTTGAACTACAATATTTGGCATATATTTTGCATCCTATAATTACTGCTGATCACTGCATGTAGTGAAACAGTGGGGATGTTTCATCATAACCCAGCATGTGATATCTATAATTACACGAGAGTCTTCCACTAGAAGTTGAGATGTGTTTGTGTAATGTCATTTTATTGCTTGTGTGGGTAGAAAGGACTCGAAGGTCCTGGGGCAGCAGTGGATGAAAGGTGTGCCGGTGGAGGTCATTCCCATGGCGTATGTGCCTGTGTCCAGAGCCATTGCCCGGCGCTTTGGAGGAGAGGCTGTGCTGAGGATGGCAGTCAGTAAAGCTGTAAGAGAGTCTTACTAATGGACCTTGAATTACATTTGTGTTATTTACATTCTTAAGGGTTCTTTTTTATTTTTTTAATTCTTATTATATATACTTTATATGTAAAACAAAATCAGATAACTTGGTTTATTCTTGAAAAGAACTGTCATCAT
Source organism: Carassius gibelio (assembly GCF_023724105.1). Classification (NCBI taxonomy): domain Eukaryota; kingdom Metazoa; phylum Chordata; class Actinopteri; order Cypriniformes; family Cyprinidae; genus Carassius; species Carassius gibelio. The sequence continues at coordinate 15,983,378 of NC_068408.1, read as the reverse complement.
CACATTTGTGTCGGCTGCACTATTTAGGGTATTATATTATGGTATACTAGTATATTATTCTTTGACATGCTCCCTTTCTTGACTTGTTTTTTGTTTTCTTTTAAAATCTTGCCTTGAATTTCCCAGAAAGTAGCATTGATCTATGTAGTTCCTCGGAATTGTCTCATTAAGCTTGGAATGTAGTGGGCTTTTATGAAATGGATGGTCTAGTCATCTGATGATTTTTCTTCACGATGTTGAACTTTAGGGTCCAGTGGTTACTGATAACAGTAACTTCATCCTGGATTGGAAGTTTGAGCATGCACAGAACTGGAAAGAAGTCAACACAGCCATCAAGATGATCCCAGGTCAGTACAGATGAGCACCTTTTCTCTACTGTTAAAAAGTTTGGGGTTGGTAAGATTATTATTATTTATTTATTTTTTGAAAAAAGTCTTTTCTGCATCAAGGCTGCTTTTATTTGATCCAAAATAAAGTAAATGGTAATATTGTGAAATATCATCATTTTTTTTAATATATATTTAAAAATGCAGCATTGCTTCACTTCTCAGATATTCTAAGACCCCACAAACAGTGATTGAATGTTATGTTGTTACCATTGGTCAGTGTCTGTTGGTGCAGTGCGTACTGGTCCTAACATGCTGATTTTGTGCTTAACAAATTTTGAAAAACTGGAAACTGATTCTTTCTTTAAATTTTTTATTAGGATTGTTTGATAAATAAAGTTTAAAGAATGTTATTTATTTAATTATAAATATGTATTGTACTTCACTGTTACTCTTGATAAATTTGATGTGCCTTTGCTGAATAAAATAATTATTTGGAAAAAAAAAAGTACCAACTGCAAACCAGTGAACAATAGTGTATGTATTGCTAAGCACAAATCAATATTCTTTCTCTCTTTTTTCATGTGTGTGTGTATAAAGGTGTGGTTGAGACCGGTTTGTTTGTGGGAATGGCTGAGAGGGTGTACTTCGGTATGGAGGACGGGAGTGTCAAGACTAGAGACCCCCCCATCAACTAAGAAGATCTTCCTCTGCTCTTGCGATAGACCAGCCTGCACACCTCAAGTGCCGTTCAAATACACAGTCTCTGGCAGGTTATCTTATTTTCTGTAACAGAAACCGTCAGATGTCTGATCAGTACCTCTCATGCACATGAAATATGGATTTTCACTCAACAATGCAACATTAGATCCTCAGACCCTTCAGATAAACCCGTTTTTCCTCTCTTATCCTCTGTCTGGACAAATCAGCTTCTGTTGGGCTGGAGTCTACAGCGACTGTCCATACGGTACATCTACAGTGTCAGTTTGCCTTCTGTGCTTCTTTACGTAGCCATTAATGTTGTCTTACATATGTGTCTGTACAACTGTATGAATATTGTGGCTTGCTTCTGTGCCTCCATAAATGTTATTTTCACAAAGCATAGTTGCTAGCTTTACAAATGCATGCAGCTTTTGAGAAAATCTCAGTCACATCCCATTGCGTCATTAGTATAGTGTCTGTGGGTCTGTATGATCAGTTTGAATCTGTTTTGTTGACTGATTATGACAGATTTCCTCAGACGCTCCAATGTGAAACCTCGAACGAAATGAGTGGCCTTAGCCAGCACACAGCGGTTAGTTTAGTTCAGTGATCAGTCATCTCAGAGGATTCTGCCCCTTGATAAAATACACTGTTTGAAGTTGGGAAATGTCACTCGGCTTTTCATATTGATTTTGTTTTTGTATAATTTTCTGATGTGCCTGTGGCCACGAACACGGTGTTGTTGAGGGATGAAAGCAGCAGTGAGTTGGTGGCACAGCTGAAAGCCTTATCTTCTGTACATGTATTGATCTTTCAGTTCTGTTAATGAAAACTCTTCACAGGGGTCACTGTGATTTTGGGGTATCATACTACTTAAAATACCAGCATGTGTTTTACTCTACCAATTTTACTGTGATACTGAGGTTTTCAAATATTATGTTCTAACCTAAAAAAGTACATTAAAAGTGGACCAATCAAGTATAAGGTATCTTTTTTATGCCACATGAAAGAACATACAGAAATCAATGCCAGAGGTGAGTATGATTGATTGATTGATTGATTGAAAATAACTTGGTTTTTAATTACAACATGTTACAAAATCAGGAAAACATTATAAAAATGACACCGGGGCTTTATAACCAGTGTGGCTCAGCAGTTACGTCAAACATGGGCTAAAATATTATTTAACAAACCACAAGAGGGCGCCATATACATCTCGCAATGGCCAGCCTTCATGACTACAAAAAGTAAACAAAGTGAGCTGGAATGCTCAAGTTGCCTAAACTATTTGTATTATTTTAGAAGTGTAATGGTTGTTAAGCTGTAATTACAAACCGATAAGTGACGTTATATAAAATTAAAGGACAATATTGAACTTACTACGGATGAGCGCATACTCATTTTTCATACCAAACAAACATTTTTCATACCAAAAGTCCCGGACATGAAACTGTCGAGCATGACCTCACTTATATCTGCAAGCAAACGGCCACGTCGTTATTTCCATCCTTGTACTTTTTACCCAATCAAATTTCGCTCAGAACGAATTAGCAACGCCCCTCCGTCAGAAATCACTGTAACGATAATTTTGATTGACAGGTTTGTCAGACCAATGGGTTGACTAGACTTCTTTCGCGGCTTGCGTAAACATACCAATGAAACATGTTGAAGCCAACACTACTATCTTATTGGCTAAAACTCGACGGTGTGGCCAATAATATACTTAAAAAGTAACCATACCCGCTCAGTGCAGCCCTCTCCTCCCGCCTATATTTCTGAGTGGCAAGAAAAGCGGCCAATGGAATGAAGAGGCTAGAGGGCCGACCACGTCAACAGACTGCACGGTAAAAGACAGTTGTAGCACGCAATCAAAATCTGCTTAGTAGTCGAGCAATGAAGATTGACAAACGCTAGCACCAATCAGAACACAATGTAGGGATTTGCTTCCATGCGCAGCCAATGAGCGTTTGGATACGGGGCGGGGCTTGATGTTACCACGGCATGACCAACGTCAAGTATAAAGGGAATAACATGGTGCTGTTGAGTGCATGTTTACGTTAAGAGAGGACAACAGAAAGCGATTTAATAGCTTACGAGTTTCATTGTAAAACGCCTTTTATAGACTAGTTTTTTAATTCACTTTATTTTGGTATGTGATTGACTAACTACTAATGTGCCACTTGTCCCAATGGAAAGGGGGTTTCAGTTTGGAAACGTGTGCACATCCCTGCTGTTGCTGCTTGTTTTGAGAACGTTAACGGTTACTTTGCAAAGTCAGTCTCTCTCAGAGAGAGAACTCGAAGTGGCTCCGGCGCCAAACACCGAGACGGCGGAACATGCTGCCGTTATGGAGCGGCCACTGGATAGCGTCGGAGGAGCCCCTGGCATCGGAGAAGTGACCGTAGAGGACGACGAGTACAGCTCGACCGGGGAGAGCGAAGAGCCGCCTGGAGACAGCGACGCAAACTTCCACAAGCAGCGGAGGTAGGCAGATAGCAGAAGTTTTCGGCTTGTCTGGGCGTGACACGCGTTTTTAGGTTGTCACGTTGATTTCTGTAGTCTTATTCAACTTTAGTAAAGTTTGCGTAAGGCAGCTGAGCTGGAGTTCGTGATGGGCGGATGTTTGCAGCAGTCGACCTCTCCCTGCTGGGCCAAGAAGAGGGTTTAAATATGTGCAAATATTTACATTACCTAATCAAATCCGCGTGATATCAGATCATTTTAGATCGACTTGACGCTGTCATTTATAATATGACTGCTTGTACGCAAAAATCTGTTAAGTTTTTAAAGATTTTTTTCTGTTACTATGGAGATTCAGATGACTGACAGCAGTCTCGGAGCCAATGCAGAACGCTTATCTCTCCTATCGCACTCGATGACTTAAGTGTGTTTGTGAACTTACAGAGTACCTTATATAACGTTACGTATGGTCTATAAACGAAACTGTTTTCTGGAGTTCGAACTTGTTTTACTGCTTTCTCAGCCTGAGGAGGCTGTTCCTGTCTTGAACTGCTGCAGTGTTTTGAGTGTGGGCGTGAGATGCATGTCAGCCCGACTGAGTCTGACTTCAGTGTTGTTTGTAAACATACTTAGAGACGCCAAAAAGTGACAGGTTACCGTACCAGTAGAGGAGATGGACGTCTTTTGAACTTTTAACATGAACGATGTCGTTTTAAAACGTTTGTATGGGATTTTTTTTCCAGACATTAGTTCTGTATTTATGCTAGTTATTACAAAGCAAGCCGGTATCCGTCGCTAGACTGTGTTGTCTGGAGCCGCTGACGCACTTTAAACCGCTGCTCAGAGCGCAACTACAGACGCGTCTCCCCGCGCCCAGACGCGCTCTCCAACTTTCCTGACGTTTTATTTATTGTTTCTGGTGGGAATAAGTCGTTATGCTCTGCTGGATGTGATATCAGTGCGTTACCGCATCTGCGTTACCGCACCCTCTGCCCCACCTTAGAGAGAAGCAGTGTCGAATAGGTGGATGGGGAGCTCGGGGGTCTTGCTTTTAAAACTCATTTAAACTGTTTTGGTGCTTTATTTTGTTGTTTTTTAATCCAACATTTTGTCTAAGATCTTTGGAGCTTTAATGTTATGTTTTCCCCGTCCTTGTTAAAATGTTAAGTTTTTTTTTTCTTTTAGCTGAAGCTGGATATTGTTTTTGGTGGAGATGCTGGTTCTACAAATGTTTCACAGGAGCTGATTGGGAACACCCGATCTGCTCCACTGCAGTAAAAAATCTGTCATACCTAGCCTTACCATCAACATGCTGTCACATGGACGTGTGGCGCACCCATTAATGGAGGATTTTTCCAAACAAGCACAAGTTGGCACGACCAGAGTCCATTCCTGATTATTACAGGCTCAGGCTTTAGAAAAATATGTAATATAGGAACGCAACAACACAAAGTACCTACATCAGATTGTGTTCCAAAAATGAAACTAACATGAGAAGGAGCAGGAAACCCTCACTTCAACTAGAGCGAGGAATTTAAGGGTGGATATGGTTTGCCAGTGCTGAGGATTCTTCTAAAACCTCTGAAGGCAAAAGATGAACAGTTCTGATACATCTGAAAACTGTTATACATTTGACTCTGGTTTATGGTGATCATGTTCAGGAAGTGTTCATCTTTTGCCTTCTGTTTAGCAGAAACCTTTTGGAACTTTTCAAGAAATATTTTATTGATATCTTGTAAATATTTTTGTGCTAATGTTTTGTTATGTTGTTCTTTATATATAAATGAAGAGTTTGGCTCCAAAAATGGAATAAATCCATTTTGATTAATTTGAGTAAAAATGTGTTTTCTTTACCAAGAAAGTGGCAAAATGAAAACCACTATTTTCTGTTTCAAAACATAAAAAAAATTCAAGGTTTTGACTTTCAAACGATTTATTATTTTAAAAAAAAATCCCCAAAATGCAATAAATCCATGATGAACTTTTGTTTTCTCAGAATGCAATGAATCCATTGAATCAATATGAAAGTTATTATTCATATTGAAAATGATGAAAATACACAACATAGTAAGTTGACCCACATATAAAAGCCTCTGAACTTGGTCAATACTAATCTTCTATACGGTCATCACTCCCAAAATTAATTCAACCATCATCTTGTTAATGCTATAAATTAATTACAGCAATAAAAGAATTTCATCATGAACAAAAACATGAAAAACAGTATCATATTAGACCACAGAAACTCCAAAAATTATGTTGCCCTTACATTCAGCTTCCAAAAGTGCATTCATCTTTGCCATGTTACATTCATTCACTTGACTAGTGCTATGTGCTGTATTAACAAAAACATAAATGGCATTAATAAAAACACTAACACTTGACAATCTACGCAATATCGTCTTTGTTTGTTGATCACAAAGTATATGAGGAAAACTAGGATGCCGGGTGTATTCAGAGTGCTGTCATTACTGTCAAGAGTGCATGGAATGGTGTGCTGTGATTGGTTGAGCGATATATCACATTCTGTCAAAAAGGAAGACTGACAGTTTTTTTTTTATTTATTTATTTATTTTATTTTTTTGAGACATTATTTAATTTATTTGAGCACTGGATATTTTGAGAAATGTATCCAGTTTCTTCTTTGGAAGTCAGGTCACAAGTAAACCGTTTGGTTAAAAACTTTTTTCCAAACATCTTTGAATGAATGAGATGTGCACGTTCTCTGGTATTGCTGATAGCAATGTAGCAGCAGTTATCTGCACACCTGAATGGCACAGACCACCTCAGTCATATTGAAAAGGCTGCTTGTTTTAAACAGCCTAATGAAGAGAAGATTCCTATCGTATGCAGGTTATAGAGGAAATAACTAAAAATATCATGCATGCTTTTTGCAACTCTGCACCAACCACAAAGAAATTTACCCAAGATACAGCAATTTAAAAACAAATGAGCTGGGGTTTATATGAGTCAATTTCCATGCACTACAAGAAAGGTTTAAACTGATCAGTGCAGAGATGCTTTGTCTGTGCGTAGGAATAGCCCCCTGGAAGTCCAGTTTTAAACACCACTTCAGCGATGGTGCTTTAATGTGAAGTTCCCGGGACTTTGTCTTGACAGTAGTCATATATCATTGGAAGGAGGGGCTGGTCTTTGTTTCTGGTGGCATAGTTATATGTGTCATGCATTCTCGAGGGAATAGTGTGTAGTGTGTTTAACACTGCATTGGTTCGGTATCTCTACAGGGGTGAGAGTAGCAGCTGCCTTCACACCTGCTGCCAAGATAAAACAGTTGCTCACACCTCTACATGTTCCCCCCATGATCTTCAATATCAAACCATCTCATGCATTTATGTGCAGTGTTCAAGCAAACGTCAATCACATATAAACATACAAACAAGTGTCTGGCTTTTATTGATAATGCATGAACCAAGAACCAGACCTTTGTGCTCACTTCTCAGTAACACGGCGATGATAATCATCACCCTCAGGCCTTCCCCGTGACATGGAACAGTTTTACTGGGGGATGGTGTTCTCCTGGGACAGTTTTATGTGTTGCACAGCATGGTCGACTGGCAAATGGGAGTCTAACCCTGGAGAGATCTACTCATAACAAAAGCAAAGATTGTGGGGAACATTTGTATAAATGTTCTAGCATCTAATAAAGATGCTCTCATCAACTTGTTCTGTTAATTGGTCCATTAAGTCTAGTGAAGATGGAAGAAAAACAACAACATGTAGTAAAGATCTTCCAGATGAACCAAGCAGCCAACCAGATGCCAGTTCCCAGGCTGCTGTTAGAGCAGAGGCTAGGCAACACAAATGCTGTTTAAATGCACAGATAACTGAATTAGTTTGTGGTATGCCTGTGTTATCCTTTAAATTGGTTTGGCGAACAAGATCCAGGTATGGCCTATAGACTAATGTAGCTCAGCTTTGCCTCGGTGTGTGTATTTTTGGACTGCTGGTGATTCCTGAGGGACCTTTTGGAAGGAACACTTCGCTCGAGGTGCCCTCACTCTTACACACACACACACCAGTACACACTCACGGTGATGCCGCTTCTTCCACTGCCTGGTGCAAACTCTGCCAGACATCCAGCTCCAACTGCCTACTGCTTAGCAACAGCCAATCAGAAGAGCTGAGCTGGCAAACTTGTTGGCCAATTAGACGATTGGAAGGAAAAAGTGCTCAGAATTTGAGTTGAGCGAGAGAGAGAGAGAGAGCAGGAGGGAAGGAAAGGGTAGAGTTTGTGCGCTTGTTGTTGTGAGCTTTTTTTGTCTGACTTGATGGTTAGGTAACTAGCGAGAGACTGTCAAGATTTATTTTATATAATCTCATGATCTGGAGAGAAGTTCATCACTTTGTGATAAGACTTTATATTCTTGTAATCAGAACCAAACTTGGTATGTTTTTATGCAAACTTTTCCACTTCACCTGAGCACTTTTGAAGTATCTCACAGGCTGTACAAACCATTCAAATAAAACCAGTATAATGAATGGCTCTTTTTCGTTTTGTTTTGTTTTTAAGGATGTTGATTCTGTGTTGTTGCTTGTAGCCATGTGGCGATGCTTACTCTGAACTTGATTGATTTTTGCTCTGTTTGTGGTTTGATTCTTTTAAGCCATTTCTTCATTCATTGCAGAGGACACACCTTACTGCACTGCAGCAATGGGTGGGAAGATGGGAGAGGTGTGGCAGAGGGAGAGATTGGGGAGACGAGGAGGGAGAAAGTAAAGGGGGGACATCGAGACCCAAAACCGAAGGTGCTAGGACCCTGTAGTCAGGACCTCGGCTTTTCTGTAGTTTGGTTCCTCACTGCTTAGCAACAACAAATCAGCCACCTAGATCAAGGCCAGGACTCATCCAATAGGATGAGAGCAGCACCATGTGACAGAGTTTTGATTTCTCCGCACCGCGCACGGTAGAGAGATAGAAACAGAAGGAGGATGATGAGAGTTAAAGAGGAGTGAAATGACAGTGACTTGTGCACGATGGAATTAGTTTGTGTGACATGCCTTTCATCTTTTCTTGTGCAAGTTTGTGGTGGTATTTTTTTAAAGCGAGTGTCGGAGCTTATTGAAAAATCATACAGGTGTGCTTCATGGTTTAGTTTAGTTTCATCATCAAACTCAGCTAGAAATGCTTTTCTTTGCAGTTGCTGTACTGCAGTTTTTGCAGGATGCACCAAATTCAGCAAGGTCAGTTGAGATGGCAGAAGCGCTTCTAGTTCTGCATGGAGATAGCAGCTTGGGCGTGTCAGAACGTGACATGGAGTCAGAGGACAGATTAAGCATTCACACACACTCACACACACACTCACACACACTGAGTAAATGCTTTAATCAATAAGTGGAGAAAAACTCTGCACGATGGAGGAGACAATGTTAGAATAATGAAACTTTCTTTAATGGGTTGCATTAGCCTTAAAGTTATAGTTCATCCACAATTTTTTTTTTCCTTTTTGGAAAATAAAATATTTTGAGAAATGTCTCTGTGTTGTTTGTACAAATCAGTTTGAGTCTTTATCAGTTTTCTAAAATGTCGTCTCTTGTGCTCGGCGGTAGAAAGAAATGCATACATGTTGAGGAAATCTTTTGGATCAACTGTCCCTTTGAATGCTGGTTAAATTTTGTTATTAATTTGATTTATTTTTCATTGTTTTTCTGATCATCTTTCTCTCTTACATTAGAACACACATTGTCATGCAGCTGGTTTTTTGGTCCACTACACATTCAACAAGTAATGCACAGACTGCACTTTTTCGTCCGGGTCTGTGCATCTAAAGGTTTGAATGTTCTAGTGAGGGCTTCTTTTTCCTGTAGTGAGATATATGGTTATGGACATCATGTTTGTGTACTGCGGATGTTGCCTGGGGAAAATGGTACCTCGAAATGCATTGCCGAGTGCTTTGTGTAACGCTTCATACCGAGGTCTGCGAGCTGCTGCAGTGCTATATTTTATTGTGTGCTCACTTAAGCAGAAAATCCCTTTCACTTTGGAGACTCAGTGGATTCTCGAGTCTTTATCTCGTCCTTTTTAAAAGATGCCCCTTTTAAATTGTGTTTTTGGAGACTTTTATTCAGCAGAACTTACACTTATAAAGAAAAAGCATGTGCGATATTTGGGTTTAACTCTTCAGAGTATCTTTAATTTTCAGGTTAATTGTTTTGACAATTTAACTGAAATTAAATTTTGTAATTTATATTAAATTAAAGAAAAGTTTTATATTTGTGTGTGTGTGTGTGTGTGTGTATGTGTGTGTGTGTATATATATAATATATTACCTACTTGTCTCTCACCATGGTGCTGAAATTAATAACCAAACAAGAACAGATATGATGTGGCTGTTTTCATGCTATAGCCTTATGTTATTCAAACCTGTATGTATTGTATATTGAATGTATTTTTTTTTCTGTGCACTTCTGCAGTGCACAGAAGGAGATATTAGAGCATCATTGTTAATCTTTAAGTCAATAACTTAAATTTCAGTCTGCTCCTCTGATAAAGCTTTCATGTGGTTTCAGAAGATGAAATCGATTTGAGGACGTGTTCCCAATTCCTATTGAGATGACTACATTTGTAGGGTGAAATTCTGCAGACAAAATGCAAAGGTGACTGCACCCTTAGAAAAAAAAAAGTGTATGGATGTTTCTTTTTGGAACTTGATGAAAAGTCAGCGGTCCCTATGAAAAATAGCAGCCTGGACATTTTTTTAAATGTCTGCTTTTGGATTCCACTGAAAAAAAGGCTGGGTTTGAAATGGACTGTGAAAAATGAAAGGTTTTAAAATGTCTGAGTGAACTTTTGCTTGAATCACATTGTTGTTTGCTTAATTGCCATATCAGGTTTCTGGATGTCATCCATGCTGAACAATCGTGTCTGCACAAAGTACTTTACTATGTTAACTTGCCATGAATTCTGTGGCTTCTCCGCAGGGGTGTGCCTCTGTTTTCACAACTTGGCCACGTGCTCCCCATGCCCTGATTGTGCGCGTGTGTGTTTTGCAGTGGTACTTGCTAACTCACACTTGGGTGATAAGAGCTGCTCGCTGTGGCGTGGTTACAGTGGGCTTTTTATGTCCATTGGCTGGTGTTTTTTAAAGGAGTGGTTACTGATTGAAAGTGCAAAAACGCGTCTAAGCCCTGATTGGCTGAGGGTAGAGGAAAGCCTCTTGTGATTGGACCAAACCCCTCAGATACCCTGGTTGTTGTTTTTTTTTTTCTTCTTCTATGCAGTCTGTTTACATCAGGTCTGAGTTGAGAATCTCTTGACTTCCTCTGAGAGCGAGACGAGAGAGTAAGTAAGAGCGAGAGGGAGGGCTCACAGGTGTGTGGATCTGTTTGTGTGAAGTGTGTTAAACAGCATGACAAGAATAATGCAGAGAGAGGCAAAAGGGTGAGCGTCATTTGTGAGTGTTGAGGGACACTTTTTAAAAGGCTTTAAGATAAAGTGAAGCTGCTTTCACAGTTCACATGCAGACACTTGTGTTTTTGAAAAAACGTTTTTAATTTCCTTAAAAACAGAAGTGCATATATTGACATTTGCTATAAAATTAACATTATATATGTGCTTTTGTATTCAACACTATTACTTTGTCCTGCTTATGGTCATAAATATGTCAGATAAGTAAAAAAAGTAATGTGACCAAGACAAATAGGAAAGAAATAATGTAGAAAATTGCAAGTGCAGTAAAAAATAAGTAATTACAACTGAACACACATTAAAATGAAGAGGAAAGTAAAATGTAAAATGCACAAATAGAAAACAATGTCAACTAGAGAGTACAAGAGTATGAGTTTAGTTTTAGTGTACTACATCATAAAAAAAATCACTTTAATTTTGTGTGCATTGACTTTAATTACATCTCATGGCACTTTTTTATGTTGTTTGTTTTTAATATAATCTACAGAATTGAATCGTGTCTTGAATATTTTTTAACATTAGTTTTACAATTTGTCTCAGCTTTTTTTTTTTTTTCTATTTTAGTCCTTTTTTCCTGAGGTTAAACAGCCTGTGGAATACACTTGGTCTTTGATCTCATCCAGAAAATGGGATTTGTTATTCTTCCTTTATTCATTCTCTCTCTCTCTCTCTCTCTCTCTCTCTCTCTCTCTCTCTCTCTCTCTCTCTCTCTCTCAGTTTTATTTTCTTTCCCTCATCACTCTTTTGGCTGGGCGGGACGAGTGTAGTGTCCTCATTCATTCTCACAATGCCCACTGCTTAGCAACAACCAATCAGCCCTCATATTTTTGGAGGGGCCCTCCAGCCAATCAGGAGTGCTGTGCAGTAACATTTTCTGCTCTTCAGTCCTATTGGAGAATGAGAACAAACGGTGTTGGCCCAGAGCATTGGGATGAGCAGAACTAAAGTGCCCTTAAATTCTGACCTCATCAGTGTTGATGTCTGGAGGGATGTGTTTTAACTCTCTTAGACTTGATCAAAGTGACTCCCCTCACTCTTAGTCCTGCTCTCTACCCTGCAGGTGCGTTTGCCCCTGTCCATTAAAAAGTTCCCTGGCACTTTAGCCGTGAAGTGCCCTGTGTAGACTTCAGTTCTTGTTAGCTTTAATTGCATACTAAGAACAAAAAGTTTGTGATAGTTTGGTGTTGCACAAAGTTTAATCTCCCAGTTCTCTTGAGCCCCTTTCACACTGCACGTCGGACCTGCAATATTCCCGTAACATTGCCTGGTCGCCTTCTGTGTGAAAGCAACCACGTCCCGGAATTGATTACCGAATTGAACCCGGGTCGGGGACCTAGTAACATTGCAGTAATCGATCCGGAACGAGCGCTGTGTGAACAAAAGCCAGATCTAATTCCGTATCGAAGTGATGACCAGCGTCAGTTAGTTCCTCACTTTCCGCGCTGACGCCGAGATCGTTTGCTTGCTTCAGTGAAAGTATAACGTGCCAAGCGTTGTCGACTCGTACATTACACGTCACGTGCTGATGTCACGTGTCGTTACGGGATCTTCAAGGGTTGTGTGTGAAAGCACGCACATATACCGGGTCATCACTGGCAGTGTGAAAGTGCCAAATCTAGCGACAAAGGGAACAATTACAGGAATACTTTACCCCTGTATTTGCCGGAATGGCAGTGTGAAATGGGCTTTGGCCAAGTGTAGACGTTATAGGCTTTAGAGTTTATAGGTCAAATCGCAATGGTAATAAATTCAAAATTATCTGCCTTAACAGATGATAAGGAAACAGTTTAGTTTAGGGACCAGTTCTCACTATTAACCAGATGATTATTAGCATGCCTATTCTTAACCTATTGTCTGTTTATTAGTGCTTATTAAATACATTTTCTGTATGACCATATTCTACATCAGTAATCCTACCCAATACCTAAATTTAACAACTAGCTTGTTAACTATTAATAAGCAAATAAGGAGTTTCTTGAGGCAAAAATCGTAGTTAATAGTTTATTAATCGTGAGAGTTGGACCTTAAAATAAAGTGTGACCGATGATAAAGAATTACTACTTTAAACTTAAAATAAATAAGTTATTTATCCATATTTTGGCATTATGTTGGCTAGTGGCCATGCTTCTTCTAAAATATTGCTAGTGCTAATATTGCTATTATCACTTTTGACAATTCCTTAGGTACTGAAAACATTCCTACCTACTTCAGCATTTAGGTATCCACAATATATAATGTAGGCTAACCATACATTAAAAGATTAAAATAAAACACTAATAATTTAATACCTCTGTTAAATGTAATTTTAGCAAATTTCAAAATGAACATCCAATTTTATTTAATACTGGTACATATAGTTGTAGGAACACATAGTATTGTATGGACCATGTATTGTTATTAGTTATAGTATTTATATTGGATATAATTCATATACATCTTATACATCATATACATCCATGTTAAACAAACTGGAAGGTTAAAGGAGATGTCTATTGTGCAATATAGAGTGATTGAAACCCTTGTCACTTTATGTGAACCTGTGTTTCATGCGTTTGACAGGGCTCTGGTGATCATCAGCACACTTGATGGGAGAATCGCCGCTCTGGATCCTCTAAACCAGGGACGCAAGCAGTGGGACCTGGACGTGGGCTCAGGATCTCTAGTGTCCTCTAGCCTCAGCAAACCAGAGGTACTGAACACAGTTTCTCACCACCTTTAAAATACACAAGCTAATGTTTAATGACCAGCTGTGTTCTGGTTAGAAGCATTAAACACTTTCTTGTAGTATTTTGCATTGTGATTCAACATAAGAAGGTTTTCTCCCCGAACATGCACACTGCACATGTTTGTCTGTGGTTTATAAGAGTTTGAGTAAGTGTGTGTCTGTGTGTGTGTTTGTGGGAAAAAGTGATGTTTGTTTGAACCTCTTTACCCCAGAAGAGAATGAGACATTGCCCAAAGGAAATTGAATCTGAAACAAGTTATACACACACACACACACACACAACATAGATCACAGACTCCTACTCTCTAGAGACTGAAGACTAGCCTGGAGGAAGAGCGTTTGGCAGCTATGCGCCTGTGCACATGCACACATTTACACAAACACATCGAAGCTACACTAAAAAGCTTCTTCTAATTAGATTTTTTACATTGTTACATATTTGTTTGATCAATGCTAAGAATTAGTGGTCATGATCTGTTTTTACTGTTATTAGCCCCCCTCCCCCCCACCATATCTGTATATGTGTTTGTGTATATAGCTTAATGAGTATGTTTGTGAGTGATAGTGTTGACCCCATGTCTGGTTTGGTGGTAACCTGAAATGCCTGGCTGCTGTGGGAGCAGCCTCTTCATTGGCTGAAATCTTCCTCTCCCCTCCCCTTTTACCTCTGGGTGCCTAGCAACCAGCCATTCTGATTGGTTCAGCTGGTGCCTTGCAAGGCATTCTGCTCAGTGATTAGAGCAGTCTGCCCCCTTCTGATTGGCCCTCGCCATAGCGCCAGTAGAAAGCAGTCACCTATAGCATGCCTCAACGGTAGAAGAGAGGCCAGCAGTAAACAGCATTGTCTGCAGAAACACGCTGTCCCAACATGAGGGGGAGGTGGGATGGAGGGAAAGAAAGAAAGAAAGATAAGAGGAATAAGGGAAAGAGAGATGAGGGGTGGAGAGAGGGAAGCCACTGACAGTGTGGTGTGAGTCATGCTGAGAGATTTGAAGAATGAGGTAATGCCTTATGTGTGGGATGATGTCATCCATAAGAATGCTGACCCCCCCCCCCCCCAACAAACACACCCCCTCTCCTATGTTAGTCTTTAGAGTGAACAGTTGTAATTAAGGCACATTAATCCAATGAGCTGAAAATCTGGTATGTCTGCACACTATTCAATGCGTAAAACCTTTTGTTTGTTTGATTGCAGCACTAAAGGGAATCATTTAATGTGTTTCATGAAATAATATTGCTGGGCTTGTGCTATAGACCAAGTTCATAAAGTCCTTTGAATCTCTGAAAACCATGCCCAGGTAACATTTCAGAAGAACAATGAAGAAAGAAAAAAAAGGAAAAATTAGGTTACAATTTATTTTACAATGTCCTTGTTAAACTGTAACATTACATACAGACTCATTTTATTAAAGGGATCTTTAACCCCCCAAAAAATCTGTCATTAATTACTCACCCTCATGTCATTCCAAACCTGTAATACCTCTGTTTATCTTTAAGACACAAATTAAGATATTTTGGGGAAATCCAAGAGCTTTCTGGCCCTCCCATAGACAGCAACACAACTACCACGTTCAAGGCACAGAAAGGTAGTAAGGACATTGTTAAAATAGTGACATGATGGTTCAAACTTAATTTTATGAAGCTACAAAAAAACAAAAAAAAAACAATTGTGTGCAAAGATAACAAAAATGGTTATTTTGTTAAACAATATCTTCTCTTGTTCCCTTGGTTGAACCACTGATGGCAAGAGTACTATTTTAACAATGTCCTTGTCCACATGACTACTTTTCTGGGTCTTGAATGTTTCAGTTGTATTGCTGCCTATGCAGGGTCAAAAAGCTTTTGGATTTCATCAAAAGCTACTTAATTTGTGTTCCGAAGATGATCGGAGGTCTTAGAAGTTTGGAACAACATGAGAGTGAATAATTAATGACAGAATCTTCATTTTTTTGGGTGAGCTACTCTCCAAGCGATCTGTGCTGTTTTTCAGTTCATCTGAATGGATGTACAATGCACCTGTATTTGACGTACTGTAAACTCTAGTGTGAAGGTGAACGACTTGCTGTCGCTTTGTCTCTCACACACACACACACACACACACACACACACACACACACACACACGCAGAGAGAGAGAGAGAGAGAATTGATGCGCTACATGTAAATTATATTCTTTGTTGTTTTTTCCTGTCAAAATAATGGTATTTCTTTAGGAATTCTTCAGCTTTTAAGAACTGCCAGGTTTTCAGGTAGTGGGCTGAGCTAATGCGCCAACTGCAATCTCATTGGCTGGCGCTCGCCTATTATCGACCCTGTTTTGATTTCAGCAAATCAGTTTGAGCGAACCCACAAAACCTGATTAATATTCATGAATCCAGCAGCTCATTAATCCTTAATAATTAGTTCTTCTTATTATAATTTGTATCATTAAGATCTTATCATTATTTTTTTGGGGGGGGGGGTTCCGCAATTTTTTTTTTTTTATTAAACACTGAATGACCAAAAAAGCACCATCACCAGTCCAGTGAAAATGACTTATATGCAAATCAAATATATATATCTATATAAGTGTGGTGAGTAAACTGAAACATTTACTAGCCAATGGCAGTTCAATTGCCAAGGTGTCCGTAGAGGGTTGTACTTACTATAGGGTTATCTTTAAGTGCACAGCTGTCAATTAGGTTATGGTCTTTTGGGCGTATGACTGTTTTAAATCACCAAATTATTTCATCCATTCAAAGACATGCTTATCTTATCATGCTTATGTTTTTGAGTTGGCAATGGATGGGATGAATAAGAAAGCAGTTCCTTCTTAAAGACAGAAAAATGAATAAATGTCTTGAAACCAAACTTCTGAAAATGTCTTGAGGTGTGGTAAGTAACCATGGTTTTAGCAGAATAATTGACAATAGATTAATTATTAAAAATGATGCATGCCCAAGGTTTAACAGCCAATGCGCTATGCATTATTGCTGCATTACCACCTCGGGTATGCATAATTTTGTAATAATTCAATTGGCCTGTAAAAATGTTATTATATTGTTTGAAGGTAAAATATATAACTTATTTATTTTAATTTCACGGGAAAGTACGACCCTGACATGTTCTTGACAGATTTTGTGAGATTTTCCTCAACAGCACAATGCTGTGCGAACCCTCAGTTCTTTGAAGTGTCATTTTGATGCGGCTCTTTTGCTTTCATTTTTTGGTATATGTCAGTGATGTCAACTTCTTAAGAGAGATGGCACTCCACTGATATCTTGAATATCTCATCTGCCATGAAAAAAGGCAAAAGAGCATTAGCGGTTTCACAATAGTGCTGTTTAGTCCTAAAACCCAGAAGAATATCGCCATTTTCTCTCAGAAATTTTTAGAATAAAGGTTTTCGATTTATGATTAAACGAGGTCTGTCAAACAGTTCTCATGAGAAAACATAACTATTTCAATAGTTGGTGATTTCAAATGAATTTGTATAATTTTATTTGTTCGAGAAAAACAAGCGATTTGTAAGAAAACAAGCATGAAGGTCCAACCCTAAACCTAAATCTCAAAGGGACAAAAGCAGATCGTACAAAACACACAAAAGAGATCATAGAAATACATCAAATACACTTGGCAAAATGTAAAACAGTTACAAATTGTCAGGAGAGTGTGTTTAACATCATGTAAAAGGACTTTTATTGTTTTCTCTACAACATGCTTAACCAAAGGCCTTTATACTTCCAAATCGAATAATTCTGAAACCTATATATTCCAGGTTGGCCTACAAATTGAAATCCCAAATATATTACATTAGGTAAACCGTAAATGTTTTGTTTTGTTGTTTTTCTTGATAGCATGTAATCTGTAGGCCTAATTGTGTTTATTTGATTTTAAACTGTATGTAGGGTGCACTAATGTGATTTTTGTACCAGGAAAAGTGTGAAATGATGTGTGTGGGAGACCGAGATTACCTCCAAACAGGGAAGGGAGAGGGGATTGTGCCTAGCGTGATGTAATGCTATGTGTCAGACTCTGGAGCGCAATCATCTGTGGGAGGTCATTGAGTACAGAGGGATATCCTGGCTACATAGACACACTTCATACTCGAACCTGCTGTGATCCCTTAAGACAAGGGCCAGACTGCCTTCAGCTAAATCTCTTAAATTAAATATGTCAAACAAGATTCCAGAAGTCATTACCCACAGCGGAACTAAGTATTTGATTCATGTTGGGCTGCCTACAGGCTTCCGTCTGATATCATGCCTATGTGTTCACTACTCTTAAATGAAAATGATGGCAAATTAGGAATTATCAAATTTAAAGGAAATCCAGTGATTGTTGCTCTATGTGTTCCAGTCACTGATCTATAACCGAGAATAACTGAGGAAATGTAAGCATTATTATAAGTAACGTACCATGTTTCTATTAAATTGTTATTATTTTAAAAACAAATTCAGTCATATTAAAAACATTAGGGCTGCTTTTAGCCTTATGTTGGAGTTGGTTCACTTTCCGGCAATGAAACTAAAAGTGAGTAATTAAATAAATTAGCACGATAATATGGTGTATCGTCAGTCTCACAGCCTGGTGATAGCACGATATGACTATTCCGTATATCGCCCACAACTGATTAAATAACAGGATCTTGATTTAACTATTGAGGCCCATCAAAACTACAGGCTCTGGGGCATTGTAAATGAAATGCACAAGCAGTTGACACCAGATTTGCCACTGAAGTGCAGCAAAGAGCTATGCCAAGCCAGATATCCCCTGTCAGTGAAAGCATTTTGAATACCAGGCTACCAGCTTGGTCCTTCAGTCTTCCATGGCATCCAGTGCATGAAAAAATAGATTTGAGCCATGTGTCTCTTTACTGAAGCTTCACATTTGTTTAAATACCAGGGCACACTGTTATGTGATACTGTAGAGGTTAAATTACACACTTTGTAAAAAGCAGCCAACCTTTAATTTACAGCTTGTAGTTAAAAATCTGGTCTTCCTTTCAAGGAACAAGTCATAAAACCTTCTTGTTGTGTAATAAAAATTAATTCTCTGAAAAGTCATTTAATGTCATGTTCTTCAAGGCTTCAGGAGCCTACTTTTTTGGATTTTGGGAATTATTATTTTTTAGTATAGTATATTAAAAATAAAGCTATATTAATAAATTTTAACCAGTTGTGAATGTATGTCAGTTCCTCTCAAGTTCACAAGAATGTCCTAGCAGAGTAATCACAGGTGTAGTTCATTAAATTAGCTACTGTATACTAACTTTTTTTTTTTACTTTCTTTAAAATAAATGTATTATATAATACAATAAATGTAAAATAATTTTGTCGTTTTTAAAACAAGTTTTATCCAATGCCATGAAATGCAGATTTTAATTTTTATTCTTTATGTATATATTTGTTTAAAAAAATTGCTTATCATTTTGTTTGATTAATTGAGACAAAGCAAAGGATTTTTTTCTTGCGTACTAGTTTTTAAATAGATTTTATGTTGCTAACACTGTATATTTCCAGAAGCGCTCTGTTACCGCTAATGGCATTAATGAAGTTCTGGACAGGGGCTGGGGTTAAAGTCATGCTCTTCTAATTGATTGGCTTTAATTGTTCATTGATTCAGGATGTAGTTGGCCTGAGGATGATTGAAGTCTCACCCAATGTCAGGATCCTGTAGAGCTGGAGATCAGACAAATAGATCACATGATGGATTAACTCAATGTAGCACAGTGATGAGTCATCAATGCAGCACACACACACACACACTCTTTAAACCTCTTACCCACAGTACCACTGCAGGCACCTCACTAGCCCTGCCCTCCCAGACGTGATGGACAGATGAGCTAATCCCTTGGTTGCTCAGCCAATCACAGCGGCTGTTTTCGTTTTCCAGGTGCTTGCTTTCTCATGTTGTTTCAGCTTCCTGTTGATCTATACCAGGTTTCAAGGTTAGATTTAGCACAACAGGAAGTCAGTGATCTCACCCCCCCCCCCCCCATTCACTAAAGTGTCTGTTTGAGCTGAGATCACTTTTTGGATTAGGGTCAGTTACAACATTCTTATATAATGGCCTTTTCTTTTCATCAATGTGTGTGTGTGTGTGTGTGTGTGTTCAGGATACTTGTACCCGTTTGTCCCCTTTTATCCTTAAGGACATGTTGGATTGTGTAACTCTTTGGACAACAGGAGACCAAGCGCCAAATGTTAATGGCATACAGTGTGATAATGCCACACACAGACTCTAAGCTGATTGGTCAAAGTCTCAGTGTTGTCTGTCCCCTTGTCTCTATCCATCATGATCTGCTCATTGTATCCACCCTGCTGCTGATGATCGAAAACGTGAAATATTTCCCAATATAAAAAGTCATGTGCCACTTTGATTTACCACAACAATCAGATCAAAAACATTAAGATTATTATATCCTCTTTCTGTTCATCAGATTTTTGGGAACAAGATGTTCATTCCCTCTCTGGATGGAGCTCTATTTCAGTGGAACAGGGACAGGGAGAGTATGGAGGCTGTTCCATTCAGTGTCGAGTCCCTGCTGGACTCCTCGTACCGCATCGGAGAGGACACTGTGCTTGTAGGTGGCAAGTCCCTCACCACATATGGCCTTGGCGCATACAGCGGCAAGGTAACTCAAACCCTTTTTTCCCCAATTGTTTTTCAGAACAATAAATGATTGATGTGCTGTTGTGGCACTATGCAAACTCTTTTATCATATAGTATCGGTTGTCAGCTTTAACCTCGCTCTCTTTTTCTCTGTAGTTGAAGTATATTTGTTCAGCGGTGGGCTGCAGTCGGTGGGGGGATGAGGAAGGAGAGCCAGAGGACGTACTGTTACTCCAGAGAACACAGAAAACTGTCAGAGCCGTGAGGCCTCGCAATGGGTTTGAGAAGTAAGAAATACCCACAGGCTCTGTTTATCACTTCACGTGACCTTGCTTTTGATCTCACAAATCATACAGAGGTAGATTGGATGCACGGTATGCTAGGTTGAATCAACATGCCAATAGTTTTGTGTTTTCCCTCCCTGTTAGATGGAACTTCAGTGTGGGAAACTTTGAGCTAAAATTCATCCCTGAGATTCAGTCCAACCTTAACTTTCTTGAGGGGGAGGCATCCAATGGGGAGTCATGGCGAGAGGTCAGACGTGAAGCACAACGCGTCATCCAAGAGGAGACGGACGCACAAACCAAAAATCATGCGCATCCAAACTCGCACACTCAGGTAGAGGGCTTAGACCTGGTCATTAAGGTTTCAGTGCCGGACTGGAAAGTCATGGCCTTCAGCACCAAACCAGAAGGACAGCTTATCTGGGAGCATCAGGTAGCGCAACTCAACCTGTTTTGTTAACATTTGGAGTCTCAGCTAAAATTTGTGGTTTCAAAATTTTCATGGTTTCTTCTATTCTTTCCATTTTGTGAAGTTTTGCACACCCATTGCCTCTGCATGGTTGGTAGGAGGGGGAAAGGTGACTCCCATTAGCCTGTTCGATGACACCTCGTATAACTCCCACACTGAGACTGAGACTCAGGAGGACGATGACATCATGGAGGAGGCCCGTGGGGCCACAGAGTCCAGCGTTTACCTGGGTAACACACACTTGGCATTTGTTTTACACACATGACTGTTTTTACACCTGGTATTAAAATTTGCATTGGCTGAACCAATTATTCAAGCTACATTTGGAGGGGTAAATGCTAACGCATCATGATGCATCCTGGGCTATATATATATATATATATATAACTAAAAATTTGAAAAGCCATATTAGAATTTAGTTAATACAGCTGCTGAGCTAAAACAAGTATTCTATTCATTTTGCTTTTTATTGAGTACTTTATTCAGCAAGGATACATGAAATTGTTTAGAAGTGACAGTAAAAATATGTTTGGTTGTAATAATAGTTGTTTGGAATAATGATCCATTTCAAACAAATGCTGTTCTTTCTGGTCATGAAAGAGTCGTGAAAAAATATAGCTTCCACAAAATTATATAAAATATATTAAACAGTATAATGGATTTTATTACTAATAGCTAGTAGTAATAAATAATTATTGAGCAGCACATTACAGTCATTTCTGAAGGATCATGTGACACTGAAGAGACTGGAGTGTATATATCAAATTTACTAAAATATATAAAAGTATATAAAATGTATAAAAAAAAATGTAAATTGAAAACAGTTATTCAAATAGTTATTTGAAATTGTAATTTACTGTATTTTTGATCAAATGAGATGAGCAACACACTAGACATCTTTCAACAAAAAGTTACGTTGGTGGTGTATGCAATCCCTAAATTCCTTTACAGGAGATGCTTTTGGGACATGTGAATTATTATTATTATTTTTTTTAAGAAATAGAGGCATGTCATGGGAAACTAAAACGTTATATCTCTCATTAAAGGAATGTTTCAGGGTCAGCTGTACCTCCAGTCCTCTGTGAGAAACTCTGAGAAGTTCCCATCGAAGCCCAAAGCTCTGAACGGGTGGAGCAGTAACACCGACATGATTCCACCACCTACGGTCAAATGGAAACCCCTTATCCGTAAGTATATTACAGATCATCAACACAAAAATAAGAATGTACTCAAGACATTGTCATGTTGTCAATAACACTTGCCCATTTCGTCCTAGACTCCCCTTCCCGTACTCCAGTCCTGGTGGGCTCTGAGGAGTTTGATAAATGTCTGAATAATGATAAATTCTCTCATGAGGAGTACAGTAATGGAGCGCTGTCAATACTGCAGTATCCATATGGTAAGAACAACAGTCATTCAGTCATTTCAACACTTGGTTTGAGAGACTATTTCAACTCATCACCTTCTTCTCTATGTAGATAATGGATACTACTTTCCGTACAGTCCTCGTTACCGTAACCGGCGCGATGAGACTGCAGTGAGTGTTCTGCTGAAGAAAGATGGAGAGGGGTCACCGGTGAGAAGGAAGGACCCTGTGCTGCTGCTGCCGTGGTGGAAAGAGATTCTGGGCACCATCATCTTCTGCATCGCTGCCACCACCTACATCGTCCGCAAGTTCTTCCACCCGCCCACAACATACGTGCGGGTAAACAAAAACTCTCAATATACACAGAACATCTTATGTGTTTTATAGTGTCAAATGTCAGTGAAAAGTCATGCATGTTGCTCTGTTTGAATTCATCTGTGCAGCAAAGAAAGGAGTCTGAGACACAGTGTCAAACTGACAGCAAGTCTGAACTGGACATTACAGATCCCAATGAAATTGTTGTCGCAGAGACACGTCCTTGTGAATATGTTTCTAGGTATGTGAGCATGCATTTTTAATTTTATTGTGATGTTAATGCTGAGTTGGGGGTGTAAGATGGTTGATTATTATAACAATTAATTTTTGATGTTAATAATGAATGGTAAATCCAGATTTATTCATTTTTTAGAGACCAACTTAAATCTGCATTTACTATTCATGGTTTCTGTTTCTGTTCATGAATAGTTACCAATTAATAGTACATTTAAACAAATTAAGATCATATTTGGCATCAATTCATTAAAATATGGATAGCAAGCTATAAATGTTTTAAGAAGAAAATATTTCGTAATTACATAAAAATCGTAATTTGAAATGAGCTACTTTTATGTTGTAGTAACATTAATGATGAATTAATTCATTAATGAGTCACAAATAGTTTTGTTGATATATTTTTAGTTGTTTGTTTAACTGAACCATTTGTTATAGATGAGGTCTGGTTTCTTTCGAATGAAATAATGCCTATTTTCAAGCACCCTGCATTTGAAGTTACTTGACGTGTCATAACATTTGGCCAAGTATGGTGACCCATACTCTGAATTAGTGCTCTGCATTTATCCCATCCTAAGTGCACACAAAAGGATGTGAACACACACCGTGAACACACACCCGGAGAGCAGTAGGGGGTTCCAGCTCAGTCAGGTTGCTCAAACACATTTCACTGCCATTTGGTGCTTCTAGAAGTACCTTTACCTTTAAATGAACTAACCCTAAGTAACAAATGCAGAATTACAGTTGGAGTTCCTCTTTTAAATAAGGAAATTCAAACTCATTTCCTAAAATAGTTTACACTTGTTTGCACATGATGCATTAGAGACTTGCAGTTGCTGAATGTGGAATGCACAGATGGCATCATGATCATATTTTGCTTTTAAATTCTCAAGGGTAAATGCACTGCTATTATGACTCAAGTGCTCTTGCTGTGCAGTTTGTTTGAGTTTGATTGTTTTCAAGTGACGTTTTAAATGACTAATTTATACCGTATGTAACTGTTTTAATAGGCTTCTCTGCACGCTCTGTTGAGCTCAGTTGAACGCCGACACGCAGCTGTTCTATTGTACAACATACAGTGGTGATTCAGATCAGCAGAACAAAGTTCACAGGATTTTTTCATAACTGATTTGTGTTTGTGTACATCAGATACTTGACAGACTTCGAGCCAGTACAGTGTTTGGGACGTGGTGGATTTGGTGTCGTGTTTGAGGCACGCAACAAAGTGGATGACTGCAACTACGCCATCAAGAGGATCCGTCTACCCAACAGGTATCAATCGACACAAACATGCTCCATTATAAAATATCCATCGGGGATACAGGTGTGTGTATGTTTGTCTGTAATGCTATGTTTGTGATTGTAGGGAGTTGGCTCGGGAGAAGGTCATGCGAGAGGTGAAGGCTCTAGCTAAGTTGGAACACCCAGGCATCATCCGTTACTTTAACGCTTGGCAGGAGAGCCCGCCCCAGGGCTGGCAGGAGGACATGGACAAACGCTGGCTCAAAGACGCAAGGTACAAAACATGGCCTTGAACTGAAATCTGGTGACTTTTGATAAATACTGGGTTGTTGCGGTCATGAATAGCCAGAGAATTTCTGGGCTGGTAAAAGCCTGAAAAATTGTCTATCGAATAAACATTTTTAAAGTTGGGTTTAATTCTCCATTTCATTGCGAGATCTCCTAAATATGCATGTCAATTTCTATTAAAAGATTTTTCAAAATGGCAAAATAGTCTAAAGAAAAATTAAGTTGGACCTGTTGGCTGTCATTATCTATAATTTTTTTTTTTTTTTCAGATACAGTAGTATGCATTAAATGTTACAGTACAGGCATTTATAATGTTACTTTTCCAAAAAGAAAATGCAGTTCTTTCGATTCTTTTTTTTTTTTTCTATTCATCAATGAAAACATAAAACATTAATCCTTAAAAATAACCGTACATTTTATCTACAAAAATATTAGGCAGTAAAAACTCAACATTGATAATAAGAACTATTATTATTAATTAGGTGCCAATAATTGAGAACCAAAATAGAATATTAGAATCATTTCTGAAGGATCATGTGACACTGAAGTCTGGAGAAATGATGCTGAAAATTCAGCTTTGCATCACAGGAATAAATTACATTTTAAGATGCAATAAAATGAAAACTTTTTTTGCTTTAATTTATAATATCCCACAATATTTTTAACAGTGTTTTGGCTCAAATAAATGCAGCCTTATTTCAAAATCAACATCATAATTTCCGACTTTTGGCCTGTAGTGTAAATATATTTTTAGTATACACGGTCTGTCGGTCCAATTAAATTATTCTCAATTTATATTTTGACTATAAAAATAAATCTGGAAGTGAGGACATAGCTTGAAGGATCCTGTTGTTTATTTTTTTCTTCAGCACTGCTGACTGGCTGCTGAGCTCTCCTGACCACATGGAGGCGTTCTCAGTCAAGGTTCCTGTGGCCACCCCTTCTCCGGTGGACACCTCATGCATGTCTGTGGCTGGGGGCGACACGAGTGTGTGCGTAGGGGATCAGGTGTGTGTGGAGGGCCTGGGGCTGGACAGTATGATGTCAGAACGTGACAGTCAGGCCATCCTGGAGGTCTCCGATTCTCCCCACTCCTTTGAGCTCTGCCCTCCTCGCACAGTTAATCACGGTGACTGCACCTCTTCCTCCTTCGACATCGTCTTCGAGGACTCAGGCTGTGAACACCAGGACAATGACAGTGACCTCAGCGGAAGTACACCTGTGCCACCTGCGTGCCTTTCACAGTCTGGCTCCAAACCTCAGCGTAGTGTGTCAGTGGGACCTCCCTCTTCCGTACCTTCAAGGCCCACCTCTCTGAGCCTGGCCCCCAGCACCCCCTGTCCTGCCACGCGGCCCCCGCTCACACCTAAGGTCTACTTGTACATTCAGATGCAGCTGTGCAGGAAGGAGAACCTGAAGGACTGGATGGCTCAGAGGTGTCTGCCTGAGCTCAGGGAACATGCTCAGTGTCTGGACATCTTCCTGCAGATCGCAGAAGCTGTGGATTTCTTGCATAGCAAAGGACTAATGCACAGAGATCTTAAGGTTGGTTTTAAAAATGAAAATGTGCTTGCTTTGAGGGGTTTTCCAAAGCAAACTGCACTTCATTTTCTTTTCTTTCTCTTTCACTTTCTCCCTCAGCCATCTAATATCTTCTTCACAATGGATGACGTGGTGAAGGTGGGAGACCTCGGACTGGTCACTGCCATGGATCAGGAGGAAGATGACGAGGAGCTGAGTACCCTCACACCAATGCCAGTCTATGCCCGTCACACTGGCCAAGTGGGCACCAAACTCTACATGAGCCCAGAACAGGTCCGTTCCTGTCACTCACTGCACAAACTGCTCACAATTTAGTGTGAAAACTGCTGGTGTTTAACACACAACAAGCCAAAGGAAAACGCTGGCGAGAGTTAAACATCATAAAGAAGGGACCTGAGTCACATTTACTGTAAGCATTTGAATGTCAAAGAGACTTAACGTGGGCCAGTTAGCAACCACATAGCAATAACTGACTCATAACAACATCCTGGTAACCATCAAGGAGGTGACATTTTTATGGGCAAGCACCACTTACAGTTTTATTTTGATGTTAAAAAAAAAAAAGTATTTAAAAACTAAATTTATTTGTCCTGTTTGTCTCTTCTTTTCCCTCTGTAGCTGTCTGGGAATTCTTATTCTCACAAGGTGGACATTTATTCCCTCGGCCTGATTCTTTTTGAGCTGCTCTGTCCATTCCGCACCCAGATGGAGAGAGTCAGGGTAAGACCATTGCTCAGATTTTTGTTTTTGAAAGTAGTCTCTTATGCTTACCAGCTGCATTTATTTGAGCAAAAATACAGTAAGAATTTTAATATTGTGAAATATTTTTACAATTAACGTAATTGATTCCTATAAAACATTTATTATTAAAAAAAAAAAGTCTTTCACTTTTGGTCAACTTGATTTGTCCTTGTTTAATAAAAGTATTTCTTTCCAAAAAATAAAAATAAAAAAAGTGTGAATGCTAATGTACTCATGTGAATACAAGAATAAAATGTAAGAGTATAAAGTATTTTGTTACATCGAATAAACCTCTAACTGTTTTTCTTTCAGACCCTCACAGAGGTCAGAGCCCTGCAGTTTCCTGCTGCTTTCTGTAAAGCCAATGTCCTGGAAGTAAGTTTGTTAGTGTTTGTTTGCCTATATTGGCAGGTATTTTGAAATGGTGGTGGGAGGTGGAGTGCAGGGACGTTACAATTGGGAAATCCTAAAGATGAACAACACTTCTAGTGCCCCCTGTAGGTGCAAAGTTACAATTACAACATCAACATCTCCAGTCGAAACTGATTTGACTCATACAGCAGCAGAATGCAGCTGTCAGACCTGATTTAGAACACTGTGTAGTACATTCCACAAATAGGATTCCAAACAGCTTTACAGAAAACTAAGCACAAATCTATAGGATACAGTATTGTTTAACCGCCATTTTCTATTGTGAGAATAAAAAGAGAGAGAGAGAGAGAGAGAGAGAGAGAGAGAGAGATATTTTGGACATTTCCAACCATAATATTCAAAACATAATTTTTAATTAGAAATATGCATTGTTAAGGATTTCATTTGGACAACTTTAAAGGGGATTTTCTCAATATTTAGAAAAAAAAAATTTTTTCACCCCTCAGATTCCAGACTCCAGATTCCCAAATAGTTGTATCTTTGAAAAATATTGTTCTATCCTAACAAACCATACATCAGTGGACAGCTTATTTATTCAGCTTTCAGATGATGCATAGATCTCAATTTCAAAAAAATTGACCCAATCATAAAGATTCTATATGATTTTTAACAGTGCTGTATAGTGATTGCTTTAGAAAATGTTATAATATTGTAAATTATGTATTGAAATAATACTGTTAATGTTGCTATGAATATAGCCATTGTTGGTGATCTGGCATTAAAACATAAATCATTAAATATGATTATGTTTGTGTTTCAGGCTCAGATGGTGCTCTGTATGCTGTCCCGAGTGCCTGCCGAGCGGCCAGAGGCGTCAGAGATCACCGAGGCCCCTATATTCCAGGAGCTGGAGGTGCCCTGCAGAATCCGACAACGCCCTCGAACATACAGCGCTTCATCTGCAGGACGACCGTCGCGTCAGATATCCTCCTCAAACTAGAACTCCCACTCAAAGACAGACACATACTGTGCCTCATCTGTGGGATGACAAACCCAACACGCATCATTCAGACACTACCCTACAGATCAATCCACAAACCTCTACAACTGGAACCAAACACATCGTAACCATAAAACACGCTGCCTGCTGTGCCGTTTGTGCCAAGGGCATTCGCTGATTTAAAATAAGCTCCCATCGCATTTCTTTCAAATCATTGTTGACCAATTCCATACTCCAGAAGCATTTGAACACTCCCACACACACACACACTTGTTGTAGGAGGAGAGTTGTTGTTTTTCGTGTGCTAATGAATGCTGATAAATGACCTGCCTTCGGATGCCGTTCACTCTGCATGTCTTAAACAGGAAGTCGTGCGACGCGTGCTTTCCAGTCCGCACGGACAATTGTACGAGTTCTTTTTCTCCTCTAATGTAAATAGGCTTAGATAATAAGCAACAGAGGCTTTGTGTGCGCACAAGTTCAGAGGCATTGTAGCCACTCGCTGATACGGTGTCAGTGGCTTAGGTGCACAGCACTTGATGAACGTGAGTCTGCGTGTGACTGAGCGGACGTGGGAATATTCAAACTGCCTTTAAGCTGGACTTTGAGACACAAATGACAAATTTGTGATGATGGTCAGTATGAGACTTAGAATCGAATGGTTTTGAAACGGAGACTTTGAACATCATTCTGTAAAATACTTCATGTCATTAGCAGCCAGAAAAGTAGTTTACTGTAGGTTAAATCATTTTGAAACACAAATTGTGATAATTTTCCAAAAAAAAAAAAAAAATGAAAATGAAAAAAACAATTCTGAATAGGAAGTGCTTTGACTAATTACACAATAAGAAAGGATACAGCTGGAGGAATCACTTCGACCAAATATTCAGCACACACCCTTAATTGTAACATATCAGGTAATTACTGATTGTATGATTTTTCTTACCAATTTTGATTAGGGGGACTCAATTTTCTTTTGTATTGATGGAAGTTTCTGTATAGTAACTGCTTTTTTTATAACTTCTGTGGACGATTTTCCTAAGAGTGGTTTGAGAGAATGGTGATAGAGTGGATCTTTATGGTCTCTGGTGATGGATTTGATCTCTGTGGATGTGCCTCTGCACCTTCAGGAGCCGCCTCTGTATGAATGTGAAAACAGGTGTGTTTCCTGAACGGGCTGTTATGCTGCAGAACAGACAAAAGATTATGACCTTTGACCCTTAATCATGAGGACTGCATCCTGTAATCCACGTCAGGGACCACTTGCGAACCCTTCAGCTTTTAACCTGTATCTGTGAAGACGGCAGCGAGTGCTGATCCCGTTTGTTCAGATCACTGTGGCAAATCCTTCCAACAGCTCTTTCCCTGCCTAATGATCTTCTCCAGTCTCGAGGTTTTATTCATGCTTGTTTCTTTGTTAATGTAGCATTTGGTTCTGACAATACTGTTCCTCCAGTGTTCTTCAGATGTTTCGTTTTTTTCTTGTGACGGTTGATATCCCAGTTTCATGTTCATGTTCTTTAGCCCAGCCATGTCTCCTGCCGTCTATGTAAATATGTTTATTTGTTTTTATTTATGTTGAGAACAAAAATCAATACGTTGGATTGGTTTGAGGTATAAATAAGGTATATAAATGCACTTCATCCAGTGGAGTGCGCTGAATTATTGTGACTTCTTACAAGTCAGAATTTAATAAACGTTCTATGATGTTTGTAAAGTGCTGTTTTTTTTTAATCATTTCCTGCTAGAAGACATGTTTTATATAGTCATCATGCTTTTGAAAGAATCTTTTATAGCACCGTGAAACCATTTTTTATAAAAGTTTTCACTTTTATTTTTAAAGTTTCTTCATGTTTTACATGCTGAATACAAAAAAAAAAAATCTTTTTTTTAATCATTAAAAATACACATGAAAACTTTAAACAACCAAAAAATGTTGACAACTTATACAAGCTAATCTGGTATTGCTCATGCATAACATTGAGTTAACAACAGTTTAACATAAACTTACCAAAGTGAGTTCAAAACTTCAGAAGTCCACATTGTATGATTACTGTCTTTTGTGACTAGTTCTACAATGCTCTGGAATGTTCCTGCAAGCACTAGAATATTCCAGAATGTTACAGAAACTTGTGGAATGTCCTCATCCTTGCAAAAGCAAAATTAGAACAAAACTTGTGTGTACTTAACCAGTGTTTTATGATTGATGATGAATGCTCTAAAATTGATCTGAACTAAATATTGATGCAATATGAAAATAAACAATACAATAATAATCATTACAGAAGAACTTTATATAAAAAATAAATAATTAAATGAAACATGACATTGTGTAGTAGCAGATATGATGGTTAAATACCACAAAAGGCCACAAGGGAACGCTGTTGAGCTATAGTTTGTTTATCTACTGACACGATTTTTGATACACCAGAATGTATGGAAATCTTACCACATACAATTTGATATGATAATAACTCTAAAAAGATTTGCAGAGAGTTATGCTTGCTTTATAATTTTTTATTTCCCGACCACGTAACCCCACTTCAACGGCATTGTACGTGTATATTATATTGTTTTATTCCTAAAAAATAATAATATTATTATTATGCCTAAAGTTGATATAATTTGCTCTAGGTCATTTATCCTAATTACTGGATTGAATTACGCGCTTCTTATCAATCAATGCGTACTTCCTCATCTCGCGTGAAATCTCGTCATTTCCGGGTGTCAATATGCGTCTCGGTCTGAAGCTCGGTCTCGGTAGTGCAGCGATAAGCATCGCTAAGATGTGAACGGGATGAAAAGATAAAACAATCTGCCTCCTAAACGAAAGCACGGGCCGCCGACAGCATCGACAACACTGTCATCCTTTGTCTCCCTTCATCCGCTAGTGACCAGCAGAGGATTCGCCTCCGACTGTCAGCCGTATCTGCGCGAATGGCCGCGGAGGTTCGGAGGGCCCTCGGCCGCGGCTGGTGTCTGACACTCGGCCTGGCACGCGGAGGCCTTCACGCTACCGTACTGCGATGTCTTCTCTTCATCACAGCCTTCAGCGGACTGGTCCGTCTATCCGCGGCCACGGAGGCGAAGGAGTGCGAAAAACCCTGCTTGAACGGCCAGTGTAACAGCGCCAGCGGCGTGTGTGTGTGCGAGCCGGGATGGGTCGGGGAGCAGTGCCAGCACTGCGGCGGCCGCTTCAGGTGAGACACACGCGGCTCTTATTCCCAGCTGATGCTCGTGACATTGACACCAACGCGTCTGATGCATGAAGCTCTTTCAGAACTCGCTGTTACTTTGTTCATAGCTTGGTTTATGTGTGGTGATATAAACAACGTATCATGAAGGCTCTTCTTAGGGAATTATGAATATATACGTCCTGCTCTGTCTGGCGCCTGATATGGTCGTCAGAAACTTGTCTTTAACAGGTTGCTTATTTTTATATATTTGGATAAATTGAAGCCCTCGAAGTTGTATATAGGCTCTATATAAAATATTTGGTGGGGGTCCAGTGAATAAAAGTATAAATGTGACCCCGGACCACAAAACCAGTCGTTTGTGTGTGTGTGTGTGTGTATATATATATATATATATATATATATATATATATATATATATATATATATATATATATATATATTATTATTATTATTATTATTGAGCTTTATACATCAACAGAAAATCACCTTTAAAGTTGCCAAAAAAGTTCTAAGCTATGCATATTATTAATCAATATTCATATATTTACCTAGTTTACAAAATATCTTCATGGCACATTATATTTTCTTGTTATCCTAATGATTTTTAGCATAAAGGGAAAAAAAAAAAAAATATATATAATTTTGACCCATACAATGTATTGTTGGCTACTTATGACTGGTTTTGTGGTCCAGGGTCGCAAATATAATTTTAACAGCTTTTTCAAACATTTTAGTAATCACAAAGGATAAACTTTAAGGTGTTGTCATCAATGATCACTTCAATCATTTTAATAAATGTCATTTAAATAGTTGAATGTTTGCAACCTGTGGGCGCCAAATAACAAATGGTTTGCAGGAGCCGATTGGGCCCTTAAAATTATGCTCATTGAAATGCTATGTTGAATATTTTGGCTGAATATTTCACTCCCTTGTCGTCAGTTATTGTTATAGTTTATAATGACGTGAGTTTGTTGTGTCATACTTATCTGGTACTGTAAATATCTCCATAGCAGTGGCTTAAAAGCCAGTAAACAGTATTATTTAATATAGTTTCATTGGAATATGAATTTTGCCTCATGCTGCTCCATCATGGGATGTGACTCACTGATGGGCAACGTCTGGCAGAGACACTGGCTACATTGGAGGCTTTGGGTCACGTGGGGTGAATCAGGCTCCAAATGGCTGCGAAGAGACAGGCAGACTGAAGCCAAATGATCATGTGGTGTCAATCATGAATCTAACGCGGCCACGCTGGAGGCAGAGACCATTCTGCCATTTCATCTCAGTTCAGGAATCTTCCTGTCCTGTTAATGACCAGAAGTAACGTCTATGGAACGCAGTCCTAATTCACTGTTTGCCCTGTTTTTCTGTGTAGATCTCTCCAAATGAAATGCATAATGGGCATTTTGTGCGTCATCAGAGTAATACATTAATAATATTTCATTATTTTGACACTCTTCACATGTTCCTTTTATAATCCGACTCTTGTTTTTATGTGGTGTTTAATCATTGACGTTGTGCAGTGATCAGACCCAGCTGATTACTAAAGGAAACCTACTGTGTGCAATTCAGTAATTGAAATAAAATATAAATATGTAAATAGCGGACAAAAAAAAACATAACACAAAAATGTGAAATATTAGCTTTTTGCAGCTACCTGTAATATGTTTGTTGTACTAAAACTAAATGTAAAAAATATAAATGCTTAAAAACAATTAAGAAAAGTGCAATAAAAATTACAAAGCATGTAATGAAATTACTAAAACTTCAACTAAGATTAAAACAAAAATATAAAGCCAAAAGCTATTTTATAATAGCACATGAATAATAAAAAACAACACTAATTGGATTATGTTGGATGTTTAACTTTTAATATGGAGGGGCTTTGTGTATGAGACGTGTTGTTTCAAATCAGATGCTTTCCTAGTATGCGGAAAAAAAAGTACACAAATATAAAATGATGTTCAAAACAGTAGGCAAAAAGTACCTGGATGACCTACTCTTCTGAGGTGTGCATTCGGTGGTTACTTTACTGTCCCATGAGGCCATAGGAGAGGATTTGTGCAGTGAAAAGTCGCTATAGACACTAGTAGGTCATGGGACGTTAACATGTGGTGATTGTAGTATGTCTGAATTTTTATAATTTTTTTTTAATACTACCTAAATTTGTTCATACTATATAGAACATACATTTTTAACTGTTGTGAATTATTGGAACTTCAAATGTGGTACTTACTCCGTACGTGATTTTGGATGCAAGTTTTACATGGTGCCGTGCTTAACGGTGATTCCAGTATAAATGTTTTACAATGCTTCTTGAAGCTGACAAAGGTGAAATCATGTTTTTTGGGTGTTGTTTTTTTTTTCAGGATTTCAAATAATTTGGGGGGTATCATGGTCCATGATATGTAACTATGGCAATTCTTCAGTGTCCCAGTATTTTGTAGTAACTCCACACTACTCTTTATGAGTGCAGTTACAGTAGTCCAAAAGTAAATTGGGTAGCTTCGTCTTAGAACATTCTGATTTTATTTTCTTCTATTTAATATGAATCTATAAATAGAATTCTCTCCCAGAAATCACAGAAAGAGAGGATGTGTGTCCTGTATGAAAGCCGTGATGTTGCATGCTGCTTATCCTCTAATTTGCGGCCCATTCATAATTCTGTAACATAATTATGAGCAACAGGATCTGCTTTAGGAAATGACCTTTTTAGTGCATTATTTTGGTGAAGTACAGAACCCTGACTGTTTCCCCACACCAACCACAAACACATGAGTCTATTCCTGACCGGACACCACATTTCTGCTGAACATCATCTGATGGTGTGTGTTCTGTTCAAGCGTGCAGTAGCTCACGCTAAGTGCTCCGTCTCCCAGCAGCTCCGTCTGCACTTAGCAAGTCGAATTCTCAGTAGATCCAGGTTCGAAATCAATTATGGCAGACGGGCATTTCTGACATTCACTCGGCTGTCTTCTATCATCATAAAGGCTGAATGGAGACAGCTGCCAAACTGACAAGAAAAAAAGCAGCTCAAAACAGCTCAATTATTCTGCAATCTTTTGCCCATTATTGAACCCATGTGCTTCATTTGAGGAAATGCATGATGGGATTTTATTTGTTAATGATTCTAATGGGACATTGTTGAATGATGATCTAATTGGCTGGGTGGAAGATTGCTGTGCTCTGTCGAGAATCGTGATCTCGGGTGTGTGTGTGTGTTTGTCACAGCTGTCTGCTGGAGAGTGTATGTGCAGCTCCCACAGGATTGTGGGTGTGTTAATGAACTGTTTTTCACTGATAACAAAGCACCTTGAGACTGTAGTCCGGGGCTTAGATACCTCGTCACCACAGAACGCAGCGGAGCTACGGCTGCCACACATAAACCTTATTCTACCAGAGTAGGAGTTTCTTAGATTCCGTATAAAATGACAGCATGTTAAAGGGATAGTTCACCCAAAAACAAACATTTTCTCATCCTCAAGTTGTTCCAAAGCTGTGTGAATGGCTTTCTTCTGTTGAACACAAAAGAAGATGTATTGAAGAATGTGTGCAAACAAACAGTTGCCAGTAGTCATTGAGCCGCTTATCCCACAGAAATTACCTGGAACAATTTGTCCCAAAAATTTTTCCCAAAACCTGTTGCTGTCTGTGTTTCCATCGCGGTCTGAAGTTCTGAGAAGATTAAGCAAATAGTCTGGTGACGTAGGTCTGTGCACATTTCTCAATACAAAGGACCCAGATTTTGGGCTTGCACCCTCTGTAGTTCCGCATTTCATGAGTTCGACTCGGGAGTGTGATCTCCTGCAGACGGGACGACTCAAGTCCGGTAATTCTGCCAACAGCAGCGTACTTGATAACATCAGTCCAGGCTACTGCAATTTTCCTCACTGTATTTACAATAAGATAAAATATGATATCAGACACCCAATGCCTCTATTCGGTTTTGTTTAAACATATTAATAGCCGCAGAAATGTAGTTCAGGGAACGTACATACATTACAATGAAACCAAATATATCAAACATTATTGCCTCTCTTGATTTTCATTTGAACTTATTAATAGAATAAAGACCAAAGATAACATGTTAGATTTACCCAAAACGAATGACATCTTCTGTTGAACCCATACCTGTCAACATTTGGGCACCAAAATACAGAAAGGTGTCAAAAATGACAGTTTTTATGTATTCTATTATATTATGCTGCGTTATTGATATATTAATTTAAACCATTATTATCAAACAGTTATATTCATTTAGTAACATAAATATTGTCTGTTATTTAATTTGCCAATTACACTTTCACTAAGGGCTGTTAAACTTGCTTTTCGTAATTGTTAAACTGTAGGTGATTTTATATTTGTCTTTTATAATAACCTGTCACTTTAGGTGTGTGTGAATGTGTGATTTGATAATGCTGTGTCTCTCATACACAGGCTAACGGGACCCTCAGGCTATCTCTCGGATGGACCAGGAAACTACAAATACAAGACCAAGTGCACATGGCTTATTGAGGGACAGTGAGTATTAACTGTCTTTCTCAGATTAGAGGTCTGAACGTTAAACCTGAACCTGGCCTGTTAACAAGACCTTGTGACCTCACCTGACCATTAAGATTACATTTTACATTTTGGCTTAACTCAAAATCGATTAGAGATTGATTAAACCCCATTTGCATAATACATATCTTGGTTTTTTACAAATTTAAACCATTTGTCAGGTCCTGTATGTTTAGGGTCATGCAGCAGTACTCTATATCAGATACTGTCAGATATGTTTTTGTGTGGGTAACGCTGGTTGTTTTCTTGTCAGGCCGAACTCAATCCTGAGGCTTCGCTTTGAGCACTTTGCCACCGAGTGTAGCTGGGATCATCTGTATGTGTATGATGGAGACTCCATCTACTCTCCTTTACTCGCTGCCTTCAGGTATTCTCATCATTTCTCTTTATTTCTCTGCATGTGGTGTAAACATGAGGAGTGAGACGGCCAGGTTATGACCTGTTAATCCAGGATCAGATTAGAATACGGGAGTTTCCACATGAGCCGCTGTGCTTCTCCAGCTTTCAAGCTCCTTACACCACATCAGACACGGCTTTTGAACACAAGCATCCTGTGTGAACGTCCTCTAGGAAATACAACTACGCTCTGGTGGAAATACCCTGATATATGTGTTATCCATGATTAATTGATTCTTCAACCAAAAGTGTTTTAGAATTGGATCAAGTGTGCAGCATTTGACTGGTCGTGTGATCTTAACATCGTAGCATTATTGTATTTTATTTTTAAAGAAATTTAAACTATTTTTTTTTTCAAGTATGTGTTAAATTTATAAAAAGTAAAAGTAAAGAATTTTTAATGTTAAAATATTTTTATTTGAAATAAATGCTGTTGTTTCAAACTTTATAAAGTTTTTTTTTTTTGTGAATACATTTTTTTTTTTTTTTTCAGAAAGAATGCATTAAATGACATCAAAACAAAACCGAAAACCATTATTCTAATTTGTAATAATATTTCACTATAGTACTGCTTCAATGTATTTTTGATAAAATAAATGTCCATGGTGAGCAAATTTTAGAAACAAAAAAAAAATTGCTAACACCAAAATGTTTATTTATTAAAGTGGAGAAAAAAATTATAAT
This sequence comes from Carassius gibelio, assembly GCF_023724105.1. NCBI lineage: Eukaryota > Metazoa > Chordata > Actinopteri > Cypriniformes > Cyprinidae > Carassius > Carassius gibelio. Next base: position 15,946,456 of record NC_068408.1, on the reverse strand, counting down.
AGTCACCTGATTTTTACGATTTTAAGGTCAGTTGCATAAAAATTATTTAATGATGATAGACTGGTCTACAAGTCTTAGTATGAACTTAGATGGTGACTCTGATAGTTATTTGACAGAACATCTACAAAACCTAACACTTAAAAAAAAAAGAAAAGGAAAAAAAAAGACCATTATGAAGAAAGTACACCGACAATTTCCTAGAGTACAATTAAACAAGACAGCACTGAAACGATTAAATCTGTTGGTTTCCCTGTCAGCAGAGGTATGAAGTATTCAGTGTTCTTCTCTTTCGTGTTCCAGTGGTTTGATTGTTCCTGAGAGCTACAGCAATGAGACTGTGCCAGAGGTGGTGGCACCATCTGGTTTCGCCCTGCTGCACTTCTTCAGTGACGCTGCGTATAATCTCACAGGCTTCAACATCTCCTACAGGTAAGCTTTAATTCCAGACGGATGCTCACAGCTGTGCTGTAGTTCTGTTCCAATACCTAGTGAGCTGCTTGCTTTGACAGCGATTTAAGGCATTGTTGGCACGCTTCCATTACAACAACTGTTCCAGAAGGTAGACAGCAACATTATGCTGTCAGCTGCTTTATAAGATACCTCAATTTTGTATTTATGCTAAATCAGTGAAAACCAAGATAGCTGACGGACTGAAAAGTAACTATAGAAATTGATTTGGTTTAATCAAAAATAGACCACTTCAATTTAAATTTGACAAAATATGCACACAACTCATATGTACACTACAGTTCACAAGTTCGGGGTCAGTAAAATTTAGCTTTGAAAGGTAATTTTGTAATGTTACTCAAGATTTTTGTTTCAGTTAAATAGTGCATCCTAGTTTCCACAAAAATATTAAGCAGCACTGCTGTTTTCAACATTAATGATAATGAATGTTTTTTGAGCACCAAATCAGTATGTTAGAATGATTTCTAAAGGGTCATGTGACACTTTTTTGATTTACTTGTAAACAGGCTTGTTACCATGTTGGACTTTGAAACTTTAACCCTAAATTATAACTTGTATAAAAGTTTTCCTGACCTATGAACATTATTTAAGACTGTGTGTTTATAAGGAAGGTGTTTTGAAATCACATTTACATGGCTGCTTTTGAATGGCCAGCATTTTTCTTTGTGGATGCATAATGGTGTAGTCACCCCTTTCACAAGCTGGGACGGTCTGGTTTTGTTGCCCATGGCTGTTGAGATGAGATGTGAGGATTCTGGGTAATGTTAATGTGTTGTCCACCCAAAATGGAAAATTGTTATAATTTGCTGTGTGTAGTCATTTTCTAACTCTTACATCATTCCTGTGTGACTTCTGTTGCTCTGTGGAACACAAAAGGAGAAGTTTACACTGCTGAAGTTTTAAGTCAAGTTTGGTTTGTTGTTAAAGCCGCTTCAAAAATATAGTGGAAATGTTGTTTCACCCAGTCTCTATTGCAAATCAAATAGACTATGTATTTCACAGGATGAATTGCATTCATACATATACACTGAGCCTTACATTGTAAAATTAATGTTTTTGTAAGAAGTCTTTATTGCTCACCAAAACAGTAATATTGTCAAATATTATAGTCATTCAGAATAACTGTTCTTATTTGAATATGCTTAAAAATGTAATTTATTTCTGTGATGGCAAAGCTTAATTTTCAGCAGCATCACTCCATTTTTAACCTGATAACTGTCACTCACGTTTTTGAAGATAGATATGAATGTGCATGATACAAACCTAAATTTTTATATTTCATGACTGAAAACATTTTGTAACATGATTTTGATGTGCCATTTACATGGTAATGCAATGTCTGATTTTAAAATGGGTTTTGAAGGATGAATTTTGAGATTTTATGTTTTCAAGTGATATATAACTTCTGATGATTTCTAAAATGTGATAGAGAAAAAGGCAACGAGGAAGTCTTTTTTTTAAACAAAGGTCAAAACTCATTTTGTAATGTAGATTTCTGAGGGTGCACTGTTGTCATAAATTGATCTATTACTTTTCCTACATATTTTTTAACAAAACATATTGGTATAATATATATTTGGGAGTCTTAGACCTTTCCAACGATATATAGTTTGTCAAGATTAGATTAAATTTGATTGTAATATAGTATAGTCAACGTAGGCGTCCCGTATACGGGACGGGGTGACATTTAACAGGTTAAATGACACAGGATTCTTTAGAAATCATTCTAACATGCTGATTTGATGCTCTATCTTTATTATCAATGCTGACAACAGTTGTGTTGCTTAATATTTTGGTGAAAAGCATGATTCTGTTTTTTCTCAGGACCTTTTGAAAACAGAAACAGAAAATTCTTTTTTGTAAGCAATATATATACACTGTAATATTACCAAATGCAGTACAAAAAACAAGCGTAGGTGAACATAAGAAAAAGTCAGACGGATCTGGGAAAAACCCGAGTGAGTAAATGCTGACCAATTTGGCTGGAGTGTCCCTTTAAGGCTCTGTGTGCTAGAGAACAGGAGCGAGAACAAGAAAATGCAGGTCAGAGTAATTTAAGGAGAGCGGGACAGAGGAGGCGCAGATGTCTTTGACCTCTGTGTCTGTGGCAGGGATTGCTCATGCAAAGACCTGACGGTGACTGCGTTTACAGGGACCCAAAAAAACACTGGAGTGCAGTATCAATAGAACATCAAACACCAATCCTGACACACACTGCAGACACTCACAAAAGCGGGTAAAGCTGAAAGACTGATGCCAGACTGCCTGTTATTCTCTTCCCGTGTTCAGCTGTAGAGGGGAGTGAGCTGCCTACTAATGCGGCTGTTCAATAGAAATAAACCGTTTTCACCTCAATCGAGCTCCTCCCTCAGTTGCTTATTACATACCTTCGAGCTACAAAAGCAATTATTAACTTAAGATGAAGTTCAAACATTAACCAAATGTCTCATGAACGTTTAGATTTGATTGTTGTAAATTCTTTATGGACAGGGCAATGTGACACGGCTTTGCAGTTCCGTGTGTCGCTGAATCGGTGTATGCAATCAAGATATTTTTAGCCTTGACTAAATGTCCAGTGTGTAGCCAGACACTGTTTTATAGGGGAAATGGGCAGACAATATTGGCAACATCTAATGTCTCCTGACTACAATGTCTAACTGTGAACTGGAGAAGGTAAATGCCCAAGCAAACAGTGTAACAATAGGCTTCCATGAGGTGTGGTGGGTGCAAGAAAATCTGTAATTATATCAGGGCTCTTGTCTGTACTGTATTACAAAAGTTATGTATGTTTTGTTTTAATGTTTTCATGGCTGATATCACTTTTTATTAATTTATGTATATGTATAATTTATGTATCTTAGTAAAACAGTAAATAAACAATAGATTTATAGTATACAATTTATTTTCAGTCATAAAAATCCTGTACTGGGAATATTTTTTTTGTTGGTTTATTTTTATTTTTTATTTTTAATAAGCATGAAAAGTGTTATAGCATTCATATTTAGTATTTACTTTGAATTAACTTTTTATATTTTTATGTTGCATTTTAGTTTTAGTACTTCATTTAGTTTAGTACGATCATTTGAAATGTTGCCTTGGCAACTAAAATTTCTTTGGTTGTCACAAAATCACAATTATTTAACCGGTCATCACATTTTCCATGACTGTCATAAAATCCTAGTTAAGTTAACAATAACAACACTGTTCCTGAAACTTGTAAACATGTTGGCTCTATCAGAACTTTGCTTTGGTTGAGCAGTCTGACATATCAACTTCAGTCTTGGCCAATGGCGTGGGGCTATCTGAAATCTGTTAGCAGGAAGTAGTTGTATCAAACAATGGCAGACCAGAAACGTTCCTCATTTAAGCAGTTCTGCCAGTAATGCAGCAGTTGCACACATTTTGGTTTTGGTCTAGTTTCTCAATACAGATGTGGGATTTCCTGTTGTATTGACTTCTCTGTCTTTCTTCTCTACCCAGGTTAAATTCCTGCCCCAATAACTGCTCCGATCGTGGGGAGTGTCGTGTGGGGAATTCCAGTGACTCTGTGAGGTGTGTATGTGAGGACGGCTGGAAAGGAGAGGCCTGTGATGTGCCCTACTGCTCCTCTGACTGTGGCTCCCCTCTGCGGGGACAATGTGACCGCACCACCAAACGCTGCCAGTGCAAACCAGGATGGCAAGGTGAGTTGTCGCTTGGCTCAAGCGTAGGAATGACAGTAAGCTACTGTACAGTCATGCTTCTTCTGACTTACAGTTCATTTATGAACGAGATTGATGCATTTCATGACTGGATATTGAGAGTTAGTTTGATGACATCATCACGCACTGCACACAATGTGAATTTGGTCAAAGAGCATTGATGTTTACTTTTAGCCACTATTGCTATGGTTACAGCTGCTGTTCACAGCCACCATGAGAATGACATGGCATTAGTTATGTGTACAGTATATGAAGAGTTTCGTTGCAAAACGAGATATATCCATTTTGAGAAATGTTGGTTATTTGACATTATTATTTAAGACATCAACAGTCAAGTTCATTCACAATTTTTTGTACATTAAACTATTACTTGAGCTCAGTGAAGGCCAGGGACACACTATTCTTAAATTCAGGATATTATTAATTTTATTTTATGTCCATAAATAGTTCATAAATAAGTCAAAAACCATGCCAAAATGCAACATATTTATCTTAACATTGTCAAACATCTTAAATTGGTTAAAATATATGGAATAGTATATACAAAGACTGATTAATAATAATAAGATTCTGAGTTAGTTTTGGCCAGAACATACACAACATAACATTATTTATTTCTTTTTTTTTTTTTTTTTTTTTTTGCAAAACGCTATATATCCATCCTTAAACAGCTTCGGGCTATTTGTGATTAGTTACAATTTAGATAAGCAAGATTAAGTTAGTTAGATAAACGACTTGTAGTTTGTTACAGAAAGAGTGGAGGCTCCTTCCACACCGCTGCTGAAAACCAAACCTGTATGATCAGAGCAGGCGGAGCCGCGGTGTCACAGTTCTTGTCTCGGTTGCACCGAGTCCGCGACACAAGCTCGCCTCGCCCCGTCATATTTAATTCATTATTTCACTGTAATAATAAGAATAATAGCTTATAGAGTTTATTGGTTGTTGTGAAAAAATGATGATTTTCTATAGATGCCTTCCTCTTTCTCCCAACAGCAGCTGGAATGGCCGGCTCCAATCCGTCATCATCGATAACGTTAGCTTGACTCTGAAGCTTTGATTCTCTGACTGCCAGACCGCTGTTGATCAGTGACGTAGCCTACGTGACTTACAGCTCGCCTACAGTATAAACAATAAAATGGTAAACATTTTTTAGTTAGCCTATTGAACCCTTTTTTTAAAAATACATATTGTTTTGATATTATCGTTAAATCACTGAGCAAACTTGGAGCACTTCACCGGCGGTGACTCTCTCCTCGCGTGACATCCTGAGCTCGCACGGCATCCTGAACGTTCTATAGCCTAACCTATCGCACTTTGTAAAGAAACTGGGCTGGTGGATATCGCGTTTTGTGAAAAAATACATTTTGTAGTAGGCTTAAAATGTACATTTTAAAATCTTATTAATTGCAGCAATTCACACATAGATTAAGGTACATCTGAACAGGGATTTCCAATAATAAAATCCAAATGTCAAAAAATGGTGAACTCTTCATATACATTAGCGGCTTGAATACTGTATGACATTTAAGGAAGTTGTTTAGAAATGTTTTGTAATTGACCCACAGTACTGGGAATTTTGGGGGGGGTTCACTAACTGTTTCCTGGCTCTCTTCCTCTTCTTCTCTCTCCGGGCTGAGGAGAGATCTCTCGGTCTCGATCTCGCCGTCTCTAGTGTTGTTTGGGTTTGTTTGAAAGACGGGACTCTTGTCCCAGGGCTGTATTTTGGAGAACAGCTTGTGTTATTGTACTTTGCTTGATTGTGATCAACTCTGATAAGCCAAATGTGTAAAAATACAGGTACATACATTTATAAAAATGTACTTTTTAGCCCACAATTTAAGATATGTTTTGCCAAAAGGTTAATATGTAAGGTAAGCGAAAATGGTTTTGTAAGAACCAGTAAGTTTGAAACTTCAGTGGTTACTGTAGCGAAATTGTGCCTTGTTCATCATTTATCCTTGTACATCATTAATATATGCACCTTCTCAAATGTCTTTTAGCCTATTTATTGATTTTGATTTTTACTCTTATCCCGAAACCCAGATTTTAAATTTTAACTATTAAAAATCAAATATAAAAATGACTATGATAATCAAAACAAAGAGCAAAATAATAATTAGCCGTTTCTATATTTATAGGTTGAAACTAATCTATAGCGATTTTTCATACATGGTTATTGAAGAGTTGTGGCGTCATATGATTTTCATTTTCATATGAAAATGTAAAAAGGTTCATATTATAGAACATTGTTGTTCCGTTCCTAATCAAGCTGCTATTAAAAATGATTCGATTTGATGTGTTTAGCATGCATAAAATTCTAGCTATGAAATTCAGTAATTCACCTTTAGACTTTGTCTTTGTTTTTTTAAGTTGTCAGAGTCAAAAGGCCCATTTTCAAAGAAACACCCAGTCACTCACAGACTCTACTGGGTTCACCATCTCAAACTCAATAATTATTTGATTCTATGGCAGTGCTTATTATAACATTTCAAATGTACCCACAGGAACTGTGCAATATTAAGAATAGTGCACCAGGTATAATCGGCTACAAAAGAAGGCGTATGAAAGAAATGTGTTCCTCCTCACAACTGCTATTTTGACTATGCATTACATCACAAGTTTGAGGTTTCATTATTGTGAGATTCTAACTTGTAATTGCAAGGTCAATGAAGACATTGTGGTAATTATGAAGAACTAAACTTCAGTTTTAGGGCGAGCACTGCTGCCAGGAGGTCTCGCTCCCTTACCTGAGCTCTGTCCATCTCCGTCTCCTCTCCTCTCTTCCTCTCTCTCTTGTGGAAGTGTTTAATCTGTGAACAGCAGGTTGAGCCATGCTGACTCAAGTTTCAAGTTCCTCCATGGTTTCCTGTGATGTTCTATTTGCAAGCACAGTCCTTTAGTGTATCTTTAATTGGATGGTTTTATAATTCTGTAAATTTAGTAAATTAACAATTTTTTTTTAAATGGTTACAAATCAAGTAAATTGAATGAAGGTTAACTTTCACTGTTTAACTACTAAAGTTTGTGTGTTTTAGGCCTGGACTGTTCAATAACTGTACCAGCAAATGTTTCCTTCTGGACACGTGAGGAATACAGTGGGCATGGCTTGGCGCGGGCGTCCCATAAGGCTGTGGTTCATGAAGACGTGATGTGGGTGATAGGTGGACATGTCTTTAACTATACACACTACCAGATGGTGACTGCGTGAGTACACACACACACTTAACCAAGACGCACTGGAGGATAATAACTTTACATGCTTACACTTTCACTTTCCATTCCTCAGGTTCAACATCTCCTCTCAACGCTGGATGTCGTTAAACCAGTCCGTCAACTATGTACCTGGACGCTACGGTCATTCTCTCTCCCTGCATGAGGTTTGTTAATGAATGACAGCTTGTTAAATGGTGTTCTTCATCAGAGTCTATTGTATTTATTCCCTACATGCACTGAACTGAGAGCTGTTTCTCAAAAACAGTGATTTTATAAATTCTTTATCTTTGTGTGCATGTATGCAGGATAAAATCTACATGTACGGTGGGAAGATTGACTCCACAGGAAATGTGACCTCAGAACTGTGGGTGTTCCACACGCGGAACCAGTCGTGGGTTCTGCTGAATCCGCAGGCTAAAGAACAGTATGCCGTCGTGGGCCATTCTGCACACACTGTCCATCTCGACGAATCGGAGCCCGTCATACTGGTCGTGTTCGGACACTGCCCTCTTTACGGATACGTCAGCCAAGTGCAGCAGTACAGCATTGGTCAGTAGTGCACAGGGCTGATCATTATGAAGACTACAAACCTCATCATTTAAATAATAATAGTATATTAAGGAATAGTGTGAATATCACAGTAGTATTAGTTTATAGTTTTAAAAAGACCCTAATTCAGTTTCATCTCACAAACATGACCGTGTCAAGTGAATCATTTGGGTGCTTCAAACGGTCGTCTGTTTTTGAATCAACAACAGTATTTGATAAATATGGGATTGAATCTGAAAATGTGATAACTGACAGTGATAACCGTAGCTACAGATCGGACAAAAAAAAATCTCATACTGTATGTCAAAATACATCTCGCTTTCTTGTGACAACTGCAAACGCAGTTTTTTTTTTTTTAAGAAGAAAAAAAACCTTTTTGTATCATTTTCTTTATATATACAGGTGCATCTAAAAAAATGTGAATATCATGGAAAAGTTCTTTTTATTTTTTGTAATTTAATTCAAATAAGCAATCTTTTAGCTGAAATATTTCAAAAGTTTTTTTGTATTCTGATGGTTATGACAACAAAAAATCATTATCTCAAAAAATTTGAATATTTTCTCAAAGATCAAAAAAAAAAAAAAGGAAAGATTTGCAAAACAGAAATGTTCAAGATCTCCAAAGCAGGTTTAATTATGCACTCAATACTAGGCTGGAATTTTGGAAGAATTACTGCTTCAATGCGGCGTGGCATGGAGGCGATCAGTCTGTGGCACTGCTGAGGCGTTATTGAAGCCCAGGTTGATTTGATAGCATCAGCTCCTCTGTATTGTTTGTCAGATGTTACTTATCTTCCTCTTCAAAATACCCCATAGATTCTTTCTGAGATTCAGGTCAGGCATGTTGGCTGGCCAATCAAGCACAGTAACATTATGGTCATCAAACCACTTGGAAAGTCCTTCTGCAAAATGAAATCAGTATCTCCATAAAGCTTGCCAGCAGATGGAAACATAAAGTGCTCCAAAATCTCCTGGTAGATGGCAGCATTGGCTTTGGACTTGATAAAACCCTATGGACCAACACCAGCAGACGTCTCGGCACCCAAATCATCACTGACTTTAGAAACTTCACACTGGACTTTGGATTCTGTGCCTCTCCATTCTTTCTTCCAGACTCCAGACCTTGATTTCCAATTGAAATGCTTAATTTACTTTCATCTGAAAAGAGGACTGGGGACCACTGAGCAACAGTCCAGTTCTTTTTCTCCTTATGCCAGGTGACGTGCTTCTAATGTTTTTTCTGGTTCAGGAGTGGCTTGTTTCTAGGAATGTGACGGCTGTAGTCCTTTTCCTGAAGACGTCTGAGTGTGGTGAACTCTTGATGCGCTGACTCCTGCTTCAGTCCACTCCTTGTGAAGGTCTCCCAAGTTCTTGAATCAGCTTTTCCTGACAATCTTCCCGAGGCTGTTGTCATCCCTGATGCTTGTGCACCTTTTTCCAACACTTTTCCAACACTTTTTCCTTCCAGTCAACTTTCTATGAATATATTTTGATACAGCACTCTGTGAATGACCAGCCCTTTCAGAATTGACCTTCTGTGGCTTACCCTCCTTGTGAAGGGTGTCAGTGTCAAACTGTCAAATCAGTAGTCTTTGCCATAATTGTGGTTGCATGTTCTAAACTAGCCCAAGGAGGTACCCAGTATTTAGATTCAAAATTAATAAAAGTAATCAAGCTCAAAATTTAATATTACATTTTTTTGAGATACTGAATTTTTTATTTTCCTAACCAGTAAGTTGTAATGTAATTTTATTACAGAATATCAAGATACATCTCAAGATTGAATAAAGAGTAAGGTTTGGCAAAAGTATTGAGAGAGAAATTTTTAGCTCCATCACCCAGCCCCTACTCGACAGATAAATCAATCAACTACTGCAACATCCTTCTGTGATATTTCTTTAATTTAGTTACTGGTCCTTGTTCATATACATGGCTGTTACACCACATTTTCCTTTTCAGCATCTTGCATCATGCACATTATGTTTTTGAGATAGCTTATGAAAAACTATTAAAAAAAACAAACAAAAAAAACAGCATCTTTTAAAAACAGGCCTCAGGACACCTGTATTCTGTTTCATTCAGTCTAGCTGTTTAAAAGGAAGGATTCATCCCATGTTGAAAGCACCCTTATCCTTTTCAGAATTGAGTGCTACCACGGACTGAAAGTCACAGTGAATAGTTGTGACCCAGTTCATGTCTAAAGAATCAGACCGCTAGGTACCGCAGAGACTTACTCTGTCATTCATCACTAAATTAAAATGAAGCCCCTTTTTGATATTAGTTTAGTTGGTGTAAAATGTTTTGAAGTTGGGGAAAGACAAAAATAGTGCAGATGTTTTCATGGTTCGTGTGTGAGTGAGAAACGGAGAGTGGAGTCAGGGCATGTTGTTTAGTTTTGGTTTCTAAAGGTAAATGGATTCCAATGTAGTTTGAACTCAACAAACAAAGCCCCTGCTAGGGAAAACAAGCATTAATTCGATTAGACTTTTGACTCGATCTGTCATCCATACTAATGTAGTTCTACCTCATGTGACACTTTTCCTGTTCTGGTGTGTTTGTAGTAATTGTGTTTACTCTACTGCCCTCTGCTGTTGTAATGGAAGAGCAACATCGCAAATATTGTTTTCAGGAGAACCAGTTTTGTTTGTTTCTTCACTAACTCTCATCCTGTACTTTTGCTGCAGTAAAGAACACATGGAGTGTTTTAGAGACTCGTGGGGCCCTGGTTCAGGGTGGCTATGGGCACAGCAGTGTGTACGACCCTCAGACCCGCTCCATCTACATCCATGGAGGCTATAAAGCATTCAGTGCCAATAAATACGGCTTGGCTGGAGACCTGTACCGCTATGATGTGGACAAGAGAATGTGGTGCGTTAAGTGACATTGCACAATTTAATGTAACACAGACTACTTTGCTTATGTAGCTTTTTTTTTTAACCCAATATTGCAATTAGGCAATTAAAAATACTACTAAATTTAAATATTACCTCCTTGATATCTGTTTTTATAGTGGTTGATTTAACAAAACAGAAATAGAATACTCTACCATTTAAAAGTTTGAGGTCTGTAATACTTTTATTCAGCAAAGATGCATTCAATTGACCAAAAGTCATGGTAAAGGCATGTGTAATGTTACAATTTTACAAAGATTTCAGTTTAAAGTAAATGCTGTTCTTTAGAACTTCTGAATTCTGAAGAATCACATGATCCTGAAGACTGGAGGAAGAATGCTGAAAATTCAGATTTGCAGTTAAAGGAATAAACTGCTAGTGTTTTAGTTTGTTTGTGTTTTTTTTTGTTTAGTGAAATGAGTTCAGCCTTGATGTGCATAAGACTTCAAAATCATTTAAACAATCTAGCCCAACCCATATTTTTGAATGGTAGCGTAGATTCATGGAGAAAGCTCCCAGATGGTGTGATGTACATGGTCTATGAGTGGTATGCTAGCATGCTACTATGAACATAGTCTGAATTTCTGTGCATTTCCCACTAATGATGTGTCTGATTAATCTGTAGGTTGATTCTGAGAGACAGTGGTTTTTTCCGTTACCTCCACACGGCAGTGATTGTTGGCGGGAACATGTTGGTGTTTGAAGGGAACACACACAACGACACCTCAATGAGCAACGGGGCGAAGTGCTTCTCCTCAGACTTCATATCATACAGCATAGGTGAGTACCAAACACCTCCTTTGTCACCTGAATGTTCAAACCACAAGTGTTCTGTACTTGAGAAAATGTGATGTTAGGTGTTGGTTTTACTTCTGCTCTGCACTATTGTTTAGCATTATAGATTATTAAGTTTTATGTGTCAGCAGCTGATCTGGCTGACCCAAAAAAAAAAAAAAAAAAGTGGATGATTATTGGGTTCCCAGTTTTCTTAGCTGTGAGATTGAAAAAAATAAATGTTCTGGTATGTGATTGTTTGTGTTGGTCTGAATTCATTCAAATTTCAATGTTTATCGCACCACATTTTCACCCTGAACTTACTTCTTAGCATGAATAGACCTTTTAAAATGAAATTAATTTGTGATACTTTTATATTGCTTCCATCAAGTTTTTGAAATTAGAAGTAAAGAATATAATTTACCTTCCAGCAAAATGATTATATTATATGATTATGTAGTGCATGTTTTTGTTTTTACTGTCGTTTGCCTACTTCTTAGAACTTTTTACATTCACTTACTGCATCCTCTCACGTATGGCATCATATTTCTATATAATATCGCTGTCTTTCGCTATACTGAACAGCAGAACACGTAATTGGATTTCTGTGCGTGTAGCAGCAAGCCATTAGAGACCGAAAAACACTCATCAGGGGGGCTTCTAGCAGAAGGATGCGTGATCTTGAAGCCATTATTTCATGAGTGACACATTTGAGTTTTGTAATCTCCAGGGATCGGAGAAATGTCTGTCTGGTGATATTATCTCGCTTTTCATTTAGATAATGAGCGATGCTATGATCTCAGAATAGACGCATTACAAGCACTTGATTACGGCGGCTCTTGAATGTGAGAATATCATGCGTGGGTAGAAATTTAGAGCGTCTTTGAGGAGTTTGTAGTGTCTGCATAATACACGGGAAGCTTCAAACATATCAGAAGTGTCTGCGTTGGCTTGTTTATCATTGTAGATCCATCCACTTCTAAATTCCCTTCTCTTGTTCTTCCCAAGCCAACTTCTGTTTAGAGATTCTGACTAGTGCTGTGGTAATCTGTAATTAAGTAGAGGCCTGTCTTGGCCTTGAGGGTAATTGCTCTGTCCTTATAAGCTGAACTCAATTACGCTGGCCCACACAAGGATGCTGAATTCGATTTGTCAGAGAGTTTGCCAGCAGGGGGCAGTGACTTGTCACACATTCTGCGCTAATGGCAGTCATTACTCTTCATGCTTCTCTTACTCCTGTTAGATTAACCACTAACTCCTTCTATTTAACATCTAGGAAAGAGATGATTTGATGATTTGATTGGGTCAGCTCAGAATATGCAAAGAGCTCATTTTACAAACCATGCGGAGAAAGATGCAGGGAACTGGAAACATTCAGTTTTATCCCATTTTGCGTGTTATTAAAATGTTACGTAGTTTTAAAGTGCAAGTAGAGGTGCCTTGTAGCCCCTGCACATCTGCACAGGTCATCAATTTATGTGAAGGTTGGACTTATGAATATTAATCGGGTAATGTAAATGGATATTACTGAGCAATGATTAGTCTTCATTAATATTCATGAGCTCTGTCTTCTCTATTCATATACTGGCAGCACTGGCTGAGATTCAATTTGTCTGTCGTTTTCTCTTTTCTAGCTTGTGATGAGTGGACTGTTCTGCCCAGTCCAGATCTTCACCAGGATGTCAACCGTTTTGGCCACTCTGCCGTGTATCACAATGGGTAATCTCAATGCTTTATACTGTCTGTGCTCAGTATATCAAAATATCCAACCGCATTTGTAATAATTTGTTTTGGATTAAACATAATGTGCACTGTTTTAAATGAATATTTAGGATGATTAACTCTACCGTTTTGAAGTTGGGTGTTAGTAAGTTATATTTAGTTGCACACATTTATTCAGCAAGGACATGACAGGAAAGACATAAAGGAATAAATTAAATTTTAAAATCTATTAAAATAGAAAAGTTGTTTTAAACTGTACAAATATTTCACAATACTATTTTTTTTTTTTAATTGAACAAGTGCAGTGAAAAAAATCTCACTCCAGTCTGTTCACTTTTGAACAGTAGCATAACATTGAACTCTACTGATTTTTGATGCATGCTTTTGAATTTCACCGAGAATAAATTAGACACTCAATTTCTACAATCAAATTATTATTATTTTTACAATAATTCACTTTCAAGGGAAGTCTATGTTGCATGTATTTAATATTCATTATCTGAAAATACTGTAAAAGCTATACATTTTTAATTTGTTTCAGAATTCTAGTCATGACCCTGTGTTATTGATAGAATTACTTTTTGCCTTGTCTATGTAAAATAGGTTTTAAATTCATATTATGACCATGTTAACCTATACTTTATACTATACCCATGGACATTTTTTTTAATGAAAAATCACCTGGGAGGAAAGTAGCCAGGTTCCATTTGGAATTGGATATCATATAACCAAAAGTTCATCAGCTTAGAAACCAAATCCACTTAAAAAAATCAGCTCAAATGCTAATAATTTGCACTGAATAATTCAAGTTATTGGAAAAAAAAATAAGAACATCATATTTTTGCTTTTAAACACTCCAGTAAACTTGTCACACAAGCTGTAAACAAGCTGTTTGATGTGTCGCAAACGGAGTCAAAATAATTTCCTCAGATAATTGACAGCATGCCACTAACAATTAAATTGTAATGAGTCCTGTTCCTTTTTTTAAAAGTGTTTCTATTCCTGTGATTTTTGAACGGTGTTGTGGTAAATATGAAGTCTATATTTAAATCTGCCTGTAATCTTCTTCTGTACGGATTAGTCAAATGAAGTCATAAAGCAGAATCATTATCCATAAATAACACGTCTCATTATTAGTGCTTCAGTTTGCCAGCTTAACTAACCACACTCATCCACACAGAAGACTATCTCCTGCGAGATTTTGACTGTGATCTGTATTCTTACCCATAATTCCCAGCGTCGTTGTCAGTGCCAATATGACCACTGAGTGACCCCTCTGTGGGGAGCTGTGGCACAGCACTGCTTTTGCTGTTTGACTTGTCAGTCTCATGCGCTTTATTCTTCTCTCCTCCTAACTTCTTTTCATGTTCTTCCACATTCGCACTGCCCTCTTCTTCCTCACCCTTCATACCCCTCCCTGTCCTCTCTCTGAGACACTCGAGGTTAATCTCTGTCTCTGTGTGTGTGTGTCAGGGTGATGTACGTGTATGGAGGTTTTAACAGCCTGATGCTCAGCGACGTGCTGCGGTTCACCCCTGCGAGCTGCGCTGCTTTCTCTGGGCAGCTGGAGTGTGTGAAGGCTGTGCCCGGCGTGAAGTGTGTGTGGAACTCCACTACCTCCACCTGTATGTCCTGGGATGAAGCGGCACCCCATGACACCGAGGGCTTCAGAAACACCTGCAGTCCCAGAGGGTGTAAGTGACAGGAACACAGAGGACGGCTGCTTCCTGTGTGTCTTTTAGAACGATTTAGTGTATTTAAGTTATGATTATTACTGTACGATGTCTTGCATTTTATGTGGCAGTGTCTGGATAACAGTATGCGTATTAGAAGAGTAGAATGATTTCTGAAGGATCTTGTGTCAGTGAAGACTGGAGTAATGATGCGAAAGTTATAGGGAATGTATCACTACGATTTATGAATTATCACTGAGAGTTTTCTTAACTTAACTGAGGGTTTTCCTGATCCTATTGCAACCGGCTGCTGGCTCCCATTATTGATTTGAAGTTTTTATGCCTTATGGGATACCAGCAGGAAGTATTTATACCACCAAGTGTTATTTTATTCAGAAAATTGGCAAAAAGGCCTAAATCCATGATGGCGCACCAGGCAGTAAGAAGGTTTGCACTCAATGAGAATGTCAGCTTTAGTTATTTGGCAAAAGCCAAGTCTTCTTAACTGAGTGGGACTCAAGTTTTTTTTGAAGATGTCAAGAGTTCAGAAATTATGGGTAATTTGCTCTAGATTTTTTTTTTCTTTTTTACTGTAATACTCTATTTAATTTCAGTCCAAATCCAAGTTACTGGATACACAGCTACTGCCACAGGCATTGTAAGCATTAATATATGTGTGTGCTTTCCAGATGCAGATGGTGAAAAGTGTGACCAGTATTCAGACTGCTACAGCTGTACAGCAAACACTAACAGCTGCCAGTGGTGCTCTACGGCCTGTGTGTCTGGTCATAGTAACTGCACCAGTTCCACGGTAAGACTCTTTTAAAAAAAAAAAAAAAAGGAACTTTTAGTTTACGAATTTGTAATACTGGAGCTTTGCTCTGACGTGTCTACTCTGTCTGCCGGTCTGCAGGGTGGGATAATGGAGTATGAGGCATGTCCGAAGGATAACCCATCCTTTGTGTGCAGCAAGAAGACCAGCTGTAAAAGTTGTGCTACAGATCAGAACTGCCAATGGGAGACGAGGAATCAAGAGTGCACTACCCTCCCTGGTAATAAACACATACATTGTTGTTTAACTGGGCCGTTGATCTTCAAATCATGTATCAAGCTCTTTGAAGTTCAAGAGCAAAGTCCTGTGTAAATAATGTGTTAGTCATAGTCCATTGCAAAAACAATGCTCGAATAATACAGGTTTAGAATAAAATATCTAATATTATTTAAATAATATCACTATTTCTGTTGCTGTATTATTAGTTAATTATTTATTAGTTATTTTTGTTAAAGGTCTCCATAAAGAATAAAAATAACTATCATTATTTTTTTTATCAGTAGTATATTATATTATATTATATAATATTATATTATATTATATTATGAACTTATTAGGGCTATTATATTATATGTACATATTAGGGCTGGGCGTTATATCATGATATGATCATCACCTGCTTTCAAACGGAGCTATTATTATTATTTATTATTATTTAATTTGTTATTTCAAAGGATTCCTTCATCATTAACACTCACAGTGTTAATGATATCACAGTTGCCATGTTTCTCATATGTTAATTTGGAGGCCTGATCAATTGCACCATGTTTGTGTTTTAGGGAATATCTGTGGAGAGAGTTGGCACCTGGTGGGGAACTCCTGTCTAAAGCTGATCACAGCCAAGGACTCGTATGACAATGCTAAACTGGCATGCCGCAGTCACCAGGCGGTGCTGGCATCCCTCACCACGCAGAAGAAAGTCCAGTTCGTCCTCAAAGAGATGCACAACAGATCATTGCAAGTGAGTTTGCGGCACACTTTCACAGTCTTTGTGACAAAAAGAAAAAAACCTCATGAAGAACAATTTTGTCATCTGGGGGTTTATAAGGCACTAGTCTTTGTGAAGCTCTTTACACATTATATTGAATATGAATTGTCCTGTGTGCTGCAGTCAAAAGCAGTCATCACTCCATGGGTGGGTCTGAGGAAGATCAATGTCTCCTACTGGTGCTGGGAGGACATGTCCCCCTTCACAAATTCCACGCTACAGTGGCTGCCGGGTGAGCCCAGTGACGCTGGTTTTTGTGGGTACCTGGCTGAGCCCACTTTTAATGGACTGAAGGCAGCAACCTGCGTCAACTCTGTTAATGGGAGTCTGTGTGAACGACCAAGTGAGAAAGATGCACATACACACACAACACTGACCAGTATACACTTGCCTTATATTACACTGTTGTTGTTGTTATAATCAGTGTTTTATACTAGATTTTATTTTTTATGTACATTATTATATATTTACGTACATTTATTGTATTTTTTTTAAAGGTTTTTATAATGATTTTGTTATAATTAGATTTTTTTTTAAAGAAATGTAAAATATAATAACAGGTTTTAAAATAACTGATGCCAGTAAGAAATATGCAGTAAAGTAAAATATAATAAAAAAAATGAAAATTAGAAAAATAAAATCTATTCTATTTTAAACCAGGACTTTGTCATTTTAATATATATTATTTTATAAAGTTTCCTTTATTAAATCATATTTGACAGTTTTATATTGGCAGTTGTTACCTGTAGTTGTTATTATATTATGCAGATATTTTTTTAACTATTATATATATATATATATATATATATATATATATATATATATATATATATATATATATATATATATATATATATATATATATAAACCTGTTATTGCCCCTTATTTAAAAAAAAAAAACTATTTAACATTATTTTTCTGTTGCTTATTGATGTGAGAATCTTTAAAGGATTTTTTGATGCTCTTCCCTCTTTTCTCTCTCATGTGTCTTTCATTCTGTCTGTTTCTCTGTCGGACTCTCTCTGTTCCTGCAGCGAATCACAGTGTGAAGCAGTGCCGGACGCCCTGTGCCCTGCGCTCTTCCTGTAGTGAGTGCACCAGTGGGAGCTCGGAGTGCATGTGGTGCAGTAACATGAGGCAGTGCGTGGACTCCAATGCTTATGTGGCGTCCTTCCCCTACGGCCAGTGCATGGAGTGGTACACCATGAACAGCTGCCCACGTATGTCTGCCTCCCTTTAAGTTTATTCATGGCTGGCAGCCTGTTGTTTTCTCTCTGTGAATCGAGCACGTCTCCTGTTTATTGACTAGTAATGGTCAAAACTGTCATTCATTACTATTGACAAAAAATCAATACAGATTAATATACTAATAATAGCTTTATTGTGAAGGGTTCAGTTGGAGGTGATTGCACTGCATGACCCCTGTTATAAATGGAAGTATGTTTTTATTGTAGCGGAGAATTGTTCTGGCTACAAGACCTGTGGTCACTGTTTGGACCAGCCTGGCTGTGGGTGGTGCACGGATCCCAGCAATACAGGACGGGGCCAGTGTATAGAGGGCTCTTACCGCGGTCCAATTCAAACACTGTTCCACGCCCCTTCCTCTTCAGGCCCCTCCCTCATTCCCGCCCCTCAGCCAATGCTGAATGTGAGCTTGTGCCCTCTAGAGGGCAGCTACAACTGGTCCTTCATCCAGTGCCCAGGTAAATCTCATCTCACTTTTCTAAGTTGTTCTGCATGTTGAGTGGATAAAAGTATTAATGAATATAGTGATGCTAAATTGAACCGGATAACAAAATGTCAATTTGATGCTGATGTACTGGAAGCATATATAAAATTAAGCAACATTGTGACAGTTCCTTGATTCTGTTTGAGTACTTGATTAAAAAAAAAATCCTTGATTTAATTTTGCCCGTGAAGTGGAATTTTCCGTGGAGCAGAATTCATGAAACGCATTATTAGACCATTTTTCAAGGCTGCGTGATATATTAAACCCATTAAAAATCATAATGAAGCATAGTGCTATTGTGAGTTCAAACATTATGATTCAGTTAAATAAACATAGGCGATTCAGGTTTAATATATGCACTTGAATTATTTACGTGCATGTAGTAGGGGTGGGCGATATCTCGATATTTAAAATATATCGAGATATTTTTTAAACACGATATGGATTTTGACATATCGTATATATCGATATATTGTTTATATTCTGATTCCGCCACTTTGCTTGTTTGCCTTCCCTGTGCTGTGCTCGCCCCCGCTCGCTCGCCCCCCGCCTCCTTGCTTTTGTCCCCTCTTACCTTGCGTGTAGAGAACTAGTCAAAAAAAAAAACAAAGACAACTGGCTCCATTATATGGAGATACTACAGTTTTAAGGCGTAGGGCGAACGGCAGGCAGATGTCTACTGTAGGGCCTAATGAAACGCGGACGGAATCGCGGAATCCAGTCATAAAAATGGAATTTACAGTTTAACGCGGAATGTCACGGAATTGGTCAAATTTTAAATGAATTAATCAAAAGTCGGTCATGCACTTACATCAAATCGCGAAATGGACTAATATCTGCAAATATTAACCCGGAAAAGTCTATTTAAATATGAATCCTGCATGTTCTGCGTGTCTGTGTCAACGAATGGAGCAGAAGCGCGTCTTCATTCATTAAACACTGAAGCTCGCATAACGCTCGCGCTGATTTCATTGTCTTTCCTCTCTCTAAATAAAGACGTGAACACATGAGGAACATCTCCAGAACTGCACTAGAGAGTCACTTCATGAGCATCTGACCGTTTGATTTGAGTAAGACTAGCTCATATCACATCATAGACTGTGGTATCACATACACAGAACTGTAAAGGTAAACCCGTCAAAATAAAAGTATTTGACAGAAATCTATTACTATTGTACAGCAGAATGTAGATAGCCCACTACTACTACTATTAAAATGAAACGAACATAATTTTATAAGGAATAATCACACAACATTTCTCCCATGTTTTATTTTTAATAGTAAATCCCCTTTGTTTACCAAAAAATAAAGTTTGCTTAATTTTAAATAATTAAAAGATAAATTAAATGAATGTTTTATGCCTTCATGTGATAATCAGAAAAATGTAAATACACAGAATTTCTGAAGGGAAAAAAAACATTTCACATAAGGCTATTTTAAGAATTGTTTTTAACTAATTAAGTTGTTTTTATGCATTTAAATAATTGCACATGCTAAAACACAGAATTAGGTAACAATAAAACATATGGTGAAGAAAAAAATAAAATGTTTCATAGGCCCCTTAACATGTAATATTTGCCATATTTGTTTTTGCAGTAGTTTTTTGGGGGTTATTTTTCCTGTAAAGATATCGAGATATATATCGTATATCGAGATATAGCAAAATATATCGAGATATATTTTTTGCTCCATATCGCCCAGCCCTAGCATGTAGGTTAGGTACTGCTCCATTAATAGTAAATGATGATCCACACTAACTATTATCAATTACATGTGAGAAGCATCTCAAACTCCATCATGTATATTGTTGTGAATTTGGGTTTATTATAACCTTCATCTGGGAACGCAACGCATGCCATTTCATGATGTGTAAGGTAAATAATTTATAAACCTACGCAACACTGGAGAATGCATCATCATTTCAATATGCTGTTGTTCATTGTGATTTCAAAGTAAAAGTTTAAACCTTCAATCGGAGTTTACACATTTTAATGTCCACATATTCAAGAAATTGCAGCGGCTGTAGCATGTCATCAAGAAATGACCAAATATTGAATATTAAGTGGGCATTTGAATATAATATTGTTGAGTCCATCTTAAAGAAGGATTAGATTGCGCATTTAAGTGTAAAAACAATCGTCAAGCCATTGGTGCCTTCTACTTCTAGCTCGTTTTTACTTTGTTTTTCTAGTACTGATCAGAGTTTGGCAGAATTTTTTTTTTTTTTCGATTAATCGTTTTTTTTAAGTGACGTCAATTCGATATCGATTCTCAAAAGCCGTGAATCAATCTTTTCTGATATTTATTTCAGCAAACATTTAAAAGAAGATCTGATTAATCTTTTCATTAGTCTTCTCCATTAGATGTCATCCTCTTATTGACCTTGCACAATGTCACAACAGAAAGCCTGTCATTCAGCCTTATTCAGTGCTTATCTTGACAGAGATACTGTTGACAAGAACCAAGAACAAACCGTGATTTGCAAATGCTCAAGTAAAATTCTGTAGTAATACTACAAATCTGTGGAAGCATTTGACATCACGCGTAAAGGCGCCATAATATATGCAATGAATGAATGACTAGCGGATGGTGCAACGCACTGTTTACACAAGTGCGGATGACGCTCACGGTATTTTCAACCCCTGTCATCTCACTATGATGATATTAATACAAATTTCATCCCCAGCTGCTCTGAGAGTCACTTAATTAGCATTTTGTTGTTTAATTTGACAAAACTACCATCATATCACATACACGGCAGCTGCAAGGTCCTTATGGCAAACCGTCAAAATAAGTTTCTTTAAATGTGAAGAAACTGTCAAAAATATGACTATTTAGCAGTCTTAAGACTCAATGTGACAACAATGCTGCTACTACTACTAATAAATATTAATAATTATTTGTTAATGAATGATCACATTTGTTTTCTTTATAACAAGTTTTTACCAAAAATAAAAGGGTTTTTCATTTGACTTAATAGTAAATTGACTAAATAGTTATTAAATGCCTACATCTGATTTCCAGAAAAATGAAGAAGAACATTTGAAATTGTTCTGTTTGTTCCTCTCTCATGCAGCGTGCCAGTGTAATGGACACAGCTCTTGTGTCAATGAGAGCGTGTGTGAGAGATGCGAGGACCTCACCACGGGCAAACAGTGCGAAAGCTGTATCTCCGGCTACTATGGCGATCCCACAAATGGGGGCAGCTGTCAGCGTAAGTCTAAACACCAGCCCAGGCCAAAACACAGTTGACTTCTGCTGCAGGTTTGATAGGGTCTTAATTTTATGTGTGTGTTGCTCATTTGCAGCTTGTAAGTGCAACGGCCATGCCAGCATGTGTAACTCCAACAATGGCAAATGCTTCTGTACCACCAAGGGCATCAAAGGAGACCGCTGCCATTTGTAAGTGTGCTCACACACACACACACACACACACATACTCTTTCTGCCTCAGTAACATGAGGTTTTCTCCACTCTGCCATTAGAAGTAATGTGGCAAATGTATGAGGGATAGCTTATCGTTATCTTGTCTATATCAAACACTGTTCTTTATAATTCTACATATTTTCACTCGGTTTCGTTCTGTCCCTCAGGTGTGAGGTAGAGAACCGTTACCAGGGAAACCCTCTGAAGGGAACATGTTATTGTGAGTATGTCAATGGAGCGGCTGATGGCTGTTCATCTGAGTAATTTAGTCATTTACAGAACTAGTCATTTTGTCCTTACCTGCCTAAATCAGACCGCAAACCGCAAACCTGTGCATGTGTCAGTCGGTCTGGAAAAATATCCAGGTTTTAAGTAATAGTTTTTCAATATTATCTTTTATACTTTTCCTCTTCCTCTCACACACAACTGTATCTTTATCTCTGACACACAGACACATTGCTGATAGATTACCAGTTCACCTTCAGTTTGTCTCAGGAGGATGATCGCTACTACACTGCCATCAACTTTGTGGCAACTCCAGATGAGGTGCGTTAACACTGAAAAAACAAGGCTGATAGTTTACTTTTTTTTTTGCAAACACAACAAACATTGAAATCAAATAGCAAACTAATTTGATTTGACGTGCAGTTGGACATCTGATGTCACGGCTTTCAATAGTTTTTTTTCTTCATGAATTTGTTTAGCAATTCACTGTTGAACAGAGGAAACAATACAGCATTAGGGGAGTTTACCAAGGACACATTCTCACAGTGCACCTATTATGTCCCTTTTTACAAGATGTAATATAAGTCTCATGTGTCCCCAGAATGTGTATGTGAAGTTTCCGCTCAAAATACCCCATAGATCATTTATTATATCATTTGAAAATGTTTATTTTGAGTGGAAGCAAAAACACGCAATTTTTGTGCCTGCATCTTTAAATGCAAATGAGCTGCTGCTCACCGCCCCCTTTTCCAGAAGAGAGCTGTGCCTTTACAGATTGTAACTTGGGTACTCTGAAAAAAACGAAACATCAGTTAAGTTTTGATTATCATGTCTATCACTCTAAAATCATGCGTTTTAAAGCCATACCAGTTTAAACTTCTGATACACTGTTTTCTGAGCGCACACATTCGAAGCATGTACTCAGAAATCGGCTATTACACGGCATGTGAGTACTAAACTAAGTTCTGTTTCATGTCTTATTGCACTTAAACGGTCAAATACACACAAGTTTGTTAAAAACAAGTTACAAAAACAGTTGGTTTTGTCTGTGAAGGCAAACTGCTGGGAAATAAACTGCATGTTTATATTAGATCTGTGTATTAAGTGATAGAATCTGCTGCTGTCTATGCTGATAAAATTACCCACATTAGCACTAATAAGACATTTCTTACTTGAATGCTGTTTTAAATGCTTTAGTCTGAAGATAAAGATGGTGGATTGTGTGCAGCTCACTCAGGACGGGGTCTCTGCTAATATGGCAGAGAGTCATGGGCGGGGCTTGTAAAATGTGACATCAGTTTTTACAGACTCTGCAAACGGCTTGTTCTGAGACACTGCTTATGATTTATGGGGACTTAAAAAAAAAAAAATCATACTGCTGATATGCCATTGTATAAAATCTACAGCAGTTTGTGGAAATTTTTGCTTCTATAATGTATTTGAAAAGTTGTGTATTTTTCTTAGAATGTTTCATATACTGTCATTTTTTTTTCGTCTGAATGTGTTTTTTTTTTCTTGCAGCAAAATCGAGACCTGGACATGTTTATTAATGCCTCAAAAAACTTTAACCTCAACATCACTTGGGCAACCAGCTTTGCAGGTATGGAGCCCAGACTTGTGTGAAACACATATTTCAAGCACATCATAAATGTGTTGTTTGTGCAGCTGAAACTGTCTTCCTTCCTGTGACCCTGCATTTCTTCCATTCTGAGCAGCTGGGACTCAAGCTGGTGAAGAAATCCCTGTAGTCTCCCGCAGCAACATAAAGGAATTCAAAGACAGTTTCTCCAATGAGAAGTTTGATTTCCGCAGCAATGCCAACATTACCTTCTACGTGTATGTCAGCAACTTTACCTGGCCAGTCAAAATCCAGGTGAGAGGAGTCCACACATTGAGTTCGGTGACGTACACCGAGAAAAATATGATGTCTGTGTGTATGAGCGCTGTGTAAGCATCAGCGAGGGTCTTTGTTTTATTTTGCTATCTTATCCTCTCCTTCCATCTGTAAATTCACAAAGGCCTTGTCCTTTTATATTTTCTCATATATCTTTGGCCTTTTCTGTCTGGTCTGGAAATGATTTGGCAGAACTTTCCTTTCCCTCCCTCTTCTCCTCTCCTTTCCTTTCCTCTCCTCCTCTTTTCCTTTTCCCCTCCTCTCTTCCTTTGCTTTGGAAAGTGATTTAACCTACCCTCCTGTGCTAGGATGCTGAAACTCAGGGTTTAGTTTGGTTGTCTGTCCGCTATTCTAGAGCACGTTCTCTCCTCAGCTCATGGAGAAAGGGTGAATTTCACACAGGTAACGCCCTTATCGTCTCTCGTTCGCCTTTCGATTCTCTAGCTGACCTTTGGATGCCACGTTTCACAGGGATTGCATGTGTGGATCCGAGCGCGATTGCGGGCGGAGGGCTTGCGCCGTGGTAGCTCTGGAGGACAGAGGGGTTGTTGTCAGGCATTTAGAGGAGAACAACAAGAAGGATTGGGCTGGTGAAAAAAACGCTGTGCTCAAAACCTGCTCTGTAAACATGGCAGGCTGAGACTGAGAGTGTCAGAAGGAATGTTAAGTTGAAACACATGGCACTTTGAGAGAGAGACTGAGAGAAGAGCCTGAGAGGAATAAGAGAATCAGAGAGATCAGCAAGTTCAGAAGAGGCACAATTCCAGCCTTCTGTTTCTGCCTCTTGTTTTCATTTTGCCTGTGGCCAAAGAGTCTGTGCAGCCTGTGTAGTTTTTGGCCAGCGGAATGGAAGCTTGAGTCAAAACAAGAGTATAGTAGGAGCGTTCATGTGTCGAGTTTCTGTGTGAGAATGTTATTTAAAAGCAGAATTTGGTTGAGCTTCATGAAAACATTTATAGGGTCACATATCAACCTCTAATCAAAAATGTTGCATGAATATTTTTTATTAAGAATTACATGATAGTGAAGTTCATTTAATAATACCAAAATGGATCCAGACATTTTACTTTGTTTTGCGTTTTTAAATTTACAATTAGTGTAAATGAATCATTACTGTACAGCAAATGCTGCAGCTGTATCTAAATACTGTTGTATTGAAGCCTGTTTCTGCCACAAATGAGGATTTTTTTTTTTTTTTTAAATCATAATAATGACAGTTTATATTGAGAAATGTTCTGGAAATAATGAGGAACTTTTTTTTTTTTTTTAAATATTGAGAAAAGTTCTCGAAAATAATTACCGTATTTTCCGGACTATAAGTAACACTTTTTTTTTTTTTATAGTTTGGCTGGTCCTGCGACTTAAAGTCAGAGTAGACACTAATTTTTTCTCTTGGTTCTAAATAAATGCGACTTATAGTCCGGTGTGACTTACAGATGTTTTTTTCCTCATCATGACGTATTTTTGGACTGATTCGACTTGTACTTAGCTGTGACTTATAGTCCGAAAAATACGGTACTTATTTTGTCAAACTTTTTTGAAATATTAAGAATCTTTCTCGAAATGACTTCTCAAAATAAGAAATGTTTTGAAATATTCTCGAAATACTGGCTTTTCTCGAAATGAGGAACTTTCTTGAATTAATGATTTATTTTCTCCTAATAATGAGAAATGTTCTTGAAATAATGAGAAACTTTCTCGAAATATTGAGATAATTTTTTCTCGAAATGAGGAACTTTCTTGAAATATTGAGAAACTTTCTCGAAATAATGACTTATTTTCTCATAATAATGAGAAATGTTCTCATAATAATAAAAAACGTTCTTGAAATAATGCCTTAATCCACGCATGTGCAATGCAAGGGTGATGGCAGGCTAGTGAGATCTGTTGGTCAAAGCCATACAGGACCTCAGCTGACATTGCTTTGTTTTGTAATCAAATAGCCATTTCAGATAAAATATCTGCATGTAGTCTTGTTAATTTGTATCACTTCCAAATTACTCTGCTCGTGGCTTCAAACATTCCAGACTAACCTGTTTTTTTGAAGAAATGAAAGCCATTACACAAACTTAATAGATGTGTATTTCGATAATCTATTAATTTTATCAGCTGTCCCTTTCAATCATCACATGCATACAATATTCATACATTAAGCCATCTCATTTCAAAAGCACAAAGCATTGTTGTCTGTTACCAAGGCAACCGCTTGGTCTTGGTCTTCTTGCAGGACAAAGGCTAAACATGAAAAAAGCTTAACGTGGGTTGAAGTTCAAAGACAGACTGAAGCAAATTCAGTGCACAACTTCATGATCATGCATACTGTATACAGGCATTCAGCTGGACACAAAATATGAATGCGTCCCAAAACTGTGACACTTATTCTATAACTGTTTTCTGTAGGAAAATATTTAACGTGCAACTCAAATTCTGGGATCTTATGCTTGCAGTAGATGTCGCAAAGGTTGCATTGCTCATGCATGGATTAAGTCATTATTTTGAGAAAGTTTCTCATTTCGAGAAAGTTTTTGATTTATTTGGAGAAATTACGAGATGTTAAGCCATCATGAGAAAGTTTCTCATCATTTCAAGAGTTTCTTAGGTATGAGATTTTATCCCCTGAATATTCATATATATATATATATATATATATATATATATATATATATATATATATATATATATATATATATATATATATATATAAAAATACTCATAATTACGAGACGTTTCTCATTTATTATGAATTAGTAAGTCGTTGTTATGAGAAAGTTTCTCAATATAATGAGAAATTAAGTCATAATTAATTACGAGAAAGTTTCTCATTATTATGACTTGCAGAATTATATATATTTTTTCTCTCAAAGTTGCGGGAACAGGCTTCCATACTGTTGAAATAACAAATTATTTATTAATTATTTTTTAGGCTTAATTGTCATTGTCTTAAATATGACTAAAGCTGCCATTGTGACATTTGTACAATTGTCGGGTTTCTCCCCCGAAGTAGCCTGTTACTGTACAGTGAATGAGTATGATGAGATGAATGTCCACACTTAACAAAAAAAAACAAAAAAAAAACAGTACTGCTATTCAATATACATAATCGCGTAATAATTATAAAACAACAAATTTTTAAATCATGATTCATAACTGTCCATTTTACAGAAGTAGTGTTTAAATGTAATGCCTTAGTGCAAATATGTTGGTAATTCTCATGCCCTGGTCATAGTTTTGATTAGAACCTGCAAAAGTTCAAACATTTCACAAGCTTAAATCAGATCAGAAAATTCCACATAACACGATTGAAATTCTACACCGCTTCCATGCCGCTCTCCATTGGAAATAACTGAGTGGTCTGTCATTTGTCGAAGATGGTGGAAAGGCAGGTTTAGACATTTTTGACAGGCTTTGTGAGATTATTACATGAGAGCTTTTTCATGAAAATACAGAGTGCTCAACTTTTAATTCTTTTTAGCCAGTTTAATGTTCAAAAACCATACATTTGTTCATTGGAGGAGTGTAAACTGTGGCTGTGTCATGTTTTCAGAACATTGCTCTGTTTGTCTGAGCAGCGTGACATGTCAACTTCTACCTCAGCCAATGGAAAGAGTTCGGGGTGGGACTCTCTGTTTGTTCAAACAATGGCAGATGGGGACAGAATGTAAGGAATGTTTGAGAACCCAAACTTCTGAATCCATATTTGAGTTTTGTATTTCGTAGTGGTTCAGAAATGCCACACTTCTCCTTTTATCCTGGGCTAGTTTCTACACGCTTATGTTCTGTCAGTAGTTATAGCAGTACATTTGTTCCTCAGGTTCAATCCTCCTCCACAGATCATTTCATTATACTAGTTAGCTTACCTTGGCAGGTGTACCAAAACGTTCTCTCCTTTTTGTTTGGATTGGGTAAGTCCTTAAAACACATGACAAACAAGCTATATATAGTGTTCACGTCACAAATGCCACAATAATGCCCATGTGAGCCACAGGTTGTCATGTGTGAATGACAGTGATAAGTTGGCGTGCTATTGTTTTATGGTGAATGTGTGTGGGTATCAGTACTGTGAGTCAGGCCCGTTTGTCTTTGAGACTGTGTGTCTGAACATGAGGAGGTTGTGGCGTGTGAGAGAGGCCGTATCAGCACACAGCATCTGCTCAATGAGAGCTCTGTGTGAATTCAGCCTCCATGCTGTGGATGTCTGCAATGCTCTCTTTTACCCTCTCCCTCGCTGAAAATCCTGTGCTTATTTTGGAAATGCCTGGAGGAGTAGAGAGGGAAGAGTGAGCTTGTTTGAAAGCAGGTAAAAGATGGAGAAAAAATGACAGTGTTTTAAAGTGGAAACGTCTCCGGGGTCCCCTAGACTCCTGCCCTCTTTTCGGAAGATGGGTTTAAGACTGCATTCCTAAACAGAGCGACAGGAATGATGTAATTCTTTGCAGCCTTTGCTCTGTGAATTTCAATAGGGTCATTTTAAACACTCGGTTAGCATAATTGTGGGCTTGTTTCATGTTTCAAACGCTGGGTTAGTAATTAAATTGGGCTAATCAGGTTTTCTTATTTCACGCTGTACGTTTGTAAACCCTGGGTTAATGGTCTAATTTGCATATTTACAAGGTTAATAGCACTGATTGGACAAGTACAGCATGTAGCGAGTGTGTGACCAGTTTTAATAACAGCTTGACCATCTGGGTAAACGTCAACATGTAAATCTCCTCTGCTTGTCTTATATGTTCTGAAAAATACTTGTTTGAAATTGAAATCGAAGATTCAGAGGAGCGTTTGCCATCACTTTTCAGTGTTTTTTTTTTTTTCTTAAACATTAAACACTGTAGTGCTGTATGGATATGTAATGAAGTACGCACTGGAGAAGGTTATGATTTTGCCTGTTGTTAAATAACTCCAACACTGCAGTGTTTTACACTACAGAATATACCAGGGGCTTTCAAAATAAAAGAGGGCCATAAGGGAATTCTTGGGAGCAAGTTGAAAAGTTTAGAGAAAAATGGAGTAAAAATAAATAGAAATACTAAGTAACTAAAAACAATTTTATATATATATATATATATATATATATATATATATATATATATATATATATTTTTTTTTTTTCTAATGTTTAAACATTTATATAAATATTTTTAAATGTTTTTTATTTAAGAGTAAACACATTAATTACTCATGACTTTGAACTCGTAAATCCATAGATAAACAAAAATAATAATGTAATGTAAGTGAAAATTTCAATTTTTTTATTTTATATTTTATCCATTATCACACAATACAAACTTTTCACAGTATAAATTGGTCTTTATACATTAAAATAAATAGCTGCCATTCAAATTTCAAGATGGGGTTCCTCACACAAGAATTCTCATGTCATCAGTATTAAACCTTCAAAATTCAGGTTTAAAACATTGCTTAAAAGTGCTTTACCTGGACTTAATAAATACACTTGCCCAAGCCTAATACTAGTGTGCAAAACCATTGCTCTTTGTCTGTTATACCTCTCTCTCTCTCTCTCTCTCTCTCTCTCTCTCTGTTATTGGAGGTTCATCCTAATAACATAGTCGTGCCAAAACAATATGATTATTTGAATTAGAATGTAGAGTCTGAAACTGTAAAGACTCTATTTTCTATTGATCGTGTGTGGGGAAAGACGTATATCAGCAGGGGGCAGTATTGGTACAGTCAGAAACGAAACCTTTGCTCTCATGTCCTATTTAGATGGACTGAAAAACACATGTACACAAGCATGTAAATTAATGATTTTCTCACGGTTTAATACCCATTTCTCTTTTCTCCTCAGATCGCTTTCTCTCAACACAGTAACTTCATGGATTTGGTTCAGTTCTTTGTCACGTTTTTCAGGTAAGACAAGCACGTGAGTTTTCAATGAACTTCTAAAACCACAGATATTCTCAAAAACCCAATTTAATCTAAATACTGTACATTTTTAATGGAACTCATTGGATTGGAGTATGTTCAGGGTGTGATATGGCTCGAAGCTCTAATTCACCTCTGGAAGACCTGCTGTAATATGTTATTGATTCAGGAAGCAGGTGGCGTAGACCCTATATACTGTAGCAAACTCACCCTGTCACGTACACACTTTCTCTCACATTCTGCCATGTCGCTTGTTATACTTCCTACTGGTTCCAAAACAGCAAAAGGGTGATTAAAATATGATAATCAGTCAGATGTGGTCATGCGTCATGGCTAAGACACATGTGATACATACACACATGTAACATACACCCAACTGTAGCTGTGGTCGCCCATGGTTCTTCATCATTAGTTATGTCAGATCAGCCATGATGAATTACACCAACTCTTCATAGCCTCGGTGTGTGCGTATGTGTGTGGGTGAGCTATTCCCAAAACCCAGAGCAAATGTATTTCAGCTCTGCGCACACCTGCACTTATAAGGTATAAACATGCACCTACACATTTATGATTCTGTCACATACAGCCCAGTTCTCCTAAACACGAGAAGCGCATTCATGAGCTTTGCCCCCATTACCATGAGGATACCAACACTCCTGTTCTTTAGCACACCTGCGGCTGTGAAACTAACTCTAATCCATTAAACATGAACAGCCCCGTGTGTGTGCTTCAGATGTGATCTTGACATGAATCAGTGGAATGGGATTCTTTCATTGTTTTCCATAAAAGAACATCCCAAAACATTAATGATTGTCCTGTTCCTTTCTATTTCCTGTTTTGTCGTGTGTGTGTAGCTGTTTCCTGTCCTTGCTTCTGGTGGCAGCAGTCGTATGGAAGATAAAACAGAGCTGCTGGGCATCACGGCGCAGAGAGGTCAGTGCTATAGCGTTTCCCTTGTTACCTGTGGAATTTCATTGACTTTCACTGCCACATGATGCTCTACACCGCTGTGAACCATCCTATTAATGTCACATCAGCATCTTCAAATGCGGTCAGTCAGGTTGGTCAGATGCATCCATTAGGATGTTTTGGGACAATTCCACTAGAGGTTGACCAATATAACTATCTATATTGGCCGATAATTAATGCGCATCTCGTCAGTAAAGAGTAGCACAGAGCCGTTGTTATCTGACAAGCTGCGCAAATCCACATTCATTATCAGTGGCTCTGTGTAGTAACAGCTGCTCTATGTGAAATTATGCACGTGGTGTGTGTGTGTGTGTGTGTGTGTATATATATATATATTTTAGTAACACTTTAACAATAAATTGCTACACTTTAACACTGTTACACTTTGATAACATTCATTTTAAATTCAACTGGAAGTATTTACAACAAGATATAATGTGTTAGAATGCACATTATGAAGAATAATAATTCTGTCAAATGATTAATAGTGGTTAATCGCATCCAAATAAGTTTTTGTATGCATAATGTTTCTGAATTTTGAAGGGGACAGGGAAAAAAACAAACCTTTTGTCAGACTTTTTTTTTTCTTATGTATTTTAATTGGATATCAAATACACTGCTGAATGATAACCAATCATTTTTATTCTATAATATTTTTTTCTGCATTTTCCTAATAACAATTGTAAAATTTGTGTATGCAAACCAGTATTAAGGCAGAATAGGTTCTAATTGGCTTGATTTCCTGCACTAAGTTATTACTTCTACTAGACCGCTTTGGATTTTCTGTGCGACAGCTCCCTCCGGCTTTGAGTATGAGTGAAACGTGCACTGCATAAGAGTATTTAGTGCTCCGTAATGTTCATATTGTTTCATTTTGGTTATGAATGAATCGTCTGGTCATATAAAAATCTTGTTTCTTCGCCCATGTGCTCACACATCCAAAGCACGCACACAGAAAAAGTGATTTTAAATGCATCTGATTGAAGATAAATCATGGTCGATCAATCAGCCACATGCATGTAAAATGCATGCGCTCTTATTTCCTTGTTTTTGTTAATGTTGAGGTTATTTTAGCATCATATATTTAGTTTAACTCCAGTTAAAGAGGCCAATTTATATATATATATAACCATTTACCTGAACTGTGTGCATGTATTTTAGAAACTAACATTGTTCTTGCTCCATCCATGCAATAACTGCATCCTCCTATCAACCGAGTTTCTATTCACTTATACTGCTGTGTAATATCGACAGTATGACCCATTTCAAGAGCTGACAAAATTAAGATTTAAAATCAGAGCATAGCTGAGTGTAAAACTTTTGTGTGTTTATGTATTTTTAACAATTTGTTGATCATTACCAGTTAATTGATTTATTACAATGCAGTCAGATTTGTAAAAAAATAAGAAAATGTGCTGAAATATGAAGCTTGATTTATGGCCCCCCCAGAGACTGAAGAGGTTTGGTCTTGAAAGGTTTTCAAGAAGCCAGTTTAAACCACGCAGGGGTGTTTATAAGGGCTAATGTGAGTGTCCTTTAAAGGACCCTCTTCACCATCTGGCTTAGTGAAGTGCTCTCTTTCATTAAAAAGTGGTAATACTTTTTCCTCTTTCATGCAACAATTAAACATGCATTCATATGTGTACATGCACATCACTTCCTATCTCAGTCTTGAACGTAAAGTTTTGCACTCCTCTGACCCTTTAACTTCAAGCATGACTTTAACTAATCAACTCCATGGCAACCAGACATAGACAGCTAATTTGGGGACAGTAAACATACTATTGACTTATATTTGAACCTGATATATTAGAAATTTACACAATATACAATTTTAAGATCTGCCATTTAATAACTCATCTGTATTAGCAAGAATTTGAAAGTTGTTGCTTTGTCCTATTTTTAGTCTTTTATTGTAAGTCTATACTTTCTTCATATACTTTTTAATCAATTTGTTATACTTCACATAAGCTTTTAACTTATATTAAATATGATTGTGAATAATAAAGCTGCACATATGTATATGTCCTGCTTTTGAACACCACTGTCCTGTTTGAAGGTTTGAAAAAGCATCGGAGGGTTGCTCAGATGTCGAAACTGTAATTGCAAATCAGAAGTGACCTTTTCTCAAAGCGCTCTGTGTGTGTGTGTGTGTGTGTGTGTGTGTGTGTGCGCGCACGCACGCATGCATGCAAGTAATTACACAGAATTCCTCCGGAGGTGCTCTGAAAGAGTTTCCAGGTAAATCTTTCAGTGATTAAATATCACAAGCCTCACAGGCAGAGAACGTATTGTGACCCAAAAATCAAAGATGCGGTTTATCAGTTTTTCAGGGACTATCCTCTGTAATTGTTAGATATGCAAATGAGGGCCATTCAGGCGAGATGAGCTGATGCTAACAGACTGCTGATTATTTTCTTTAATCTTGCGAATGTGCGTCATTCAAAGAATATTACAAAAGCATCCCTATGAAGTTTCTATTTAGTCGCTTTTTAAAATGAGACCGCATGCTCCTACGTTTTCAGTTGTGAATCCATGTTGCACACTTACCATTGCATTGGGTAATATTTTTGATTTATGTGTTTGTGCAAATAGAGCATGTTGAAATCTCCCTTTGTTATTAGTTAATATTCATTATTTATGACCCAATTAAATTAACTTTACTCTCTTCCGAACACTGAACACTCTTTTTCTCAGACCCAAAGGTAACAAGATTCAAGATTTATGATGAGCATGAGCTCCTCTTCAGTCATCGTCACTGGTCCTCAAACACACACACAGACAACACACACTAGCTCTCGCACCTTTATTGATGAGGCTGTGAATTAAACTGACAGAGAGTGGCTTGTGAATTAGCCGTAGTGGGAATAGCTGTCGATATTCTCGGTCCATGTGTGTGTGCTATAATGAGGTGGCCTGAGCTTGTGTCTCATGTTTGTGTGTCTCTCTTTTACACTGAGAAACAAATGCTTGTTACCAACTTTAAGGTTTTTTTATTTGTATTTTTTATCACTTTATTTATTTATTTATTTATTTATTTATTTGTCATTCTGGTTGTTATAAGGGTTATATCATGACAAATCAATATTATCTGACTTTATAGCCATTTTATTATGAAAACCTGCTGTAACTTAAAAAAATCGAAACAAAGTACATAAGGTTAGATACTATTATTCCTAAGCACTAAAAGAACTGATACAAAGAGTAAAGCCTTGTGCTGTAAATCAGAGAAACAAGCAGTTGATATTTATTTTTAGAAAAGTCCCTGATCATTTCAGTGTGATCTTAACATTTCCCTGCAAATTGTTTTGTGAACCTGTCACAATGAAACGCATACTGGTAGTTTTCAAACAGTCTGTTATTGAAGGTGCTGCAATTAAAAAGTGTATTGTAGTCAAATAAAAAGCACCGCTCAAATGAGTGCAGCAAAGCTTCTCATGTCTTGTTGGAAAGAGAGTGTTTACATGGTCATTGAAAATATTTAATACACCGCAGCAAACAATGGCCCGCTTTTAATTCTAAGGGTCCTTGAGAGAGTGGAAACTAAATATATAAATAAAATATGCACTAAGTGTATGTACTAAGTTTGCACTTTTTTGTGCAAAATGCCACCCCCATATATGTGGACTAAGGGAAAATGCCATTAAATCTATGATATGACCTTGGAAAGATTTAGGGAGTTTGCCTTGATTAAACTTGAACTGTTTTCATTAAGGGAGATCTGAAAAAAAAAAAAAAGAGTTTTGGTGTGGAAGGGGGTTAGTGATTAACCCCTCCTGCTTGTCCTGGAAACAAATGTCATTCATGCATGGCATGTGATGGTTATTGGTCCTCTTTGTTGTCTTGATGATCTGCAGCTGGTCTTTATCGTGGGAGATGAAGCCAAAGTGAAAGAACAATCGATGTAGGCAGAATTAATTTTCCTCTGTATTCTTTCTGAATGCTTATAAGAATTAATTCTGTCATTGTAATTTTGATCAGAATTCTTCTGAAAAGGTTCTTTGTGTGGGGGTATTTGGACAGTGGAAGTCAAATCCTTGACCATCTGTAGCTGGTCAAGACTGATGGATTTTAGCTGAGATGGCAAAGTTTTTGAGGTCTTGGCAGGATATTTCTTGCTTTTTCAGAGTAACAGAGAAATGTCAGAATAGTGAAAATCTCCACAAATCCTGTGACGGCTGGTAAACGTAGTGTTGCACTGTTGCAGGAGATACCAGATTCGGTCCAACTAGCCCTTCTGATGTTTAATTTCTTGAAAACACCTTGTTGACTTTGTGTTCTGTAATGTTGTAAAAGGTTTGAGCAGGAACTCTAGTTCCAGCATAAAAAACTGCTTGTTTGGCAGCAGTGGGTCTCTGGCGCTTGGAGAGAGGTCTATCTTGTCCATAATGTATGGTAGGGCCTTGCAAACAGGGAAGTCACTTAGTTTCATTGTGCTGTCCTGTACAAAGCCGTAACTTCCATCCCTAGACCCTGGGAGCAATGTCCTTTAGGTGTTCTCTGTAGTTTTCTTTAGCTGTTATTTGGGTTGGAATGCACTTTTCTTACCAGCGCAAGATTGAACTGTCATTGCAGTCAGTTCTGTGGAGTAGAAACACTTCTCGGTCTGTTCACCTCAACACTAGTGTTTTATTTGTCTTGACATATTTCACGTTTCGCCTGTGTGAGATCATTAAGGGAAGCATTACATGATCAGAGCTCCTCTGGGGCAAACAGCCCCTATCGTACTTGAACAGTAATCCTGGATGATGTTCCGTCGCTTTTTGAGAGCATGAACAAAGTGAATATGTCTATATGTTTATAATTATGAAGTTTGTGACCATAATTACGGCAGACCCTATTAGAAGTGATAACCTATTGTTATTCAAGGAGGGGAATTATTCTGGGTGAATTTTTTTTTTTTTTTTTTTTTTTTTTTTTGTTGAAAACAGTAGATTTAATTTAGGGGTGGGCGATATACCGGTAGACCCAATTAACCAGTAGAAATGTGACAACTGGTGATGTGACGTTTGAACTATCGTCTCTGTGGCAGTTACACGCTGACGTGACGTTGCTGTGCTAAATGGTTACAAAAACTTAGAATTCGCACATGCTTTTTAGCATTGTGGCTTAATAAAAATGATTTTAAACCATTAAAACGCAATGAGCAGTGAAAGAGAACTCCTTTCGCTATATGCGTGACTTTCTGAGTGCTTCAGAGAGGTACACGCACATGAAGATGTTGTTCAGAGCGCAGGAGTATTGAACGATGTTATTTTTGCTGCGTTATAGGACTTGAACGGTTAAATACACACGTTTGTGTGTCAAAATGGCCATCTCTGCAACTATCCTCATTAACACAGTAATTTTAGGTCTTAAGTGAAAGCAAACAGCTGAGAAAAAAAAAAAAATCTGATGTTACAGTATATTGGATCCGGGCAGCTCTTAAAGTGACAGCAGTCTAATATTCCTGCTGTGTCAAACATTGTCAAAAAAAGACGTTTATTATAACAAAAAACAACTGTATCATGATATATATCATTACCGTGAAATAAAATTACTCCTATCGCCCACCCCTAATAATTGTATAATTTTTAAGAAACTTTTTATTCCATTTTAGAATTGCTTTTTGCTCTTCACCATATTTTTTCATTTGCATATGATGACATATTGAACTGTATCATATACAAAATATGGGGTCATTTATAGTTCATCAGCATGATTGGATTTTGTGGTCCACATTTATAGTTTCAGTAACTTTTCTTTTTTCACAAGCTCATATTCTTGCTTGCTTTTTTCATTGCAGTTTTTTTTTTTTTAGTCTCGTTAATAGTTCTAGTTGGCAGTAATAACCTTGCAGAGGAGGAGCTTGAGTGATTAGAATAGTGATTGCTCTGAAAAGAGAGCTAAAGAAGGGCCTCATCTGTTCTTTGCCACATTTTCACTCCGTCAGCACACTCAGTTGGTCTCCACCTCTCCCTCAATCTCCCTCTCTCTCTAGCTTTCATTCCTTCACAGTCGCTCTCCCTTCGCTCTTCACTCTGTATTCCTTCAGAGGACGGAGTGTAAACGCTTGCATCAGCCTCCCCCTTCTGTTTGATGAAGGGATGCGGGTGTAGAGAAACTCACCCAGGCCTGGATGTGTTTGTGTGTTTGGACTGTTGTAGTAGCCAAGTTCGTCATGCTCTTAGCGCCTCTCAATTGGAGGTCAGATTCCCTCTGCAGTAATACGGTCTTGCATTTTCACCCACACATTATCTCAAACAGTTGTAGTTGAGTAAAAAATAGACATTTGTGTTTCACACACACCGAGAGAGACAACAGAGCAACACACACTTTCCCACCCACTGTGTAATAGATGACTCGACACTAAAAACACTGATTTCAGCATATGGTCTGAGTGAACTAATCTTAACGATCTGTTGCAGAAGAGAATTGGATACCTAGGAATGGTGCTGCTTTGGCATCAACATATTTCTCTGTAATGGATCCAGTCTGATCCCTGTGCCACCGGGAAGGCAACGGGTTATTAGAGCAGAACAGTTCAGTAAATACCAGCGGGACTCATTGGCACAAGCTTTCCTTATCCACTCATGGCCATCGAGATCCGGCTGCAGCTTCTGACTGATTTAAGAAGACAAGCAACGCGGACATGCCTGCCTCCTTGCAGAGTGCGCCGGGCCACATCCGTTGCACAGAAATGCCAAGGTTAACGAGAACATTCTAGTCATTAGGGTTCATGCAAGGCTTTCCCATATTCCCTTATCTTATCGCTCCAATATCCCTCAGAGCCCGAACTCGTTTTGCTTTGATGCAACAAATGAGCATGGATTTATCTTGCCAGACTTTATAGAATTGTTGACTTGTTTCAAAAATAGTAAATACTAACCAGTGGCGTGTGGCAAATCCCCCCTTCCGCGGTACCACGAATCAAGACAGACGATGATTATGAGGTTATTTTGGGCATTTTTGCCAACTTTCTATTGATTTTAAATAGTCCATGTTGTAATACATTAATCTTTCTAGATGTTGCGAGCAAAATACAGTCTTTTAAATAGAAATATGCACAATTAGGACTTAAGTGACGTGACATACAGCCAAGTATGGTGAACCACACTCGGAATTCGTGCTCTGCATTTAACCCATTAAAAGTGCACACACACACACACACACACAGACACACACACACACACAGCAGTGAACACACACCCAGAGCAGTGGACAGCCATTTATGCTGCGGCGCCCGGGGAGCAGTTAGGTATACACAGATACAGATTTCCAGGGCTGGACAAGTCAAAGAATCCATTGAAAGTCATATAAAAGTCATGGAAATCTTGAGTGATTATACATTTTCTATCTCTAAAATATATCATTGACTTGATTAATAGACTCCCTGCTCTTTGCGGGAGTGTAATTTCTAGAAAAAGATTTTTAAAAATCCTTGTCCAGTAATTAGTCTTGGGGATTCATTGGTCAAAAGGTTTAAATTCCCTGAAATTGGGACAGACATAGCACGGATTGTCTAATGGCTTTCCTGTACAAAAATGAGAACAGATCCCCTTTTTTTTTTTTTTTTTTTTTTTTTTTTTAACTTTAAATCTCGGAATCATATATAGACACTTGTCTATTTATATCCACATTGAAAATGTTTGTCAAGTGCAGTGTTTCAGATCAAACCCACCTCAGAATGTCTGTTGAAAAACTAGATTCAGATGCGTGTGTCTGAATGGTTCAGCATGTGAGTTGTGGCTGAAGAAACATGTCTCTTTGCACTCTATCCATTCTCTCCTTCTGTCTTCTGCAAGGCAGTGATATTCCACTAATCTGTAGTCTCAGGGGCTTGTGGGCATAATTAGGCAGTTGGATTACGGCTCATTAGGGGATTATATTCCTGCATTAATCTCACAGTGGCCCAGGTTTATCTCTGGTTGGTTGGGTAGCTCCCCCTGTTCTTTTATGTTCTTCCCACTTGTAGCCTTGCATTTTCCCACCCTGTTGCTGAGACAATTAGATGTAGCAGACAATGCCATTATGCAATACCATTATTTTGCAGGCATTCTCACAGGCCAATTTATTTATTTTTTTTCTTCTTCTTCTCTTGACAACCAACCATCAATCTATGGCTTTGTTCATTGTGCTTCAAATTCCAAGTCCAATCTTTAGGACTGACTGTCCCCTCTGTCATTTTTTGAGTGATGAAATCAGATCCATTTGTTCAAACAGTGTGGTGAATATCCGTTATATCTACATGGGTTGCCATATTAATGACTTTAGTGTCAGCACTATGCCGAAAGATATGAGAAGAGCTGTCGTTTCATCAGAGGGTAGAAAACTTTCGCTGCAGTGCTGAAGGCACGAGGCGCATCAGACATCATGAGTGTCAGTTTTTCAAACCACATATGCATGTGATTTTAGATTAGGACTGCAAATAAAAATTATTTTGATGATGATTTAATCTGTCATTTATGTCTTTTAAAAAGATTTTTAAAAGTCAAATTAAATTTTCAATTTTTTACACACACACACACACACATATAACCTGCCCAATGTGTGCATACTAAAGAATGTAAGCTATGCTATAAATTATGAAAAAGGGTCAAATATAAGGTAACACTTTAGTATAGAGACCAGTTCTCACTATTAACTAGTTGCTTATTAGCACGCCTGCTATTAACATACTGGCTCTTTATTAGTACTTATAAAGCACGTATTCTGCATGATCATATTCTGTATCCCTATCCAAATCCTAAACTTAACAACTACCTTACTAACTATTAATAAGCAGCAAATTAGGAGTTTGTTGCAAAAGTCGTAGTTAATGGTTTGTTTAAAGTGAGAATTGGAGCTTAATATGAAGTGACCAAATATAAATAATACATTCTCGAACTTGCTCACCATAATAAAGCAAAATCAACCACTGTATTTGAGATGTTTTTCTCCATATGCATTATTTACTAATGTAAAGTGGTGTAATTAGCAAATATTGTTTTATTGATTGATTGATTTGTATATTCTTTGTCAGGAACACAAGATCCACTCAGAAACGTAAATTTTTATTAGCAATCATTGTTGATTTTATTGATTACATATTTTAGACCTGTTAGTCTTTAGATGTTCAGACCACAAGTTTGAGTCGGATACACCAAAAAAAAAAAAAAAAAAATCAGATATTTGCTGCCTGCCTTTACAAAGCCCGTGTAAACCAGTGGTACATAGAACAATTTTTTGGGGACAATTGAAGGCTACACTGCTTAAAAACAATTAAAAACAGCTGGTCTAGTTGGCTTTCATGTGACTAAAACCGCTTTCAAACCACCAATCCAGACCAGCTGGGAGAAACACCATGGGGATTGATATCTGCGTTTCCCCGTTTCAATGCACAGTCTGTCTCAGATCAGTATTCAGCATAGCTACACCTTACCATCTGATTCAGCACTGCTTCTCTCCTGAAGGTTGATTGAAAGATCTCTCTCTTCTCTTCTCTCCCCTCTCCACATCCATCTTTACCCCTCTGCTCTGTCTCTTTGGATATGCCTTATATTCCTGAAGGTAGTTTAAAGCACACACCAGTAAATATGCACTTTGATGTGCTGCAATGGGACCGTGTGTGTATGTGTGTGACAGTTGCTGTGCTCCCTGGAGCGCTTGCTCTCTCTCTCTCTCTCTCCTTTTCATTCTCTGTCTTTATAAGATTTTCTGTTGTGTATTGAGCAGAGCATTCAAACATGGACGGACAGATACACAAACACACACACACACACAGATTAAATGACTTGTGGTTCCTGCAGAGAGGGATGGCAGTCAGACGGTGGGGATTTCTAATTGAGTGGTTTGCTGTGAAGAAGCTTATTTTGCTCTTATCGCTCGCTCTATCTGTCTTTCTCGGTCTCTCACACACGCCTACTGATTCAGATTACCGTTTCATCATTATTTACATCAGAGACCAAGAGACAATCCCATGGGGACATTTGAGATGTTCAAAACTACAAAATGTTTAATGTGAGAACTTTATGCAGTGAAAATGTAGCTTTAAAAGCATGTTTTCGGCACTTTTAGTTTCACTAAATGAACATAAGAAAAAAATTTCTTTTGAAACTATATACAGTTTAGATGGATGGGTGGGTGGATAATTAGGTAGGTAGGTTGATGGGTAGATTAGCTTTTAAATGCATTTTATTTCAGTTAGTGGCTAAGGAAGCATTTCTGATTTTGATTTAAGCTTGTGAAGTTTTCATTATTTTACTTTACCATTTATTGTCCCCCTTGAGGGGCAATTTGTTTTTACAGTGGTGGAGAACAAGCACACATAAAACGATAAGATACAAAACACCATAATACATTAAATATGAATAAATATAAAAAATTTACAATAACTTTAAAAATGTACATTTTCCTATTTGAATTAAGCTAGGAAATGACACATGCAACATTGTTTTCATTTTTTCATGGAATATTATTTTTTTTATTTTAGTGAACCGTAACAACTGAGGTAAGTTTAGAGAATATTATTGTGATTTCAGGAGCTATGGTGCTCACATGGATGATACAGATATATGTTTGGTCTGCCATGTTTACCCAAAAATGTTCATTCACTGAAAAGAAAACGAAAAGAAAAAAATGACTGGCTAATGTTTACTATGTTTCTTAAGTGAACACTAGTAGATATATATATATATATATATATATATATGTACGTACGTACGTGTGTGTGTGTGTGTGTGTGTGTGTATATATATTTATCTTTCCTTCCATACTGTTGACAGACATTCAAAGGCATCTCTCAGAATAAAAAGAGCTATTGAGCACAGCTTTTTGAAATTTTAATATTAACACTCATCAGATGTTCCATACCCGCATGTAACCTTTTCACTTTTTCCCCCTTCTTTATTGGAAGATTTGTGCCAATTTATGTGTTTGTATGCTTATTTCCTGAGATAACCAAAGAGTGGCATCAGTTATGCTTAACAGGTGTTTGATCTGTTCTCTGTGCACTCGCTCTCAGATTCTGACAGTTAAAAGGCTCTGCAGATATTCAGTTCCTCTTGTTTGACTTCCTCGTAGATGGTCCTTTTTATCTGTTTATGTGCTCACAAGCTTGTTTCAGTCTGGTGTCTTTTACATTCAGCCTGCATCTCTTTCAGGCTAGGCCGTTTCAGCCGTCACCTTTATATTGATCTCAGCTTTAACAGCACGCAGAGCCATATGAATGTTTGTGTGTAAATGTAACACTTGGATAATTTTCCTCTTCTCTTTCTCAGCAACTCCTGCGAGAAATGCAACAGATGGCCAGCCGACCATTCGCCACCATCAATGTCGCCTTGGAGACGGACGAGGAGCCGCCAGACCTGATTGGTGGAAATGTGAAGGTTAGTGTGACCTTTCGTTTGGTGGCTTTAAGAGGGAGTACAGTTACTGCATATACTAATGTGGGAACAAACTGAGGGCTGAGTCACTGGCTCTTTTCCAAAATCTAGTGAGCTGCGTTGCTGTCTGTTGTCTGTATAAGCAACAGCATTCTAAAACCGCAACCGAATAAAAATCTTTCCAAACAATACATAGGCAGAAACTCTTTTACAACTGGTCACTCGTGCTCTCTTATTGTGACTCAGACAAGAAATGCAATTCTTTTGATTAGTTTCTCATTAGCATATGTTGCTAATCTAAGGACGCAATTCCAAAATAAGCACAAAATACAGATTTCCCATTCAAAATGGTTGATTCCAAAAGATTGAGATGTGTTGCCAAACTTATGATTCACTGCCAAAATAAACTAAAATACAGTAGCATGCAAATATTCACAGGAAGAGTCAGTTTTTCATCAAATGCACTTCAGTAATCAGTTGGGATATCCAGTTTTCTGTGAAATAAACAGAAAAGTATTTCAGAAGGGCTTGAAATGGTTAACCCGGAGTCATTCTGAATCTCAGTTAACTGAATCCTGGGATATGTTGCTTCTCATTTCACACAACAATCCTCTATGCACCCCTTGGCAATAGAAACTGCCATTGGCTAGTGGATTTCTAAGTTTACTCATCAGACTCGTCAGATATATATATGAATGTATGAAAGATTTGAAATCTTATTTTCTTTATGAAATGACAGCCCTTTATATGGATACATTCATATGTATTGCCACCTGCATGTTATTTTCGCCCACTACTGAAGTAACCAGCCGGCAGTGCCTTTTGATAAGTCTTAAAGGTTGAATAGTTTCAAACTCAATTGCATGCAATTCAAAAGAATATAACTTGCATGTAGCACGTCAATTCTTCATGGTATGTAAGACTTTTTGTTCTCTTTTTGCATGTTTGA
The DNA here is from genome assembly GCF_023724105.1 of Carassius gibelio. NCBI lineage: Eukaryota > Metazoa > Chordata > Actinopteri > Cypriniformes > Cyprinidae > Carassius > Carassius gibelio. Next base: position 15,903,231 of record NC_068408.1, on the reverse strand, counting down.
GAGAAGCACCTACACACTGGAGTTTACCGTGTGTCAAATACCCTGCCCATCCATTGATATCAATAGAAATAGTGCATTCGCTTTGCTGTAAAGTGAGGATAGATGTTACTTGGTCAACTAGCATTGGATAAAAACAGCACACACAATAGAAGTTTCTTTCCATTATTTGAAGGTCCTTGTATTACATCACATTCAGTACAGATTTCAAACTTCCATTTGGGTCTAATATAATTTCTTTTTCCGATGAAGATTCAGCAATGGGGGAATACTATGTTGAAAAATGGTGCAGAATGCACTGATATGGGGAACTTTCTTGGTAAATTATGAAAATATTTACGTTAAATATTAACAACAGGGCCCAAACTATGCAGACTATATTTTCAGGCACCCACTAAAAAAAAAAATAGTTGAGTAAAAGATCAACCATGGTATTTTAAGAATTGATATCTAGATAGTTGAAATAAAGACTGCGATTAATTGGAAATCTAGGTTTTACCCAAAACTTTAAATGAAATTATCGATTTTGAAAGTGGTAAATAAAATATATTTCTCTCAAATCACAAAGCTCTCCAAAATGAATTCTAGGATTGTATCTCTGTATGTGATGTGATGATATGTACCTGACAATTTGGCCAAAATGAGGTACATTTAAAAGGCAGTATAAATATTTTGGAATGTGCCTCAAGAATTGCCTTGTTAGGCAGCTCACTGGGTTTCAGAACAGAACTTCTGTGTTTTAATAGTTTTTATGTACTCAACAGCTTTAAAATCATAACACTTTCATTTGTCTAGTTTTGACATCTTTGTTTGTTTTTGTTTACTTTAAATACTTCTTGACCCCTCTGAGATTAGCAACTAATAACTGAATTACATAGTATTACAGCTATATTTGATTCCAGGAATTATTGCTTTGTAATTACAGTTTTGTTTTGTTTTGTTTGTTGTCCTAACACTGTAATGACAGCCCTAGAGTGAAGATCCAATTTAGATTTACCTCTTCCCTGCGTTCTCACTCCTGCTCCATCAATGTCCAATGCTCACGATCAAGGTTTAAAAGTAATTACAATCCAGCCATCCTTGATCGCAAAATGCTATAAAAGCAGTTATTTCTCTCAAATCTCATAGAAGGACCCAGAGGGTGTGAAACCTAAAGCAAGCACAACTAAACAAAGCAATGCACACAGGAGCTCAGTGGACATCAGAGCATTCAGTGGCCTCTGCTTTCTCTCTCACTCACTCACTCACTCTCAGTCACTCTCGTTTTCTTTAATTATAAGAGTTAATTATACAGAACCTGTCTTCTGCTTGCTCAGTCTGGTTGCCTCAGATAATCGCCTGAGCCGAAATGTAACGAACGAGTATATATATATATATATATATAAATGCTTACATACAGCAATGCCGATGCTCTCAGAGGCTGTAATTGAATTTTACTAGGAGTTTCTTCTTTTTGTGTGCTGGAGGAGTAGGTGTGTATGGCGTGAAAGATAAATGCCATCCCCCTTGCTCTGAATTGACAGTGGGAAAGTGTGAGGAGGAGAGAGAAAGAGAGGAGTGAGGGGGTGAACTGGTCTCGGTAGGATAAGAAGTAGTTTAAAGAAAAAAAATATATGAAGAGAAGGAGGGATGAATATGCAAGTGTGCTGTACAGTGGGGAGAATGTGTGAATGAGGGGTTGGAGAGCCACAATAAGCATGCAAACACTGTCTTTTTTATGCATATGTGCTAATATCAGGCATACACACAGCACGCTGGGGAAACTCGACAGTTAAGTAAAAAGAACAAGTGTGTGTGTATAAAAGGGTTTATGTAAGGCTTGGGACTAAGGGCAAAATGAGAGTGTGAAATGGGTCAAAGCTGGAATATGATTTGTGCGCACGTTCAAAAACAGAAGGTCAGGTGCTTTAAGCCCTGCTCCACACATGCATTAAAATACTTCCAAAAAATGACAGTGGTTTCTGTGCATGTACCGTGGTATTCTTTGAAGCAGAGTACCTTGGAATATATCAGTCATTCCAGTACACTGGTACAATATATGTCATAGTAATACATTAAAAGGTAATTGGGAAACATTATAAATTTAAGTTGTTGTAATTTAAATGTGATTAATAACTCACCCTCATTTCATTCCACGTGGTCTTGCGTGTTTGGAATAACATGAGGGGGAGTAATTAATTACAGAATTTTTGTTGAGTTGAAGGGGCTAAAATTAAAATACAGTATTATAATAGCAGTGTCACAGATGTCAGATTCAGAACTGTCCATGTGTTTTAATAATGTCATTTATATTTTGTGGGGTCCAAATGTCTGAGACCACAATGACAATAAAAAACAAAAGTCAGGCATTCCTTTTTAATATTTTAAAAGAATATTTTGTGTGTATATGTGTGTGTGTGTGTGTTTGTGTGTGTGTGTGTGTATTATATATAAGTTTTTTTTTTTTTTTAAGCAGCAATTCAGCATATTAGAATGATTTCTGAAGGATCATGTGACACTGAAGACTGGAGTAATGATGCTGAAAATTCAGCTTAGCATCACAGCAATAAATTTAATTTTTAAATATATTTTGTAAATGTTCACAATATTACTGTTTTTACTGTATTCATAATCAAATAAATCTTAGTGAGCAAAAAAAAGACTCAAAAATATCAGAATCTTGCCAAGACCAAACTTTTGAATGGTAGTATAATTTTTTATTTTATTTAAAATTTACTAATTTTGTGGTTGCACTTTATTTTACAGTACGTGTACTTACATGTACTTATAGTGTAATTACAGTGTATTTATCTAAGAAATTTCTGGTAATACAAGCTAACTACATGGGGTAGGGTTAGGTTTAGGGGTAGGTTCAGGGTTAGTACCTAGTTATTACATAGTTATTGTAATTACTATAATAAGTACATAGTATGTACATGAGGAACAGGACTGTAAAATAAAGTGCTACCAATTTTGTTATAGAATAGAATACAATATAACTTGTTTTTTTTTTTGTAACCACTTCTTTTTTTTTCTTCCCTCACAGTCTGTGCCTAAGCCTATAGCTTTGGAGCCCTGTTTTGGGAATAAGGCAGCAGTGCTCTCCATCTTTGTTAGATTACCCAGAGGCCCCGGAGGTATTCCTCCTCCAGGACAGTCAGGTGGGTCGGCGAGCCAATGCATTTGGCCCACACACTGAGTGCTGAACATTTTTACACACTCTGCCGCCAAGGCCATTATACTGACGCTCAGAGACACCTCTTTGTCTTCTTCTCTTCTCAGGTCTGGCAGTAGCGAGTGCATTAGTGGACGTCTCTCAGCAGATGTGTCTGGGATATAAGGAGAAGTCGGGAGGATTGCGTAGCCGCAAGCAGCAGCCATTAGCACAGCCCGCCACCTGCATCTGACATTTACCCCTCGTCCTCTGACCTCGGACCCTTGCCAGGACGCTTATGGCAGGATGGCGTGGTTCAGCCAAGCCAAGCAGACTCTGATTGGAGAAAATGGGAGAATCTCTCCTGGCCCAAGCTGAGAGAACACTACAGGAAATGAACTCTTATGCGACCCTGACTGATAGGACTTATCCTGGGCCACTTTATGATATTTAACTTATTTCAGTTATTTTATTCCATTTTTAAAATCAGGAGGAAAAATCCTTGCACTGCTGCATCTCCGATTAATGCAACACACACACACAAGAGCAAAAATTTCTTCTGGAGACTTCTTTGGATGCATGGCTATAACACAGACACATACACATGCATATACTACAGGACGTCTTTTAGAGGCATATAGTACGTCTGTGTCTCTTTAATCATGGCAGTAGTCCCATACGATTGCTTTTATTTCTTAATTATTAATCAAGTCTCTTTTATGTTTACAAGCGTTTTACTTCTCTTACGTCTCTCCCAAGCATTTCATGTTTGTCCCAATAAGAGGATCTACATTTAAGCTCTTTCACATCCTTCCATTCTCTTTTGAATTACCTCCTTTCACATGTTCATGTAGAGATCTTAGATGTCAGGGTTTGTTTGCCATAATGATAGTGCTGCTTCTGCTTTTATCATTTACTTCCTCTCACTTCTCTCTTATCTGAAATCTCAACCCATTTCTCAGGCACATTTTAAAGAAGACATAAATAAAAGGCGACTTCAGGCAGGCATCAGGGTGGAATTAGAGCGAACAAGAACCTTGTTTGGGTTTCTCGAAATGTCATGTCATTTTGGGCTGGCGAAGTATTATCTGCATGCACAAATGCACAAACCTGGACCTGCGTCGGATACCAGGGGTGTTCTCCAGGATATGGAGTGGACTGCCTAGTGCAAAGGAAAGGTCAGGGATAGAGCAAATGTGACTTTATGAAATCTAAACTGGTGTAAGTGCGCGTGGCAGTTCAGTCATTACTTCTTTCATTATCCTGGATCGCTGCTGTATCGAGACGGTCCAGTTCTCGGTGCATTTAGAGTGCCATGAATAAAGGGACACAAGTCACTAGACCAGAACCAAACATCTAGTATTGAGAGCCCTAACAGGATGTTGCTAATCTGTCTGTGATTTCAATGGAAAATCCATGTCCTGTGACACCCATCAGGTGCAAATGTAAGCCAGAATGTCATAGAGAGACCATTTATGTTTTGTTTTTTTCTTGCGATCTGTTAGGGTCCAAAAGGGAAAGCGCACTCACACATACACACAAAGTGGTCTAATATAAGGAGCTGGTCTCTCTTCCTTCAGATGGAAGCTAATTCTAACATCGCTTTTCTATGTAAGCCTCAAACAGTACTCCTTACCCACCGACCGCACCATCTGTATACAGTGATACTGTAGATACAGAGTCTGTAGTTTAATATGTATAATGTAGCAGCAAGTGCACTCAAGTTTTTGTACATAGTGATGGACAGGAATGTGAATGCCGTCTATGTTAAGCGACTTACTGCACTTGGCGGGTGGAGTAGCCCAGGCTTTTGAAATGTGACTGCATTGCAGCTTCTTTTGTATGTAAGATGGCGAATGTCCTGAACAAACTTTAAACTAGTTACCTACTTTAAGAAAAAAAATGAGACCTGGAAATTTAAACTGACCTTGTAATTATATGTGTACATAAAGAATGACATAGAACATTTTGTCTATAATTAAATGGTAAAATGAAGATGATTGCTTGTTAATCTGTTGTTCTAATTTTGAGGGAAATGCAGTGTTCTTGGTTAGCTGATTATCACCCATCGTTTATTTAATGAGATAAAGAGCTGCCTATGGCGTTTTTTTTTACTATTGAGTAATTTATGTAGCTCAAGGGGAAACGGCACGGTACAGTACGGCATCTGATGTACATTGTTTTATCTTCATTGCGTAGTGTGCTGTTGTAAGCATTTAAGCTCATCTCTCACAACAGGACAGATGAAATGCATTTGTTATCTCCTTATTATCAGCAGGCAGATGTGGATAAACAATATCATGACAACTTCCTCAGCTCGGCGTGAACGTTTATCCAGTGCCTCTTCAGAGATTTTCCAAATGGGATTATGAGGGAGCTTTCAAAGTCTCCCTGCTCTGATATATTACAGATACTTTATGGCTTTTAATTGAATGAAAATTCTCAGCATTAGCTGTGTATTTGCATTTTATCAAGCACATTGGCAGGAATCCAGAAACAGTAAAACTAAAAGTCAACCTTTTCTGAAGCTCAAAAGGATAGCTCACCCAAAAATGAAAATTCTATCATTAATTACTCACTTTCGTGTTGTTCCAAACCCATTAAGACTTTTGAAACGCACATTTTTATGAAATCCCAGAGCTCCCTGACCCTCCCATAGACAGCAAGGGAACAAACGCTTACAAGGCCCAGGAAGGCTGTAGGGCAAAATTTTGTTACTTTTTTTATTTTTTATATTCCATGCAACATCAGTGGTTCAACTGTTATTTTACAAGAATAGTTTTTGTGCGGCAAAAAAATAAAAAATAAATCTTCATTTAATAATTTCTTCTCTTCCCCGTTAGTCTTTGCCTCCATTCACAAGAGTACTACAACGCATGTATCCGGTGCTGCAGATGCAGGAGCCAGCATTCGGGTATTCTCATAGCTTCATACAGTTGAACCACTTATGTCACATTGACCATTTTAATGATGTCCTTACTACCTTTCTGGACCATAAAACATTTCAGTTGTGTTGCTGTCTATGCAGGGTCAGGAAGCTCTCAGATTTCATGTAAAATATTTTAATTTGTGTTCTGAAAATGGACATGAGGGTGAGTAATAATTGACAATTTACAGTTTTGGGTGAACGATCAGTTAAAGAGATTTTTCAACCCCCAGCAAGAGATTATTTCTTATGTTGAGCATGGAAGTTGTTTTGAAGAAATTGGGTAACCAAGCAGCTGCAGGTCCTCATTTTTTTTTTTGATTGATTATATATTTTTTCCAAACTCTGAAGAGAAAGTGGCTGCCAGCAACTGTTAAGTTACCAACATTCTTCAATAAATCCTATTTTGTGCTCAACAGAAAAAAATAAATTCCGAAATATAATGTAAGGGGGGAAAAAAAATCAGCTTAAGCGTGACTTGGCATCCACGTGCCTATGCTGTCCTCCTCCTGAGTTCAGATATCCTTCATATTTCCTTGAGTACATCTTGCATCAGTAGCACAACACCGTTACATGTGGGCATTTTATTTTGTTGGGTGTTGTTAGTCTGAAGGGCAGTGTAGATGTAAGTGCTGACCAAGACAATGCACATAGGTGACAACTTGACTCCCTCAGTTACTCATTACCCCCTCAGCTTGAGCTGATCGGCAGGCCGGCACACGATCTACATCCACAGAACTGGAAGAATTACAACATCAGTCGTTCATAAAGCCCTTCTAATACTTAATGCAACCTTTAGCTAATTTGGTAATGATTTCAGCTATTTTTAAGAATAAGATCAGTATTTATTCCAAATCAAACATGTATGACTTTCTTCTGTAGGGCAAACAAAAATACATATAAATATTAAAGAATCTTCTCATAGCTACTTTCCATATAACTATTTTCAGTTATCATATTTTACCATATTAAAAAATGATTGCTCAGGTTTTTTCCCAATAAAATCAATGCATAACAAACATGCCCTTACTTCATGTACATATTTGGACACACAAGCATTATTCTGTACATCTGTATCTGGCAGGTTTATTTTTCAGGAAATAACAAGTAAAATCCACAGTTTCCACCCATCTGAACAGAAATGCTTTGCCCTGTTTTGTGATGCAGGTCATTGATAGGTCAATAGTCTCTGAAGCTTGTTAGAAGTCAATGCATTTACTTTTCACTCACCTTATTTGTCATCACAGGACACTTGAGAATAAAAAAGCAACACAACTGCAGATGCCAAGTGCTCATAGGATGGGGATGCAGAAAACTGCTGTCAGTCACTGGAGAGAATCAACAGACTCTCGTTGTGCTCGTTTTGATTGGCGGAGACGAACAGTGAGTAAGGAGATGGGATTAAGCTGCTTCAATTCACATGAAGAGGAAGGTTGTTTTTTTACAGGGTGTTTTGTGCTTCTTTTTCCTTTTGCAATAAGCAGTTTGATGCAGTATTTCAGATAACCCATATTCACAGGTGAAGTATACAAGAACTGAAGATATATAAGCTCTTCTGCTCTTCATATCGGTGGCATTTTTAGCAAACTGTGCGTTCCAAGACTGCTATGATAAACAGCCTACGTCTAAACAATACAGGCACATTACAAAAATAAAGACCGTCTCTGTAACCCACTGAAAGAGCTCTCATCGCAGACACTTTTAGCGCATTACATCAGTTTCCTTTCTCTTACTGCTTGTTCTTGTGCTTCTTCAAGCAAACATCACAAAACACTTCTATCCAGGTGAATATACAGCACACGTACCAATACCGTACATTTGAGAGAGCTGGGGAAAAATAGATATTAAATTATGGATGATGAACAGGTAGGAAATTGTTAGGATTTTTTTTTTTTTTTTTTTTTTTTTTGGCATGACTCAGCCACCTGTCGACTGAAAGGTAGTCGCTCGCTTTGAAGAGAAGGGGTTTTATCTTATACAGCACCAACTTCAGTTCAAATTAAGAGCGAAAGAGACACACAATTATTTAAACCCTTGAAATCAGTCATTGTGAACATGACAATGAATCACTATGTGGCATTAAGGAATGGAGCAGGGTTTCATATATTTAGAGAGTTTGGTAGTTTTTTGCGTCCTCGTCGAACAAGTTATTGTGATGCGGAAGTCGAAACTCATGAATACACGCACGCTGTCCCAGTTCTGTGGTGCTTTGATTGATCAGCTGGTTTTAAAGTTAGAGAGCCAGGAGCAGGAAGGGGAGGAGCCACATTACCATGGCCGGGTGGGACACTGCAGGACCGGTGTCATAGAGATCAGGGGACGGAAGCGTGGAGTCACCCCACAGTCTGTCTCTCTCGTTCATCTGCAGAAGAAACAAGAGCAAGTGAGATCTGTTTTATCATCTCATCATGTCTTTGTATGTGTGGTTCTGTCTTTTACTGGTATCAGATGCAGTACTAAATGGATCCATCTCTAATGGGCCAGTTGTGTGTATAATAATAAAACACATGAACAGACTTCTCAACTTTAAAATATAGATGCTTTCCATGTCTTTTGTTAAGTCTCACAACATTTATATGATAAAAAAAACGTTTACAATTGAATCCTTACAATTGAAAATAACCGATAACTAATTTAATATTTTAAATGTAGTTTTATTCCTGTGAAAGCAATGCTGGAATTTCAGTCGCCATGAAACCGGACTTCAGTGTCATGTGATTTATATTACACACATTTTTATGGAAAATATTTTTTTCAGAATTCTTCGATGAATATAAAGTTCAAAAGAACATCACTGATATGAAACCAAAATCTGTTGTAACACAAATTTCTTGCACTTTTGGGGAAAAAATTATATGTTTCTTTTAGAAAATAATCATACTGATCGCAGTAGTGTAGGTTATGTGATGTTCCATCCTCAAAAGCTGTGAAATGAAATATAAAAAAGAAAAGAATGTGTGCATGATTATAAATACAGGCTTTGTTGAGCGAATGATTGGTTTCTGGGAGCATGAAACTAATCACCACTTAAAGTCCAATGTAAAATCTGGATCCTGATTGAAACCAATTAAGAACCACTGCATTAGAAAATAACAAAACAACAAAACAGTCTACAGCTTGTCTTCGCTGGTCTTCCAGTATGGTTCAGACCATCTGACAAATCCCCTCTAAAATCCCAAAACCAGACTATTGTGGTAAGCTAGGCCAGGCAGGGAAACAGACAAGGGTAATCATGTAGGCTGGTTTACACTGTTTCTTTCAGCAGGGAGACTATAACACACTTCTATGGCATTGTTCTGACAGACATGAAAAGCATATCTGACTCCAATCCATTTAGCTGTCTGCACTCTGAACAGAAAGAAATCCATTTTTTACAAACCATATCCATATGTGATTTGAAATCCGATTAAAACAGTATACATTTTTTCCAATTACGTTACAGTGTGGACAGTCAGAATGGATTTTAAGTAATTTTTTGTGACACCGTATGTATGCAGTGTCATACACAATGGAAATCTGTGTTCGCTCACAAGAAAGCTCTGACGTGAGTGAATAGGCAACATGAATGATCGGTTTTGCTCGGTTTGAAATCTAGCAGGAACACAGCGAGTTAGATTTGCAAAAGGCCATTGAATGCATGCTGGCACCCAGGCAGCCTGGGATAAAAGCCTGTACCTGTGTGGGCATCTGTGGACGAAGGATGTTCTGCTCAGTCTCCATCCCAGAACCAATGGTGGTAGTGGTGGTCTCGGTGCTGGTAACTAAGATCTGGTTGTAAATGTTTGTGTTGGAGCCCGGAGCTTGGTTAGTCGCAGATTTCAGGTCCGTGTCGTTCCCGAAAGCCAGGATGGCATTCTCTGTTTGAAAGGAGGGGAGAGAGTCAGATTCCCAGCCCTGCAGATGAAAACATCTGGAAGGCAGTCATGCCTCAGTTGACTTTCTCTTTCAGATGTGTCTCTCTTTTAAAATGGGTTTGGATTTTGTCAACATGCTTTCTTACAATAACAACAACAAAACACACTCGGGGGATCCAGAGAGGACTGGCTTATATATAAATTATCCAGCATAAATGTTGACAGAACAGCATTCAGGATCATAAACTCCATCATCTGATTCATGCTCTAAATATAGTTTGTTTATACAGTAGAATATACATCCCTATAATTACCAATCTGCTAATCCTGCCCTCCAGAAATGTATATATATAAAAAAAGATTTGTATTTTCTTAACGGCTTGGCATTCGTCCTTATTTCTTTGCCCAAGTCTTCCATTTTCTTTCTTATCTTTTATTTTCGTTCAGTGGGTTTTCCTTTGGGAAAGATTGGATGCACAAATGGAGTGAGTGCTTGAGTGTGCCTCTGTGCATGTGGGTTTGAAAGAAGTTTGATTACTTCTTGTATATTGATGTTTAAAGCAAATCTTACCTGTACTAAAACACCTGTGTGTATTCATTTTAAAATATATTTTACAGTCATCCATATACTGGCAAAAAAAAAAAACTCTCCTCTTTAATTTCCACCCTTTTATTGGCTATATAGGGTATATTTCAGATTTATAGTGCAGGCCATATGAATGATAATAATCTGAAGTAATCTGAAGTAATTAATTTCAATTTGTCTAATAGGTCACTTGTCTGAAATTACCGTGGCATGAAAGTCGCCTCAATTAAGACAGCTGTGAGGACGGCATGGGATATAACTCCATATTTGAGTCTGATATTCCTTTCTGGGGCTGAGGAAAGGGTTATGGGGGGAAAAGAAAGATTAGATTTATGAATAGTGAAGAGTGGCATGGTTGAGTGAATTTTCTTTCTTAATTGAAACACTAATTGCCTGATCTTTGTGATCTTACAGGGGTGATGAAGCTAGAGAGAGAAAGAGAATACTGTATGTATAATAGTGTATCTTTAATATCACAAGTACAGTGTTCTTGTAATGCATCCTAACCTGTCATAATTAATTAAAATGCATATTGCAGATCTGGACCATGAGCAAATATTTTAGAGTATTTCTTGATATTTAGAATTGGCTTTATTTTTATATTTTCAAATTAATTTTAATTTGTTGTTGTAATTTTAGATGCTTTTGTCCATTTTATTATTTATCTTTTAATATTTCTATTAGTATGCCCCCCCCCCCCCCCCATTTTTCTTTTTAGTACTTTAACTTAAAGCTGCAGTCAGTATTTGTCTGCCATCTCTGTTTGGAACCTGCAACTGCAGTTAAATGCGCAATTAACATCTTTATGTTGGTTGTGCACCGGCACGGCTCCAGTGCAGATGAATCTAATGTTTTGAGGGGTATGTGCATGGTGGATGGCTGTAGTATAGGTCATAAACCCCGCCCTCCCCATGTAATCTAAATGGACGTGAGAAAAACGAAATAATCAAATTACACTTCTAATACATTTTTGCCAAAGATGGTTTCCATCATTTTAGGTAGTTCTTATCATGCTGATGTATGTACAAGCGTTTGTTTTTCTAACAAGTTTGCTTTTAACTATTTGATGCTAGAAAAATTGGTAGTGGCCTCATGATTGTGAGCTTGCATTTGGGTCTGCGGGAGTTTGGACGGTACTTTGATTCTGCAGCTCCACCTCACAATCACTACTGCGCAGACAATAGGTACATTCGACTTCATGCAGCACTGCACAGAACGATTGCAATCTGACTTGAAGCAGTGCACATGCCGGTTAGAAATTTTGCCTGACTTGAACTGCCGATGCCACATCACTGTCATGTGTAGCATCCAAGTTCCGCAAAAGTGTTTCGAGAGCAGCCGGCTGACTGAGCTGCCGCAGTTTCTCAAGAGCGACGGCAGGAGCACTGATGATGGCACATCAGTGATATATTAAGAAATAAGATGTATTTCTTGGAACATATGACCCAATTAAACATTTTCACTGGGAAATTTTTATCTGAACAAGTAACATGTCTTCCACTTTTGTTCTGACCAACTGAGAAAAAAAAACCATTACAATACATTGCGCTACCAATGGTGATTTAATCTAGTGATCGCTGAGCCCATTTCACATTAAACCGTGCTAATTATTGTCAGTTGACATGTGTAGACTGTATGATGACAATACCCATTGGCTCGTACGATACGACACCTGTTACTATAAATGAATAAAACGTCATTAGCATGTGCTAGTGGTAAACAAAAAGAGCATGATGAATAACACTTTAGCAGCTGAAAAAAAAGTGGAAGCAGCGAAAGAAGAAGAGATAAGAGCTAAGGTATTTAACACCATGTCGCATTGATTTCATGTCGCATTTTCATTGGTTGATCAGTAAACGTGGATCGTACCAGCAAACACACTGTGCGATGATCATGCTTTATCGTAGACTATCTTTGGTTGCAAGACATCATACAGTGTGTTTAGGGCTAAATATGAATGGTGTCAAGCTCGTATGTCCCACAGAAACCTACCAGTACTACTCAAATTGCAACACTGAAGCTTACTGTTGTTAATCAGGCTAAGGTAAGGAGATAGTTTTGAACACTGGCTGATTATGTACTTGTATTGATTTTGGATCAGTTTTAACCAGAAAAAGGTTCGGACGGTTTTTTGACACCAGCAGAAAATGTTTTTGCCTTTCTTGAGGTCCTGAAGCATAATTTGTAAAGCTGACTGTGCTGAAATTTTCGTGCTGAAAATTTGTTTTAATTAGTATATTTCCTGCTTTTTTGTTGTCCATGTCTGTTAAATGTTGTCCTACAGGCCTTTAACCTGGAAACTTCTTGAACATAAATTGAAATAGATTAATTTACTTTCATTTCAGATGTCCAGCACATAGCACTGCTCTATACACACAAAAGCCTGTATAACTACATCACTAACATCAGGTTTATAGAAAAGTGTTGAGTTTAAGTTTACTTTAAAGAATATACTCTCTGTCAGTTAGCCTTCACCCCAGCCCACCTAAAGCCCTCCCCAGACAGCAACATAGTGTTGGAATTGAAGCTGCCCACTTGAAACATTGCTGATTTACTGCACAGAAACAAACCAATATAGTGGCTACATTCAGACAGAAGCAGAATAAAAAAAAAACTCTCCTCTTTAATTTCCACCCTTTTATTGGCTATATAGGGTATATTTCAGATTTATAGTGCAGGCCATATGAATGATAATAATCTGAAGTAATCTGAAGTAATTAATTTCAATTTGTCTAATAGGTCACTTGTCTGAAATTACCGTGGCATGAAAGTCGCCTCAATTAAGACAGCTGTGAGGACGGCATGGGATATAACTCCATATTTGAGTCTGATATTCCTTTCTGGGGCTGAGGAAAGGGTTATGGGTAATCTAAATGGACGTGAGAAAAACGAAATAATCAAATTACACTTCTAATACATTTTTGCCAAAGATGGTTTCCATCATTTTAGGTAGTTCTTATCATGCTGATGTATGTACAAGCGTTTGTTTTTCTAACAAGTTTGCTTTTAACTATTTGATGCTAGAAAAATTGGTAGTGGCCTCATGATTGTGAGCTTGCATTTGGGTCTGCGGGAGTTTGGACGGTACTTTGATTCTGCAGCTCCACCTCACAATCACTACTGCGCAGACAATAGGTACATTCGACTTCATGCAGCACTGCACAGAACGATTGCAATCTGACTTGAAGCAGTGCACATGCCGGTTAGAAATTTTGCCTGACTTGAACTGCCGATGCCACATCACTGTCATGTGTAGCATCCAAGTTCCGCAAAAGTGTTTCGAGAGCAGCCGGCTGACTGAGCTGCCGCAGTTTCTCAAGAGCGACGGCAGGAGCACTGATGATGGCACATCAGTGATATATTAAGAAATAAGATGTATTTCTTGGAACATATGACCCAATTAAACATTTTCACTGGGAAATTTTTATCTGAACAAGTAACATGTCTTCCACTTTTGTTCTGACCAACTGAGAAAAAAAAACCATTACAATACATTGCGCTACCAATGGTGATTTAATCTAGTGATCGCTGAGCCCATTTCACATTAAACCGTGCTAATTATTGTCAGTTGACATGTGTAGACTGTATGATGACAATACCCATTGGCTCGTACGATACGACACCTGTTACTATAAATGAATAAAACGTCATTAGCATGTGCTAGTGGTAAACAAAAAGAGCATGATGAATAACACTTTAGCAGCTGAAAAAAAAGTGGAAGCAGCGAAAGAAGAAGAGATAAGAGCTAAGGTATTTAACACCATGTCGCATTGATTTCATGTCGCATTTTCATTGGTTGATCAGTAAACGTGGATCGTACCAGCAAACACACTGTGCGATGATCATGCTTTATCGTAGACTATCTTTGGTTGCAAGACATCATACAGTGTGTTTAGGGCTAAATATGAATGGTGTCAAGCTCGTATGTCCCACAGAAACCTACCAGTACTACTCAAATTGCAACACTGAAGCTTACTGTTGTTAATCAGGCTAAGGTAAGGAGATAGTTTTGAACACTGGCTGATTATGTACTTGTATTGATTTTGGATCAGTTTTAACCAGAAAAAGGTTCGGACGGTTTTTTGACACCAGCAGAAAATGTTTTTGCCTTTCTTGAGGTCCTGAAGCATAATTTGTAAAGCTGACTGTGCTGAAATTTTCGTGCTGAAAATTTGTTTTAATTAGTATATTTCCTGCTTTTTTGTTGTCCATGTCTGTTAAATGTTGTCCTACAGGCCTTTAACCTGGAAACTTCTTGAACATAAATTGAAATAGATTAATTTACTTTCATTTCAGATGTCCAGCACATAGCACTGCTCTATACACACAAAAGCCTGTATAACTACATCACTAACATCAGGTTTATAGAAAAGTGTTGAGTTTAAGTTTACTTTAAAGAATATACTCTCTGTCAGTTAGCCTTCACCCCAGCCCACCTAAAGCCCTCCCCAGACAGCAACATAGTGTTGGAATTGAAGCTGCCCACTTGAAACATTGCTGATTTACTGCACAGAAACAAACCAATATAGTGGCTACATTCAGACAGAAGCAGAATACAGCCCTGTTCGTACACCGTTCATGACAGCCACATTTTATATACACAGTGTATTCATTAAAGTATGCAATTAAATTATGAGAATGAGTTTGGTTGATATGTGATGTATAAACAGATCCACTAGTTGACAACCAATGCTAGACATCTAGCAGAGCAATGCTAGCACTTTTGGAATGGCATTAAAAGGACGGTCTGGAACCAAAAGATGTGATATAAAATCTTGACATTTATTATAGCTCCATTCCATTCTTATCTAATTTAGTTCATACAGGACAATCTGAGATACCGATCTGTTAGTAAATGCAATGATCAGTCTCATGATCAGTGTTTGGTCTATGTTGAGCCACAGTGTCACTCTCTATTACAGCTAAAAGGATATGTGTGCGTTTTATGATAAGAGACTCCGAAATGGGGAAGCGATGATTACAAAGATATTTCATCAGTGATGCAGATTATTTGGATCCAGTATACTCCTGGTTTGTCTCACTCTCTCTTTTGGATGAAACTGACCCTTTGAAAAGCTCCCATCTCTCAATCAGGCCCAAAGCTACTGGTTAATTTACTATTCATTTTGATAGCAATTTGTTCAGCTGGCTCAGGATGTTTTTGTCCATGGATGCTCAGTTTTGGACAAATCTCTTCATTGGTGACCATCCTAAACTGTGGTTCAGGCAAATAAAGTAATATCTTCCTTAATTTCAACATAAGGGAAAGTGCAGCCATTTGTAACCTCAAGAAACACTCCGCTATTTTGAAAATAGGCTACTTTCCCAACTCTCCTAGAGTTAAACAGTTGAGTTTTACTGTTTTTCAAAGCCATTATGAATTTGGGATTTTCCTTAGTTGTCAGTTATAAACATCAAAATTAAAAGAAATAAACATTTGAAATATATCAGTCTGTGTAAAATAATATACAAGTTTCAGTTTTTGAATGGAATTAGTGAAATAAATCAACTTTTTGATGATATTCTAATTATATGAACAGCACCTGTATACAGTATGTATTATCTGTCATTGTACTTTAAGAAATTGATTTTACTTTAAATATTCCTTTGAGAAACTATTGAATTACGTAGTAAACGTGATTACAGCAGGCTGCTTCAGAATTTAAGTAAACGCAAACATGAGCACAAAACTCTTCCTAATGTTTTTGCCACTACAGTACTATGAATGTTTTAGTTACTTTCGCTTGAATCAATACATAAATGAATAAACATTATGTTATTAGCATGTCATACACGCGCACACACACACACACACACACACACACTTAGTAGTTACTGCTTACTCACCACCCAGAGACAGGAAATGAGCCGTCACTCTTCCTGCACATTTCTCATCAAAACACTCATCACTCATTCTGGGCCGCATTGAGGGCGCTCTTACGAAACATAAACTTCACTAGTTTACTACATTAGCGAATCACTGAATCTCTTCCGTCTAATTCCAGTTGTGCTGGCTGTTGGCCCAATAACTTCAGCACTTTTTTTCACAGTCTGGCTGAATGAAAAAATTCTTGTAATACTTGTCCAGTATTTCATGGTTGTCCCAGGGGTACGTTGATGGTTTGGGGGGCCGGTGTAGCCAGGAAAACTAGTTCAGAAACAGCTGAGGTGAGGACCAGCCTCAGTGGACTCACTCTCAAAAAGCTCTTTCAGCTGTTTCCCTCCATCCTGTGCTACTTCTGTCCTGTTTGCTACTCTCCGGCTGTCTCCGCTCCATTAGTTTTACTGCAGGGAGCCAAATTACGCTCAATTACCAAGACACCAGAGGCTGCGCTTCGGCTTGAATCAGCACACATACACACCAACCCAGCACTCCAGACTGCCCCAAGACCCTCAGATGGAATAGGGAGGGATGGCTGAAACTGGACGTTGCAATTTTGTTAATGTCAGAATTACCCTTGAGGAGCAAGATCACACTGAAGAGCTTGTGGATCAGAGCTGGAGCTAATCTCCGAGATCTCAGCGCTCAGATGCAGCACCACCCTACCTGTGAAACGGATGTGTTTGTAAAAAGTGTTTGTTATTAGTGGCTCAGAGATGCAGTGGCCCATGAGCACCGCACACCATTGAAGGAGTACATCCTGTACTCCTGATGACTATTAATGTCTCAATACCGACACGCATTTAAACTTCATAACGTTACATCAAGAGTTTTCTCTCAGCACTGCTGAATGCACAATAATAGTGCTGACTGCGAAGAACTGGGCTGCAACACATCTCTGCTGACTCTTGTGTTGCATCACCTGGGTTTATTATTATTTTTTTATCAGTTGGAGTATAGGAGTGTAAAATAGTCCCTTCTTCCATATGTGCATCCTTCTCCACATATGCAAAACGAGAATTGGCTGTATTGATTATACTGTACAGTATGTGAAAAAAACCTGGATGACGTCCTGCATCTGTTGGGATTCTTAAGCAAGGAAACAATGGACCCTTTGCTTTTCCATGGGAGGCCAAGTTCAAAGTTGCATTTGGCCCAAGTGTTTAAGTGGGCGTGAAGATGCAAGTGTATGTACAACTTCTGAATACCTGATGTGACACACAGAAGTTTAGCAAAGCTTTTAAAGGGGTTATGACATGAGAAACAATTTTTTTCATTTTTGGCATATAAGAGGATTTTGTACCATTAACATCCTGCAACAAGTTTCATAGCTTAAAACATCCTCCTCATTACAAAGCATTTATTTTATTAATTGGGGTCATGTGCTAAAAAGAACATTATTTGGTGTAATGCAATGCAAACAAATTTTCCAAATACTGTTCATTATCATTGCTCCTCTATTCTCCGCCTTTCTGAAACATGTCGATTTTTACAAAGCTCATCATTCTGAAAAGCGAGGTGTGCTCTGACTGGCCAGCTATGCAGTGTGTTGTGATTGACCGAACACCTCAAGCGTGTACTACGATACTACAGCGAGAATAAAAGTTATGCCTTCTTTCTTTGTATGAAGATTTCGGTGGTGTTATGCAAATTTCCCCAAACAGTGAAGTAGACATGTGGGGGCATGTTTAAACTAGGCATTTTAGTAGGACGTGGACGAGTCTTAACTTTTATAAAGAATATCTCTTTGTGTTTGAGACTTTAGTCTTTGCAACTTTAGGGATCTTATCTATGCACAAACAGCTTGTAACACTCCAAAGAGAAATGAAAATTTAAAGTGCATCATATGACCCCTTTAAACTCCAAAACATCCCATTTTGGATCCAGTGGCACAAGGTGACCTCACGTAGCCCCAGTCGTTTGCATAAACACTGCCTCCAGAGCAACACGTCGACCACCCCACCAGTGTTCAGCCAATGACTGCTGACACTTGATCATGAATGCGAGTGTCGCGTCTCATTAAAAGTAAAAAATAAAAAAAAATAGTCACTGCAATTTTTTTGGGTGTGTATGCAAGTGCAAAGAATATATTAAAATAATAAAACTAAATCCATGTCAAAATGACCCCTTTAAACATTTTGATTTTCAATACTTTAAACTTTAAATAAACTTTTAAACTTCAAAAAAATAGACCCATGTTAAGTGATTTAAAGGCAAAATAAACACACCATATATTCTAGAAAATTGCACCTGACTAAGTCACACTGGTAAATAAAACAACACATTTATAATCTTTGTGTTTTAGTTCCCCTAATGGTATTCAGAACAGCAATGAAAAATATAAGTTTAAAACAAACATATATTATAGTGGCATTCAGTATAAACAACAAGACTAAACATTTATTTAAAATAATAATGATAATAATAATTTAAAGCAAAACTACCAGCATGTAGGAAATGCACTGCACTCCATAAAGAACCATTAGACAAAAGGTTCTTTTTTTTAACTGGAACATGTTTCTACAGATTATTAAAATGTTCTGCACTAAGGCAAAAAAGTATTTTAAAAACTGCTTATTGGAACCCGGAATGGTTCTTCCATGGCAAACCTGGGACAGCCTGTACTGTAATTGTGGGTTTTTGGACAGGCCCAGTATTGTTTTCACAGTTGTGGTTGTGTCATGGATCAAAGAACATATAGGCCAAAGGACAATACCAAGGTAGTGGATGGGAGGGAAATTGTGTGGAAATGCTACTTCTGCCAAGAACTGATGAAACAGGCTATATGCGACTGCATGTGGTTTCTATGCCTCCCTTTAATTTTCCCCGGAGAGCACAAAAGGGAATCTCCAGCAATGATGGTAATATTTATTTGTGATATAGGACAGGGGAGAGGTATTTACTCACTCAAGCAATTGTTGTCATGGAAATGGCTGAGGAAGTGGTTGCACTGATCTCGGAAATTCCCGCTAGCCACACAAGAGCACCACGGTCCCACATTTGATGTAGCGTTATCTAGGTAGTTCGGAGTGATAATACTACCTACAGGGAGAGAGTGAGACAGAAATAACGCAGAAAAGAACATCAGTTGCAAAACAGAAAGCCAAATACAGTGCTACCGGTCTCAAATAAATGCAGCATGTATTATGGGAAATATTTTCCTTTTTAAATAAAAGGTACAAAATACAGCTTAAATTACTTGAATCTTTTTCTTTCTTTTTTAACATAAGATCAGTCAAAATTAGTTGCAAAAAAAAAAAGAGAGAAATTTTGCAATTGTCAAACGGTTATCTTTGAAGTTAAAAAAAAATACTAAAATGAATATTTTTTTCTTGCAACATATTATTTCAGATTTGTACCTCAGGGACACCAAGTGCACCCCATTATTAGAGCAGGGACACTTTCACCTTTTTGACGTTAAAATGTTTGTTGCATTTTAAGCAATCCCCCTTGTGTTATTCTGGAAGCCCTCAGTTAAATCGGATATGAAAAGCTCTGTCAATCTTTATCTTGTGTGTGGGTTACATAAGTGTGCTAGAACATTGATTGCAGAGGATATAGGTCCGTAGCTCTTAGAGCTGTCTTTGTTCAGTAGGGAAGGAAAATGACAGTGCTTTTTCACCGTGTGAGAGAGTGAGTGTAGAAGGCGACAGCTGAAAGCGGGAAAAGTGGAGGTGCTGCACTTTAGAACTCAATAGTCTGATAGGGACCCGTTTAAACACATTGATTTCTTTTGTCCCAGAACACAAAAGCGCAACATCTTCACAACCGCTCTTGGAAAATACTGCTGTAATGACTAACAGTCAGGGCAGAGAGCTTGGTCTCTTTTTGTCTTCGGTATCTCTGTATTGCCATGTCTGACTTGTACATTTGTTAATGTCATAAACTCTTCTGTAGCTCTCTTTACCAGCAAATCTCACTGACAATTCCATCAAACGGTTGTCATTATTTACGTCAATCCCGATGCGTCTACCCAGTGTCCTTACATCCCCTTTTGGAGCAGCCTATCTGAACGGTGAAGGGGAAGACTTCCAGGGTGATGTCATTCTACTGTTTTTGGCATTTATAATCAGATTTCAGCTAACAAAGGTGAGCCTCTAAATGATGACATATAATTTGCAAAATTGCACACTCTTAGTCACATTTATTATAGTGAAATGTGTCTCATAGCTGCTTGTCTCCAAATAAATTGCCTTTGGAGACCAGCCCACGTTGCTTTTCTTGCATCTTTTGCAATAACTGCACAGACAAATGCTGTGAAAGTACTAAAACAAAAGTTAAGCAGTGATGGAATCTTCTCACCCTGAATCGTTACTTGTTTATAGTGGTGATAAGTTGTTGTAGTACAAGTTGATCACACAAATGTACTGCAGATTAGACCCAAAAGTACATGGGTTAATAATGAGCAACAAAATCAAACAAAAACTTATATCAGTGGTGTCCAAACCTGCTCCTGGAGGGTCAAATGAACCAGCCAATCAAAATACAATTTTGACAAATTTCCCTAAGCACTTCCCCTCTGGGAAATCCCGGATGCCATTGTGAAGTGCATTCTACTTTGTCAAGTGAACAGATAAAATGTATATGGACAGACCCTTGATCCCTCAAATTAAAGAGGGAGCGAGTCATCTCGTATGTTCATCTACATATACCACAAATGTAACAATTGTGATGTTTTTTATGTATCCAAAACAAGGTGATGTGAACATTGCAGAGCGCTAAACACTCTCATGCAATGTATGTTGCATTCATACTTGACACTAGAGGGCGCACTCATGCAGAAAGTCTAAAACAGACTTATAGAAGTAATAATTTATGCCGTGCCACCTATTGCAACCAGGGCTCTATGAGTTGTGGCTAGAATGGATACAGTAACAGCCAGAAAATAACAATACATTATATTTGCTACCTATTAGATTGTTTTATTAATGTGTACGCATAACCCAACCCTAAATCCTGCCCTTACCCTAATGCAAAAACAGTAATTAATTGTTGTTCAGCGTGACAATAATTCTCAGCTAAGCTGAATAAAAATCAAACATTTTGACTGATGAAATGTGAAGACAATAAACATACGATTACGACAATATTTTGTTCTTGTGTGTGTTTTCAAGTCATATCCAGGAAATAAACAAATATGAATAATGCCATGCTAAGTGACATATAGAAACTAGAAAATTTTATTTTCTGCCATATTCTGTGATAAAAATGGGAAAAAGTGTTTGAAGTGTATATAAACCAATAATATTATTGTCATTAGAAACATATAGGAATAATATTATAGAATGTTATTGGTTATTGTCCAGCAGTATATTTGATTTTCTAGCCAGTTAAACAAATAAATAACTGTCAATAAGATACAGACCGACAGAAAAAAAATAGTTATTACATTTGAAATTTCTGTCCCAGTCACTTCTGAAATGATGGCTACGCCTCTGGGATTTTGAGACAGGTATGTTGGAGCAGGTTGAAGCTAAACTCTGCAAGATGTAGACCTTCCAGGAGCAGGACTGGACACGTATGACCCCACTGACTGTCATTATATGAACAAAACATTTGAAACATTCTTCAAAATATCTTCTTTTGTGTTCTACAGAAATCATGTTTGTAATGAGGATTGCAATTGCAGTATTATGCATCACATGAACTTGTGACAAGGTTTAATAAACCCCTGAGAGCTTGTATGTGTCATGGTGGTATTTTTTTCTTAACATTTCCCTGGTTGGTGGATAAGATTATAATGCCAAGCTTGATAAGATTGCAATGCCCATAATTTGAATCTCCCTGACTGGTGCATGCGATAAACCCGGTTGAACTATGTTGCCCAGAGTTCTCACCTATCAGGCCGGTGTATGCAACAAGGCAGGCTCCGTAATTTTCTTGCTGGCAGCCACTGGCAGTAAGCTCGGAGGGTTGGCAGTCATGCTCGAACTGAGCCAAGCGAGACCTGAGGGAACCACAACAGCACATCCATCATCCAGCCAGTCAGCAAACCCTCAGAAACACGCATTCCCACAAACATTTTCATCTACCCTGTGTTATACATGTAGATGGGGCTACATACTTTGTTCTATTTTGTCCTCTTCTTTTCTGTTTAGAAAGCTTTAGACCAACACTCTCCACTCTTCTCTCTTTTTCAGTCCCCCCTTTATAACACTCTGCATAGTTCTGATCCATTCGTTTTGCAAATCAGATACATAACGGCAATTCAGAATTCTGGAGAACTGCCAGATTCTCAATCAGCCGCCGGAAACTCTGCTGACAGCGACCTTTTACATGCAGGTCACATTCTGCCTGTCCTCTGGTGACCAATCAATCATTTAACCAGGTCAGTCTCAGAGGAATTGCCCACATTCCCTGCTGATTCTTATGCTTACTGGCTGTTGTGGCCGTAAGTGATCTCCTCTTGTGTAATGTGTTGTGTCAGCAGAGTGTTCGCTTGTTGTGTGAAAGCATGATGGTTGAATCGATGGCAAAGACCGATGAAGGCCTTTGAGGGAGGCTCAAATATAACCACTCAAACTCAGCTCTACTGAGAGCCTTGCAGAGTGAATGCAGCTGTCAGACTCATGTGTTTGTTGGATTTACAGTTTTCTGTTTGTCCATAGTGAACAGATAAATTAACAGAGCGTAAAATTATCCTATACTTTTACTACACACTTGGGCATTATTGTGTTTATATTAATTACATTGTGTAAATTTAATTTATATTCTCAGCATGCCACAAGGGATGCTGTAGCATAAATTGTCGTCTTCTATGGCAAGTTTTCATATATACTAGAACAAAAGTTTGGGGCTCAGTAATTATTTGGTTTGTTTGTTTAAGAAATGTGTACTTTTATATTCAGCAAAAACATTAAATATTTAAAATTGATTCAGCTCTCAGAATCCTCAAAACTATTAAATTGGTTTAATGTCTTTAATATCTGAATGATTTCTGAAGGATCATGTGACTCTGAAGACAAAAAATGTTTTATATATATATATATATATAATATAAGAAAATGTCTTTGTCTTCAGAGTATGTATGTATATATATATATATATATATATATATATATATATATATATATATATATATATATATATATATATATATATATATATATATGTGTGTGTATGTATGTATGTGTTAAGGTTGGCAACAGAGAACTCGATTCTTATTTGGAATGGTTACATTTAAAAAATAAAAATAAATAAAAATAAATACTGAAATCAAATGGCATTTCTAAAGAATAATTGTTTAATTGGAGTATATTAAAAGTATAGGTAACACTATATTCTAAGGTGTTCTTGTTACATGTACTTACTATTATATGAAGAACAAATTGTGCATAATTATATGCAAGTAACCCTAAGCCAAATCCTAACCCTAAACATATATTAGGTACATGTAGTTAATTAATATTACTGAGTACTTTGAGTTGGTAATTTATTATTACATTGTAACAAGGACACCTTAAAATAAAGTGAAATCAAATTATTATTATTATTATTATTTAAAATAAAACTTTTTAGGTAACTGAGTGTTTACCTCATGTGAATTTACTGTACACCTAACATATATTCATTTCTTCAGGTTCAAAACTTTTTGAATGGGACAAAATGACTCTGTGCACCTTTATATATTACTCTTTACAGAGCACAGAGTTTCAGGCCCTTCAAAAGAGCTTCATTGTATTTGTAACAGTCATTTTCACACAGACACACACAATACCCACTTGCACACATAGTCGGCCTCACAAACTCTAAGTTGTGTCAGGCAATTGGGTTTTTCCCTTTCTTCATATGAGCACACAGGCACAATGGTCTGGCGTCGTCGCTCTGCACAAGCTGTGTCAGAGCATGGACAGAAGAGCAGCTCGTGTGTGTAGTCTGGCGGCACACGGTCGAAGAACTTTCTGAGTGCTTTGCTGCAGCGCGCTCGGTTGCAGGGCCCGGCTCGCGCCGATGGGGCGATGCACGCCGACACGTACTCTGTGCGTAGTTTCTGACACGTCTCATCCACATTACAGGCCTTAGCAGCATCCAAACAACGGTTCACTGTTGTCATGCCCACCTCAGACTCTGAAAGGAAGGAGAGGGAGCAGACTTGTGATTCCAGGGTATAAAGAGATTAGTATGTTAGTTACACTTGCCTACTTTAGAGTACAAACAGAAAGGTAGTTGGAGTAGCTACAGTCGCTGTCCAGTGCTGAAACAGAAGCCTGAACTCAAGATAACACAGAAAACCAGACCACAACAGTAAAATGTGGCATTACCTACCATCCAACATAACATTTTCTCTCTCTCTCTTTTTTTTTTTTTTTTGCTTGTTCTCTGCTTTTTTCCCTGTCTTACTTTGCTTCCTCCCCTTGTTTTCTTTTCCCCTTCTGTCCTATTTACTAAACTTAACTGTCAATGGGATATGAAATCATACAAATGAGATTGTAGTGACAAATTTCTTAATGCAAAATAGTTACGAATTGCCATAAGAGTGTATTAAAAGCACTTACAAAAGCCTTCCAATTTAATAACTAATGTCATTAATTATTTTCTGAATGGCCTTGTCCAGCTGTCAGAGCAGCATGGGTTTTTGGAGGTGTGCTCTGGCTCATTGTTCTAATGAGGGTTGAGGTTCATACAGAACATCTCTTTCTCTCATGTCCTAATGAAGGTTTGAGTTGGTCTGCTCTAAGAGGATGTGAGTCTGGGTGGCCTGTGTGTGCTGCTAATGAATAGAGCATGAGTGAGAATGAAAGTTGAATGAGTCTGGTCTCTATCACAGAGCAGGTCCCAGCTGAGACTGGCTGCTGCAGCCGCTGCTTCATTTTTCATATCAGACTAATGTGGGCCGCAGAGAGCCTGCCAGCATTACACTGCCATAGAGCTCGCTTTATCTCTCTCTCTCTCTCTCTCTCTCTCTATATACAGTCTTGTTCAAAATAATAGCAGTACAATGTGACTAACCAGAATAATCAAGGTTTTTCGTATATTTTTTTATTGCTACTTGGCAAACAAGTTACCAGTAGGTTCAGTAGATTCTCAGAAAACAAATGAGACCCAGCATTCATGATATGCACGCTCTTAAGGCTGTGCAATTGGGCAATTAGTTGAATTAGTTGAAAGGGGTGTGTTCAAAAAAATAGCAGTGTGGCATTCAATCACTGAGGTCATCAATTTTGTGAAGAAACAGGTGTGAATCAGGTGGCCCCTATTTAAGGATGAAGCCAACACTTGTTGAACATGCATTTGAAAGCTGAGGAAAATGGGTCGTTCAAGACATTGTTCAGAAGAACAGCGTACTTTGATTAAAAAGTTGATTAGAGAGGGGAAAACCTATAAAGAGGTGCAAAAAATGATAGGCTGTTCAGCTAAAATGATCTCCAATGCCTTAAAATGGAGAGCAAAACCAGAGAGACGTGGAAGAAAACGGAAGACAACCATCAAAATGAATAGAAGAATAACCAGAATGGCAAAGGCTCAGCCAATGATCACCTCCAGGATGATCAAAGACAGTCTGGAGTTACCTGTAAGTACTGTGACAGTTAGAAGACGTCTGTGTGAAGCTAATCTATTTTCAAGAATCCCCCGCAAAGTCCCTCTGTTAAAAAAAAGGCATGTGCAGAAGAGGTTACAATTTGCCAAAGAACACATCAACTGGCCTAAAGAGAAATGGAGGAACATTTTGTGGACTGATGAGAGTAAAATTGTTCTTTTTGGGTCCAAGGGCCACAGGCAGTTTGTGAGACGACCCCCAAACTCTGAATTCAAGCCACAGTACACAGTGAAGACAGTGAAGCATGGAGGTGCAAGCATCATGATATGGGCATGTTTCTCCTACTATGGTGTTGGGCCTATTTATCGCATACCAGGGATCATGGATCAGTTTGCATATGTTAAAATACTTGAAGAGGTCATGTTGCCCTATGCTGAAGAGGACATGCCCTTGAAATGGTTGTTTCAACAAGACAATGACCCAAAACACACTAGTAAACGGGCAAAGTCTTGGTTCCAAACCAACAAAATTAATGTTATGGATTGGCCAGCCCAATCTCCAGACCTTAATCCAATTGAGAACTTGTGGGGTGATATCAAAAATGCTGTTTCTGAAGCAAAACCAAGAAATGTGAATGAATTGTGGAATGTTGTTAAAGAATCATGGAGTGGAATAACAGCTGAGAGGTGCCACAAGTTGGTTGACTCCATGCCACACAGATGTCAAGCAGTTTTAAAAAACTGTGGTCATACAACTAAATATTAGTTTAGTGATTCACAGGATTGCTAAATCCCAGAAAAAAAAAATGTTTGTACAAAATAGTTTTGAGTTTGTACAGTCAAAGGTAGACACTGCTATTTTTTTGAACACACCCCTTTCAACTAATTGCCCAATTGCACAGCCTTAAGAGCGTGCATATCATGAATGCTGGGTCTTGTTTGTTTTCTGACAATCTACTGAACCTACTGGTAACTTGTTTGCCACGTAGCAATAAAAAATATACTAAAAACCTTGATTATTCTGGTTAGTCACATTGTACTGCTATTATTTTGAACAAGACTGTATATATATATATATATATATATATTTTTTTTTTCTTCCCCCATGAGCCGTGGACTTTTTTAACTACTGCCCCCTTCATTATAATCTTTTTCACCTCTGTGTCTTTTAACATGTCCTATTTATCCTTTCCATCCATAAATCCATCCATTATTCTTTGCATCATTTCTTCAGTTTGTTTCCTTTCCTTGTTTCTTTCTGTACATTCGTTTCCCATTTGTTTCTTTATTTTTCCTCCCTTAGCTTGCTTGCTTTCTTCCTTCACCCCCCCCCCCCCCCATTTATTCTTTCCCTTCTTTCTTTTCACCTTTTTTTAATTACATCTTTCTGTCCCTCATCCTTCTTCACTTCCCTTCCTTCCTTGGCTCGTTTATTTTTCTTGCTTTATTCTATCCATTACAGTGTTGGCCAAAATGATTAGAACACTAGTATTTTCACAGCTAAAAAATCAGTTAGTTCTATATTTTGCTGTAGTGTGTGAGTAGAAAATATCAGTGTACATTTCCAAACATTCATTTTTCCACAGTTCTTCTGAATTGAGTCTGTCTCAGTTTGTTCTGTTTCTTCATGTTATTCCAGACAGACTGATGATGGTGAGATCAGATCTCTGTGTGGAGCACTGGCTGTTGTCAGACTCCTTGTGTAAACAAACTGTCTCTGGATTATTACAATTACTGGCAAAATGAATGTTTGGAAATGTAAACTGATATTTATAAACTGATAAGACACTGCAGCAAAAAAGAAAAAGAGAAAGAGAACTTTAATTTACTTCCTATTCTTTCATTTACTCATTTGCTTGCTTCCTTACTTTTCTTTATTCCATTCTCCCACTAATTTCTTTTCTCCTTATTTATTTCCATCCATCATACCTACAATTATACTTTGTTTGTTGCATTTTCCTTCTTTGCTTCCTTTCTTTACACTCTTGCTTCCATTAATTTCCCTCCCACCTTTCATCCTTTGCTTGTGTGCTTCCTTTCTACCTTTTTTTCCATTTCCTTCATTTTTATGAATGCTTGTTGCCTTTCTTGTTCTTCCTTCCTCCTTTCCAACTCATTCACAGTGCATTCTTCTGTCCCTCCTTTCATACTTGTTTTTCTTCATTTTGGTATTTTTCCTTGCTGTCTTTCGGTTGTTTGTTTGTTCTTTCATTCTTTGCTAGCTTTCATTCTTATCATAAATCTTGTTATTTCTTTCTTTCTTCCTTTCGTTTAATTTCTTCCTCTGCTCAGAATCCGTTTGGGTGATATTGCTTTTTTCATCCATCATTAAGGGGTTTTGCAAGCTTATGATCAATACTGAGCCAATATTCTGGACCCTGGTACTCATTATATTGCTGTATACACAGATTCTAGACGTAAGTACTGTACATCAGAGTTTGTTGGGACCAATCACCAAACTATTATTACAGGCCTTACACTTCACACATACTGTTACATATAAATGTCTACAATGAAATATATATTTTTCATTTAAAATATCTTTCTTTCTGGATAAATCTAATTTATCCAGTAAAACACTGAAAGCCTCATGCCACATGAATTAACAAACACATAAAGAACGAACACATAAAGAAAATAAAGTGAACAAAAGTTCCTGTTTGGATAAGCAAGCCTTTTAATTTGAGTCTGTAATACTGGCAGAAAAGACTGTTACAAGGTCATTGAAATGTTAAGAATATATTAAATTAATTTTTCAAATTTTTCCCAATTTCTTTGTCTTTTGACTATTATTTTTTTCTAAGTGTCTATGTCTATTTCCCCTCCCTCCCCTTTCTAATTTCCACACTCTTGTTTGATCTTTGTTGTCTCGACCAAACCAGGAACGCTCACAGTGTTTGAGAGTTGAGAGCAGCCATCATTAAAAGTCAAGCATGAATGACCGACATTACTTTCATTACTTTGAGGAAATCATTCTCTGTCCTATCCCCGAGAGTTAAAATATTATTTTATGTGTGTCTGCTTGGACTCAAGTGTGTATATGAGTGTGTGTGCACGCAAGAGAGATGATGAGTAAATGGATCATTATGTGCTGCCCTCGGGGGCCATAAAATTCAGCTCATGCCTTAAGCACCCCATAAACTGAGGCTGACAAACTGACAGTTTTAGTCATGTGGCTCCTCCAAGAATAAGTTTCTGACTTGGTATGGTGCTATTTTGAGTGAACGTAATGAGATGGGAGAAAGATGAGTGAAATGCCTTGATTAGAAAATGAAATTCTGAGATAAATCATCCGACTGTTTAGTCTTTGTTAGGTCCATTTGAGAGTCTTTGGCCCACAGCGAAATGTTTGTTCTGTTCCTGACAGGTCCCTGATGCATGCCTCATTTTGTAGGAAACGCAGTTTATCGTCAACGGTGCCGATGTACGGCAACTATGTTATATCCAAGTACATTAAACAAAGTGTTCATGTTTTGCTGTTGTAAGCTATTAAGCTCTGCCCTATTAATAACTCTTCACTGCTAATGCTTGGCATAGAAGTGACAAAACACATCGTGATCAGTTCCAAATCAATTCCAGCACCACAGCACATAATCGGCATAGTGTGTCTGTGCAAATCACTGACCTGCAGCGATGGAGGCCAGGCGAACATAATCAAAGCCCCGCTCGACAGGCTCATAGGGGTAATTCTCCACCAAGCTCAGCCCTGTAAACGCACACACAAACAGGGTTTTTCGTGGCTATGGTAACAGAGTATTTTGTGTCAGTGAATTAATGAGAGTGTCACAGGTAAAAGTTCAGTTTGAAGTAATGCTTCTATAATGCTGAACTGGTTAGCATATTAAAATGCAGCGTCTAATTAGCATCCAGTGAAGTGGTTTCTGGGGACCGCGTGGGTGTGAGTATTAGAACTTGTAATTGCATCATTGTGCGAGCAAATGCTTTGTATGTGACAAAGAAAAATTTTGAATATGGATTTGCTCACCGTGCAGCACGGACTGCTTGAGGCTCCAGTAGATGCTGAGACAGTTCTTCTCTCTCTTCATGCCCCGTTTGCACTGGCATTTGTGCAGAGGACTAGACAGCAGGGCCGTCACGGCGTTCTCGCAGTGGTTGCGCGCCCCCGGACCCAGCTTCACGCTTCCACCTCCTGCAACACACTGCCTCAGTGTTCTCAATCGCGGACTACACGCCTCATCACTGGAGCACGAGTCCCCCGCAGTCAGACAGTCCCACCGGCCCCCGGACACCAGCCGCAGCACCCCTGCACAGAACACACAGATCTGTCAGGAACACTTTACAGTGAGGTCCTATTAGGCAGCGTTATAGTTAATGCATTAAAAGGAAAGTTCACCAAAAAAAAAAAAAATACTTCAATTTGTTCCAAATCTGTAGAAGTTTATTTGGTCCCACTTTATATTAAGTGGCCTTAACTACTATGTACTTACATAAAAAAATAAGTACAATGTACTTATTGTGTTCATATTGTATAGTAAAACACTTTTGCTGCTATTGAGGTGGGATAGGGATAATGTTAGGGAGAGGGTTGGAGGTATGGGCGAGTTTAAGGGTGGGTTAAGGTGTAAAGTATGGGTCAACAGTGTAATTATAAATGTAAATACAGAAATTAAATATAGATGTAATTACATGTTGTTTTTTTTAAATACAAGTACAATGTAAAAACATGTATGTACACAATAAGTACATTGTACTAAATTATTAATTAAAATGTAAGTACATAGTAGTTAAGGCCACTTAATATAAAGTGGGTCCGTTTATTTTGTCTGTTGAATGCAAAAGAAGACATTTTGAATAATGTTGGAATCAAACAATTGACCGTAGCCATTAACTTTTAGAGTAAGGAAAAAATCCTATGAAAGTCAACCGGTAGGAATATCATGTATTCAACAGAGTAAATTATGAATTTTCATTTTTAGATGAACTATCCCTTTAACTGGCATTATTACACAACGCTTATAAATGCTTGATTCTAATCTATTAGTCTGTCATTCCCTGATAATAGGACTGTGAATCTTAGGCAGCAATTCGATTCATGATTCATAGGTTTTCGATTCGATTCAAGAACGATTTTTGCAAATTTAGTACGATTCAATTAAAGTCGATTCGATTTGATTATAAAGATTTGATTCTGCACTCTTTGGGCCCTATAATACACCCAGCGAAATACAAATGCATTTGTGCTCCCATGGGAGCGGTGGTGTTAAAAAGAGGTGTGTTCAGGTGCATTGCTGGCACATTCAAACAAAGGTGCATTGCTATTTTAAGGAGCTGAAAATAGACTGTGCCATAGACCAACTCAAACCTGGTTTAAAGTCTGGCGCAATGTTTTTTCTTTGTTATTTAAAGAGCATGTTAGTATAGGCAGGTCCGCCACACGCGTTATTAACAACAAATGCTACTTTCAACCTTGGCTCCTATTTCAAGGTCGTTGTTAATGCTGTGGTTATTTTAACAGTTTCCTTCGTACATTCGGTTCATCTTTCGAATGCTCAGGTAACGCTGTCGGTAAGATGCAATAAGCCATTGAAAAACTAAAGAAAAGTAAAGCTACTTCACTTTAGCATTACTGGCAATGAGTCCTGAGGAGAGATCACACATCAGCTGTGTCAGAGATGAATAGAGCGCGAGTGCAATCCTGTGGCATTCATGGGTGGTAATAGTTGAGCGCGTGAAAGAGAGAAGCGAGGCACAAATTCTGTTCAAGATCTCCATTAATTCGTACGTGTAGTATTTCAATGTGTATATATTTTGAAAGCATTGAATCGTGATTCATTCGATTCTTAGTGTTTTAAATCAATTACTGTCCAAGATTGGCTATTCACAATTCAAAAATCATGTTTCAAGATCAATGCATATGCATCGTCAGGGTTTATAATCGATGATGTACTGAGAAAACGAGCGAATTGTTACACTCCTACCCGATAATGACATCATAAAATGGTACGATTTTTAATCAGTTTCAAGTTTCTACTCAAATCAATATTTAACATCCACATAATGATTTATTTGGTGAAAAGCCATGTGATGAGTGATATAACATTATCCCTTATGTAAATTTGTTTGGTTGTCTTTTATCAAAGCCACTTGTTTCATTTATTTACATGTGACAAGTAAAATAAACCCATTAAAATGAATACAAAATCCCTCCTGTTCACACCACTGCTGGGGTTTGTTCTCGTAAAACAACTGACTGGAACTACATCGTCCCTTACTTAACTAATGAGAATTTCATTTGTAACAGTATTTATTAATCGTTCACTCTTAGGTCATGTTAACTCATGTCTGTTAAATAATCTTAGATGCAATATTTGATTTAAACGATGTATTAGTAAATGTTAAAATTAACATAAGATTATTAAAGACTTTTATTGTTAGTTGATGTAACTTAATGTAATGTTACTAGTGTCTAGTGTTACTGATCTGTCATTCATAGTAAACTATTATACAATTTACTGCTGTAAACAAAACACAATATTATTACTTGTTTATGTGGGCGAATAAAGGAATAATTTACATGGCTTAACCTGTGTTAACCTCATCCACTTTCCCTGCCTTTTCAGTCACGCTACTTGTTTTCAGGGGGTGAGCAAGCTGCAAAATGTGGAGGAATGACTGACAAACAACCTGAGCGCCAGATTTGTTCATTAAAGGACAATTTCATCCTTCCTGAAAATGACTTGTATAATCAAATGCTTCAAAGCAAAACAAAACTGTTCCAAACTCTATTTAAATTAATGCCAGAGAGTATTTCGGAAAGTCTGATTTCCCATTATGCTGTTTGATCTCAAGGGCAATAACTGCATCTCAACATCTGTTTAGCTGAAACACCCAAGTGAATAACAAAAATATTTTCAACAGCTATCTGTACATTTCCCAATGAAATGCATAGTCTTTGTTTAGCTTAAGTGTTTGATATGCTGGTGGAGGTTGAGGAGAGACCCCACATATGATTGTAAAGCACTTTGGGTGTACAACAATACACAATGAAGCGCTATATAAATGCATCATTCATTCATTCATTAAGTGTTTGAAATATGCAGTAAATATATTGTTGTTTACATAATGAGATCTTAAATATCATGATATCAGCATTGTTTAAAGGAGCTGAATGCAATAATGGTCTCAGCTTCAGACGTCCAACTCACAGACAACCCACCATCTGTGCCCTGACCTTTTGATGCACACTAAACTGGCAAGTATATTTGAAAAGTTTGGGTTTTTCCAAGCCATTCTGTGATCAAAGCTGCCCTGCTGTTATAGTTCTCAGCCGTCTTTGAGTCTGTTCTGTATACCTTCATAACTATCTCTGATTTGGTTCAGCTACCAAATCGAACAGAAGGAAACTGCAATGGACTGTCAGGACTGCTGAGAAAATTATTGGTGCTTCAGTTCTCGCCCTTCAAGACCAGTGCATCTCGAAACGGGCAGGAGGAATCACTTCAGACCCACACACAGGCCACTGCCTTTTTGAACCGTTGCTACAAAGAACAGCACTAGAACATCCAAGAACATCCCTCAGGCCTTCTACCTCATGAACAATTAAAACCTCAGTGCTACATTTCTGTTGTGAACAATATTTCAATTCAACTAAAATATTTATTCAACTGGATGTACATATTCTATACTGCACATTACTGTGAAAAAGATGTACAGTTTAACATACTTTAAAAAGAGTAACTATTATGGAAATAATATACTTTAACAGAATATACTGAATTGCCAACTGAATGTAATGTTTTCGGACACTTAATTGCAATTTAATGAAAATGTATTATAGTTTAAATCTAGGGAAGCCAACACTGCTCCTAGAGAGCTACGTCCTGCTGAGATCAGCTCCAACCCCAATCAAACACACCCGCTAATATAGATTTTCAGGGTCACTTAAAAATTACAGGCAGGTGGATTAAAACAAGGCTGGAAGTAAAGTCTGCGGGAAGCAGAAGGTAGTTCTCCAGGACCAGGGTTGGCATCCCTAGATTTAATTTTATACTGAATGCAATTAGGTGACCTTTAGACCCACCTAAGTAGGATATATTTCTATGTAATTTCATAATTACTTGTATTATCTTTGAAATATGGTTAAAAGTGTATGCTGAATGAAACCAAAATGTTTGTGGTAAACTGAAGTGTATTTTAATCCCATTTGTATTGAAACTTGTATCTTGTATTAAATATATTTGCAAATATACATTTGTAATGAAGATGCAGTTAAGACCATTTTTCCCCTTCTGATAGGATACATACTTGTAAAAAAAGCTAGTGGCTTCTGTTACTTTTCCACACTTCTGCTCAAACATCTGTTCCGAGAGTATATTTTTTTCGTTAACGATTAAGAAACTCTGCAATATACCTGATTGCTTTACGGCGGCAACAAATGTTGCACTGTAATTACGACATTGATATATTTATGACAGCAAATTCCATCCAGTTAACTGTAAGGGGCTCCAATATTCACCTTATTTTTCAATGTGAAAGTATGCGGTTTTGAGTGTGTGAAACTTCAGTTTTATTAGCTGCTATAGGGAAATAAGAAGAACATGTGGTAAAAGGTACAAATGTTCTACAAACCAGTGAATGGTAAAGTACCAGTTTGCCGTTTCAAGAAGCATAACAAGCAGTTGTGTTCATCTAAAAATAACTGGAAGCAAATGGCATCAGACACTTTAAATATACAAAATGGTCACGGCCATTAAAATGTGAAAAATAAGGTGGATAAATATACAAAACTACATACAGTTGCTTTAAAGTGCACCTATCTGTTACAGGATGAGCAACATATATTCATAAAAAGTTAACCTTCCGTAAGTAAACTTAAGTGGGGGTTTATTTTTATTAATATTAGCTATCTACAGGCACAGTTTTTTTCTCCCAAAAAATATGTATAAGATTAATGTACAGTACAAATGCACATTAAATTTAAACTTCGTTTTCACGAGGGCATACATTAGTCTTTTTCTTCTGTTGTGTTTTGTATTGTTATATTTATAGTCTATTTCCTTTACTTTTCTTGTGGTTTTCCTGTTTCTGTCACCAAGAGACAAGATGAGACAAGAAGAGAGGAGATTTGACATGACGAGGGGAGAGAAGATAGAACGAAATGAAACATGATGAGATTTGACAAGACAAGAAAAGACGGTAGAAGAGAAGAGATGAGACGAGAGGAGAGAATAGACAAAATGAGAAAAGACGAGATGAGACGATTTGTGTGGGAACCTTGCACATCATCTAAGATAGATTCCTAAATGAAGTGAAGTGTGTCGGCACAATATCTAATCTCATTGTGCCTAAAAAGAGAGTAATCTAGTGTGGAAGATGAACCTGCTCAATGGATTATGTGGTAATCAGATTATTTCTTCATGAAATATTGTAGAGGAATGGTTGAAGACCATTCTGAGAACCTTGCCAAAGTACAGCTGCTACATCAAAGCAATGGTGCCCAAAGCAATTATGGGAAATCATCTAGTTTGTCACTCATGTTGGTTCCAATACTTTACACCTCCCATCAGTGTGCTAACATTAAACACCCACACACTTCAACAGAAGAATACCTACACGCACACACAGAGATAAAAGACACAAATGCTGCTGTAGAGATGGGGTGAGAGGCATTAACATCTGGTAATTAAGTTGATTAACTACAACAATAAAGGTTCTATATATGTGTGTGTGCGTGTGCGAGAGAGGAAGTCTGTCTGATAGAGGTTGAGAGGACGACCGGTGCTCTCAGATCTTACACCCTTGAGAAGAAACTCACAGAGCTCTCACACACTTCCTCACCATTAGTCCTGCATAGAGACATACTCGGCACAAAGATGTGCTAATGGTGCGGGTGTGCAAGAGAGAGAGAAAGCGAGCGCTGTCCCCTAGAGAGATGTGGATCTACAATCCTCAGAGATGCCATCACAGAGAACCTCTGTGTCACTCAGCATACTCCCCTAATCCTAACACACTGATGGTGTGTTTACCTCTGTCACACAGTCTCCCCATCCTATTGTGTGTCGTCTTTTATGTCCTCGGTGTCCATAGGCAATTCTAGACCCCATTTAGGAGGGTTTCAGCCACATTGGTTTTAATCTAGCCCTAAAAAAAATCTGTCATTATGTGATTTATTTTTCACTTGCTCAAAGCAGTGGTTGCTGTGAGCTATTTTAGGGTATTGTGCTCTAAATCCCTCTGCAAAAAAAACTTAAAGTTCATTATCCATTGCTCTATAAAGTGGATGTGACCAAATATTTGTTGGCTTAGCAGCCTGTCTCACCTATTTTTACAAAGTCCCAAGTTATGTATATTATTATTGACCTTTTCTTTTTTTAATAATAACTACTGTATTTAAATAATGACCAAGTTAGTATGAAGAAAAGAATGTAGCACCTAGATGTTTTTCAGAAAGTCTATTACAACTACTGGGCAAACGTTGCGCCACCTAATTTAAATTTATGAGCCAGGCTTATAATTTGCCCTCTACACACATTTCCAGCTCTGTCCTAAGACCCTTTATGCACTGATAATAGTCTCCTGATGATCTTTTTTTTTTTTTTTACATTTTTACCTACAACCTCTTAAGTTTTTATTTTTCTTGGCAAATGTTATGCTGTGTTATAATATATATATATATATATATATATATATATATATATATATATATATATATATATATATATATATATATATATATATATATATATATATTATATATTCTTATATCAAGATGCATTTACTTGAAAAGGAAAATTACATTAGATATTAAGATATTTATTTTATTATTAATTTAATAAAGTTTAGTTCATGCTTAAAATGAGATAAAATATCTGCCAATTGGGGGGTGGGGGTGGCTTTTTCCTTTCGAATTAAGTATATTTTTCTCAATACCACTGGCCTTTTAAAATATAAAAACTATTTGCAATTGTCTTGTCTTTGTTTTCTCCGGACTCCATTTGCCATTACCCCCTGCCTAGGAACTCATTATCACACCACACCTGTTTCCCATCAGTGACACTATAAAGGTTGCACTCATCCACACACACATTGCTGCTTATTGTTTAGCCCGTGTTGTCTAGTTCCTGCCTTATCTTACCTTAATGTTTTGTTCTTGGACTGTTTACCTGGTTTTTGGATTACTCTTTTGGATTACTCTTTTGGATTACCCTGGATATATTTTTTTGCTGGTGTTCTGACCCTGCCTGTCCAACTACGCTAAAACAATAAAGCCTACACTTAGACCCTCAACCCGTTGTCACGTCTGCACATTATACTAGTGATATGTCTTTTTGCATCTCAGGTTAATGTATTCTGATTTTAAATGATTATTTATTCTGTTGTTGACTTTGCACCTGTAACCGGTTATATTTTATGTATCAAATTTGTATATTAGGACGAGACCACTCTCACGATATAAATCTATGAACTAACATCTGATAGTTTGATAGACAGCTGAGACTGAAATCAAGAAGCGTCTCTGTCTCTATGCCTCCCCACTCTCTTCTTGATTAGAGATGGTGTTTTTATGCTAAACAAGGGGAATTTGGTCTGGCTGGTTATTGATTGGTTAAAGGAATCAAATGAAATGTAGAGGAGCTCATGATGGAGTGAGCGGAGAAGAGGAATGCTGATGACTCTCTGCTGTGCTTTGAGGAGCCTAAAGAAACTACTGTCAGATCAGATCCTGCAGCAGGCCTCAGATGGATCAATCAAGAGTCCAGCCTTTAAATCCGAGTGACTCCCTATTGCATACACTTGCCTGTGTAAATCCAGAAATGTGCACTGCGGGTCTCTCTCAGTCCAGTTTGATTTGTCTCATTGTGACTGAGTTGCGTCATTCGCACAGCCTTGTCATCCAAGCCTTGAACCACTAATTGGTGTCACACAGCCCACCCATCCACCCCCCAAATCTGTAATGATTGTTTTTGAATAAAAAAGGACCGAAGCATAGTATTTCCACCCGCAGAGCTTAAAAGTACTTTCAGTAACAGATTCTTGTTATTATAATTAATCGATTATTGTTTAATTAGGAGTAATTTAGCCCCATCTGTGGACCAACAAGTGGAACAAGCTGGTTTGCGTGCTGACCTTACAAAACTTTAAAGTTGTATTTAATCAATTACTTTAAACAGGCACGTAATGGGGCAGTCAGCCTTATAAATGCACATTTCTAAGGCATCTGAATATCAGTGTGATCATAACTTTGCTGAATAACCTCTTATGCACAATCTTCTGTTGTCTCACTGATAATATATACTTTTTTAGTAAGTTAAATGCCTTTTCACATACAGTACTTGTAAAAATGCCCCTTTAGATTGTTGTATACATATTTTTGCTGTGATGTTTAATGGTTAATGTATTAATATATTTAATAACTTTTATATAGATCAAGAACAGTCACTGGATTGGAGAAACTTGGGTTCACTTAATTATAAAATCATGTTAAAATGTAAATATTAAATATGATACATCAGGCTTTTGAGGAAAAATTATTTGTACATCTCTCAATCATCAGTGTATTGCATTTCATTAAAATGTTTTGCCTCCAAAATAAAAACTACAAAGCTTTGATCATAAAACTAAGCACTAAAATTTCATCTTATTAAAACAGATTATTATAATATACAGAATGAAAATGATTCTTATATGCATTTTATGTTAGTATCTGATATACTTTCATAAAGACCTCATTGATTTACATTACAAGCTATCATAATTTCATCTTACATTGTGTACATATAAATATCAGCAACTGCACCAAACTGCATATTTTTGTTCACTCTGGGCCTCTGAATAAAATATTGTTTTTTTTGTGTGTAAAAGTTTAATAAACTGTTCCATTTCAGAAAATTATATTCTCCTGACAATGATTTCATATGTCAATCTTGTATTATGGTGCAGTATGTGCACCTTATCTGAATGAAACAGCCATGTGTATTCTGTTTTGCAAGGATGAGAAGTGCAGATAATTGTCAAGTATGTTGTTTTAGGTAACAAAATCCAATAATCAACTAAACGACTTAGCTAAGAGTTAGAAAAGATGCCAGGAAAGCAGCCTGACTGCACAAGGATTCTATGTTATTGAACTTCTGAGGAAAGGCCCAGAAAGATCAATGTAATAATGAGGAGCAGGATGAGGCCAGCATTACTGCACTGACACCAAAGCCAGCCAGTGTCAACAGTGACACCGCGGGCAAGACCGGTAGAGTTCACCATGAGAGAATAGTCTCCAACAGTGACTTTACTGTTGATTAAAAACTACACATACCACTATTGAGTCATCGAAGAGGTAGGAGGATAATGTTTATTGATGCAAGAAAGTTACTGAACCAGCATTGCAGATAATGCCGATATTGAGAGATTGTTTAAAAGAGCGGCAGCCCTGCTTCCTAACAGGAGAGCTCATTATCGAGCTTTCGTCAGGGTCAGTGGTCTAGGAGGAGAGTGTCGCTCATTAACGGATGATTTACTCTGGAGTTGTTTGAAGAATAGGCAGATAGTGTCAATAAAGTGGCTTATGTACTTTCCCTATTATAAGGACGTTGTTTCTCCTGCAAACTCTTTTTCCCTCTCAAAATCCTGAAGGTTGAAAGAAAGTGGACTGGATGCCTTTATGACCAGAAGCCAAGAGTCTCTTAATCCATCCATGACTGCTGATCAGATCTCCGGGATGACTTGACAGTTGATTGGGAGGAGTATTGACAGTACTGTTCTAATGGGAGAGCAGATCAGTCTTCACCAAACATAGTAGACTGTGAAACCTGCATATGATGCCAACTGACATAGAGGAATGTTACAACATAAAATGCTTCACATGCATGTGCAGAAATGCATGTCAAAAGGAAAAATCCTTTAGTTTAAAAGTTTAGTTTAAAACATGTGCCACATTCTTAGACATGTAATATTTGCGTTTAATCATTTTTCATGTCCAAATCCATTATGTTTTTGAATCTTCTTGTACTATATAGGATCGTACGTGGAGCTGGAGCCTAACTGTTTTTGGCCGTAGGCAGGGAATCACCGTGGAAGGATGGCCAGTCCATCACAGGGATAACTAATTTTAACAGCTTTACTGCTTTTTCCCCCCAAGAAATAATAATTCATATTCTTGTTAGGCAATTTGCTTCTATTCATTCCTACACACATGCTTATAAAATGTAGGGTTGTTCTGTTGTGGCATTTCATTTTTATTAAGAAACATTTATTAAATATTATGCCAAACTAGTTAAAGTTTCCTGTTAAAGAATTTTATTCTTAACCGAAAAACTGGAAAACATACCTGAAACTCAAACAATTTATTTGTGGTCTACACATCAAAATTGCATTTCTCTTCTAAACTTGATTACTTTTGAAGGACTTAATGAAGAGAGTAAAATTGTAAAAATGTGTTATTATTTTGATGAGATGAGAGATTTGATAGTGTTGAATGTTTCATTATGTTGGGATTTAGAACCATTTCAGTTACACTAGATGTATATGACATATAGTTGTATATCCTGCTTTACCGAAAGGACATTGTCACAACCACATGGGCTTTGTTCATTTGTTGTTGTGGTTTCTGATTTGAGTTCTTCGTTAAGTTCAGATGTGTCGAATAAATTGTGACCCTGGACCCCAAAATCTTAAGTCTTAAGTGTCGTTTTTTTTATTATTGAGATTTATACAGTACATCATCTGAAAGCATCTGAAAAAATAAGCTTTCCATTGATGTATGGTTTATTAGGATCAGACAATATTTGGCCAAGATACAGCACAAATCTGAAATCTGAGGGTAAAAGATACTGAGAAAATCGCTTTTGAGGTTGTCCAAATTAATTCTTAGCAATGCATATTACTTATCAAAAATCAAGTTTTGATATATTAACAGTAGAAAATGTACAAAATATCTTCTATATCTTCTAAATATCTATATCATTCAATGTTTTTTGGGCAATTGCTACAAATATACTCCAGCAACTTAAGACAGGTTTTGTGGTTCAGGGTCACAATTATCCTTTGGTCTGTGCATTTAAGTTCCTGTCTGTTCAGTTGAGTTTGTCTGGTCTTGAGTCAATAATATAATAACATCTGTGTCTTTGTGCTCCTCTGTATGTTGGGATATCTTGTTGAATTTAGACTTTGGAATCATCATGATCATCTTCTTCAGTGTGTTTAAGTCAGAGTAGCTATGAAATACATATAATATTGAGCAGTCTGCATGATAAAATGTGCTATTGCTCGCTCATTCGTAACTAGTACAGACTTATAATTTAGTGATGAGACACCTAATATATGAAACTGAATAAATGAATCTTGTCAGAGAGCCATATAAAATCATTTTGAGACTGCGTAATTGGAACTTGTATAAATAACTCAATTCTGTAATGTTGAAGTTATGTTTGTCTTAGCTTAATTAACTTAATTAACTTAAATGTCTCATAGAACCAGTGTACTTGATTAATTATGTAAATATAACACATATTTTTGTTTCGTTGTAATATCAGCACAGCTGAATCACAGAGGCATGTCTGACTTCACACGACCCAAATAAAATTCCAAAGTTAAACAAATACACATCATAGAATTATGAAGACACTGTATGGCTGAAAAACATTTTAATTTTTTTAATATATATATATAATTTATTCTATCTGGACAAAGAATATCATGTCTTTGGTTCATGTACGTCAAAAATATATTTTCAGATTTGTTTGGCATTTTTTCCTTATTTTAAGCATACACCTCACTATGTTTTGATAGGCTTATCTTAAAACAAGAAAACACATTTCAGATGGTCAATTTATATATTTTTTTCTCCAAGATTCTCTAAAACATTTATATGCAATTTGGCTTAGATACTGTATGTTTCCTGGAGAATAAGAGCAAAATACTGGCTATGATTATTAAATTTTCTTTTTTTTTTTTTGCATTGTAATCCCACAGGGCTCCATATAAAGTGAGTGTGTATATGTGCCTAGCTGAGAATCCATACAGGGCTGGAGAGTCCAATCTCCTGTGGCCACCCAGCGACTGAGCTGTTAAATAGGTCGACAATGTAGGTCAGGTGTCCTCTTAATATGAGCATGTCTGCACTTCAAAATTTGGATACTACACCTGCCAGCCCAACTTCCTTCAGGAAAAAGAATTGCAGTTTATTTTTCTTTACCATTGTTTTCCTGTCACATCCTTGCCGTGTCTGCACGAGTAGGTGTCTACATGCGTGTGGGCATGCTTGCACATCTGTGTGTGCGTGTATGAGCATGCACGTCCACATCTCAGGAGACCATGTCAGATTTAGGAGGAATTACACTGCCTGTCAGAAACTCAGACACATTCGCCGCAGGCTCTATTTACACAGATAGACAAATTACGGATGAATCTGTCATAAAGCTGTGTTCCCATCATCCCCTCCTCTGCATCAGGTTCAGACAGGAAATGCAACATCCCAAAGCTGGGAAAGCAGCAATTAGCTCCGTCTGATGGGCACTGCTGGGACTCTTAAATACAGCCTCCGAACAGCCTCGATAGATCTTTTCAAGGTAACGTTCTTGTTTGCGAGCGTGTATGTTTGCATTCCCGTGCGTGTTCAGAGTGATTATTTTTCAGTCTAAAGAACGAGGCCTGCCAGAAGCGGAAGAGTAGACAGTTATATTGAAATGACACATGCTGCAAATTGCAATCAACTTTTCTATAATGTCTCCAAAGCAGACGTTTGAAAGCAGAAGCTACATCCTCAAGGAGAAAAAGAGCATGGAGTGAAAAAGGGCTGGTGAGGAGCAGAGGACACGCACTGATTTAA
Source organism: Carassius gibelio (assembly GCF_023724105.1). Classification (NCBI taxonomy): domain Eukaryota; kingdom Metazoa; phylum Chordata; class Actinopteri; order Cypriniformes; family Cyprinidae; genus Carassius; species Carassius gibelio. The sequence goes on along the minus strand of NC_068408.1, from coordinate 15,860,600 downwards.
ATGCAAACCATTCCTCTACTTCATTGCTTTTAAGAAAGAAAAGATCAGGCTCTTTGTGGTGTGTCCACACACACACTAAGGAGGTTATATTAAAGGTTTTATCAGTGCCACAGCTCAGTGCCACAACGGACATGGCTGAGATGCTTCATTCACGGTGTGAAAAGGGTTTAACTCAGCTTGCTCGTTAAGCCTCCTCCACATCTCTAAATGCACACCACACACACACACACACACACACACACACACACATGCACACAAATAAACAAGGCTTATTGTGTGAGAGCTGAATATAAAATCAATGTGCGCAGACTGTGAAGATATGTGTTGTGTTAATGTGGGGCAGATTAGATTACATCAGGTTTCGCTTAACCTGATCAGAGTGGCTGTTTCGTGTAAATTACACATGATCACACACTTTTTTGCCAATTTTTTTTTTCTTTATTTAAAAACAAAAATTTGATTCATGGCACTGTTTAGATCAAAATGATCTGAAATAGGCTAAAATCAAAGAAAGTCACCTTATTACTGGGTATTTCTTGCAACAGAAATGTGCAGTTTGCGTGTACAAAGCAAATAGGAAGAGAACTGATAGTATCTCAATGAGGAAGTAATAGTACATAATGTGGTCCATTCTGCAATCATTGTTGCTTTGATAGTATTTTCCAGTCTTATCTAATCAATACTAACGTCTTTAGAATGACTTACAATGACTTATCCCAGCAAATATAGTATGATGATCATGATCAAAAGCAGTGTTCATAGTTAATGGCTTTAAAGCAGTGATTCCCACACACATGTGTGTGCACAATTGGGAAACTTCTAAATATTTTGATTAAAGATAGTCTCACCTAAGGCTGCATTTATTTGATCAAAATACAGTAATCCAGTGTAACTTTCAGAAATCATTCTAATATACACATTTTCTGCTCAAGAAACATTTCTTATTATCAAAGTAAAAAAAAAGGTATGCTGCTTAATATTTTTTTCGGGATTCTACTCATAGATAGAACATTCAGAAGAACAGCATTTATTTCAAATTGATATCTTTTGCAACATTATACAGTCACTCGATTAATTTAATTCAAAATATTCTGTTATTATGAATTGAAAAGCCTTAGTGGGTCTGAATGGTGAGTCTTTTCTCCCACAGTATTAACTGATTGAGAATCATTGCATAATAATAGCGGTTTAAATAATATGGGTGCAAGTAATATTTAGTGTTATATGAGCTTAAATGAACATATTTCACCTTAATAGCCTTTAAAGCAAGAAAAGTTGTAAAAGCCTGCTCTAAACAATTATTGAGGTGTCTCAACTTGCCTCTGATGAGTAATATTGTGATTTGGGTATCACACCAGACTGAACTCACATGAGTAAGTGAAATAGAAAACATTCAAATTAATTTGTGAGTAGTAAGTCTGAGCTTCATCACATCAATTTTTATAATCTCTCAGACAGGACTATTCCTCGCGATGTCTCCCCCAGCAGCTCTGAGCCGTGTACTCACTCTCCACCATCTCACACTGGTTCTGGCAGGTGTCTGCCTTTGTATGGCAGGGCATGGTATTCATATTTCATATTACACTCGGCTTGTAATTTCTTTTCCTTCCCACTTCATTTTGCTCAGCGTGTGATTCAGTCTCTTTAGCCCCATATGCTGCCCTCTGGATTAGAAAATGAAAATGCATAACGGAAATATTGAATTTAGGCAAACTCTGTCAGTCTGTTTTACTCACTCTTTCAATATCTCCCGCTCTCAGTCTCTGTCTGTCAAATATGGATGCTGGCAATCTCTCTGCCACTCTGAGGACACCCACAGAGACAGAAGCTGATTCCTGTCTCTGGCAATGCTGTGGAAGCAGGTTTCTTGTGTTTGTGAGAAAGATACACAAACTGATGTGTGTACAGACAGACCCCTGGCCTTGTTGTAATGTTGTCCTACTCTAAAAGTAAAACAGCAATAAATTTAACATATCTAACTAATATTTTCAACTTAACTGCCACATTTCTTTCAATGTTGTGGGTCTTTTTTTGTTGTTGTTGTTGTTGTTGTTAAGAAAAAGAGACTACTTAACCAAATCCACAGAATGAGTCACAGTGGATGTTTTAACGGATGCAAGTGTGTTAAAACTGAAATCGCAGGGATTTAAATAACCTCACAGCTGTTTGTTTGTGTCAAAGCTGTGGCCCAGTGGGTGATTCCTTTATGACACATAAATAGAGCTGTTGTGTTTGAGTGTATATTTCCCGATCCTTACACTTTCCTAATTAGGTCTAGTTTGCACTACAGTTAAATAGATTCTGTTATTATTTACTAATTTGTTCCAAACCTATATGACTTTCTTTTTCTTTGGAACATAAATGAAGATGTTTCACAAAATGTCTGTTTTTTTTCAGTAAAATGGAAGCAATAATTTGGAGGGGAATCATTTTCTAAAGGACATATGAGTTACAATTCTTATCACGTCTATTTTTATGTTCCTTTTCAGATGGTATTAACTTCTATAAAGGCAGGAGTGTGTGTTTTCTAGATGTGGCTGTTACAGAAGGTTGTGTTTTGGTGTGCACAAAAAAATAAAAAGTTTCCATGCTTTGCTCGACTTAATTAATTTTATTATATTACTTTTTCATCGGATGCAGTACATTTTAAAAGGTGCGATGTGCTGAAGATTGGTGCAAATCGTAGCTTAGGATAGTCAAAACAAAGCAATGGGATAATGGATCAGCAATCACAGACATTTACATTCAGTAATTACATTTCTCAGAGGACCATTGAGTTTCCTGAAAAATAGTTGGTAATTTCCTATGGAATTTTTATAGAGGTTTTGTAAGAGAGAAAGCAAAACAGACTTGGTTGATTCGGACAGGATTAAAATCTCAAAAATTAATCTTTAGCCCAGTTCGGACTGTAATTGTAATTGGAAAATAAATTAAACGAAACCCAGGACTTTGCTTCTCATATGAACAGTCACATGTTCAGAATGATAAATTTAATAATGGGGATGGGGAGGAATCATATATATCTATGTATGTATGTATCTATCGATCTATCATTCAAATATCATATTTAATAATAGTTAAATTGATGCACTATGGTTTAAATTATTTCATGTCTTTTATCTTTCAAAATTATGGAAGCAACCTCTTACAAGTATAGGTCTCTGCAGGAAAGTAATGGGAGTTACAAGATCATGGTGTTTTTACGCAAGCGCACCGCGGGTCATGTGACAAGAACCAACCAATCAGCTTCATCCTTTCCCGTAACAACGTTGAGAGTTCAGCCAAGATGAAGGAACAGCTGATCATAGTTGTATATGGATTGCAATTTTGAAATAAATTCAGTAGCAGAGCTACTGCAAGCGATTTTTAGAGCTGCAAATCCATTTATCCTTCGCTGAAATTTCCGCGTCTCATGGAGAGAGCACGTCATTGTTGCTTAGCAAAGACAGACGCCTCAGGAGAAAGACGCGCTTAGCGTTTTCCATGCGTTTTTAGGCACGATATGTGAACGGCCCCTAAGGCGCTCGCTCACTCAGCACGCGCTGAAGGCTCGTTGCAAAATGTCTAATGCATTTAACAGACCAGAAATATAAGATCCTAAAATAACCAACAGGTCTGGTGTTTGGGTTGGATTCCCTGTAAGCTATAGTGTCTAAATGCTGCAGGGATAGTTTGCTGCGTGCATGTTTCTCCTTTTTTTCGTCTTTTCCCAGATAGTACTGACGCATATATCCCAGATATTCCCGCTGTTTTTTTTTTTGTTTTTTTTTTTGTATTCCCGCTGGTGTACCCTGTCATGTTGCAGATGCGACATACCGTTGTTTATTTATCCACCACTCTCTTGCCATCACCATTATAGCTTAAAGGGAATCCAAAGTGCACCCAAACACCAGACCTGTTGGTTATTGGAGGATCTTCTCATTTCTAGTCTGTTAAACGCATTGGCTATTTTGCAACGAGCCTTCAGCGCGTACTGAGTGAGCGAGCGCCTGCTGAGTAGCCTAACATAAACATAAGATGGTGTTTTTTTCTTCTTCGGGAGTGTCAGGGGCGTTGCCTGTTACGTTGTTTGGGTTATTGGGCTACCTTGTTGAACGCATATCATTATATTTCTTTCTCTCTCTTTTTTTTTTTTTTTTCAAATATAATTAATTACTCCAACGAACCGTTCGGTATACATAATGCGTACCGCGTACCGAACCGAAAGCGTCGTACCGAACGGTTCAATACGAATACGCGTATCGTTACACCCCTAATATATATATATATACACACACAGCCTACTTACTTACTGCAACCGTTCTCCAACATCCCTCCTCTCCAACTCCTCACTCTTTATCTATTCTCTATGGAGCCCCGCAAGTGACAAGCAAGATTTAGCGAATCGAGGGAAAATGTTTGTAAATCGTGTGCACAATTTATAAATCGAGTGAACAAAATAGTAAATTGAAGGAACGCAATAGTAATCCTGTGCACGTTTTTGTACATTGAGGGAATTAATTAGTAAATCGTGCACACGATTTAGCCTACTATGTTTTCCTGCATGCCATGTGTGGGGCTCCGTAATTCTCATCCTAGGCTCGGAGCCCTCCCCCAGGACAGCATGCCAAAATATGCTTACTATTTGCTCAATAATATTATATGTAAGGGTGAACTGCTGAAAGTCTTCTTTTGAATGTCCTTTAGTTCCATCTGAATTGGTTTAATGGTAAACTGCTTACTGACATTCTTTAAATCATCATCTTTTTGTCACCTCTTCAAAACTTTCTATTTGACAGCTCTAATCAAGTCTCACTGCCATGAAGCCTCATTTTATCACATTTAATATGAATTGAGACCTGTAGTTCATTTAAGTGCATTATTGTGTATTCCTAGCATGTGCACATTCCTCTGGGGTTTTAGTTTACAGCTTCTAAAATTGATGTGACAGTCTTATCTCTTGTACAACACCCCAGGTGTGGGTTGGTTCAGGGTGGAGGTCACACACCTTTCAACCTAACCAGCGTAATTGGCAAGCAAAGTGTGAGGAACAAAGCAAGCCGCACTAATTCTATTAGGCAGTCGGTGCTGCCAATTATCATGCATGAGAGACCTGATTAGACCACACCTACCCCTCTCTTCTGCTCTTCCTCTTTTGTGTGAGATATTAAACAAGGCCCTAATAGTTCATTAAAAACATCTTTGAGGGTCTTTGAAAACTAGGATGTGAGCCAGTGCTAGGAAGGCTTTTGTTGTTAAAACAACACCAAATCAGATTTGATTGCATGTTGACATGCCAAGTTGTGTATCTGTACATCTAGGTGGCATCTCGTATTAATGACAATGATCTGATTCCAGCGAGCCTTGCTTGACTGAGCGTAACCCACGCAATGTGGAAGCCTAACAACACAAAGACTGTGATCACGAACATCTCTTCAAAGCTTCAGGATCAACTGAATGCGGCTGCAGCTCATTGCATTTGATATACACAGTGCGATTCTAGCAAGTTCTCCTCTGTTCCCCTGATGTGGGATTTCTCTTGCTAGTTTCCAATGAAAGGGCAAAAGTTTATGCTCTGAGAGGTGATCAAGTCGTGGAGGTGCTGTCAGACACAGCCTGAGCTGTTAGAGATGGACACAGGGTGCAGAACTGCCATGCTAGGACTGGATTTCCAGGCCTGGATGTGGACAGGCGCAGAGAGGGATGGTGTAGAGGTGAAGTTGTTGACTGTTCCTGACGTACCTGTACTCCATCAACAGAAGTCACTTTTCATGGGCATCATTGTTAGTAGTGGAAATGCTCCTGCAGGATATCCACACATACACTAACAACTATAGCCTCTTCAGACAGGATAATAACTAACTGAAGTTTTAAATGATAAAAGCTTTTCATGTTCTAAATAATGCTGTGAGAACAGGAATAACGACAAAGTGCATAACGACACAGAGAAACAATACTGCTAGAAACAATTTCAGAATGATTTGTTCCAGATGACAAAGCGATAAAAAGCATTGGGAGTCAGTATCAGCCAGAATTCACACACTTTGGGCATTTAAGCTGCAGACAACAGTGAATATTTATAATAAGCAAAACATTTTTGTCTGCTAGTGTGGGCACTTGTATAGCTATGGTTAACGTTATCATTATAGTTATCATTCTTGGTGTGAATGGGCCTTTACACAATGCTGATCTGGGTTGAATAAAGTTTTTTTTGTTTTTTGTTTTTTAAGTTGATGGTTCATATCAACTAGGACATTGTGTAAATCTTTATTCTTTTCTTTGCGTATTCCTGAATAAAATATTTTTGAGAACATAGACACATACACTGTAATTCGTCATGATTTTGACAACCACACTGTTGACTACTAGATAACAGTTATATTACTCTTGAGACAAAACAAATCATTATCTTCTAAAGCCCAAAATACACTGCGCGATTTTAGCAATCCTATAAGATCACTGCATGTCACACTGTGCGACATGGATCTAATAAACTTGGTTACGACGTCTGTAGACTATACGATGACTGGAGCCCCTACACAATGGGTGTTTTTGAACCTCTCTCACTATACGACACAAAACCACCAATTAGGAGCCAGGATCACAGAAATCGCCACAATTGTTTCACAGTGCCAATCTTTCGTCTGGGACAGCTGAAAATCATGCAGTGTGTTTAGGGCTTTATATACTTTACTAAGTAATAGGCTACTTGATGTTGACTTGTGATCCCATCGCATTAGACTGTAGGGTGTTCTGTTTTACAATTTATGACTCAAATGGGTGCTCACAAACAGCCCATGGCCACTGGTTCTGACAGATTATGTAATGATACGTTTGGACACACTGTTACGCCAGTAAGGTGTGAATCATTGAATCATTAATTGAACAGATTCATTTAAAACTTTGATTAATTGAAAAACTAAACAAATCACTTATGAATGAATCACTGAATCATTCATTCCACTGATTTGTTTAAAAGCACGAATTCATTCTGGAATGGAACCAAGTGATAGAATCATTAATTCAAACAATCTTTCATTCAGAAAGAAACACCACTGCAGATGTACCTTTCTTTGGCAGAAAATAAACAAACAATATAAACTTTTTACTTATTTAAATTAATCTTAATCTAAATAAAAGCAATATCATATTCAAAATTGTACTGATTTTGAACACAGCCGTGTTGACAATTGGAATTCGAAAAGTTTATTTATTAAATATTTGAAGCAGTATAGAGATGTAAAAAAAAGAATGAGACAGTAGAGTTGTAAAGTAAGAGAGTAATAAGATTATTGAGAAAAGAAAGAGTTTTCAGAATGCCTTGTCATGCACGAAACAATGCAAAAAAAAAAAAAAAAAAAAAAGGTCACAAAGTGTGGTGGAAATGGCAAAAGCAGTATACTGTATGTAAATGGCCCCTAACTGACACAATGGGTGTAGTGCAGGTTATATGATGTTTAATCAAGTATGAGAGTGTTGTTATATGAGCTGGAGTGGAGAAATTCTATCTGGACTGCTGTCTCATATTCAGTTTGTGAATCATATAAGCTGTAATGACGGAGTGAAGGTCCCAACAGAGCACTGGGACTTAAAGGGAAATTTATGAATGCAATTATTCATTCATTTCTGTATAATTCTGTTTATCCGGCGCTGTCTCAGTTTTCTCTGTGATCAATTTTCCATTTCAAAATCTGTAAGCAATTTGTACTTGTTTTACAAACATTACTGGTATGAACACTTCCTGCAGTTTATAGGACACACACAGATATTTAAGCAGTGTCTGTTGCAATCTAAAAAGCCTATGAGTTATATGACATTGCTGATTTATAGAGTCAAAATTCTAAATGAAGACTTGATGTGGTTGCAATCTCCATATATGACTCACAATAAGATCTCTCCTCTAATTAACTGTAGGAGAATTCAGTCAAAAGACAGCTTGCAGAATACATGTAGAATACAAAAAGAGAGAGAGAGTGATGCAAATAAATCAATAATAATAATAATAATAATAATAAAAACCTATGCAGAGAGAAGAGGGATAAGGTGGGGGAAGAGGAGTAGATTTTGTATTCCAGGAATCCATTTTCTCGACAAAAGTACAAACAGACTGAAGAACCTGCATTTCCTCTGTGATGTTCCTGCACTTTCCTTGAACATTTCCTCATTTATCTGTTTGGACGGCATGTTTGTGACCAGACTCAGATAGCAAAATCACTCTGGATGTACTATAATGTTCATGGTATGATGCTTGTGTGCTGTTTTCTCCATGTAGTTGTCTTTCTGTTTGTCTGTCCATCTTTCTCCCTCATTTCCCCACAGAAGTGTTAAACACACTTTTCAGTTTTCAGAAAGTGGGAATTCTAGCCTAATCCCATAATCCAAAAACAATGCATCATTCTTTTTGTTTCCCGCCCCCAGGCCAGTCGTTCTTTCCGCCTCTATCCTTCTTTCTTATCTCCTCTCGTTTTTGAGCCTCTCCTCATCTCAAATACCATGCTGAAGTACAGTCCCAATGGCATGAAACATTTTAGAACTCTTTGAAATTCCTACTTATTTCTGCAGCGATATGAATCCTCTCATCTATTATTCATTTGGATATCACACGTAAACTACATACTAAAATAAGATGAAATTAGATGGCACACTCAAAAAATTATTTAGGCCTAAATATCCCTTTGAACTGCATATATCCACTTGCATTACAGTTTTAAAAGACAAACTAATAAACATAATGTGATATATAGGTCTGTTTGTCATGCATAAGTAAATGAAATGGCTAAGATTTCTGCAAAAAAATCAGGGCATATTTTATCATTTGTATCTGTTTTATTTTATTTAAATAATTATATCATATAGTCTTTAATGTGACTACAATTACATTTATTTTGTTAAAAAGTATGGACATGGTTAAACTGCTAATGGGTAGGAACAAGCAATATTACATTAGTTAAAATGTATAAAATTGAAATATATAATATATATTAAATATAAAAATCTGATTATTGTGTATTTAATACACATTCAATTGATTAGTATGCTATAAGATTACTGAAGTACATTTTACATAGCATTTTAATTCAAATTCAATTGATTAAATTCTTTGTAAACAACTGAAATGTACTATAATGTAGATGAGTTCTATGAGTTCTATTTCATATATCTTAACTGTTCATGTATGCATGCCTGACAAATATGCATCACACTTTTTTTTTTTTTTGGAGAAAGGAGTAATCCAAATAAATGAAAATTTTAAATGAAATTCAAATCTTCAATTAGGCCTAAATATTTTTGAGTGCAGTGAAGAAACCTCTATATCTGCTATCTCTGTTGTACCTCACACTCTAAAATCTCAGTTCCATGCAGAAATCATTCATAAATAAGTTTGCATTTACATTTTTTTGGTCATTTTTCTTTGATCGAAATTCACCTCAATCTCAGTCTTGCTCTGCTATTTGATGCACACACAGCGTATTAACTACATCATGATTGTGTTTTTATCCATCCCTGAAGGTTCAGTATAAACAATAACCTGTAACCCATATTGTTTGTGTACTTCTGTGTCTCATTGCTCACGACACACTTGCAAAAAAAGTGCTGCATTTGCAGAAACAACATATATTTGTGTGTGAGCATGTGACTGTCTGAGGAAGAGCTTCTAGTAACAAGGCTCACACAGCTAGGTTGTACTTCATCAGGGCTGTGAGAGATCGCTGAGCTAAAGGTGTCTGACAGCTCTTCCTCCTAATGCTGTTTATAAAGCTTTAAGTGTCACAACATGACATCCATATCCCTCTAGCCCACCCCATCCACACACACACACACACACACATAAAGCCCCTCTGTCACTCTGCCCTCTCTATAAGTGCTACTCGGTTTGCAGTTTATTTGTCACTATTGACAGTTCCAGCAGTGCAGAGGTATTACGGCTACAAGGGATATCTGTACAAGTAAGCTCTGTTCCAAAACCTAGTGAGCTTACAGTCTAGACAGCGTTTTAAGGCACCACAAATATGCTCCGGCATTCCAGAAAGCAAGAACCAAAATGAAGGACTTTTTACATGGTACACAGACAGCAACAAGCATTTCATGAGGTCTTGACACAATCTTATGAGTGCAGGGCTTCTCCTTATACATGAGATAAGCAGCAGTTGCTGTGGCAATGAACATTGATGATGGCTTGTACAAGCAAAATAAAACATCAGTGTATGAGGCTGTCTCCTGTTGTAAGTGAAAGCTAAACTAGCAAAATTAACACATTTATGTAAACCTATCATAACCCTATTTATTAAATTTAGGTGTCATAACACTGCCATCCAAAAAACAAATAGCTACTGTACAGTAGTGTTGAAACTGAGGGAAATGGCTTTAGTTTGCTTTTAGCATGAGTTTAGAAGGTTTCCTTACTGTTTTTTTTTATTTATTATTATTATTTTTTTTTTATGTAAGCATAGTTGAGATAATGCTACGTAACTTGCTGATATGAAAGAATGATACATCATTTTAGGAATTAACTAGATAGCCACGACTGTTTCCCGAATATTGTTGCATCACTGTTGTTTAAACCATGTGTGTTCAACAATATAATTCAGCTTTCAGCTCTCCACCTAACTAGTTGATTTGAGATCACTGAGATGCTATGTAATGAACATGGCACCTGATGACTATATTATTTTATGTTTCCTGTCATTTTGCTTTATTTCATGTTTTAATCATTGGTTCCCTATTATGACATAATCTGGGGTTCCTTTGTGCATTTATGCATATGTGTACTGTTGAAAAAATTTAATCTATAGATTGAAATGTATATATTTAATTGGAATGAAAGACAGAATGTACTGTAAGCTAGCTTGCTTATTGCATCCAAGAGCATGATATGAAATTAACATTTTTTCATCATTTACTCACCCTCATTTTGTTTCAAACCTTGTATGAGTTTCTGTCTTATTTTTAATATAAAAGAAGATGGTAATCAGAATGCTGGTAATCAAACAGTAGATTGTCCCAATTGATTTCCATACGAGTATTTCTTTCTGTACTATGGAGGTAAACAGGGAGAAACAATGGTTTAGTTCTTCAAAATTCTTCAAAATATCATGTTTTGTGTTCAACATAAAGAAATTCATACAGGTTTGGAACGACATGAGGTTAAGTAAATAATGACAATATTTAAATTTTAGCATGATCAAGTCAACCTGTCTTACTAACCAGAAACCATACACCACATGTTGAGAGCTGTAGTTCCAACCATGTAAGTTTTTGATGCTGTTTTGCGAATGTCTGTTTGAACTATGGTTTGAGGAAACATGAATCATTGAACTATGTTGGTAATGAAGGAAACTTAATTGGCCATAATAAACCATAATCGGCTAATGATGCTTTTGGAAGGGACCAGTGCCGACATGTCAGAGCACTGCATTTCCATAACACTTTGGCTGCGACATGTCTTATTTATGCTTTTAGAGCTTATTGGAGTGTTTAGCTTATAGACATGCTAACATTTTCTTTACACATCTGTTAGGTGCTTTTATCCAAAATGACTTGAATACCAGTCAAGAAGTACCATTTTAAGAGTTCATTCATTATACTGTAGGGGAATCAAACACATGGTCTTGGTAGTGCCCTGCTGTACTTCTACAACAACACATCAACTTTGGTTAGAATCAGTTGTGTCTCTCAAGCTATTCATGATGAGCACTATTTGTGCCATGAAGTGTTGCTGCTACTGTATGTAGAGCGTTCCAAATGAGTCTTTTTTTACATTCTATTTTGGTTAGCATACTGCCTATGTGGGTTGCAGACATAGGGTGACCAGACGTTCAATTTTTATAAGGTTTGTCCTGGTGTCCTGACAGTTCACTAAAACTGTAAATAGCTTACTGTATGTCCCGATTTCAGCTGTTAGGCTGACATACAGATATCCTTGATGTCCTTTCAGTTAGCATGATTGTTGCTGATACTCTTAATGAAAGTGGCTTCTTTATTTCACTGTGAAAAACACAATTTTGTGATTCTTACACATTTTGTTAATCATGATAATCTTTACAAATTATTATTTTGAAACCTAAATGCAGTCACCAGAAGTCACAAGCTCAAGCACAACTTCATAATCATCATCACTAAGTGGCCAACAACTCTTTAAAAGTTGTATATTTGAAAATTGAATAGTTTGCAGAGGAGCAGGTATAAACACACCAAGCTCTAAAAGCAGATTATAGCGAGTAGATTAGTTTTCCTGTTTGGTGTGATAATGTTTAATGCCCCTGACAGCCTCAGAGATCCTAATCAGACACTTATTAATAGCAACTACCTTTTTAAAGACACACACAAGCTTAAGAAAATCATGAGTGGGGTATTACTGATGTATTTTATATCAAAGAATAAAATTAAAATATCTTGAGCTTGTGTTAAAACAAGCTCAAAACACTAACTTCATGATAATGGAACTGGTTTTAGGACTCATTTAATGCTCTATGAACAAACATTTAGAATAGAGCACACTGTAAAATAAATAAATAAATATAATTGGTCAAATGCCTTGCAAAAAAAAAACATTAAATTAAAGTAAAATTTTGTATTTGAAACAAGGATAAATCTGTGAAATAAGGGTTTTACACACACACATAAGAAGTCCGATAAAATAAAAACATTCAAATGACATGGCAGCTTTGGCTGTCAAACAAAACCTGTAAAATTTAAGTAAAATATCATAACTGAAAAAAAAAAAACTGTAAAATAATAATTTCTTTCTGGTAAAACCTTTAATAAAAATATCTGTACAATTATTGTTTTTGCATTTAAGAGATTTTTCTATAACATTACAGTTTTCGTTTGGCAGCCATAGCTGCCAGTCATCTGACCAGTGCAGCTTTTTTAAACTACTGATATGTTTTTTTTTTCATCATGTGTACATCATGTTAAATATATTTTTCAAAAGTACCCTTTTCTTTAGGGCTAAAACTTTTTAATGAGGAAAAAATGCTGAGCACACAATATGACATTATGATATGTCACTATGATAACAACACTGCTAGGCTTTTTCCCTCATTTCGCTGAAATAAACTGCATCTTTTGCAACTGCAGTTATTCCTGTCATCATTTTAGACAAGGGTTGGTAAACACATCCCACGGTGAATTCACAGGGATACTGCCTATAGGTTTGTAGTTAAAAGACAGGAAGGCAGCCAGCTATCTTTTGGAACAGAGCTTCTATTCCTATTGTATGGCAGGACTTGAGGTGTTGAGAGAAGTGGAAATGGATAGTAACTGTCAAGCAGTGATCTAAAATTTCCTTTTAAGATTTTCATGAAACTGCTACACATGCAGTCAAGAGAGATGGTAGGAAGTGTTTCATGTACTGAACTTGTCACACCAACAAACGCAACGCTAAACATCAACCTAGCCACTCAGAAAGAGCCACGTTGGAAGAGGCGTACAGGCAGCGTTTGGTTGATTAGTTTTCATTCAAAGCCATTCAAGATACATTCAGAGCCCAGAAACTGAATGATGCTTTTGCTCATAAAGTTAAAACAGCAGAAAAGGAAGGGAATTAATTGGGGATAATACTTAAAAGGCTTTAGCTAAGAGTATGCTGGCTGTTGACTTTATCTCCAGTCTGAGCTCATTGCTTGGCTACGTCTGTCTGGTGGTGAAAGGCCAGAAAAAAAGAAAGTGAGAGTCAGATACCCGCACATATAAACTCAGCCTGGTATGAGTGTTATATGCAGACACAAATGCATACATACAGTATATACCCATCGGCACACGCATGGATGCAAACACATTCACACCCTGTGTGCTGGTCTGCTGGAGGAGTCATTATGATTCTGAATGTGTGAGCGGAGCGGGCCAAATGCAGAGGGTCAGATCTCATTTCCTTTAGAGTGTCTTGCCAATCGATTCTTCTCAGAGAGATATAGAATGAGGTAGAGAGATATAAAGAGGGAAATAAGAGCACATCAGAGAAAATGAAAGATAAAGGTTGAAAGATAAATATGGGTTCATGTGCAAACACATAAAGATCTATGATATTTGCCATATCACTTTAATAAGAAGATTATGAGGCATCAAAAAAAATTAAAATAAATAAATAAATGAATAAATGATTCACTATATCAACAAACTACAGTAGGAATTGCATTGTTCAATTCACCTTTCGGTGGGAGTTTGATTGACAGGTGATCTGGCCAATCATAATGCTAACTCTGCCATTTTGTCTGACAAACAAGCAGGAGTTTTTCAAGGTTGAATCAAGATACTTTCTGACGTTCATTTATGTTAATTTCAAGCTATAACTTGTAAAGAGGAAGAGAGAATCATTTCACGTGCCACTTGAATTGAGGTGCTACAATGCCCGTCACAACACAAAATGGTATTTATTGTTTTAATTTATTAAAAATGACAAAATATGAGAGCTGAGACTTTTTTAACACCAAAAGTAACCTGGTCTGTCAATGCATTGTCAGTTTTCTCTTTGCTCTACGATGTATTTTCACTGTGTGAGAACATGATGTGCAGTGTGACAGTGCCATGGTTTGTCGGACATAGCAACAGTAACCAAGGGGGTTGCTCTTTTTCCAAAGGTCAATTGTTTCCTGATTCAAAGCAAACCTTCGGTCTCAAAAAACTTGGAATATTTGTCATTTTTCAGTACATTTTGACTTACATCGTGTGTTTTAAATGGACACATTTTTAGGTTGGGGTAGGGCTCTGGTTAGGTGTCAAAATTGTCTAAATAGGCTAATGTAAATAAAAGTCTCAAATAAAACCACCTTAGTGTCTTAATAGTGATGTTAAAGATGCTAAAGGCCATGCTTCAGTTTTTGACACCTTGGGTGTGAGAATATGTTGTATTATTAGCATTTTCATATTTTAAGTGAACTAAATTGTGGTAGATTGTAACCAAACAGATGTCCTCTGGAAACAAATAATAATATCCCATTTTTTTAATGTAAATTTATCATGTTTTAAGCATAGACCTTTTTATGAAAAACAAGAACACTGATTAAGAAAGTGTTTTTTGTTTTGTTTAGTTTTTTTCTTTCAGTGTGTTTTTTGTCTGTCTGCTTACTGGAATGATATTTGTGGTCTCCACAGCATCTTTGTCTTCTCCTGTGGAACTAAACTTCAAGCATATAACTCTCATGGGACAGCATAACAGATGCACACATTTAGCGACTGACTTCCTGTTGGTGACACATGAAAAATGACTACATTTCCTGGACCCACTGGGATTTGGCCACTCAATAGAATTGTAATGGTTTACTGACTCTCATATGCATTGCACAGATATTGTAAAACACCCCATTTTTAGTTAGTGGTGCCTTGTGGGTAGGTTTGCGGGGGGGGGGGGGGGGGGGGGGATCATGTTGTTTCATCTCTCACAAAGCAACAGAAGAGGAGTTTGATCAATTAGGTGCAGCATGAAGACCTGCAGATCTATATATACACAAACGTACACTGCATACATGAAACTTCACAGGAGGATCACGGTGTAATTTGTTTCAGTGGGACCAATAGATGTTCTGAAAGCCTTAGGAAAATACGCGAATTTCTCTTTCACAAAGCCGGTTTTCCACTGGTTTTTCCTCTACCGTATGCCTGATAATGAAATGCCCTGTTATCTTTCTCTGTATGTGTGTTATTTTAATGAAGACGCTGGAATTCACGAATGAGATGCTGATAAATATTTTTGGGTTGTGCATTGTGTGTCTAAGAGACTGGATGGTCCACCTACATGTATTTCTGAGGGAAATAGTTATATACCAAACAGATCAATATTGACAAACTAATTAGATGTATTTGTGTCTGGGCAAGTGGGTGTTTAGACATAGCTTTGAGTGATTTTTTTTTAATACAATGATTTCCATTTAGATGTTAATGATCCAACAGAGTAGGCAATGCTTCCTTTTACATATCAATTAGTTGTGTCTCTTTAAACTACCCATCAATTCAACCCCTAGATTAAGAAGACATCTTAACTTCCTTATTAGGGGTGCTTAATAAATCGGAAGGTGCTAATGAAAATAAGCATTTGTGCAAGTACTATTTGTGCAGACAGCAGCTATAAACTCTAAATAACTCTAAATAACTAGTTTTACTTCGACACACCACAGCTTCTAAAATGGAATGCTGTGGATTTATTTTTCTCAGTGGTATTCCACCTTGCCTATCTCAGACCATATCCACAAATAGTTTAGTGATTTGGCTTATCTGCTGCCATCTGCTTTCACACACTCACATAAAGAGGATGCTCTTTCAGTATCAGCCAAAAGTTTGGACACTCTTGACTACCCTTAGGAAAAATAAGTTTATTCAAGTGTGCTTTTAGTATACTTATTTTAACTTAAAATAGGAAAGTATACTTAACAGTCTACTTTTGATGTACTTCTCAGAAATGTGCTTTATGTACTTTTCAGAAATATATTTAAAATTACATTTAAGTACACTTTACTTATTCTTCAAAGTCTACATTTATTTGTGCTCTGCTCCAATAATTTTTTCATTGTTATATGGTAGGGGGCGCTATTACAAATCTTCTGTACAGAATTTTCAAAACACAAACGAAGAAGAAACTGAAACACAACAGATGCTTCTAAAGGTAATCACCAGACGAAAAAAAAAAAAGCATCAAAACTGTAAAGTTACAGAATAAAATGTTGACCCATGAAAAGCTTTGGGGTGTTGATCGACTCCATCTAGTCATATATTTTTTTTTTTTTACTTATGAAACTCACCCACATTCAAGTGTTTATAAAAAAAATATATACAAATAATATACAAATTACTAAATTTTTAGTAGAAAGGCACATAATAGTATACTTAAAATATGATGTGAAGTTTACTTAAACTTATGAGTATACTTGCAGTATAAAACTAATGTACTAAACTAGTAGTTTACTGAGACTATACTTCAAACTGTACTAAAAATGCTTCAAGTATTTAATTAGTAAACTATCAATATACCTATAAGTTCAGTTTAAGTATAGATGCAGTACATACTAAAAACATAGCGGTAAACTCTTATTACTGTTTTACTTAAAGGGATACTCCACCCTAAAATACAAATTGTGTCAATAATCACTTACCCCCATGTCGTTCCAAACCTGTAAAAGCTCCGTTTGTCTTCGGAACACAATTAAAGATATTTTGGATGAAAACCTGGAAGTTGAGACTGTCCCATAGACTGCCAAGTAAATAACACTGTCAAGGTCCACAAAAGGTATGAAAAGTCGTTGTCAGAAATGAATACTCCATTTGCCATCAGACGTGCAATCTGGGCAGTCTATGGGACAGTCTCAAGCCCTGCTATTTTAATTGTGTATAAAATATATCATATGCATAAAATGGTTATTTATATATACATAAATATGCAATGTAGCTATTGGGAAAAGACAAAAAAAAATGTTTATGATTAGAGTTATAGAGTTGCTAGGAACTATGTAGGTGCAGTTTATGGCCCACGAAACTCACATATCACAATTATCTCCCATTTTCCAGTTGCACATATGATTTAAAGATTGTTCTTGTCAAATTTCTGACAAGGAAACTTGTATTTACAGTCATGGGTGTGTTAGTGGGGGGAAAAGTGGACCAGACTACCCAGGGCCCCGTCTTGGGAGAGGGCCCTTTTGAAATTCCATACATTTTTTTATATATTTTTTTTTTTTGGAATTTTTTAATATATTTTTTTATTTTAGCCTATTGGGGCGGTCACACTGCACTTTTCGTTCCATTGACTTCCATTCATACACATGCGAATGCGTAAGACCGTAAACGCAAGCTCATGTGAAAAATTTCGCATTTCGCTGCGTTCCAAAGTTCAAGTTTGGTGAACTCTGACCTTCGAATTCGCATCACGTGAATATGTGGGACCAGTAGAAGATTGATACGTCTCTGCGTGACCTCTCTGTACAGAAATTCAAAAATGAACTTTAGCTGTAGCGCAGCTTCCTATTTTATATAATACATATTTAAAAGATTATAAAAATAAAAAAGAAGCTGCATGGTTCGCAGTGTCCGTTGAAACAGGAACAGATGGTACATTTGAATGAGGACGTTGTATACTTTTTTATTGCTTAGGGTGTATATATTTATAGAGAGAGAGATACAGAGAGTACAATATAATAAGACGCTTTCGAGGCCGTCGCAAAAGATACAGTACAAGCACATATTAATCCATGTTGTGATAATTGAAGAGAGACCGTTTTATCTTGCTCCCGCCCATATTTGTTTGGTATGCACCTATATCCAATTAAAGTTAACGTAGTCAACTCCAGACAGCTGCTGCTAATGTATGTATGCTAATGTTAAATCTTTAGATCAGTTTGTCAACCAGACTGCTTGTTGCTGTAAGTAAATTATGGGCCAGGCCAGCTAACGTCAGGTTGCCAACATTAACCAGTTTCAGAGCATTTTTGGAGAGCTTTGCATTGTTTTAAGGATTTTCTGCACACTTCCTGTCACAGTTGCAGGAGGTGAACGGGCTTTCAGCAAGTTAAAACTGGTAAAAAAACTACCTGAGATCAACAATAGTATAGACTAAACAGTATAGACAGTATAGACTAAACAGCCTCGCCATTCTGTCAATTGAAATCCAATTGGCCAAACAGCTGGACTTTACAGATCTCATCACTGATTTCACAAACAAAAAGACTCATCAGTAGGCATTTACTGGGATGTAGATTACATCTCATTTGACTTTTATTTATTTTTATTTTTTTTCATTATGGCAGGCTTAGCTTATCTGATGGTTTCTGAGGGTACAGTTGTCTCGTGTTCTCCTGTTCAAAAATAAATGTTTTTAATTTAAAACTTGCATCAGTAGCATGGATCAAAATGTTTTATCAAAATTGAATTTTCATTTTGCTAACCCGCATAATAGTTATGCACTGAAAATGGCTAAGAGTCTGTTTTCAAAAGGAATCTGCATTTAATCTATAAGCTAAAAATAAATGCAGGACTTCTGTCAGTCACATTACATGGCCTTCTTTTTGGCGGACTTATATTTATTCCTGTCAGATGTTTTTGATGTCACTGAGTTAGGCATATGGCATTTACCACTTGACTGAATGGCTCAAAAACGTCTGTTGTCCCATAAGCAAACATGGCAGATTTGAAATTGCATCCTTTGTCCCTTTCATTAAGATGAATCGGGTTAGTGCTGAAGGGGATGGCTTTCTCCAGATATTACAGACCTCCTTGATTCCCCGCTCTCCCTTCTTTCTTGCACCCCCTTTTTGGTGCTGTGCTAAAATGCGGCAAGTGTTTTTAGCAGTGCTGGGGGAAAAAAATCAATTAAATCTCCACCATTTAGCAGCTACTGAGAAACTCTGGCTCATTTAGACACAACCGATGAGTATCCTTCAAACGCTCTGAGATATCTAACACACACATGGCACGGCTGTGACAACAGCATGGGACAAAAGCCAGAAGAGTTGACAATGGATAGAAGCAGAGGCGACAGTCTCCTTGTGACGATGTCATATGACAGTCTTGTAATGATGATGTCGTCTGACAAGACCCCTGCGTGAGAAAGTGAGATGCAGCATGCTGACACAGGAGTCATAATGTTATGGATTACTGCTCTGTGTGTGTGTTTACAGATGGTCCTTCTTACGGTTTCATACTACTGTGAAGCCTCTGGATCTGCTGTGACCTCTTTTTAGCATCAGTAGCATATTTTTGTTTAGCATTTGTTAAAAAAAAGAAAATAATAATTCATTGCTCTTCATTTCATTAGAATCTGCATGAAGTGAAATGGGATTGGCTTACAGTTATGTTAACGTACTTGTAACACATCTTTAGATTAATTAGCAGATGTGTAAGTGTCCGATGAGCAAGTGTCCTGTTTCGTAACTGGATTTCACCATGGCAACGAATCCAGGTCAGGTAAGAGTGCTAAACCCAAGACGGATTGAGCCTGGAGTGCATCTGAAAGTATGTGTGGGAATGTGAGAACCACTGTGGTCCACCTTAAGAGGCTGATTTTGATTCAGGTAATGTCTATGCATCATGGTAAACCATGCAGAGAGAGAAAGATATTTAGAAGGACAGAGAGCTAAGTAAAAAAATAATAATAATTTGCAAATAAAACTATCCAAGCAACATTTACAGTTCATAAAAACACTGCACGTACGGAGTCTAATTTACTATTTTTCAGAGAATATTTGCTGTTGAAATTCATTCATTTTAACTAGGAATTCAAAAAATCTAAATTTCACACGAGGGTGAAAACTTTCCTCATGAATAGAATAGATTGATGCAACTTTTGAATAGTCTCCAGATGAATGTCATCATCTCTCAGAACATCTGCCAGTTGCTTCAGAGATGTTGAAAAAAGGCTAACTGCTTCTCACTCTTCTCTTTAAAAATGCCCACAGTGGTTTGATAATATTCAAGTCCATCGGACAGTTGTTGAAGTTCGTCTTGGTGCTCCAACTGTTGAGTTTTTATATGACACTTTTTCGCATTTTAGCATCAGTGTCTTTGAATAATTGGTCGACCACTAGGAATTACAGCTCCTTCATATATGTTGATTTTGTGAAGGTCTTCAGTGTAAATACTGAGGTTAGCTATTACTTTGCTGCAGTAAATCACAAAAAAAAAAAAAAAGGTAATTGTGATGCTTATTTTTTCTCAAATTATATTAAGACCTATAATAATGGGTGTTCACATTTTGTCCAACCACATTCTACAACTCTCTCCCTTTTTAAAACAACAACATTTTGATTATATTCACGTTGTATGTACAGAACTGAATTGAACAGCTGGTTGTTAATGCAGATGTCTTTCTCCTTTGGACACTGACAGCTCATTTGAGATGTCCATTTTCCTCTCCAGGTACGGTGCTGCACAGGAACCATTTTGAAGTTAAAGCACATGTCTATATAATGGCTTTCAAATGTTTATCATCTCACATGTTCTTATTCAGAAAAACAAGAGATGACAGTTGTGCTCAGATGTCTGTGCTTCAGACAGCTTTATAAGATACTGGTCTGATAAGTGAATACATTGAAGCGCTTCACATTTTATTCACTGTAAAAGCTCATCCGGAGGGATGCATGAGAATATGAGAGCTGAATATATACGAATAAGAATCAAAATATTGCCAGACTTGGATGCACTTCAAAGCACACGCCATTATCAATCATCACCTCAATGTCAGCGCTACCCAATGCATTCAGTTGCAACGGTGAGATTTAGGAGAGCCGTGGGAAAGTACATTTTCATTGTAACCTATAACAGCCAAAGATAAATCAATTTGCTTTGAATAATGTTTTTACCTGTTGACTATTTGGTGCAGAATGGGTACATGACTGGCCAATTACAGAGATCAGGAAAAAGACATTGAATAGAATTGTGTTTTTTTTTCAAACATTTGTATTTGAATTAGAGCTGTCAGTTTGACATGTTAATTCTTAATTAATTGATTAATTAATTCTCAGTTAATTACTTAATTAATCATCTATGAAAAAATAACATGATTAAAATATTTTAATGCAGTTAACACAATGGCCCTGCCCCCAGACCTGTACGTCATTTTACATTTCATACAGTTGACTGTTATGAAATGTAATGTATGAAATATGATGCAGAGAAACAACTCCATAAATACAGTTATGCCCTAAAATTCAAGATATTGGGGTAAAATGCCTCATATTTGTGTCATATGATCACCTGAGTGTTGTTTGTCGCAAATACAATGAGTGAACCTTTGAATTTATACCACAGTTCAGCAAATGAGAATTTAATATTGTGTTATATTGTCTGTTTTTGTTCAGTTTTGCCAACAAAAATATTACCTCTAAAGCCACAAAATATTTGTTGTGCATCTTCGTGCAACACAGCATATATAGTTTCTGAATGAATCCATGTTTTGAACAAATTGGGTTGCCCATCAAAGGCACTTTGAAAAAAAATAGTTTTTCATGCGTGACAAGCAGCCACGTACAGTATAACACAGAGAAAGCTAACTACACTATATAGAAAAAGATAATAATTTCAGAAGCACAGATGTGATTCAGTATCCAAACTGGTCCAAACGGCAGATTTAGGTAAGGAAACAGTTTTTTTTTATTGGCTGCCATACCAAATCACGTAGCCTACAACTGCTTGCTTTTCTGTTGAACAAATAATTTAAATACTTTACAATAAGGTTAGATTAGTTAACGTTAATGTAGCTAATTAATGCATTAACGTGTTAATTATTGTAAAGTACTACCTAAATAGTGTATTTTGAGTGTTCACTTAAATATTTTAACAACTTATATTCTCTCTGTTGACAGTGCCGCCATGTTGTGTAGACGATGTTTGTTTCATGTCAGAGTGAAACTACTTTGTTTGACCTTCAAAAAGAGGACACAACTAGAAATCAGTTTGGAGTTCTAAGTAATAATGTTTTTTTGTTTTTTTTACTTTAAACTGCACAAACACATTGCATTACACCAAAGACACAAAATAATGTTCTTTTAAGCAACATCATATGATCCCATTAAAGGAGTATGCAAACAATGAAAGGATATGTTTTTGAGATTCATGAGAAGTGTTTTATAATAATGGCGTTTAAAAGAACGGGGTAATCTAACTAATTACTTTCCCCGTCGTTACAACGCCATTACCATTACTGAACGTTAATGCGGTGCGTTACTATGCATTGATTTAATAAACTATGCAATCCGAACACACCCCTGGCTGACACACAGCGAGTGTGGAGGTGGGTTAAAAATGAGATAAGCGATTATGATTGGCTAAGGCAGAGTCAAGTGTTTCATGGTAGCCAATCAGAGTCAGTGTTTTTACACAAATGCCGGCACACGCGCCAGTGCCAGCGGCTCCAAATACACACACACACACACACACACACACACACACACACATACACACAAACATACGCAACAGCTACACAGAGATTCGCAGCAGTAGCAGAAATGGCGAGTCAGGAGCAATCCGATGAACAGTTGGCATTTCAAGGTGGAGATATAAGCGCTACTTCAAATTCATTGTGGTCAAAGGCAAGAGTGCATGTAATGTGTACATGTAATGCGTGACACACGCATCTAAAGCTAGTGGCCCAAAACACTTTACTTACAAAGATAATACTTGAAGTCCAGGATAAAACTCTTGCTGTCTTTTGACGTGCAATAAATATCGAAAGTTATGTACAAACACCTGTCTGTTCTACTCATTTCAACTGGCTTGTGAAAACTGCTTAAGAAAAAATTCTTTGACATACCACCTTTTTTTTCTTTTTTTTTTTGTACAGTAACGCAAATAGTTACTTTCCCTGGTAACGAGTTACTTTTATTATAGAGTAATTCAGTTACTAACTCAGTTACTTTTTGGAACAAGTAGTGAGTAACTATGACTAATTACTTTTTTAAAGTAACGTTCCCAACAGTGTTCATGAGGAGCTGGGATCTCCTCATCTACCACCAATGTGCAGCATCCACCTGAATGACGTGACGGCCATATTGAACCAGAACGCCCACCACACACCAGCTTATTGGTGAAGAGTAGACAGAGAGATGAAGCTAATCAGTGTATGATTAAGAGGCCATGATGGTCAGAGGACAATGGGCAAATTTGGCAAGTATGCCGAGGTTACACCCCTACTCTTTTTTGAAGGCCATCCTGGGATTTTTAATGACCACAGAGAGTCAGGACTTCGGTTTAACGTCTCATCTGAAAAACTGTGCTTTTTGACAGTATATTGTCCCCTTCACTATACTGGGGTGACAGGACCCACACAGACCACAGACTGATCACTCCCTGCTGGCCTCACTAACACCTCTTCCAGCAGCATTTGGTTTTCCCAGAAGGTTTCCCATCCAGGCACTAACCATGCTCAACTCTGCTTATATAGGGCCGCATGCCTTTGCCAACAATTACATTGTGATTATTTTGTCACATATTGAAATTGTTAATATGTGCTCAACCTTATTGCCCTCCTACAGCAGCTGTTAGTCAAAAAGCAGAGTAAACTCAGGGGACTCCGAATCCATAATATCCCCACACAAGGGAAGAGCCCAGGGGGAGAGGATGGGGCCCCCTTTGCCGAAGGAGGGGTAGCAGAGTGAACCGGATAATCTTTGGAAGATGTAGCCACCCGAAGCCTTCTTTCTAGAATGGCCGGCAATACATGATATTACAGTGCACACATCTTTCTGCATCAGCCAGAGTGGCCTGGGCATGCTTGACACCCATGCATGCAATATACATCAGATGCAAATCCAAGCCCGAGATCATGAATCCACATACTGCTGGACATGAGTGCAATCGGGCCTCCTTCCCTTTCTCCACAGCAACCTTGGACACTGACATGGTAAGTCAGATAAACTTAGTTAGCATGTCTCAATGCGTTAGGTAGTGACACTGCTAATAACAGCGAAGCAAAGAAGCACAGCAACTAGCAGGGAATCCACAACAGATTTTCTTTTAGTAAGGCAAAGAAGCTCAGTAATGAGCAGATTCTTTCTTTTGACTATACTATGTTTGGCAAAATCAAACTTGACAGTACGTTTACAAACTAAGAGCAGCGCAGCCTAGGTGCTGAAGCCAGGGAATTCTTAATGGGGAAGGGAACAAAAATGCTGTTCTGGGATCAAAGCTGTATATATAGGAAGGGTGTAGCTTACTTGTCATGAGCTGTGATTGGTATATCCTTCGGACAGACATGGTGTAATTGGAGCCTCCATAGTCTTTCTAGTATGGGGCATTTTCCATAGTGAGATACAGAGTGATTGTTTAAAAGAGAACCACATTTGCGAGACCCTGGTTTACAATATTTGCTAGCCTGTCTTATTTGATTCATACATGATTCTGCAACTGTGGCTGAGCATACCTGTTAATAGGACATCTATTACTGGATAATGTCCTTGCAAATTACCATAGAAAGACTCTCTTATCAAGTAATAATTCAATGCATTCAGTAGCACCTTGTCTTGGCTGTAGAAATAGTGGTGAGATATATAAAGACAAGAGTCGGATAAATCTGTGCTTATGTTCATGTATGCGTGTGTGTGCAGGTGTGTCTGCAAAGGAAGTGAGAACCAGAAGGCATGAATATTCCATCTGGAGTGAAATAAGGTGATAGTGTTCCTACACACACAGTGAATACACTCGTGGCGTAAGCAGTCAGAGCTGTGAACTGTCTTAAGGAAGTGTTGTCTGTAAGCCTGCCAAACAGGTACAGTAGAGGTAAGACTCTTTTGTCTTCTGCTCATCTGTCTATCCCCTTGTCTTCAGACCCCTCATCTGTCCATCTCTCTGTCTTCACGTCTTTCAGGGTCATTCCATGTTTTTCAGCATCTGTCTAGCAGGCGCATGTCAGTTTCTTCAACCAGGGAATTTAAATATCAAAGCATCATCCTGGGTAATGTCACATACTCCTGAAATCTTCATGAACATGCTCTCTCCTTTCTCTCTCTTTAGTCACACACATAGTACAGTATATGTTTGAAAGTAGCTTATTTGGCATTACTGGACAATGTTGCCATTTTTGTAACGTTGCCAAGATTAGTGTCTACAACAATAACCATGCAAAGGTTTTATTTTTTTATTTTTTTTAGAATTGTTTTGAGATGGCTATTTTTTGAGATGGCTAGTTTCAGAACATTTTCAGAAGAGAACTGAAACTGAAAAACTGAAATGTCAAAGTCAGTTATTAAAATATTGTAAGTCACAGCTTGGAATATGTTCTTCACTTAATATAAGCTTTTACATTTAAAAAAAAAATTGTTTTGTTTGTTTTTTCTTTTTACTGCTCAAGAGAAGTCTTAGAGGGATCAAGACTAGCAACATACCTTTCTGGAATATTTTCAGCACACTCCAGCCCTACTTTATCAATTGCCATGCACTCCTGCATTATGAATTCTGCCGGATAACACACGAGATAGCTATATGGGAAACTGGGAATTGCGGAGAAGGATTTGTAATTATTATTATTATAATTTTTCAGAAAGCAAAAAAAAAAAAAAAAAAAATGATTTGGAATTTCATTCCAGTGATTGAATGATGACATAGCCAGAATTTACTAGTAATCCTCCAGTTCCTGGGTTGTGTGATTAAACCTGGAACCATTGTGAAGGATTCATTCAAATTAAACCTGAACCTCTAAACATAAATCTCTTTAGCATAACACCAGTTTTAATCATACTGTATGTGAGAATGATGATTTAATTTCTTCATTAACATGGTCAGTTGTTGAAGGGTTTGCTTTGGAATGTTAATTATAGACTATGGCAACTCCATTTCTTATCACCTCTTCAGTCTAAATTATTAGAGCTGGAACTGAGCGAGCAGCTGCTGTAGCACCCCTGGTGCACCTGAGAGCAAGGTGTTTACTCCACTGACTAATTAACATAAAATCCGGAAAATCCCATGATACATTATTCATTAGAATTGTTAAAACTATGCCATTTAGACATTTTGTTCTCATCATGTTTTGCCTCATTACACAGTTAATGGTAAGGTACAAAGGCATCCAGGGTGTTCTAATAAAAGTAATTCACCACAATACCATTATACGCAATCTTCTGGATTTTACTGCACTTCTGTTGTCTTTAGTTTCTCTGGTCTTCCAGTTCCCAAGCTAGTTTACTATCAATTGATACACTTTGATTAAGGCATTAAAATTATTGATGAGTGTAAGATTCCTCTCCAGTCAGATGGTGTTAAATTATCAATTATATTATTATTATTATTATTATATTAATTTATAATACTAAAAAAAATATCATCATACAATTATTTAAACTGCATGTTTTCTACATAAAGGTAAGGGTTGTTTCTGGCTTTGAACTAAAACAAAAAGCAGAACGGCTTATTGAAAAATGCAAATTGATTCTCTCTTCATTCTTTAGCTTTTTGCCAGGAATATAGCTGTTTCCCCGGTAACCGCGGTTAAAAAAGCAGTGCAGCACCTGATTTTGCAACTTGCATTGCTCATATTTTATCACTTAAACCATAGCCTTTCGAAGTGTAAGCTATATCTCAATTTACATGTGTATTTGTTTTTGTTTTCCACCGGAGCACCACCTGAGTCTTCACCTCCCATCTTTGAGATGTATGTGTGCAATCAGGGTTACTAACTATTAATAAGCAGCCAATTTTGTGTTAACTGAGGCAAAAGTTGTAGTTGATGGTAGAGAAAATTGGAACTTAAAACAAAATGTGAGTGGAATTCATAATGAAAGCATATATGACAAGGTAACAAACATTAAAATACAGTATGCTCATGGCCAGAATTACCATTGGGCTTGAGCGGGCTGCAGCCCACGTACATATATTGTATGTCCGTATTGAAAGTGTAAACAAGGACATTACAGTACAAGCCATTTTAAAGAATCAATTCAGATGTCTGGATCATCTGGATCAGTCCCAGTAAAGTTTATCCAGATATTAGATGTCATCTGCCACCTCTAAAACCAAGTGCTCAAAAAACGGCCTGCAAGATGGGGAGTTTTGTAATGTAAAATGCTAAAGGATTTGCATAATTCCTTTAGTGCATTGGGCACTAAAACCATGCAGACAGCACATGCAAATAAATGCCAATTTCAGCAGCCGCAATTCATTCCTTGTGAATTCACCCCTTAGTTTTCACCTGGTACATTTTTTACTGTTCATATTCTAAACCTTTTATGACTATCCCTCTGTGGAATATAAAATAAAGTTTTTTTTATTTATTTATATATTTTTTACATTTGTTCACACAATCAAACTCAAAATGAAACTATCGATACATGGGAATAAAAAAAATTTGACATTCTTATTCTTATTTTTTATTAAAGTATTTTAGTTACAGTAGATCAAGCAATACAAATTCTCATCTAACATGACACCACAACTTCATTGCAACTTTGTCTTTAAATTTTAAGGGATACTCCACCCCAAAATAAAAATTTTATCATTAATCACTTACCCCCATGTTGTTCCTAATCCGTAAAAGCTTTGTTCATCTTTGGAAAACAATTTAAGATATTTTGGATAAAAAACAGGAGGATAAAGACTATCCCGTTCACTGCCAAGTAAGTAACACTGTCAAAGTCCAGAAAAGTATAAAAAGAACAATTTCAAAGTATGAAATTGACCTATCCAACAATTTGTCTCCTCTGTTTCTCTCCACATCACCATAGCGCCATTTTGGAGATCATGAGCTGAACGCAGGCAGCGTACGCATTTCTGAATCACGTGCGCCACAAGGATACGTTAGTATAGTATATTTACACTTTGATTTGAAAGAAAACAGCACAACCTTGTGGCACAGCTGACTAAATGACTAATGACAAAATTTGAATCTGTGTGTGGAGTAACCCTTTAAGTACTTTCTGAAAACTAGACTGAGGTACTCAGTGAAACCCTTTCTCTCCTCTGTGTGTCCGGCAGTAAATACATACTTCTCATTTATGGCCTATTAATAGGGCCCAAGAGCTCCCTAACTGCCTGTGTCGTGTAAATTCATTATCCTTATCTTCCAAAAAAGCATGTTTACTGTTTTTATAGCCTGATTTATGATTTAGTTAAGAAGTATCACAGCTGTGGACAAGTCTTTCAGGAGCTGTTTCAGATGGTAGCAGTCTGACTGATGGGAGTCTCTTTGGGCAACACAGATATCTATGATCCGATCAGCGGGTCAGCTCAAGGTGGACACAGAGACAGAGTGGGCACGTTCAAGTGTTCTTACCAAAGACAGTCATTACCTCTGTATGGACGTGGGGGTGATGGTGTTGTGTGTGCCACAAATCTTCAGGTAGAATCTCATTCAACCACCAGGACCAAGACTGAAGCATAAACCTATCATTACCAACCGTGACTTGGTGCGCGGCAGGGTGTGGAGGCAAATCCCTAACCCCGAAAGAAAAACTCAATTTTGCCACATCAGTGCAGAAGTAATATTTCCAAGTCGCAAGAAAAAATAGCTGTTTTTTTATTTGACAGAATAACAAAATAATTTAGTTTCTGTACCTGCATTCAAGTGCTTCTGAACCCCTTTTTTTAATCCTCAGGTTATTTCTGGTATTTATGCTTTAATGACAAAGATAAAGAGTTCCAATAAAATTATTAAAATAATATTTTTTTTTGTTTCAATAGCATAATGTTCAACAAGGTATACACTTTTTACATCAATGGATTTACATGGCTTTTTGTGATTACAGATTTTTTTTTATTATTATTTGTCACAAATAGCAAATCCTGTCTGAGCTTGACATATACACTGTACTGTATATCTTTCATGCTATATCCAAGTTATCAAAGACAGGGGAAATTCATGTTCTTAAAAATGAATCTTCTTAAGGGAACAAATTAATGAGTAATAAGCCAGTTTGGATCTGAATTTTGAGTTTTAGCTTGTTTTAATAATTATTTTACACATATTGCAGGCCCCTTAAAGGTTCTCAATCAATCGCCTGGTTGAGAAACACTATTCACTGATCACATAAATTAGTACTGAATATTTTCCATATAGCAAATACACCTTGTGGAATTCAGAAAATGGTTCATTCTTTATATTTCTATAAATGAATGAATTTGATTTAGATTATTCAGTAACAGTCCAACAATTTATTTTCATTCTTATTCTGTTAAAAAGTTAATACAAATTGCTTTGCATTCACAAAGTTCATTTACACTATACAAGACAAAACATATAAGACATTCGTGAATGCAGTAACAAAAACACCAAAGACCACCAATGCAGCACACAGAGTGTCATTTTCATAAGATAAGGACTTGCTGACTAGTCCACTAGTAAAAATAAGTCTTTGTCCAAGCTCCAGAGTGTGCAGTTGGACTACAGTATGTGAAATGATAAAGTAGGACAGATCGCCCACTTGTTTTTTTTTTTTCCTCTCAAGGGAAATTACAAACACATATATTCAGTAACTCCCCAAATGCACACACACTAACCACCCGCTCTCTTGTCCCTCTCTCAGGCCTCTTGGAGATACAAGAGCTTCTACATTCATATCCCTTGCGATTCAATGTCGGAAAAGCCTCTTTCAAAAGCTTTTCCCGTATGTGAACTCGCAGCACACACTGACACTGATGGGTCTCTCTCTGCATTACATTTAAACTTTAATAATATTTTAATCTTTAAAATGAACTCAGTGCAGAGCTGACCTCATATGAAAGTGGGTGACTGCAGCTGCCCGATGGTCCACAGTGCCGCTGAAATGAGAGTTTGTGGGGTGAACGTCAGAATGGGTGTCAGAGAGGAAGTGAAATGTGACCGTGAGCTGAATCAAATTTGCTTCTCACAGCAGAAATGAGCTGAAGTGACTCCATCTTTATTTCGGCTGTCAGCACACTCACAGACCAGTCGGACCGTGAGAGTTATTTTAAAACTCTTACAAAGCATTCCAGCATGCAATTTCTTTGGAATGATCCCAACTTTAAAGGGATAGTTCACCCAAAAGTTTATAGTACGTCATTATTATTTAACCTTATTTTTATTTTACCTCATAATGTATTCATATTGTGGCTGATAGTTGTTCATTAGTCCATCGTCTTCCCTGAACAGTTAAACTGTTTGCTGTTTTTCAGAAAATTCCTTTAGGTTCCACAAATTCTTTGGTTTTTCAATAATTTTGGTGTATTTGAACCCTTTCCAAAAATGACTGTATGATTTTGAGATACATCTTTTCAGACAGAGGACAACTAAAGAAATCATTCACAACTATTACAAAAGGTTCAAACGTTCACTGATGCTCCAGAATGTCATTCTTTTATCTTTGTTATTAAAAAATAAGAACAAAGATTTTTATTGTCCTAAATATCTCCCATTCTTTTTTATGTTACCTTGAAAGGATTTGTCTTTATAATAGGGACATTAGTTTGGCTGTAATGCTGAGACAACTTGCAAAAGAGTAAAACCAACATGACAAAGAATTGTGATAAAATCGTGAATCATGATATTTCTAATATATATATATATATATATATATATATATATATATATATATATATATATATATATATATATATATATATATATATATATATATATATGTGATATGATGTTTCTTTCATATAACCTACCCCTATCTATCACTTTTGAAAAAAAAAACAGCTGTGGATCATTCAGATAGGAATCAAGCGTATGTAAACGTTTGAACGGAGTCATTTTTATAAATTCAACTATTATCTTCTCTTTTGGACTATATGTAAACGTCTTTTGTGTGAAATGTCTTATTTAAGTCAGTATAAGAAATAATATGCATTTTGAACGATCCCTTAAAGGGTTAGTTCACCCAATAATCAAAATTATGTCATTAATAACTCACCCTTATGTCGTTCCAAACCAGGGACACCTCCTTTTATCTTCAGAACACAGTTTAAAAGATATTTTATATTTAGTCCAAGAGCTCTCAGTCCCTCCATTGAAGCTGTGTGAACGGTATACTGTCCATGTCCAGAAAGGTAAGAAAAACATCATCAAAGTAGTCCATGTGACATCAGAGGGTCAGTTAGAATTTTTTGAAGCATCAAAAATACATTTTGGTCCAAAAATAGCAAAAACTACTATTTTTATTTATCATTGTCTTCTCTTCCGTGTCTATTGTGAGAGAGAGTTCAAAACAAAGCAGTTTGTGATATCCGGTTCGCGAACGATGTAATGTGGCTGACTCCCTCTGAGTTCAAACAAACCAATATCCCGGAGTTATTCATTTACTCAAACAGTACACTGACTGAACTGCTGTGAAGAAAGAACTGAAGATGAACACCGAGCCAAGGCAGATAATGAATGAAACATAGACTCGTTCATGAGTCAAGAACCGTTTCTGTCAGACGCATTCCGATTCGAGAACCGAGGAGCTGATGATACTGCGCATGTGCACTGTTGGGAACGTTACTTTAAAAAAGTAATTAGTTATAGTTATTCACTACTTGTTACTGTAAAAAAAAAAAAAAAAATTGCTATATGTCAGAGAATTCTTTTTTTTTTTTTTTTTTTTTTTTTGCAGTTTTCACAAGTCCGTTGAAATGAGTAGAACAGACAGGTGTTCATACATAACTTTCAATTTTTTTGCACGTCAACAGACAGCAATAGTTTTATCCTGCACTTCAAGTATTATCTTTGTAAGAAAAGTGTTTTTGGCCACTAGCTTTAGATGCGTGTGTCACACATCACATGTACACATTACATGCACGTTCTTGGCTTTGACCACAATGAATTTGAAGTAGTGCTTTTATCTCAACCTTGAAAATAGCAACTTTTCATCGGATTGCTCCTGACTCGCCATTTCTGCTGCTGCTGCGGATCTCTGTTTAGTAGCTGTTGCGTGTGTGGGTGTGCGTGCGTGTGTATTTGGCGCCGCTGGGGCTGTGTGTAAAAATACTGGCTCTGATTGGCTACCATGAAACACATGACTCTGCCTTAGCCAATCATAATCGTTTATCTCGTTATTAACCCACCTGCTCACTCGCTGTGTGAGCCAGGGGTGCGTTCGGATTGCATATCAATGCATAGTAACGCACCGCATTTAACGTTCAGTAACGTTAACGGCGTTGTAACGACGGGAAAAGGAATTAGTTAGATTACCCCGTTACTGAAAAAATAACGTAGTTACCTAACGCCGTTCTTTTAAACGCCGTTATTCCAAACACTGCGCATGTGTGATTCAGCGTGAAGCAGACCGACACACAGAGCGTCTGAACCAAACTTTTTCTTACGTTTCTGGACATGGACAGTATACCGTACACACAGCTTCAATGGAGTGACTGAGAGCTCTCAGACTACATCTAAAATATCTTAAACTGTGTTCCGAAGATGAACTGAGGTAAGACATGAGGGTAAGTCATTAATGACATAATTTTGATTATTGGGTGAACTAACGCTTTAACATTTTGGAGCTACTGCAATTTGTATGGAAATTTTGACCACAAGTATTTTCAGCTTTGCATCACAGGACTAATTTACATTTTAAAATGTATTACTATTCGATTACAAAAATATTTTTTTACATTTTGATATTTCACTAGGGGTGCACGATATATATCGGCCGATGATTAATGCTCATCTCGTCAGTAAAGCCAGTTCTCTAATCAGCGGTAAATACCATCACGTCTGTGATTTCACATAGAGTAGCTGTTACTACACAGAGCCATTGTTAACTGAGAAGCTGCGCAAATTCACGTTCATTATCAGCTTGGATTTGCGCAGCTTGTCAGTTAACAATGGCTCCATGTAATAACAGCTGCTCTATGTGAAATCACACACCCGATATATTTACCGCTGATTAGAGAACCGACTTTACTGACGAGATGTGCATTAATCATCGGCCGATATATATTGTGCACCCCTTAATTTCACAATATTTATGTTTTTACTGTATTTCTGATCAAATAAATGCAGCCTTGGTGAACATAAGAGACTATTTAAAAGTCTTTCCAACTTCAACGTTTCAATGGTAGTGTAGAATTGTATTAACTGTGTAGTTAAATTATATTGATTTTAGTCTTAAATCTGCTTCTACTTGAAATCCTAAAAAAAAAAAAGAAAAACATGCTAGGAATAACATGAGTGTGATTACATTTTCATCTCTTTAAAACTGCTCAGATTCCACTGTAACAGGGATAAAAAATTGACCGGCAATGTAATATTTCTGTTAAGCAAGACATCAACTGTAAATAATGAATTAAAGTATAAATCTTCCGGCAGGCTTTGTGTTTTCAGTCACGCTTCATCCAGCCTCAGAGGTCTGTTGTATGTATTGCAAAGACAGTGCTCTGAGGAAGACATCTCAATAATTTGAAGAGCGTTAAGTAAACAGTGACAGTTATCATAATTTTCTGTGCACCTCAGGGGGCGCGGGGTAGGGGCGTATGATTGTGAGTGAGCTTTTACAACGACTAAGGAAATTCCATCGCCTCTGGAGTCTGCTCAAACAAACAAGCAGATCATGTCTTAAACAAGAACACTTTATCAAAAATACATATAGACTCTCCAGGGTGGTTTCTTGAAAAAATTCTACAGAGTTTGAGATACTAACCGTACAGTCAATATGATACATACATACTTGTGCTTTTCTGACAGAACGTGATGTTTTTGCTTTAAGCTCAGATAGTCTTTGAAAAAGGAGGGTGAAGGAGGAGGAAAGATGAAAGAGAGAAATATTTTCAGATAGTTCTTTATGTGGCCCTTATCTTCTAGGAGGTAAGAGGCATGTAGATGGAGACAGATAAGAGAAGTAAAACTGTTTGATTTCATAAGCACGGTGGAAACTGTCGGGTCACTTCAGTACAGTGTCTTACGTTTGCAGACACAGAGCAGGAACTCTGATTACTCAAGAGCCTCATCAAAGAGAAGAAGGAGAAAATAAGGAGATTGTGTAGGAGGTAAGTTAAAAAGACCATTTGAAGGTTGATTTTGTAAAACAAAGTATTAAAACGCAAAGTATTCTTCTTAGTATAGCTGGGGGTGTATGCCAAAAGACTTTACTGCTCTTTTTACCTTCAGCTTTGATAACAAGTGCAAATATGTCTGCTAGCGGATTTGTGAGTGTTAATTAAACCTTTGGTGTCTTTCTTTATGGACCAGAGCATCATTAATGAGATAATTACCTTGAGGTTGATCATTTACACAGAGCCCCATAGTGCTGCATGGTGAATGAACGTGTAATGCTTTAAACATCACAACAAAAATCATGAATTACAATGAAATTATTTGGCGATAAATCACAGCATGGACTAGCAAACAGAATGCACAAGGAGCATACCTTCATCCTTTGAAATAAAAGGGTTTGATGGGCCAGGAAAATATGTCTGTCCCCTGTTCATAATGTATATTTACTGAATCAAGGCTGCAAAAATGGTTCCCTTTCGACACTACACTCATACTGCTTCTGCTTAAGACAATTAAAAAAGCAGTGTTAGGTTCAACTGCTTTTAATGTAAAATTCAATTGTAATACTTTTTATGCAATTACATGTAATTAACTATATATTTTGTTTTACATACATTTTATTAGAGAGTCATAATGGTTTAGAAATATTAATGTAGTTGCTACAATATAAATGCTATAATTTCTAAGCACCAGACTGTACAGTATATATCTTATGAGAGTATCCTTCTAAAGTATTTCAACCTATTGCTATAACCTATAAGCTGTGAAGTTTTTGACAAGTCGGTGATGATTTCAGTCTGACCTTAACAGTTTGTATGGCACTGATTGTTTTATGAACCTGTCTTGTAATGCAGGTCTGCAAAGAGGGATTTATTGATGGACAGAGCCACACAGAGCCAGCAAATTTACAGCAACCTGTAAGCATTGTTAGTCATGTCAAATTCAAAGTGGATTCTTTATGTAATACCTTTAAATGTGCCATAGAGTACAAAAACTGCCATTTCAGAGCGAGCAAGTAGAAAATGGTCATCTAGAATGAGATTGTGTGTCTTTTTGAATGTAAAACAAATGATACAGAGTATAATGCAAGGTTAATGCAAGGACATACTTTAAAATAGACATCCAGTGTCTACATGAGTGAAAAACAGCTCCATTAAAACCATCTACCATACACATTATGATAGACCTATAGAATTATTATGATATTTTTTTTCTAAGAATGGCTGAAGTGCTGTAAAAAAAAAAAAAAACTATTTGAAAAAATATTATTTTAAGGTATTTTATGATATGTTGCCATACGGAAGCAGCCACTCAATAGTGTATCTAACTTAGAATAAGTGTAAGTTAATAATAATAATTAATATTTTTCAATTGCTGCAACTATAAGCTTTAGCACAGTATTTATAATTAACAACTTATACATACCTTCCAACAACTTGTGCTTTTATTTATTCCAATCTTTTTTGCTGAATAATGATTTATAATTTTTTTTATTTCATTACATTTTTCATTACTATTTTTTAAATTGCATATTTATACAGTTAAAACAAATATAGTACTGTGTATCATGTATCATAACTTTGTTACTGGTGTTTTAGTTTTCTTTCGGCAACTACCAACAAGAGATCGCAGACTGTCAGAAATCTCGCCACAGAACAAAACAGCATGTCATGTGACTTATCCAAAGCACATCATTGGCTAAACTTAGGTCTTCTCTTTCCAAAAAACAAACAAACAGAATGTTCTCTTAAAGAGACAGTAGCAAGGAAATGAACAATAAAAGTATGTTGCCATATGGCCACACCATGCGGTAGAGTGTTAAGGTCATGTTTTAGTCCCATTAGTATCCCTAGATGCATTTCACAGGCCAGGCAGAAATGGAATGAGGCACGAAAAAGGGACATTGGACTGCATTTGATTTAGTAACTGTTAGCCTGATGGAATGTCTCAAGCTCAAACCACCATCTACTGTATGTCCCATCTATCCATGTCCTCTACTCTGAAAGCCAGTTGATATCATCAGCCACATTTATATACTGTAAATCCTGTCCAACATGGCTTAAATGAATGTTTGTTTGTTTTTTGCAGTTCATCTCGTATGCCAATACCTATAATGACTGTCTTTATTTGGCTACAGCCACTACTGGTTGTCTACCTTTACCAAGGACAAACAATATTACACCACACAGATGGAATAAGCCATTACTTTGCAATTCAATTTGCATTTAATTGCATAAGTAGGATGTGTGAGTGTGTGTTTTAAGCCCATGTCTCCAGGGACCGTCTACCTGAACGAGCTCAGTGTGTTGTCGAGGTGGAATTAAAAAGCCCTTCTGTCACCCAGCCAGTACTCAACCAGGAGCTGCTTAATTATTGTGTTTGTGTCTGTCTCTGCCCTTCCATGCTTGGCTCTAAACGTGTGTGTATGAAATTGTTGAAGGCTTTGGTGTGTAATCCATTTAACAGCTGTTTAATGGTATCTCACTCGTCACGTCTTCTTCCTGCCAATTTCACCTCTATTTCTCAGAGATACATATATGAAATTACCCTGGGACCCAAATAAATTAATCTCCGATTTAATTAAGCTCCCTAAAGTGTGGTCCAATGCCCTAGTCTTCATTAAGCGCTATTGAGTTTGATGCATTTTAAACTAATTTCTTACAACAGCATCCAATTACATTCACAGTCAATGAATCATGCAAAAACCGGATCAATTTAACCCCACACCAAAACTACTCTATAGTACCTGATGTGTTTAATGGCACGGTTTTGGGAGGAAGCCCGACCTTGTTTGTTTCATTTGTTGTCAAGTGATCAAACCCTTGACGAGCCATAAGGAATAATAAAAAGAAGATAAAAAGAACAAATGGTAAATAAATGGAGAGAGATGGGAAGAATGAAGCCTACGGCTTTATTGTGCTCCACTTTGATGATGCTGACAGATGCAATAAAACACTCATATTAAGGGAGGAGATCAAAGCGGGCTCACAATGGCTTTAAGAGGCTCAATAAAATAAAACCACATTTTGTACCTCTAAATGAAGACTGATTGCAAAGTGTGGGAAACTCCGCTTTAAGCGGGATCGCTGAAAAAGGATGTTTCATTTGCTACATGACTTGATGAAAAGCCAGAAAAGTATGGTGGCATGTTGGTTAGACATGAGAAACAGTTCTGGAGTTGACAGAATCAAATAAGGTTCAGAGGGTGTCATTATTTATCCAAGGTCACCTTTGCAGATTTCTGAGTGTTGGCTAAAATGTACTCTGTGTTCAGATTTACCTTCCGCACCACTAACGGCAAACACAAACATAGTCCTGTCATGAACATCTTATCCCTTAAAATGTTTTGAACATTGTACTACGATGTGTAAGTACTTTATTGTATCATTAAAAAGGTTATTTCACTCAAAAGTAAAAAATGATTTACTCACCCTCAAGCTGTTCCAAAGCTTTCTTCTGCTAAACACAGAAGAAGATATTTTGAAGAATGTGGTTAACCAGGCATTCAATGGCCATTGTCAATACAAATTGTAACAGAAAATGAATTACATTAATTTTAAGTTCCATCATCATGGTACCACAACAGAATACATCTGTAAAGGCAACCTCACACAGATATGGGGAGAAATTGATGTTTTCGGTAGACTTCACCAGATCTCGACAGTCATATCTTAGGGCTATGTTGAGGGTGGGGACTGTCATAACCAGACTTAAGCAGCCATATCCAGACAATTATGATCATAAGTGATACTGTTAGCCCAATTCTTCATCCATTAAGGATAAAGCAAAAGCCTACCAAGATAAGACCATTTAATTACACATCTGAGAAACAACCTGTTAAGTTAAATCAACAAATAACCATTTAAATACATAAGGCAGACAGACAGTGGCCATCTGTTTCGACAGGGAGAGTGGTAATGAAGGCACGATGGTGCTGCAGGACTGCCTTAATGAAGCTGTATAATAGCAGATTTTGAGCTCATAAGTTTTTATTAAGCAGTTAGTGCCACTACATGATGATGAACATATTCCCAGTGTAAACCGCAGGTTTGGAACTTCTTGTTTTACAGATATGCAATAATTCACAGAGTACATTTTTAGAACTGTTCAATTTTCTTTTCCTTTTTTGCCTCTATTTTGCCAAGTGCTCTTAGTTCATATTGACTCAAGGGAGTTCTTTGCTTTGCTTTTCCCCCTTGCTTCTCTGACATGCAAACAGCATAAGGGGCTTGATGCACAGAGGCAGCCACTGGGCCCCCCTCAAGAATATCTCAATGGCAGTACAGAGAGAGACAGTGCAGTATGGAACACTTGAAACAAAGTCACACAGTATATTGACGTGCAGTGTTGGGTGAATTATTTACAAATTGCAGTCTGTTACCGATTCCAAATTGCATGACAAAAATTATAGTAGTAATGTAATATATTGTATTACAAATCTTTTTAATTCTGACTACTTCTTGATTATTTCTGACATAACTAGTTTGTCACATAGATTTATGTAGTTTTTGTACCCATTTAAAAAAAAAAAATACAAATAAAATAAAAACAGAAAAAATATATAAAATATAAATATAACTGCAGGGGGTTTGTTAGTTGATGAAAAGCTAATTAATTAAATGTAAACTTAAAAAAAAAAAAAAAAACAATGTTCCAACACTAAAAATATAAATAATTTATTTGTACACCTGCATGTCAGTGTGACCTTTAATGGACATCAGAGAAATGTGAAAATATGTTAAATGACTGAAATTAACTTAAAAACAAAATGTGTCAAATAATCAGTAAACAATGCGTCAAAATAACGTGTGAATATTTTGTAATTAATCAAGAAATCCATAAAAAGAAGCTGTAATCTGATTATAAACAGACAAATTGTTGAAGAAAGTCATTATTTTTGTTCTATTTGCTCACAAAGTATTCTCGCAGCTTCATATAATTATGGTTGAACCACTAAGGTCACATGGACTGTTTTAATTGAGTCCTTACAACCTTTCTGTGCCTTGATCATGGTAGTACCCTTGCTGTCTATGGAGGGTCAGAGAGCACTCAGATTTAATCAAAAATATATACATTTGTGTTCCAAAGATGAATGGAGGTCTTATGGGTTTGGAACGACATGAGGGTGAGTAATTAATGATAGAATTTTTCATTTTGGGGTGAACTATCCCTTTAACACACAATATTTTCTATTTAGAAGTACTTTTGGAATCTGATTACGTAATTCAGATGACATGTAATTAGTTATTATTACCAAGCACAGCTGACGTCATGGAAATGTTAAAATGCAAATGCCATTTCTGTGCTGTTTCATATAATTAAAACAGGTCATGTATAAGTCGATAACTATGTGTCTGTTGCAGTTTAATCAGGTGTAAAAATCTGCCCCGTACACAAACACACACACACACACGCATGCATGCACAAACCAGGGAAACGCAAGTTAATTAGGGTAGACCTAGTATCAAATGACTTCAGTTCATGTCTTGCATGCTGATCATCTGCATTCTTATCATCATGAGCGAGCGTGGAGCCATAGCAGTAACCCACAGTCTATGTGTCTGACTTCATTATCTGATGAAAACCAATTTATGAAGCTCTAGTGTTTGTCCTGGATAAACATTTCATGGCTCATTGAGAATTAAGACAGATCTACAGTTTTCTGAAGAGCGTGTGCTCTGTGTGGACAGTGTATTTCACAGATTATTTGAGAGAGCTTTCCTGGAGAGGGAGAGCTGTCATTAACAGCTACTAATTATAGCCAGAATAGTTCTAATGAATTTACTTACTTGTTCAACATCACTGTATTTTGGGGCAGGTATGTACGTGTATGTGTATATATGTATTTTACTAATTAAGAAACACAGGCTTACAGCTCAGAACGAGTCTGTATGTGTTTGTCTCACAACTGTGTCAAATTTAGGTCTAGACATTGTCCCATTTTGTACAATTTTAGTGAGTTCAGAGGAAGTACATGAAAGCAGTGTCAGCTCTCTCTATCTGCTCAGTCATGATATTTTTTTTTAGTTTTTTAACATCAAAAAGCTTGAAAAGTTTGTGTGGATGTTATATAGATGATACTAGTTCTGTAATTCCACATGACTGCAAATCACATTTTACTTTCTTACCTAAAATCCTTAGGTAAAAAAAGACTGAACCTGGCCCAAATCCGGGCCACACATGATTTTTCCCCTCGGCCCAAGTACCGCAAAGAATGACGGCCCGGAAGTGGCCCAGAACTGGATTAAAGACTCGGGCCAAGCATAGGCCATAGCCGGCCCGAATCTCAGCCAGTTAATTAGCCTTAGCTGGTCCTGATCTGGGTGGAAACTTATTATTATACTATTATACTATTATTGGTGCCAAATCTCAGCCTTAAGTAAACCAGAATCCCCAAATCTGAGCCACACCTGAGCCTTATATTGCTCAGAGCCAACCCAGACAGCAAGCAGTGTCGGCCCAACACTATATTGCTGTCTGGGATTACCTTGTATATTACTATAATCGCAATTATTCATTTTGTGACATGCTTTAATGTACACACAATCTATGCCAATAAAGTACATTAAATGTCCCGTTCTTCGTGATCCCATGTTTTAAACTTTAGTTAGTGTGTAATGTTGTTGTTAGAGTATAAATAATATCTGTAAAATTCTAAATCTCAAAGTTCAATGCCAAGTGAGACATTTTAGTTAACAGAATTCGCCTACAACGAACAACCGTTTGGACTACATCCCTCTAGTTCCTGGAGTAATGACGTCACTAAAACAGTTTTTTGACTCACCTCCACCCACAGGAATACACAAAAAAGGGGGCGTGGTCTTGTTGTGCTCCAACGGAGAAGAGGAAGAGTTGCGTTTGTGTTTGTCGCCATGTCGTCGAAATGCTGTTATTTTCATCTCGGAGTCCAATCATCTTTGTTTGGCCTTCCAAGGGTCGCTGCATTAGAGATCAATGGCATTGTTTATGGGACACAACCGGTAAGTGTATTTTATTATTTTAGTTGGTGCGTTTAACAGTTTCTATAACTTATTACACAAAGGGCAATGCTGTTTAGCTTTGTTAACTAGATGTTAGGGCTGTGCAAAAAAATCGAATGCGATTTTCATGTGCATCTCGTCAGTAAAAATGCAGATCAGAATTGCCAGGTTTTCAAAACAAATCCTCCCCACTTGCTTCTCAAAACAAGTCCAAAACTAGCCCAATTGCGTTTCCAGGAGGGCAGCGTGCGCTAAGCTGGTGTCGAATCACAACACAGAAACTGCTGGCCCAATCAGAACTTGTCAGGTATTTCTGAAAGAGGAACTTCATAGAACAAGGAAGTCATCAGCCTGTTTTTATGACAGTGAAAACAGCGGTATATAGATAGGTGAATTTTGTGAATAATATTGTGTTGTTTACAAGCGAAACATGAACATGTTATATTGCACACTGTAAACACAATCAAAACTTCAAAAAACATGAAAAACGGGACCTTTAAACTGAATAGAAAACCAGACTTAAAACCCACATCATTTAACTGTGCAATAAAAAAACGTATTGCATTGGTTTTTATATTTATTTTTATAAAAAACAAATCAACCAATAAAGATTGACTGTATAAAGTCTATAAGAGAAACGTAACAGAAAGACACATGTAACTACAGAGTAGTACCACAGTAGTCTAAATGACGGTGCATTGCAGTTGCAGTCCACTCTGGCAGAATATAATAGCAGTGCGAGGAGCAGGCAATAATTTAAGTTGTTAAATGCTGAGAATACTATCCCGATCCACTTCCTCAAGGTGTGTGTTTCTCATTCAAAACACGCATCACCAGAAACATGGCATGTCGCAATCTCTGAAGAAACTGACGAGAGCCAATGAAGCGTTTGATATCGCTGCCGTAAAACTTGTTGTAAAACTTCTCAATGGCACATTTTTAAATAGTTACTATAGCTACAGAGGAAGGAGATACATATCAAATACATTGAATACATTGAATTTGGATCTGTTCCTCAAACCACCACATGGATACAGGATTTAAATAAAAATAAAATACTTTCATGATCATTTTATTTAATGCTTGTGCATGACAGCATACTAATAAAAATGATGTGCCCCCACTCTGTATTATAGATCAGTGTGTGTCCCATAGTATACCAAATAAATA
The DNA here is from genome assembly GCF_023724105.1 of Carassius gibelio. NCBI lineage: Eukaryota > Metazoa > Chordata > Actinopteri > Cypriniformes > Cyprinidae > Carassius > Carassius gibelio. Next base: position 15,818,132 of record NC_068408.1, on the reverse strand, counting down.
TTACATGATAATGGTTAAATACTCTCTCTTTCGCTTTCTTTTCATGTAAGGATTCTAAGTTTATTTGTACCAAGAATAATAATATACAATTTAATAAAATTATAATTAAGTGCAGTTTAATGCACTTGACTGATTTCCTTACTTTTTAAATGATAATGTTTCATTCTGTTTTGACTTGCCATTTCAAAGACTACATTTTAACAATAATACACTGTACATTAAAATGTATGTGATCATTTAACCATTATCATGCAATATTGTTTTTATCTTGTTTATCATGGGTCACATAATATGCTGCCAGACCTTAGCCTGATTTGGGCCACATATCACCTGACTGATCTGGGCCACCAACAATTGGCCCTCATGTTGTTTGCCGGATCCCCGCCGTGCCTCATTGGCACACATGGCCCAGCTCTGGCTGAAAGGATACATGCCATTGCAGACAGCAGGCCAGCAGTGCCACCTCGAGGCCACATGTGGGCCAAGTCCGTTTGCTATGTGGGGTATTCTGTGAACCTCCAGGGAAATTAAATCATATAAGTGTAGGTAAATGATCACCAGATTTAAAAATGAAAGGTCTGGATGTGTCTGAACATATAGCATTACAGGAGTCCTTTGGGTTGAATTGAGCTATTTACAATGCTCTAGATGAAAGCATAATATCAGCAGCAAGAGGGATATTGCTCATATGTCAACATTCACATCTAAATATGATACTAAGACAATAAATGCATTTCTGAACTCACAGGTACAATCAAATTCCCCAGTAAAGCTGTGACTTGATTGGTAATAGCACGTTTCCATGTTCTCTGTTTGCGTTTTGATTCAAATCCTTTGAATGGAATAACGCTGAGCAACAGTAAAACGTCTGCCGGCCCTGAGCAATCACCTGTAGCAACATGACCTCTTTCAGCCAATCAGCCTTAATCAGCAGGTACAGAGCTGCATTCCACTCCCCCAACGCTCCTCAAACCCCACGACAGGAAGCCAAGGCCAGAGCATCCGCTGGTAATGACCAGTTGGTTACATAATGCAAGCGTGAAATAAGTATCTTGCTATGCTTAGCATAGCGTCATGAATATAAACAGGCTGGCTGTAGGAGACGGAAAAAGGCCGGAATTATTTATCTAGGGGTGGAAAAGAGACTCTGAGAGCAAAGGGCTTCACCCACTGAAGTATGCTCACTGCTGTAGGTCGATCAAGTCCTGCATGCCTGTGAGTGAATGAAAAGAAATGGCATAATTTAGCATAGCAGGAAACGCTAACTTATTCAACCATGCGGCGCAGCATCACACAGCAGGAGAATATTTGCACAGGCTTGGCACTGACACTGCATGCTAAACCCCTCTCGCTGGTGCAGAGACCACATGGATACGTGAAATCCTCAGACCTTTGTGTATGATGGTTAAGGCGGAGGAGAGGGGGGTGAGAACAATTTGGTTTGAAAAGCAAGGCACCGTGTGAGCAGAATGCGTATGCAAAAATCTGGAAGTGACAACAAGTGCCATCATAGATCAAAGTGGCCAGACCAAGACAGCTCATGCTCCCGCACTACAATTTATTGCCAGCCCTAAAGCCTCCTGCAACACATGCAATGCTTGAAGAACTTGCTCAGTGCTATATTTCCTTATGCAAACAAAATATTATCCACTTCATCCGTCTTTCCACTTCAGATTTTCACATTTATTTTAATGTGTTAATTGACGTTTTTATATTTAGCAAATTTACTAACAATTTCTGAGTGAAAATTGTTTTACACTAATTAGTTTTTCTTTAGTAACACACTTTTAAAATTGTGCTTTGTAATAATGTGAAATTAAAAGTTTTGCATTTTAGATTATACTATAATTGTTTCTAATGCTTTAAAGAAGTAGTTATTCTGATGTTGGCTAATATAGTAAACTTGATGTAAATTACTTTTAATTGCAATTGTACAGTTATCAGTACATTTAAAGTTAATATATGTTATAAATGGTATACAGCACTTCATCATTACAAGTGTGTAATTACATTTATTTAAATACATGACACAATTTTCCATAGAAAATTTCTGTTCTTAGTATTTCTGTTATTTGTTGTGTAAATGGTTGTCAGTACATTCAACAGTGCACTTTAGCTAATCCTTGTCCAAAAAAAATTTCATTTAGTTTGCACTGAATTATATAATTTGTGTAATAAATACTCCTTTTAAAGTGTGCTAAAATATACTTCTTTTTTACGAGGGGGACCATTATGCGTGCTGCGCATTCCCCTCTACGTTTACAGTCATAAAGCATGCCAACACAAACAATAATCCTACATCACCTTGATAAAGGACAGCGATCTAAATATGCAACTGGACATAAAATCGTAAGTGTCAGATGTTAAGTAGATGAAATTCATTACATCTGATGTATGTATTCCAAGACTAAGAGCTCGAGGAGACGACACGATTTGTGAATGTTCAAGTAGCTGCTTATGAGTTGATATTTTATTTGCCTGCTTAACAATAGTTATTTCACGCCGTCTTACAGTTACGCGTGTGTATATGTGGTCACGTTTGTGTTAACTTGCATTATAGCTTGTGTGAATAAGTAATAATGACGAATGGATTTAGTCCCCTGACAGATGGTAATAGAGAATCATTTATTCATGGCAGCCATGCATTCTCCTACAACCTCAATAAAACCTCAATAAAACCAGAGCCCGCCAACATCATCTATCACCTTCCCACTGGCGACATTTTCCTGGCATCGTCTCCAAGGCTGGCCTGCGAGGGTTATTAAGGGATTGCACCCTCAACCCTTATGTCCTCTAGGAGGTTCTGGCCCCGTTTAGACAGATGTCTGCAGGACCCTCCTCCACCACTAACTGCTCCTTACAGACCACTGCGGTCATTTGACCCTGGTAATGGAGGCAGTGGCCACTGACTTACTCAGCATTTTCAACTGGCCATCAAGTTATCTGACAGAATAATCAGTGTTTGACCCTGAGTGAGACAAAGTGAACGCGGCCTGCAGCAATCTGCTGGTAAATGTGTTTCCAAAGCATTTGTTTTAGAAGTGAGAGTTACCTTAAGTGGATTTTGTAAAACAACTCAGATCAGGCTCTAAAGAAAAAGCTATGATTACAGTTTAAGGTCAGATCGACCGTTTATGTGCTCCTATACATCCTATCTAAATGCTCTTAATGTAAGCTCGGACAGAAATGAAAGACACTTCCTAGAGAGCGTTAATCTTGTGAATGTTTCTTTAATAGAGACCAACAGGGCTACTGATCGCTAGAATGCTGAAGAGTGGATATTCTGGTTTAAATGCTTCGTTATCTGTGCCATGTTTATGATTAGCTCAGGAAATAATTTACACACTTGGACAGACAGCTCGGATTAAAGACTAAACTGTTGTTAGTGCATTTACTTGAATTCCTCTGTATAAATGTTTGATATTTAAGATGTAACTTCATCTAAATTACCCTGTTAAGTTGGGCCTGTTTTCTTAGTGGGAAAACATCTGGTTTTTGGATGTATCCAATATTCTTTAAAATGTTGATGAATAATTCAAAATGCTTTTTGTAATTTAGACAGATAAAAATAACAAATCTACTGCATATCCATACACATTAAAGAATGCTAATAGGGATCATAAGGGGAAAACATTTTTAAAGAGTTATAAAAACTAAGCAAAAGACATTCTATTCACATTATAATACAATATATCAGTTCTATTATTTTACTGATGTGAAAAGTAGACCAAAAGATATTATATTGTTTTACTGTTTTGAAAATAGACCTAAAGACTAAATCAGCTTTTGCAAAGGGCATTCTTATGTTATTAACATCTCAATAAAATATTAAGTTATATTATTTGAAATGACTATAGACTTGAACACTAAAACAGATCTCGCAAAAGACCATCCTGTAATATTGCCACAATATTTTACTTTATATTAGTTTACTGAAGTGAAAACAGACTGAAAGACCTGCAAAATACATTTTTACTATATTAATATTACAATAAAAATATAAGGTTTCATTATACTAATATGAAAACTGACCTAAAGACTTAAACAGCTCTTGACATACTTCTGTTATTAATATCATAATAAATATTGAGTGCTTACGTTACACCATCTCATGATATGGTTATTCTTTCGAAACAGAGTGAGTCACAGTTGCATATTTTAAACTTTTATACACTATGCTATATATGTGTCCCCTATGACTTCCATTACTGCAAAACATTTTTCCTTTGTTTATATAAATAGTTGATTGCATTTAACCAGGCATATTCCTGTAGGTCATGTGCATCCAACCCTGTTCTCTGTGGGCCTTTTTCCAGCCGAGTTTAGCTCTAGCCCTAATTAGACACCTGAAACGACTAATCAAGTTGTGTCTTCACAATCAGCAGGTGTACAGAAGTTTAGCATCAGGATGGCGGCCCTCCAGGATCAGGAATTGACATCCCTGCTGTAGGTAAAAGGCCTGGGTCAAATCTGAAGCTGTCAAGTGTTTGTAGCCCACTGCAAAACAGCAGCAGGTCTTTGCCTTTGTCTACAAGTCCACCTAGGTAAGCGCTGGTCAAACATCTCGATTTTAAAGCCTCGCACACTCACTCACTCACACACACACACACACACACAGCTGCAGCCCAGTGGAGTCCATTGACCCCTACACTCTAAGCTGAGGATCAGAGAGAAGGTGAGTAAGAGGAAAGTAGACATTTCTCATTATGGTTCAATCCACTAAAGCTCAGCTTACAACAGCCCACCTGCGGTTACCCAGCCAACAGCAAAACACTAACTACACAAACACATAGCAGGATCTGTTGTCCAAATCAGTTCATAGCTACAAACACCTGCTAGATATTCTAAGGCTTTCAAATGAATGTTAAACTGAATTAATAACAGGACATGACTGTTTTCTTATCAAATTAGAATTGCAGTGTTTGCTTAGAAAGATTCATAATCATTCGGTTGTTGTGGCAAATGAGGTGGCTTTGAAATCAATATATTGGTTTATTTCCACTTCATTGAACATGAGCTTCTCACTGGCCACAGCAATCCATTTTGTACTTGTTTTCAATCTGTCTAGCAACCATGTTGATGTCATTTAGATCTATATATGTTCAATATAACTTGTCAAATCTTCTCTTAAGTGTTAAGACAGATAAACAAAAGACAGTTTTTTTAGAATATTGAGGATTTGAGCTCTACAGGTTTCTGTTCTTTCAGGTGTACATACACGCACACGCACACACACACACACACACACACACACGTTTGTTTTTGTGAAAAGTGGGGACATCCCATAGGCGTAATGGTTTTTATACTGTAGAAACTGTATATTCTATCGCCATTCACTAACCCTACACCTAAACCTAACCCTCACAGGAAGCTTTGTGCATTTTTACTTTCTCAAAAAAACTAATTCTGTATGATTTATAAGCGTTTTGAAAAATGGGGACATGGGTTATGTCCTCATAAGTCACCCTCTCCTTGTAATACCTGTGTCATACCCATGTCATTATACAGAGTTGTGTCCTGATATGTCACAAAAACATGCCCACACACACACACACACACACACACAAGGAGTCTGGACAAAGGCTAAGGGATTGTTAAAATACAGAAATTTAATTTTGGAGCAGAAAAAGGTGAGTGTTACAATAACCTTGTGGCCTTCGATCAACGCTAGAGACAGAAAAACAGAAAATGAGGTAGAGCGAAACATGAAGGAGGAGGAGGATTTTATCTTGACCTGATTTAAGATTCCAGCGGTTTGTCCTCTCGTTTTACTCTCCCTCTGCCATGTCTTTATCTCTGACCCATTCTGCTCTGCGTTGTCCATTTCTTTTTTAAACAAACCACGTCTTCCCACCCACATGTGCATACTGAATGTAAAATGTACATTTTTACCTCGTCCTCCTACCTGATACCAAATTGTATTCAATACAAGAAAATACCATTCAAGCACAAAGCGAGACAGCAAGAACAGTAATATTTGTGAAGTGTTATTAAATTTAAAAAATACTTGTCTTGTCATTACTCCAGTCTTCAGCGTCACATTCTTCTTCATAAATCATTCTAATAGAATTATTGTATGCCCAAGAAACTATGTTGAAAGCACTTGATACTTTTTCAAGATCCGTTGATGACTAGAGTTTGTTTACAGAAAACTTTATAACACTAGAAATGCCTTTGGTGATTCTTACTAATTTTAACCCTTTGTTACTTTGATCTTTTTCTAGCAACATATGACACACATTTCATTATATCATAGTGGATGTTTTACTAGTTTCCACATGTTTTGGAGAGCTCATAAAAGTGTAATGCACAAACTGTTTTCCGTTCTGCTTTGCTACAGCTCAGGATAGTCTCTAGTAAAAGATTTGGGACTGTGCATGTACTTGTGGAGGCACTGGCTATTAATTATTACTATGAGGAAAAAGAGACCTTTGATATTATGCCTTCTTGATGTTTCAATAGTAAATACATCAACCGATGAAGAGAAGTGCTTTCAAATGATTTTGGTGCGTTTTTAAGGCATACATTTTTAAGATGTGCTAGATTTTTAGGAGGGGCCAGCTTAGGTTTTGAAGTCTATCATACAGAGCTTTAAAAATACAGGAGTCACTTTGAGTCTCTGATCTGCCATTCTCTTACACAGTATACATAAAGACTTTTTCAAAGTAAAGTGAAAATACTGAATATTGATTGTTTCACAGAAGAAGGGATTGCTGGCAGTTTCTGTTGGCTTGAGTTAGACTGCGTTGGTGACAGGATTCAAACTGGTACGATGAATGTGACTGCCTTGGATGCTAAAGTGTTTGCATACCTGTAAGTTTCTGTGCGTGAGTGTGCGTGCCGCTTTTTCATTGTGTTCCCCTCCATTTATCTTCCTCTGCTCTCTTTCTCTCTCCCCAATCCTGTAAAATACTTCAAACCAATAAAATGCTGTTGCACTCCTGTCTACTCTAGATTGAACAGGAGAAACAGGTGTGGTCTGTCTGTGATCAGCCTTGTTAAACACATACTGCAGCTCATGTTGATCAGAACACAGGCTCTGTCTGCACAGAGAGAATATCTGATTAAATCCCTATTGCCTCGCCACACTAAAATGCACCACAATACAATATATATGCTGCTGTCCTTTATTTCACCACCAAAAGTATCATTATACACTAGAAAACACAAGGATTTGTGCAGATTAAAAAAAGTGCACACAAAAAGTATGACACAACTAAGTGTATTAGCCCTAAAAAACCTGCAGCTGATTAAATCACAGTATTCTTTTCTTCCAAAAACACCTGGCATGTTGCAGCAGCTGGTTGAGCTGGAGGTGGTAGCCAAAAATTCTTTTAAACAATATTGCTTGTGACTGTATTGAACACACAGTGTATTCCCACAGTGTTCCCAAAATTAAGGGAGATCAGGGGGCGAAGTGAGGTAAGACAAGCCTCCACTTGTTTCTTGGTGGCTAAACACAAAATGGATTATATGAGATAATTTTTTGGAAGAAGTAATCTGTTTTTTGTTTTTTTGTCTGTGGTGATGGAGGAATTGTAGGGAATAAATGATGATGAGCTACTGATTTTGTGGCAGTTACACCTCGGGTGCGCATTATTCTTATATTATATACGGGGCCATTGAATGCTTGCATCTGACTGGCAAAAATTCTAAGGTGTGCAATTAATTTTAGAGAAATGCACGGCGGCTTTTGACCACATTACAGTTCCATATTACTTTGCAAAATGATTTCTTTAATTTCAAAAGTCTTAACAGCAAAATAACCGAAACCAACTATGTCTCTGGCCAACACTCGACACTCTGATGATTTTGTTAGGAAAAAAGTAGTTTAGCAACTTAAAATCTAAATGACATTTCTCACAAGTGGTGTATGTGAAGAAAATGAACTTAAAATTTCACTATTAGTTGGGATGCTGTTGCTTTCTGTAGGTCTAAAATTATGTTTTGGAATTAGCAGGGGGGGGGGGGGGGGGCGTTGTATTCTGGTATAACCAGAATAATTGACTCCGGGTATTTGAATTATTAGAAAAAATAATGAACACCCAAGGTGTAACCCATCATCACCTCGGGTGTGCATTATTATATAATAATTATCTAATAATTCAACGGCCTGTCGTCAGTTATTCCTTACATAATTTCAATGGCCTGGAGTCAGTTATTTCACTTATATTATGGTTACCAATTTTATATTATGGTTATTTTAAGAAATATGTCAGGTTGTTGTCCTTGAAATGCTCTCGTAATTTCTTATGCATCTCATCACTAGCTTCCATTGCCAAATCCAAAATATGAATTCAGAGCCAGTATTGGAGGCTTGAGCCATTGATAATGCAGCTATTAATGGAGTCTAACGCAGTTATTAGAGATTATTAAATTACCTGAGTCTGTATCTCTTAACAGTGTTCAGCCTCAGCATCTCTTAGTGAACCTGTAAGTTTAACTGATTCAACAAATGTATTCAACAAACTATTTTACTGATAAAGTTGCAGAGCAGCGCTGACAACTGACAAGTTTCTGTGCTCATGTGGGTCTGTACAGTATATGTGCAATTTTTATGGGAGAGAGCAGGAAAAAGAAAGCATGCTTTTTGTAGATAAGAAGATGTAATTTTGTTAGGAAAACATGGAAATAGTTTGTTGTTTTTATCCTGTTGTTGGTTATTTGTGACCCTGGACCACAAAACCAGTCTTAAGTGTAAAGTTTTCAAAATTGAGAATTATACATCACCTGGAAGTTGAATAGATAAGCTCTCCAGTAATGTATGGTTTGTTAGAATATGACGATATTTGGCCAAGATACAACTATTTGAATATCTGGAAACTGATATGAAGTTGTCCAAATTAAGTTCTTAGCAATGCATATTACTAATAAAAAATAAAGTTTTAATATATTTAGGGTAGGAAATTTACAATATATCTTAATGGAACATGATCTTTACTTAATATCCTAATGATTTTTGGCATTAAAAAATAATCTATAAATTTGACACATACATTGTATTTTTGGCTATTGCTACTAATATACCCCAGCAACTTAAGACTGGTTTTGTGGTCAAGGGTCATATATTTGTTTGGTGTTCGGATATTTTGCTGTTGTAGGATGTAAGGAACTCTGAAGTAACTGAAATCATTTTGTGAGGTGATATGAAAGTATAATATGGTCAAGACACACTTTGTCGGAGAGAACGACAAAGATGTGGATCAGAGAAATTTGAATAAATGCAACATAAGGGGTTATCCACACTAGGAATGAGTGACACACAAACATTAGTAGACCGAACAAGGACAGCCTGGGGTAACGAGGGTAATTAAGACACACCTGGATGACTGTAACAATACAAACTTTGTACTCATGGGGACGAAGGAGGCGGGAACCGGCGCACAATCAAAAAGCATTTTAATAATTCATAAATAAATACAAAATGGCGCACCAGCCCCTCACGGACGACTGGTGCGCACAAATAAAAGCCAAAACATAAAATAATGTCCCAGGCCTGGTCCTCTCTCGTCCTTCACGGTCGTCGCTCCAGTTTTATATCCTTCCATCTCCTACGTGGGACTCAAGACCGGCGGTGGGGCGCAGGTGTAGCTCATCTCCAATCACTACACCTGGCCTCACTCCTCGTTCCCACGCCTCTCGGCCCCGCCCCACTCGCCACAATGACATTAACACAATCAAGCACAGGAGAAACTGAGTCACGGAGCACATGGGGAGAGAAAACACAACAATACAGGTCCATATTCCTGACAAAAAACATTTGACAGCAAATCAAAATCAAGCATTCAACAGCCCAATAATATACAGATGCATCTCAATAAATTAGAATATTGTGGAAAAGTTGAGAATTGAGAAACTTGTGTGTTAAATAAATTCATTGCACACAGACTGAATTAGTTTAAGTCTTTGGTGATGATTTTGGCTCACATGTAACAAAAACCCACCAATTCACTATCTCAGTTGTTCATCACTAGAATAAATTATATTTTGAAATATATTAAACCAGTTCTTTTTATTTGTAATTAATTCACTGATTTCTCATTTTACTCTGTATTTTAAGTAAAATAAATGCAAAATATTTAATTGGAGAGAGTAAAGAAACTTTCAAAAAATTTTTTTTTGAAATCTTACCATACACACATACAGCAGTCCAGGGAGACCATTTATGTTTTAACCACTGTGTGCTGGGAATGTGGCAGCACCTCTACTGTTGGCCATCTGTTGAGTGGACACGACTTAGGCTGAAATCAAATGCTGCCACCCACATGCTGTGATGTTATCAATACTCTCACCTCCAAATGCTTTATCTATCTCTCCAAAACTCCAGAACAACAGGAACATCACTCTGCATCACACTGACTAATGAACATTGATAGCCCTCGAGGAGGACAGTGGGTAATCCCGGGAGCATGTTGAGGAGACGGGGATCAATAAATGCTGCTTAATAACTGTCCATCTCTCCAGCCGCTAACACTGATGACCATTTGATCACCACAACACTCCCTATGCAACCTTTTGTATTCATTGTCATGTTTAATTAATTTAAAATTATGATTTTTTTTTATGTTTTTTGCATTTACGTGTAGAGAATGTGCATTTAAAATCTGAGACCACAAGTTGTTTTGTTTTTCTCGTAACAAATTAGATTATCTGAGTATCAATATGTCCCTGTTTCTCTTTAATGGACTCCATACATTTTGTGTAAAATCTCATGACCATGGTATCCAATGTGATTTCAGAATTATCCAAATCCATCATAATGTTTCTTTGCTTTAAAATCTTCAATATCCTTTCTATTTACTTCAAGGTTATAGTTACATTTTGAATCCCAAATGTTCATTGTGCCCCCAGAATTTTAGATCCCACTATTTATGCACAAATGTATTGCCTTCAGCAAAGACCACATAGACTTAATTAAACCACTTTGTACCCTTCAGTTACGGTCATCAAACTGTAGCACCTGTGCATAACATCAGTCATTTTAAAAACAGATTAGCCTACCTTATCAATAATGAGACCATTTATTTCTGTACTTTTACTCAAGAAGTTAAAACCGAAAGGAATCCAGATAGGAGCAACAAAATCACTTTACCTACAAACCTATACAATTCTATACAGTAGCCCCCACAAAGACAAGCTAAAAATTAGTTTTATTGAGTAAAATAAAACAGGGCAGTCAGAATGAGATTGAGAAATCAGGGGAGTGAATTGCCTTGTAATTGCAAACAAACCAACAGTTGAGTGCACATGTGTGAGGCTGTGAGAGAGAGAGAGAGAGAGAGAGAGAGAGTTCTCGGCTGCATGGGATCAGACTGAGGCAGTCTGCCTCCACCCATCCGCCGGCTACAGTACTCCAGCCTGCTCATCGCCGATGGCTGCCCCCTGCATCTGCCCATGCACCCGCGCCGCATCTGCAGCAGCCTCCAGCAAGTGGCGCCATAGAGCTGGGCATAGGCAGGCCGTCCCACCCGTTCTGGCCCCCGTCAAACCTGGTGGTGAGCAGAAGAGCAAGAGGCCCTGAAACGGGCGACCCAGAGAGAGGTAGCTGCTTTCTGGGGGATCATGTAGGCACCTCTCCCTCCCCTAGAAGAGGACCGGATGGAGAATCTGGAAATCTCAACGAGAGAGCAGTTGCCGGATGGAGAATTTGGAAATCTCAACGAGAGAGCAGTTTTCTCTTTTTCAGTGTCTCAGGAGCGCACAGAGAGTTGCAGCCGGCCCAGCACCAGACCCCACTCATCCTCCTTCTTCGCCAGATGGCAGCAGCGGGGAGTTTGAGAGCGTCATGAAGGCCCTACTCACGCACCCTCTGCCAACCTGTGGAACCAGGTGAGCCTTGCACCCCACACTCACAGCCCTCTCTGGCCTGCTCATAAGCTGCCCGAGTTGGGTCCCTGTGTTCCACCTTGCTGCCCCACTGTGGGTACGGCTGTGGTTCCGCTGGTCCCGTTTGTATGGTTTCTAAGGGTCTGGTCAGTGCTATCCAGCCCATCTCGCTGGCCTCTGTGGACCATTAGCCTGCGATTCAGTTCGCCCGACATCCCCCCAAGTTCAGCGGTATCCACTTCCCTACAGTGAAAGCATCCGATGCCCCTGTTTTGCGGGTAGAGATCGCAGTCCTACTTGTGAAGGACACGATAGAGCCGGTCCCTCCAGCCAATATAAAGTCAGAGTTTTAAAGTCAAAGGCCTATTGGCCCTCCGGGTCAATGGGGAAAAGAGCAAACTCTCCCTGACGCAGAGGATCTCTTTTCTCGGTATGGTGTTGGATTCGGTCAAACGCCTCACAGAGGAACATGCGCGGTCGGTGTTATCCTGCTTGAATACATTCAAGGGCAGGACAGTGGTCCAACTGAAACTTTTTCAGAACTTACCAGGTGTGCTTGGTTATACTGGCCTGTTACCAAACCCTCATCCCGTAATCAGATCTTGTGTTCCTCCAGGCAGGGGTGCCCCTAGAGCAGATCTCCATGCATGCTTTGGTTCACACGGATGGCTCCGCCACCAGCTGGGGGACCACGTAAAACGGGCATGCAGTCTCAGGGGTTTGGACGGACCCACAGCTGCATTGGCACATCAATTGCCTAGAATTGTTAGCAGTGGGCTTTACCTTGAACCGTCTCAAAGGTTGCTTTACGAGGCAAGCACATGCTGGTCTGAATGGACAACACAGCTACCATTTTATACATCAACTGACTAGGTGGTCTGCACTCCCGTCGCATGTCGCTAATCACCCGCCACCTTCTCCTTTGGAGTCGGAAGGTTCTGAGGTCACATCTTGTTCACATTCCGGGCCTGCTCGGCCATTCAGCTGAAGAGCTGTCTCAAGCAATACTCCTGGGAGAATGGAGACTCCATCCCCTGATGGTCCAGCTGATTTGGAGATGGTTCAGAGTTGCTCAGGTAGACCTGTTTGCTTCTCCAGAGACCTCTCACTGCCATTTGTTCTGAAACAAAACTGACTGAGAGATGGGGCACCTTTTGGCACCCGCGTCCAGACCTTTAGAAACTCAATGTCTGGTCCCTGGATGGGACGCAAAGGTTCTAGGTGACCTACCCCAGCAGGTAGTGAACACCATCTCTTCAGCAAAAGCACCGTCTATGAGACACACTTACACCTTGAAGTGGAACCTGTTCGTCAAGTGGGGTTCTTCTTGCTGAGAAGACCCCCGGAGATGGCTGTTTGCGGTCTTGCTTTCCTTTCTGCAGCAAGGGCTGGAGCGAAGGCTGTCTCCCTACACCCTCAAAGTCCAGGTTGCCGCTATGGCTGCGTACCGTGACCCCATGAATGGGAAGTCTTTAGACAAGCATGACCTAGTCATCAGTTTGCTTAGAGGGGCATGGTGTTTAAATCTTTCCCAGCCACTTTCTATACCCTCTTGGGACCTAACTCTAGTGCTAAAATCACTACAGCAGGGCCCATTGGAGCCTTTACATTCAGTTGAGCTTAAGTTTCTTTAATTGAAAACTCTACTCCTACTTGCACTGCCCTCCATCAGGAGGGTAGGGTACCTGCATGCATTTTCGGTCTATGATTTGTGCATAGAGTTAGGGCCGACTGACTCCCAGCAAATCATGAGGCCCCAGCCCAGCTACATGCTCAAAGTTCCCACTACACCCCAAAGACCAAGTGGTGAACCTGCAAGCACTACCCCTGGAGGAGGCAGACCCAGCCCTGGCTTTGCTCTGTCCTGTCCAGCATTGAGATGCTACGTAGAGCGGACACAAAGCTTCAGGAGCTCAGACCAGCTCTTTGTCTGTTATGGAGTCTAACAGGGGAATGCCATCTCTAAGCAGATGATGGCCCACTGGACTGTGGATGCCATAACCCTGGCTTATCAGGCAGAGAGTGTGCCCTGCCCGTTCAGGTTGCGAGCTCATTCAACTAAAAGTGTTGCATCCTCTTTGGTGCTGGCTCGTGCTGCCTTGCTGACAGATATTTGTAAATTTGCGGGCTGGGCTCATGTTACAGATGAGAGCAGTCTCGACTCGACTAGTCCTTCTGACATTTGCCGCTGGCTCTGATGGCTCTTTTGTAGTTAAACATAAAATACAATTACTCCATTGTTGTTTCAGATTTTGCCTCAGCTTGTCATAATCACATCACTACTAGAGTAAGCTCCTGATTGGTTAATGTGGCGTAAATTTTCACCATAGTTCAGATTTTTCAACTCGTCAAAATGCCCGAAACACTCAATTCACGCTGCATCATTCGCAACGCCTCATTCGTGCAAATCGCGCCGCAGGATGTCTATTCGCGTCTTTGCATTTGTGATTGCAAAGTGTGAATGCACCATAAGAGCCCATGTTTCCCCGGCAGACATCTGCCTTCCCAAGAGGGTTTTAATCACCTCAAATTTCTCCATATACACCTAAATGGATGCTATATGTGTATTTGCTTCCGAAAACTCCTTCAGAAAGAATGGGGCTTCCGCAACATTCCTGTTCCAAGCAGAATGGGTAAGTTCTCCCAGTGTTATCCAATTTCACCCAGTGAGGTAATGCTTTGATAATATTGAGTGGAACTACTTGTTCCGAGCCCCGGCCTACAACTAATAGGGGCGCAGGTGGCTCACACAGGGCACTGGAAGGGGCAGCACCCATGGCGCTTTGGTAGGGATCCCAATTCGTTGGTCAACGACGTGATGTTGAGAGTGATCGACTGAAAGGGAACCACTGTACCACTGCTGACCCACAGGGTCACCGGCTTGGCTCCTCAGTGAAAACCTGGTATGGATTGCACCTGCTGCCTTATTATACTCACGCTGCGGATGACCAGCAGCTGGATGCAATAATTGCATGCCAATGTGCATTGGCTCGTTTATTTTACACTTGAAGTAGATTGGTCTACATGACGTCTCCGTTCCCTCCTACAGGGAACAAGGGTTACCATACGTAACCGAGACATAACCTGGATGAGCTTGTGTTATTAGTTTTTACTGGTTGTTATCAAGTAATAACCTACCTAGGAATGTCACTACTGACCAATCAGAGTCAAGTATTACACAGAGCCTGCAAATAATGTAGGATATTATAATGTATAAACATTTAAGATCATGATTTTCTATAAAGCTGCCTTAAAACTATGCATATTGTGAATAGAGCAGTACAAATAACATTGACTTGACTCGTTGGTCCAAAAGGACAATTTATGTCTATAAAAGTGACACATTGCACATTTGTGACATCATATAGATGATTAAATTGACATATGACAGTCCATCAGCACAACAGATAAACAATATAGGTTTTTAGTTCACCTTGTTAAGGTAATTAATGAATAAAACCATTATGCTTAAATTCCAGAAGAAGAAGATTTGCGTTGTTCTGCTCCTAATACATCGAATTTTATGTTCAACTTTATGTTCTGTGGCTGTCATTAAAGAATATAGAAATCAATAGTAGGAATTCCCTTAGAACTCTTAAACGTACAGCTACTGTATTACAACAGCAAAACTAAACCTATTAAAATTCAGTGAGAGGATTTAAAATTACCAACTTTGGTGCAAACCTTTACAAAAAAGAAATTACTAATGGATGTCAGGAGAACAATTGAATGATAAAATAAATAAATATATTTAATGACCCCTTTAGAAAGTTTACATTCTCTCGCTGTCTATTTTATCTTCTACTGCTGTATTCTGCGATGTCTTGTTAGTCAAATATTGCCTTATCTTTTATAAATAATAAATCAAAAGATATCAGAATTCTTTTTGAGAGTTCTTTGTGAATTGTATTCAAAGCTAAAGTGCATATTAGAAGCTTCAAGAGTTTTTTTTTTTTTTTTTCAGAAAATGCATCTATTATGCAATCATACAAAATAGGCTGATAGCTTGCCTTCTTGTCAAAGTATACAAAACTGTGCTCTCTGTTTAATTTATAAACCATTTTCACAGTCCTTGTTCTCAATAGACACCTGCACTGTTAATGACTGGTTTATAATCTTTCACCATATTTTGTCCTCATTACGAGCCAATCAGCATGGTGCATTTTGTCAGTCTGCTAATTACAGGCCAATCAGCTCAGTGCGTTTTGGTGAACCACTCATTAACAAACCAATCAACAGTGTGTTTAGCTGAACTGCCCACAGCTTCTGCCACTTGTTGTCCTGATTTGACCTATCGGTCATTTCCATCAGCTCCCAAATGAACATGAAGGGATCAAAGGCAGAACTATGTGAGGCATATCCAATGTGGCCAAAACCTAATTATAACTGATGCCATGCCAAGCCTGCTGACTTTAGCCTTTGACTGTAACAAGCATAGTGTCAGCTGGCAGTACACCATATAGGTTACCAGAAAGAATTAGTCATGTTACACCAGCGGTGATGCCCCTTTTGTCTTTGAGTTTACATGCAATAAGTGGCTTTAATGCATGTGAATGAGGTTTAGTCACACTGTTGCTATAAAGGATTCATGCAGGTTTCATTAGAACTGGCAGAGATAATGTTTATGCCATACTGCAGGCAACGTTTTATTTTATTGAGAATTCATAGGCGCCACATCATTGCAGTTGATCTGTACACACAGGGTCTAAATTTAACGCTCGCCACACAACAAATACAAGTAAAAATAGATTTAGTGAGCAAACAGAGTTGGTCGGCAACTTTATTGGGAAAAGCTGCATTACATGGTTTAAAAAGAACTGCATGAATGATCATTTTAGAATTGCTGATGTAAGTGACAATTTATCTGTCAATCTGACACATCTGCCTTTGTCTTTAAACAGCTTATATCTCAGTGAAGGATTCAACACTGTAGGATTTTTTTTTCAGGCATTCATGATGCAAAATATTCCTTGCATTACACCAAATTTTTTTTTAAGAGTTAGAGACAGTAAGTTTGTATTGATGCTGTAAGTGAGAAAATGACCTGTACTGTTTGCATTACCTTGGTCAATGAATATAGACTAATAATCAGTTTGATCAGTATTTTTAAACAAATATTTTTTTTCATGTAGGAAATTATTAATTCTTTAATATATTATTTTTACAGATTGTGGTGCCATCTGGTACATCTTTAAAAATAACACTTTAAAAAGCAGCGCAATAAACAGAAAATTACATTGTTTACAGTTTTACAGAAAAAATTATATTTTATAAAATATATTTTGTAAAAGAATAATTTTAAATGCAGTTTAATGGTTACCAAAAAATAAAATAAATATTATATTATATAAAATATTTATATTATATATAAATATTTTCTCTTTTCACTAGCCATTGCAGAAAGTTAATTTTGTACAGAGCCCCGCACATGACATGCAAGAAAAAATAAATAAAGTGTGCGCACAAGTTACTAATTTGTTCCCTAAATTTACTAAAATGTGCACATGACTACTATTGTGTTCCCTCGATTTACCATTGCGTTTGCTCGATTTGCTAAATCGTGCGCACCATTTATAAATCGAGTGAACGCAATAGTAAATTGAGGGAACGCTATAGTAATCATGTGCAGGTTTTAGTACACTCAACGAATTAGTAAATAGTGCACATGACTTAGCCTTATATTTTTTCCTGCGTGTCATGTGTGGGGCTCCATAATTTTGGACCCCGAACTCGAACACATGTCGGCTCTACAGGGGTTGAGGTTCACACATTCTCCAAGCTTGAGTGTTTTGTTCTTCATGAACAAAAGTCTCTCACAGACAGAAGGGACAGAAAGGCTACAGTAAACAGAACAAAACGTGCCTCAGTTCACACATCACTTTATATCCACTCCCAGGCAGAGACCATCAGACCCTGCATTGTTGATCTGTATGCTTGTGGTTGCGGCACATGGACTCAACAAGAGTCTGATCCCTGTTCATTTGTATTCATGTGACTGTGGCTCAGCCTCAATTCCCCCTTATTCACGACCAGCCTCCGTAGCACTAACAAGAAGTCTCTGCTTTTGAGCAAGGGGTGGTAGCGTTCTTCAGAACCATGCTGAGATAAAATCACTCCAGACAATCTCCGGCCTTTCCCATTCTGCCTGTCGGTATGCCGCATGGAAGTCGTAAAAATGCCAGATTCTTTTATTGAGGCTCTGGTAATTGTCCTGGCAGTTTAATCGTGCCTTTACAAAAGACGGCAGAATGATAGGCTGTTAACATAATGAGCGGCTCTGTCACCTCCTCCTGTGCTTCAGTCCTCTTTGCCTGCTCCAAGATTGTGTGTGTGTGTGTGCTTTCCTTTATCTAAATCCAAAAAAGGTCTCAATTTCTTCTCTTTTCTTCTCTGCTCTCTCCAGATGATGGGGGGGATTGGATCCTGTGCAACATGCCGACTGAATGGATGACTGACTCTAAATGAACTCGCACAGAGAGCACGTATTTCAGACCTGACCTCACACATATAGGTCTATACATAACGCCAGGTGTGCTGGATACAGTATAACACCACATTACGACTGGGTGATTTGATGGCAGAAATGTGTCATTCTGAGTAGAGATCTGGTATATGCCTCAGTTCATATTCATGCACAGGTGAATGAGGAGGGACAACATGTTCATTTTCTCTTAGAGTATGAAGGTTCTTTATCTTATTTGAATCTGTAGCATACTTGCATTATTTTATGCTGCTCACAGGGTTTCTGGGGTCTTAAAATGTCTTAATTCATCCCCATCCACAATTTAAGGCCTTAAAAATCTTAAATCATAATAGGAATCCTTAAATCAACAAAGTCAATAAAAGTTTTATGCACTGCAAAAAGGAGCACCTTGTATTTTGTTTTCCAAAACAAATATCCTTCAATACACATTTTCTGGAGATGCGCATGGAAATTGTCAGCTTTTTGTTCTTGTTTCTAGCAAAAACTCACTTCATTTTGATCAATTTTGACCATAAACAAGACATATCTTATGTTATTTTGCTTCACTGGAAAACAAGACAAAATCAAAAATACAGATAAAGAACTTTTTGCAGGGCTATCTGAAGGCACATAAAAGTTATTTACATATTGTAATAAAAAGCTGTTGGAAATTGTATTTTCAAACTTTTAAGTGCGGTTAATACAACTCATTGTGTTCCCTAGACATTAACATTAAGAGAGCATATTGATGTATTGGGTTCCTTTAACTGTGTTCCTTGACTTGTCTTTATTTTCTCTTAAAAAGGTCTTAAATTTACCTTCATCAAACCTGCAGAAACTAGTGTTTATGTTTTCATTTGAAAAAATAAATAAATAAACATGCAGATGAGCAGAGTCTCCACTTTGGTATAGAGAATCGTTGTGTTGGAGAATTGAATGAATTCATAACTTGAATTAACCCTAGCATACATTATTGACGGATATGATTTTGAGTCTGTTAGGAAAAAAATAGAGCTGCTCAGCAAAACAACACTACTGCCAATAAAAGGCAGGACTGAAAAGCTATAATTAAAGGGGTCATATGATGCTGCAAAAAAAAAAAAAACATTATTTTGTTCATTTGGTGTAATGAAATGTGTTTAAGGTTAAAAAAGCACATTATATTCCACATATTATACATTATTGTTTCTCCTCTATGCCCCGCCTTCTGAAACGCGTAGATTTTTTCAAAAGCTTTACAAACTCATCGGTCTGAAAAGTGAGGTGTGCTGTGATTGGCCAGCTATCCAGTGTGTTGTGATCGGCCGAACACCTCAAGCGTGTGATGTAAATGTTACGCCCCTTAACATATTATGATGCCCTGTCCGGCCGGAGCGATGAGACATAAACATTAAAAACCCATTATAAATGTGATATAAATATAATTTCTAGTCGTGTTTTCTTTTGGAAGGCAAAACCAAAGTAGTTTCACTTTCCAGCACTTTGTCACACACCGAGGCCTAGAATGGGCGGAGGCCGGTTTGAGAATGGTGCGGCCAGCGGATTCTACGAAGAAGCATCCATTGGGTTTGTGGCAACCACATGTAACGACTCTGGGCTGGGGGTTGTCCAGGGTGAAAGCCAATCCGGAAATACACAGTGCAACATTGATGAAGCAGATGTCGTCCTCTTTTGGAAGGGCAAACTAAGTAGTTTCTCTTTTCACAACCAAACACACAGCATCTATAGAACATGGCGGCGGTGAGAATAAAATGTACATCTTCTTTCTTTGCGTGATTATCTGGGCAGCGTTATGCAAATCTTCCCACATACTGACATAGAGATGTGGGGTCGTGTTAGAACGAACCATTTTAGGGGGTGTGGTTGACTCAACTTTTATATCTCTTTGGATTTTACACTTTAGTCTTTGCAACTTCATAGATCTTATTCATGCACCGAGAGATTGTAAAACTCCAAAGAGAAAGGAGACATTTAAATCACATCATACAGTATGACCCCTTTAAACAGTTATAATGAAAAATTGTACTGCAATATCCTCAGATCTCATACACAGATCTAAGAATAACTTAAATGTCAGTGAATGTCCTCATTCAACTACCTCTTCAGTCAGTTTAAATAAAGAACTGCTCTCTGAGCTTTAATCAGACTGAATAAGCTCTTTTGCACTACAATCTTTGTATTTTGTTTACTTCACTGGTTTGCACTCTATCTGCCATGTGCTTTGTGCTGTTTTAACTTTTTATTTTTTTATATTTTATACATGCCCTTATTTGTATAGTTGTATTTTATATGTAATCTTGATCTATTTTTATGCTCAACTGTAAGTGTTATCTGTATGCACCAAGGGACTGAAAGGAACGCAGTTTCAATTCTCTGTATGTATGTGCTGTACAAGTGGAAGAATTTACAATAAAGCAGACTTTGACTTTGAATGTAATATTTAGTAGCTCCTCCAAATAGGTGAGAGTTTACTGCACAAGTTAATAATTCTACCAACAGAGTTTCATTGCAATTCACTCTATTTAATGTTTTGGTGAATCGGTGGCAAATTGGCATGTTTTTGCTTGATCTCATTATCATTAATACATTTTCATATGATCTGCTTATGCTCTACTGAGGGTAGGATTTAGGGATTGATCTCTGTTTTTTTTTTCTGTTTTTTTTTTTTTTTTTTTTTTTAAATGAGATGGTTTTATTAAACATTAATAAGTCAGGGTAGCTGGTAAAGATATATATTTTTTATGAAACCTGAGATATTTTTCCGCCTCCATTGAAAGTACATACACTCAAACTTTGACAATTCAGAAAGTTCATAAAAATATTATAAATGAAATCCATATGAATCATATCACTCTGAAGAGACATAATTTTAAACAATGAACTAATTTAATTTAGGTTTTTGTTCACATATAAAAAAATTGTTCAACTCACATAGAGCTTATCAAATAGACGGTAAACAGAAGCTCAAGAGTTTGTTATTTGTTTGTTTTTACAAGTCATATTTGATGTGCTCTACAGTATATGTGTGAACTTATCAATTATGTATGAATAATAACTTTTTTACAGTGTTGCCAAATTAAATCTGCTCATCATATAAATTGATCAAAGATGACAGCTCAATTTTCTTTTGAACTTTTAAAAGCATTAAAGTTTGGGGCAAGTAAAACTTTAAATAAGAGTTGGAAATCTCTAATGTTTCAGTAAAAAATATCTTCATTTGTGATGAACGGAAGTCTTATGAATGTGTAATGAAACAGGAGTGAGTAAAATGATGACAAAATGTAAATTTTTCATTATTACTCATGCTATTATATAAGATTTCAGTCAAAGATTCCACCTTTAGACCAAATTCGGTGCGATGAGTCCTTTATTGAGACACATAACAGCCCTGTCTGCTCACTGCACATTAATACTCAACTATACCGCCTACTTGTCCCCTGCTGAATCAAGTCAATCCCAGTCAATATTCACTCACAGGGACAGCTAATTAAAAAGTCACCCCAAAAATCATGCCGAACGAATAGACTAAGAGATGTATGCAGAGGATAATTAGCAGGGTGAAGACAGAGAACCTGGACAGGCCAGTAGGAGAGGGAAGGGGCCATTCACATGAATGCATGTGAGAAACAGCAGCCGTGCCAGAATGTATTCATATCCCAGCATGGTGCAATGAACAGCACTGCATAATGTAATCTGCCACAATTCAAGGTTACTAAATGTGCGGCTAACAAATTTATTCAATCCCCTAAGAGCTTAAAAGGGCTAAATGAGCATTAGTCTAGGAAAGTTGGAATTCATTTGCCTCGCATACATGAGTCTTACACTATTGTTAACTGTTGGAAATTAGCACTTGTATTAACACCTTGAGAAAGGGTAATTTTGGATTTGCTCAAAGACTCATAACTACACACTAAAGTGATAGAATGAACACTTCAGAAAGTATGAAGTAATGTAGCGGAATTATATGCTACTTATTCTTCTCATCTTTATTCATTCATAACTTAATCATATTTTATTCCCACATTTGACATGATTATGTTGCAGACTTGGGAGCAAAGTTTCTCTAAATTATTACACTGCAACAAAACAGTTGACAAAGCCCATTAACATTTCTCCTTGGACTGGAACCGTGATGGCTGTCAAAGTGAAGTGTGACACAGAAGGAGACAAACCAATCATCGCTCACATTGCTTGTATCTCCCCTGCAGGAGAGAACGCTTCATAGATTGACCCAAAAATATTTGCTGTCTGCAGTGTATTGTGTTTCTATAAGAGACTAAATGAACTTGACTTCAAAGTGCTAAGAATAAAATGTCCCCACAAGGAAAGTTAAACCTGAAATCACCTAAACAGCTTAAACCTGGTGAATTTGTCTCAATGAAAATGCAAAAAGGTTTGTGTGAAGGTTAGTTTTGGGTTAGGATACAGAAAATATCATTGGACCGAAGTCAATGGAATTTCTCAACCACCACCAAAACAAACGTGTGAAAATCAGTGAAAAAGTGTCACTCTCCATCAATGACTGTATAACATGTGCCTCTGGCTGTCTAGCTGGTGGCTATATGTCTTTCGTCCTCTGCTTGTGAACCTCAGTGGAAAACCAGTATGTGTCAGAAAGAGAGAGAGTATATATCTTACACTGACAGTATGCTCTTATTTTCAAGACTAACCTGAGATTGAATGTCTGTTCTGGTTTTACTCCTGTTTTTAATCCTGTCCCACTTGTGGCTCTTGATTTTTGCTTACAATCCTATTATGAACCTGTTGTAGCCTATTGCTTTCTTGACAGTATTATGCACATTTTTTATATTTAATGTTGCACCAGTGGCAGTATTGGTTTCATTTGGTGCCCTAGGCTAGATAACACCTTAAAACAGCTTAGCACTTCATTATGTAAGGGTAACACATGTTTTGGCTAGTGATACAAATCTTCAGATACTGTGCAAGGAAAAGCCCAGTTCAACAAAACCCAGTTTTAGTAAATCAAGGAAAAATGCATCTGAACTTTACAGACAATTTGTGTCTTTGTTGTATGTAAAAGAAAGCTCTGACATTTTGATAATAACTATTTATATGTTCCACTGAAAAGTGACATATGCATGCTGTTGCAAACTGGGATGCCGGATGATGACAGTTTTCTGTTCAAAGTAAATGATCTGCATTACTTCGGATAATTATCAAAGATAGCTACCTTTTAGGTGGAAGTTGTAGTCAAAATCCACTTGAAAATATAATGACAAGATGCTTCTAATGACGATAACTTCCCCCACACCTCCCACTTTCCCTTTGTTCCTTTTTAAATTTTTAGTATATATTTAAAAACATCGTGACATTCAGATTTATCTCATAAATGTAACCCATTTCTGTTCCATATTCAATGTGGAAATTTAAATCTAAAAGCACTAAATGAAGCACGACTCAAGCAGTAATGCTTCAGTGAGGCTGTTAAACATCATACAATCTAAGAGGGAAAAACAGGACTGTCATCATCAATCTGAATTGTTTTTTTGTTTTAGTTGTTCTCCACCATGGCATGCCAAGAAGGCTTGCCTCAAAACCTCTGCTTTCAGCCTGTTGCCCAATGCACAAGCGCTTCTCTTGAGACTGTTTGACAAAACTAAGTCTCAGTGGAATACACAAATGGAACGACAGGACGACAGGAGCCAGCGGCATGGGGGTCTAGTTAGGAGGTATCCGTCGCAAACGCTTTTGACAAGTGCTCATGACTCCACAGTCTCAGGATGCTGCTTCATAATTCTTTAAAGGCATTTGCATAGCTGCAGTAGGATGCGTCCTGCACTCTACCTGCGGACCGCGCGAGATCCACGATGACGCGCACAGCTTGACGGACAAGGTGTCAGGCGGGTGCTTTAATGATGGAAGTAATGTGCCGTGAGCTAGCGCATTAAATACAAGAGACAGATAAAATAAATCGCATTATCGGGTCGTCTGATGCGTCTCATTTGGTGTGTCAAACATGATAATGACACTTAATTGCGCACCGACAATCTAGCGTATACTGAAAATCAAACCAGAGAGAATAGTAATGTCCCAACAGCCGAAACACTGCATCTTTCGGCTAGAATAACTTAAAATCGCATTGCAATCGCAAAAGAAACAAGTTGAAGTTAAAACGCAGCGACATTGATTCGTGCGTCTGCAGGCAAAGAAGGGATTCATCATTCCCTTCACATCTGCAACAGCTGCAACTGAGCTCATCCTCCGTTCCCCTCAAATCAGCAGAATTAATCGGAGGAAAACTCACCAAAAACTGCCAGCTGGAACAAGTAGAGCCCGATGAGGTCCATCCTGCTTAGAGCCAACAATCTCGAGGCAGTAAAAGACTTTCGCGACTGCCCGTGTCCACTGGCACCAAAGTTGTCCAGAAAACGTCGTACTGCGTTCAGTGCTGAATTCCTCCAAAAATGCAAGACGCAATCCAAATCATTTCACAGGAACAGAGCACGTCGAGAATCATATTTTATTCCCCAGAAAATCTGGCACCAGATCGAGGGAAACAGTTGCGCAAAATCAGTGTCACAAAACGGCACTATTTCATTACCAAGTTTGGATGCTGCGTTAAAAACCTCATTAGCACTCAAGACAATAACTGAAGAGCGGTGGTAGTCTTCGGATGTAAATTTTTTGTTTTTCGTCTGGTGCTGCGTCTCTAACTCCTGAGCGCATGAGAACTGCACTGACACCAAATCACGCGTAAGAGCATTGCGCTCTGCCCTCCAACTCTACTAATAGCAGAGAGGATCAAATGTGAGGAAAGCCAATGCAATTAAATGTCATACTGTATGGAACATCTTTAAAAAAAGATTTACAAATTTGATTTTATTTCGAAATGTATAATTTCATCTCGACTTTTGTTACAAGACAAAATGGTTCAAAAACAGAAACGTACATTTGCTAGATTGGTGTATTATGTGGTTTGCAATAAGGCCACCCACATCTATATGGAGAGAAAATATAATTCCATTTGTAAAGCTTTCAAAAATAAAACCAATATCTGTTCATTACTTGTATGTTGGTACTTGAGAGGAGGGGGAAAACATGCTTCACTTACATGTAGCAACAGTTGCACTGAAATTAATCACATTTAATGACTAACAACAACAGAAGTTATATAGGAAATATATAATTATAAAATAATATTATATAATAATAAAAAATAACAATATCACCCAGTACCACAATACTACCTGTATTTGTACTATTGTCACAACTATTATAAGTCAACTCCGTCATATAATATCTACATTTCTACATTTATTTTGCTTTCTCACAGAAAAAAAAAAAATAGAAAAAAAACTACTGTGATAAAAAAAAATGCACATAAAGATAAATTATTATTATTTATTATTATTATGATTATTATTAAGTTGGCCATGTTAGTAGTGAAATGTGTAGTTAGTTTGTCAGAGACAATAGAAGAAGATGCACTTAAATATAGGTGACAACCTATAGAGATTAATCCAAAATAATTCCTTGATGCATACTGTAAAAAAATATATAAACTTTTTTTCCCCACCAATCATTAAATCTTTTTTTATTTAGTTTGTGTTTCATGCCACTGCAACAATTTCAACACAGAGAAATATTAATTCAACTTGGGAAGCAAAGCTCTCAGCCTCAGTGTAAATAAGAAATGAGTGACATTTCCATTAGATTTGGCAAAGGTTGAAAGTGTGTGTGATTGCTTGAGCTGTGTTCGATCTCACTGTATGTTTCTTCTTTTCATTACTTTTGTTCTCAGTGCTGTGGCACCTTTGAAATGTGGATATAATAATTATGACATAATACCTGCTGCAGGTATTTTGACTGACAGGGAAGAGAGAGGCTAGAGAGAGTGAGAGAGAAAGAGTTTGGCCAGTAAAATGTTTGCCAGCAGGGGTTTGGCACAGCATCCTCTCTCACATGCTGGAAAACCGTGGTAACAGGCAAACTAACGGCCCATCTGTTGAGAGAGAGATAGAGAGAGAGAGAGAGAGAGAGAGAGAGAGAGAGAGAGACAGAGATGTAACAGAAAGTCTTTTTGCGCAGTGCTGACAGGTGATGACTCTACAGCAAGTCCTCTTTACTTTCATCCTGGTTCTTCTCTCAGAACTTCTGTAAAAGACACAGAAAATCAAAGTGTTAGAAGTTAGAAGCAAAATAAATGTAAAATGTGATTGTATATAATAATATGTTGTGGGTTTATAAAGTTGGCAGATTGTTACACTTTTTATATTATTAAGTCTATTAGAAGGCTACAAGTTACTAAGTAAAAAAAGGTACAGATCATGGGGCAAGTTGTCACAACAGAACAAGTCCATTAAACTGCAGTGCAAATGTAAAATGAGAATCCATGGTTCCCTTACTATATTTGGTGAAAACTTTAATGTAACTTGACAATTTTTGGAATTGATTTTGTAATTAAACAATGAAAATGCATGCCTTTTCATTTAAATAACAAATTTCCTTCTTTGCTTTTTCTTTTGTACATTATGATTTTGTCACATCTTATGTTGCTGAATTAATGTTTATTGTAATATTTTAGTGTCATGTGTTACCATGTTTTATAACCATAAATTAAATGTGTAATAAATAAATAAATTAAAAAAAAAATATATATATATATATATATATATATATATATATATATATATATATATATATATATATATATATATACACACACATACACATACATACAAAACACTGTAAGAGAATTCAAGCAATTATATGCAAAAACCGGTAACACTTTTTAATTTAAGGTGTCTTTGTTACACGTGTTACATGTATCATTCATATTATTCAATTAGATGCAAGTTACCCTAAGAAAAACCCTAATCCTAACCATTAATTAATATACCTCAATACCTAAATGTATAATTACACTCCAACAAGGACAACCTAAAATAAAATGTAACCCAAAAACGTTCTACAGTACATACAGCCCTTGTAACAACTTTCCCATGTAACAGCCATCCTATATCTCATGATTCTGATTTTCCTTTCTCTTGAAATTGATGGTTTGGAATGACTAGTTGCTGTTATTCAGTTTTTGATACATTGCCAGGGGTTATCATCTGAGCCATTTCATCTCACATCTCCTGTAATTAGTTAATCTATCAAATGCTTGCACCTTTGGGTTTTATTTGAATGTATATACATATTCATGCAAAGTTGAAATGTAAATGCTTTGAATTTTTCTGTGGACTCAACCATCTTTCACCCTCATCCCCTCTGTCTTCATTTTGACAGGTGAAACAAATCAGGTGTTCGTTTTTAACATTGGGATCTTTCCAAAGAAAATGTAAAGCAGGAGAGATTACAGGAACACAAGGGTTTGACAACATTTCCACACATAGTACTCTTTTTTATTAGTTTTTCAGGTGTTTAGAAATAATGGTAGCCTACAGTACTAATTTTCTTCCTTTTTATGACCTCAGGCCATCAGTATTACCTCAGTTACTGAACATACATTCATTATTATGTAAGTGTGGTAAGTCAACGATTGAGTTTCTGACATCAGAAATCCAAGGATTTTGTAACAAGATGTTCTCCCATTTATTTTCAAAAGAAAAATATTATATTGAGTTCTGAAAATCTTTTTTCTTAGTTAAATTAACTGGATTAAAGGGAATTCATTAATTTGTCATTAATGAATAACTACACAGAAACAAATTACATAATAGTAACATCTTAATAACTACTATTAACTAACAAAATACTCTGATTAACAAATTAGTAATTAGTATTTACTTGAATGCGGTAGTGGAGGTTATGAATGCTTAGAAAATTATGTATGTTGCAATTAGGTTTTCATTGATAACTCTTGTTCGAATTATTATTATGTAGCCCAATAACTTTCTCTGAGAGGTTTGAAAAAAATAATAGTGAATCACGCACATTCACAATTGAGTGCTACTAATTAATACATTGTTAATCAGAGTTTCTTGTTGGTTATGTTGTGAAACGTTGCTTGTGTAGGTATTCATTAAACAACGACAAGTATTGTAAAGAGTTACTCATAATAAAAATGAAGCTGGATCTGTGGAGGAAGGAGGAAGAATTGTCAGAAGGCAAAGGCAAGTGGCTATTTATTTACCATGGTGTTGAGATTGACAGGATTCAATGAATTTGATTTGTTTGAAGTCTATTTAGTTCAACATGGCATCATTTCTAAAAAAGTTGTTCCATTTCATTCTGTTTCAGCAGACATTTATCCACAGTAATCTAACTTTATGAATATAATTACATGTGCATGATAGGAATACACCATTCCAAGTAAACAAGACAGGTGCACAGGTTGATTTCATTGACATGGGTTAACATCTCTAATGGAGCTTCACATAAGAATTTTAGGTCTTAGTTACACTTTAAAATATTTCCCTCACATTTCTTGGAATCACATACATGGAATATAAAATGATTTATTTAATTTATAAATTACCAATAATTCTCTCACACCTAAGAGTATATAACTGGTATTATCCATTCATTCCATTGTTAATCTACTAATGCATTCATTCTGAACCTGATATGCAAATTACTTGTTATTTTTTCAGGGGCAAACACTGACTAAACACGTTGAAAGACCCTTTCTGTCCTCACCAATCATCAAGCTCCGCTGACATGACACCATCCTAATTTATTGACTCAACAGACAATTATAACGCAATAACAGGACTCATTTTCAATTAATTTATAATGTCATTCTACTTGCGTAATTGCTGTCATTGTTGTAATTGTGTGGGCTTACAGAGTTGACCTCCCTGTCTGTGAGTAGAAGAAATGTGTCAGCAGAAACAGAGGGAGGTGACAACACTGCTTTTTACTTATTATACCAACTCTATGAGACATTAATATGCCATAGTCGATGGAGCCACAGGAGGGCAAAATCTGTGTGTGTGTGTGTGTGTGTGTGTGTGTGTGTGTCTACTATATGTGCGACAGATAAAATTCCAGCATGAAGCATCTGATGTGAGACTAATTTTAATGTGCACAGAAAGAGCATGTGATATGTGATTTTTCATGGGAAGTGAGGAGATAACAAGTCACGGTTTCACATACAATCTTGAATATGTACTGTATGGTTTCATCTCTTGCTGACCTGGAGAGCAGAGCTGCAATCTCTTCATAATATACATTACTTGAAACACAAATATACATGCATATACACAGCATATCACCAGACTTAGCCAGGCATAACAATTCTAAGACTTTCTGGAATTGATTTAGAAAATAGTGTCTCCTGGCCCCACCTTTGCTCATGTGGCTCATTTATCTCTCTTTACAGAGTAATGACTATTACTGTCATCTATTTGCAATGTTCTAAAAGATCAGGACAGTGATTCACCTCATAATGAAAGCCCTAAATTCTCTTGAAATAAAGATTTTCTTTCAGCTCTTAATATCTCTTAAGAAACTTTCATCACATTGATCACATTGTTCACATTGTTGTGACATCTTCTTCCAACTAATTACCCATTAAGCTAGGCTAAGTTAGTCAACTAAGCAATTATCTTACTAACTAAAAGCTAACTGAAAGCACAACTGACCTATCGGTAAGCCCCTCCCCTTGAACTCAGATGAGCTGTTGGCAGCTGCCAACAGAGCCAATGGCAGTTGAGTATCATTTGCACTGGGAGCGGATCTCAGAAATCTTGAAGAACCGAAGCTTGTATCGTTTTTATAGGGTTTATGCTTAACAAATGGAAGAACAATGTGCCTGGGATACTTGTAACACTTATTCCATGTATCCAGAGAACAGGCAATGGAATTGATGTTTCCTTAACCCAAACAAAACCGAGCAAAATGTCCATAAGCATTCACCCCCAATCCCAATAAAGACAAATAGGTTCATTTTCTGGTTGTCATCCTCTCATTAAGTTACTATATTTATCTGCTCAAGCAGAACATTAATGTCATCTTGTGCTTCAGCAAGGTATCTCTGGCCAAAACTAGCTGATGTTAAAGTTAGTGAGTCCATGCATGCTAACGTACAAATCTAAATAGCGAGCTGTTTTCACAGCTTGTAGAGTGTAGGGCAAAAACACAATGAAGGTCTAAATTACACTTATGTCTCTTCATATTAAATCTTACCCTGCAGTACATGAACAGTGTTGATCCGTGATTTTTTAATCTGCAGTCGTGACGACCGTAACATGAGACTTCTCCCACTTGCATCGTGATCTGAAAACCCTCGCTTCTAAATTAATACCCACAATATTTATTTTAAAATCTTTTATATCCCTCCACGGCATATTTAAGTCCCACTTAAATGGTGGTCCTTTTGTGTCTAAAATTTGTCAAAAAGATATAGGGACACTGTTTTCACACTGACAGCTGTCAGTGTAATACAGTTAGCAACTTGTTTGTCTGAGTTCACAACTGTAACTAAGGGGGCGGGGCTAACCAGTAGGTCATTTAAAGGAAAGTTTAATTTGACCATTTTTTGCTTCTGTATTATATTCCAATACCAAACTTAACAACACCGTACTAACTATTAATACGCAGCAAATTAGGAGTTTATTGAAGGAAAAGTCATTGCTAATAGTGAATAAGTGTTCCCTATTCTAAAGTGTTACCATGAACATATTTACATTATTAAAGCTATGTTTTCTATTCTGTGATTTGACTGTGGTAAATCTGATGGCTTGAGTCACATACTTTGCAGGTGATGATTGTCTTATCAGTGGTAATGGTGTGACATCAAAACTTTCATCAAAATGAAAGAAAGAATTTTGATAAAATAAAAATTTCTTATGTGCAGGTAGCACCTGGTATGCCACTGCTGTTTTGAATTTTGAAAACATGGTTTTTAAAATAATGTACTGTAACTCGCCAATAATGTTACCTCTAGTAAATGCCAAGAATAAATAAAAAATTGCTATTCATATCAGATAAGGTAAAACAGTAGAAACTATTATAACTTGAGTAGAAGGCTAGCCCAGGTTGGTTGGCCCAGTAATAGCCCAGTCACTGCCCAGCAAATGTGCTGCTATGCAAACTAAATCTATTACTGAAAAATCAAGGCAGTGCTGATTCATGTTTTATTAATAAAGGTTCGTTTGTTGTAGCTTCAAGCTACTACAAAACCTTCCAATGCATATAGCAGTAGTCATTTTCTCTATTTACAGATATGACTGAATGACAGAAACATGCATTTTCCATTCAAATCCATTTGGAATGCTCTAATATAACCATTTTAAATATAGGCTTACCCTAATAATTTAGGCTAAAGCAAAAAAAAGGGTTGAAAATACTCATCATTTGAATTATTTAGTTAATTTCGACACACACCTTATTGATATAGAATGCTAATTCACATTAGCTTGACCAACCTGAAAAATACAGTTTTAAAACCTGATTTTGAATTAAAAAATAGAAAAATGTATGCCATTTTGTTAGATTTTATTGGGGATTTGAAATATGTTACTGAAACGTAATCTTGACAAACCATTTTGGAGATTTCATACTTGACCCATTCAAGTACACAGAAAATAGTTGCCCGGGGGTATTGCAAAAATGGCCGCTGAGTGAACTTTTGGTTATGGTCATGTTATAGCGTGCGTTATGTAATGATATTGCAAAGCAGGCAGCAGTGGGTGTGAGGATTGTGGGGCAAGGTGAAAAAGAAGGATTCATCTAGAAATTGTCCCACAGGGGCGTCCTTGGATGAATTACTGAACACAAGGCACAACACAAGTGCCCTATATAATGAGGGTGAATAACTTAATTTCTGACCGAGCGAAGGAGCAAGAGAGAGGGGGGAAGAGGGGGGCAGAGAGGGGGGTGGGGGGTTCCAAGCTCACAGTGACAAGAAAATAGAGCATTTGCCCCTGTATTTTCCACCCCCTTCCATGCTTTAAATACTAGGAGGACAAACTTCATGCTGTTGAGGTAGAAAAATGAATGTTTTTTCACATGTCTGTCTTTAACCCCCCACAATTTGATAGTTAGTAATTAGTAAAATACCAAAGAGTGGTTAGTTTGAAAGAATCATTATAACTGTAGCTATTCTTCATCAGAATGTTCATTTGGTGCTGTGGACTACAGTCAAACTCTGCATGAAGTGAGCTGTGTTGGGTGAGTTCTTTAAAATTGTAGCTTGTCAAGCTACAAGCTATTCACGATTGAAAGTATTTACAGTCAAGCTTCTCTTTCGAAAATGCAGATGGAATCTGATAGAAGTATCTACACTGAAGCTATTAAAAGGCGCAATATGTGTTAAAATAGAGAAGATTGGTAAAGGTTGTACAACTTTTTTGTTGTAAAATCTGTGCTTTGTATTTTAACCTTGATAAATTATTTTTCACCTTTACATGCTGAAAATTAAAATAATTTGTCTGTCAAGTACAAAGAGTGCTGCTGTTACAATCCAGCCCACAGGGTGAGTTGTACAGTAATAGATGAGGTGGGCTGTAACACTAATAGAAACATGGACATCACTTTAAAGTCTCTGTGTAAAGATCAAACACTGTTTTGTTCCATATTTTGACATACATAAGTGTACGTATATATACATAAGTGACTGAAATTGATTGTCAAAAGGGAAAAAAGTGGGGAAGGGACTTGGCTCTATCCACCGTTGTTGACAGAGTTATATCTGAATGCATGGATGAGTATGAATTTAAAAGTATAGTTTAGCCAAAAATAAAAAAAATGATGTAATTATTTACACACCCTTAAATTGTTCTTTCTTCTGTTGAACTCAAAACAAGATATTCTGAAGAATAGGGAACCAAACAGTTGATAGGCTAACCACTTACTTAGACTTACCGGTACATCCTCTAGCAGTGTCATTTCATTAGAGGATCCAGTTATGACATTTTGAATAAAAATTACAAACTACATTTTTGTAACCATAAAAGCATGTGCATTTATAAAATGTTCATATTAAGTCCAAAAGGTTGCATTTAGAAAACATAAGGTTTCCATTTCATGCTGACTTTAAGAAAATAAATGTATTGGGAATTTAAATGTAAACAAATTTAGTTTTAAAATGTGTTTATCAGATAAGAAAACCAAATGAAAAAAAGTGCCTTTAAAAGAATCATTTCTTAAAGTTATATATAAAGGTATATATAAATTACTAAATTAGCTGTTGTACCCTATAAGATAAAATTTTTGATCAGGTTTTGACAGTTATGGCTGAAAAATGATTTAGCATATACGTTAAAAGACATAACACTATCCTCTTCTTTGGGTTCAGTGAAGTGAATATGAGAATATGAATTCAGACTTTCTCTCTTTTTTTACCTTTATGTGAAAGTTTTGAAGAAAATATAAGTAAAATTAAATCAGAGGATCTGCTGATTCAGATGATTCAGTTCTGTAATTTAATATCCATATACCTTATCAAATTATAACCCAGGAGTGAAATGATTCTCTACCTCAACCTAAATCATTTATATTTGTGCAAAGATTTCTATAGTCACCTCAGGGGGATAGTCGTCATGTATGATAGGAATTTCATTCCCACAGCACTGGGACTTGAATAAGTGAATCATTTTTGGCATTTGTGCTTGCTTGACACTGTCTGAATTAATTCATTTACTAGAACGAACTAGAATTTCAACCCTATACTACAATATATGTGAGAAAAGGCATTTAGGAGGGCATGTGTGATTATTCTATCAGCACAAACAATATGACATTACTGAAAAATAGTTAAGATAGTAGCATCTACTAAACTCGTGTGAGAAAGACATCACTTTTGGTTTCAGTAGTGAGAATCGCATGGAGAATTGCTACTTCTGCTCTTTTAGGGGGAAATTATTTTGTCCCATGGCAGCACTTGGGTTAGAGAATAAGTAAGTGCAGAAAAACGATGGAGAAAAATGAGACAGTCCTGTGGCTACATCACAGACTGTTCATTTCGCTCAGTGCAGTCAAAACCTCAAACCAGCCGCAGACTTATGCCATGCTTCTGTTGCATCTGCTGCCCCTCGGCACTGCAGTGGTTAGATAAATGTGTTAGTGAAGTTCCTGCGGCAGTAATGCCAGCCTCCAGCGTCTGGCACAGGATATCAAATGTGACATGATGCATAGACAGCAAATGCAAAAAAAAAAAGATGAGTGAGTCTTCCATGGACCATAAAGGGCATAAACAGAAGGAGTGAGAGATGCATGTAATGGTGAACTATGAAGACAAGTTGAGACAATAAAGCATCATGTTCTTGGCAAAGCATAACATCTAAACAGCACTCTGAGATTTGCTCTTAAGAACGTTAGCTTACCTTTAGAAGTGCTTACAGAAAACAGAAGGCTTAACAGACTTATGGGAGATCTTTGAAAGCCCCCTACAGCACAAAACATCCAGTCCACTCATCAGACTTTAGGAAAAACTGCTTACACTGGTACTCACTATGAGGTACTGATGAAACACACAGACAGGAGAATGACAGGGCCCTGCCTACGGGTAAATGCGTAGGTAAAACCGAGGCCGTAATCTTACCACGGTAGAGATGGCGCAACATGGTGCAAGAACAATATGGTTTCTTTTAGGAATCAGCATGTTCTCCTTTAGGACCTGTTGTGTGAAATTATGATTATCAGGCATTTTCAGCATTTGATGGAAATAGAATCATTAAAAGTTTAGGGAAAGTAAGATTTCTTATTTTATTTATTTACTTTAAATTAAAATGTTCACCAAGGCATTACATTACATTACTATGAGGAAAAAATACAGCAATATTACAAATATGACTAAAATGTAAAATAATATAATAATAGATAATGCTGCCTATGACCCCAAGGACACCATCCCCACCATCAAACATGGAGGTGGAAATATTATGCTTTGGGGGTGTTTTTCTGCTAAGGGGACAGGACAACTGCATCGTGTTAAAAAGACGATGGACAGGACATGTACAGGTCGAAATTGTAATGACTTGGAGAGGATCTGCGAAGAGGAGTGGGACAAAATCCCTCCTGAGAAGTGTGCAGACCTGGTGGCCAACTACAAGAAACGTCTCACCACTGTGATTACCAACAAGGGTTTTGCCACCAAGTACTAAGACAAATTCTGCAAAGGGGTCAAATTGTTATTTCACTCACTAAAATGCAAATACATTTTTCCCTCACTACATATATAGTTTTTTACATTTAAACATTTTACTTACTGTAACCTTATATGAAATTAATTTACTACAGTATAATTTGGCATTATTTTAAATGAGTTACATTTTTAAAAGTCTTGTTGCTAATCAATCAACAGATCAATAACTATAACTAATACGTGTATATATATATATATATATATATATATATATATATATATATATATATATATATATATATATATATATATATACACACCTTTCCTTATGGGTAAATGCTTTTTATTAAGTAGCTACTGTAACAGCAGAAATGTTCATTTACAACAGTTCTCACTTTTTTTAAATACACCATTTTGTTTTCAAATGATTGAGATGGTTAATCATCTAAGCATGTTATATACCAGTGTATTTTATTTACATACATATCTTTTCAAGAGATTTGTTGTTGTTGTTTTTTATTATTCTGGTTTGATGTAAATACACTGAATAACATTCAGATGGACTGTAATGAATTCTCTTTACACTATTGCCAGTTTATCTCATAGGGACACCACAGTTGTTTACCATATCCTTTTGAAGTGTCTGAGAGAATGTTTGCAACACAGAGCAGAATAAACTGGAATGAGGGGAACCAATTAAATGACCACAAGAGGCCCATCAGAGAGGTCAAGAGGCTGACATGGTCACAGAGGTGAGCATCAGAGGGCAGGAACTGTTGTTTCAAATGAACTAGTTTACAGCATGTTCTGTGATAAACAGATGTCTCACTAAATTACAGTAACTCACCCAGTGTGAAAAGGTCAAGCACTGTATCAGTTCAGGCAATCTATAGGAACATTTTGACAAGAAAACAGGTACTAAAAGGAAATGCCATTACTTTCTGTATGATTTACAATATTAACTGTACACTTTTCTCTCCTGTCAGAAGTGACACATCTGTCATGTCTTCAGTGATAACACATTTTTGATAACGTAACACAATATTACAGCTACTATAGACATCATGTCAGCTTGTTTTGATTTTTTAAATGCATTTCCTAATCTGATGTATCTTAAAATACAGGAATGTAACATTTACCATTCAGCTCTTGTAAGGGTGATTTGAAAAGTGTCTCTTGCATTGCTTGCTGTTGAATTAATTGGCGTTTAAAATGACTAAACAGAAAAATCATTCTGCTGTGTTTTGCTGATTTAATCAAATGTTCTCATTATGTTTTGAAACAATGGTTGTGTGAAAGGGAACATTTACAACCATAATGAAATCACAATCGCAGGTTTTGAATGAGCGACTAGCTGGGTTACAATGATTGGTTCCCACACATTCTTGTGAAAACAGCACCAAAGCGATTACAGAACTGTAAAGATCACATTTTCAATTCAATCATAATATTTTTTATTTTATATTTGATGTTGCCCTCAACCTCACAGCCACGATAAAATGTTGTTGTTAGCATATACTATATTATTCATGTTAACTTACAACCAGATAGAAATTATTATATTAATTTGAGTTCAGAGGCATACAATGGAAAGGAAAATATTGGATTTTTTCAACCCAGAAACTTTTCTGTGTCATCACACTCATTTTTCTCGGGCAGAGGGAAAATGCAACTGAGCACCAGCATTGGAGTTAGTGCCTTGTATTTTTGATTTAGGAAATGTAGTGTTACAATCGCCCCTGGTCTCCCCTAATATATGGTCCCAAAGCAAGACATCTTACACGGCAGCCAATCAGAGTTTTGATGAAGACAAACAGCAATAAGGTGTCACGTAGATAGCAATCTTTCTGAGACACTTTATGTCTTTGCTATCTATGGAGTCTAATGGAAAAGGTGGAAAAGGAGTGGAGACGGATGTGTGGATACTGTGTCCTTCATGGCTATATGCTTCCGCGACTCATACTAATTATAATCATACCGAGGGCTGTGGCCTCCACCACCCACCCACTCCACACAGCGTATAGAAGATGACTTGACCGTTCTGCCTGTCTGCTCCTCCTATCGCATCCGTGTGAGCGAGAGTGAGAAACTCAACACATAAAAAGGTATTGTCTCCCCGCAAGCAATACAGTGGACACTGAGTGAAAATCTCGCCTCCTTCAAGAGTGTGTGAAAGTGTCTGGTGTGTATGTGCACTCTGTGGCCTTGGCCTCTGCATTGCCTCTGTAAGAACTGCAGCAGCACAAACACACACACAATTTCACACCAACACTTAAAATAGCAGTTCAACCAAAAATGACAATTCTGTCACCATGTATACACTGTCATATCATTCCAAACCAGTATGACTTGCTTTCTTCTGTAGAACATAAAAGGTACATTTTTAATGAATATCCTGGCTGCTATTTTTCATATTAAAGGGGACAGTGCTATCAGGCTCCAAAATAACAAATAAGCACCATGAAATCATCCAAAAAAGGTCATTATAAATCATGCACTACATTCCAAGTCTTTTGAAGTCCTACAATAGCTTTGTGTGCGGATCAGGCTGAAATGTAAAATCTCAAATCTAATATAGTGCCGTTAACATCTGACACTTGATCACAAGGCATGTGAGAACAAAAGCATTTGGCACCCCATGGTACCAACATGCCATTTGTGATGTCCAATTTATTTTTTTATTTTTTTTGTCAAAGTGGAAGGGAAGGTTTTCAATAATAATTTATATAAAAAATATAAATACATAAAAAATCGCAACCCATTATTCTCTGCTGAGATTTGGGTAATTTTGCAAGAAATATCAACAAACAGAAGTTTATCAGAAGAAGAGAGAAGAATAGTAGCACAATAACTAAAAAGCTAATTGTATAAAAACTGTATAATAATTGGATAATACATAAATAATGCAATAGCAATGATTAATGAGTATAATTCATATTGGAACTTACAATTTTTTTTAAGAATCATATTTTTACAGCTGACTCATATACATCATATACTTCTGAACTGAAATTCTGTTGTGGTGTTAATAATATCATACGTTATATTCATATAATCACATACATCATTCTGCTGAAGAAGTTTTCTAATTGAAAGAAAGTTGAGTGAGAGAGTGTATTCATCAGTGAGAAGGGTTAATAGAAAGATGTACAACATGGTTCAAAGAATACATATAGAACTTAATCAAACAGTTTTTTTAGCATCTCTCTAATTGGTAGGGATGTAATTAAAGTGACACAGCCTTTGGGGACTCACTGCCAGATTCTGTGTCGAAATGAGAGATGGGAATGTGTGTGCATGTGTGAGTATCTGAGAGATAGAGATTAGGGCCTACTTCAGTTTAATTTATCTGTCTGCTGTAATGGACAGACAGGTAATTTAAACATCTCCATCAGCATGGTGATGAGAACCACATAATACCTCTGATTATGTACATGCATACAAACACAGATATGCTGGTTGTGTCATCAAGAAATGCAAAGTGCTCGAGATTATTAATAAGTTTATGCACCAATAATCTTACATTTTCTTTTACATAAAAGTCTTTACATCCTTTTCATTGATATCGCTTCACTCAAATAATTACAAAGAAATCACAAGTAACACATTGAATGAAATGTGAAATTTAAAAGTAGAAAGACTGAAATAGTACTTCCTAACTCCAGGCTTCTGTGTTTTTCTCTAAAACCAAGTCTTGTTTTTTTTTTTTTTTCTGTACGCAATGAATGTCAATGGTATCCAGTTTACTGTTTAGTGAAGAGTCACATACAAAGTGTGTAAAACTTGAGATGATCATCTCCTCCTTTCTATTTGTCAGAATGCCAGGAAGAGAAATCACCTGTCAAATCCTCATGTACATTTCCATCTGTGATGGGTCAATGCCTCGGGCTGACAGCATGGCTTGGTCAGTGCAACAGCATGATTCACTTGTCAGTATTTCAGGATGCAAGTGTCCCTCATTTTACAAAATCACTGAACAACCCTAACAACACATATTGCTGCTCTTTAACAATTACTTGAACATACCCTAGGACACAAATCAAACATGGAGATGGTTAGGGGTAATTTCCTCACTAACTTTAAACTGTGGCTTTAGGCAGTTTTGTCCAGCTCTGTATACCATTGAAATGCATTATCATTGGCCTTCAGGTCCATGTTTCATTGCTCATGCTACTTATGGTGTAATGGTGGGCGTTGGCTGTTTGCTGATGGTTAGAATGCTAACAGCACTCTTTAAACGGTTCACTGACTGTGTGGGTGCTTTATTTGACTAATGCCTCTTATTTCCCTTTCAAAACAGGACGTGCAGTCTGTGGAACACTGCTTTGCGGCTCGGCGTGCGAGGTGTGAATGGAGACACGGTGTGTGCGTGCATGCTTCTAGCTAGAAGAGAGCTTGATCGTTTTGGGGCTCAGGTGGTTGATCATGGTGTATGTGGTGGGCGACTTTGATAGCTGGCATGTCTGCATATGTGTGAGGATTTAAGGACGAGAGCAGATCTGAGATGCTTTTCAATTTTGCAGCAAAAGGACAATCTCATAATGATGTTGCACTGTTTTCTGTGTGTGCTTTTTTTTTTTTTGGCAGAGATCAGAGTAAACACATTCTGTGCCACTTCAGGCCTCCAGCGGTACTGTAGGGGACAGCTGACCAATCTGCAAAAACACATCAACTCGATGATAATTTGAATAGCTTCAACAGTTATTGACTAGAGCATGTTTTAAGATTCTCCTCACCCTTACGCATAATTAAAGAATAAATGAGGGGTCAGCCATTGCACACCTCCCTGGAGTTTATTGTTTATTAAAAGCACGAATGATTATTATTGGAGAAATGTCAACTGTGGCCAGCTGAAGAGCTGTTATCCTATTTGATGTTTTACAGGCTCCATTCTCACCCTCATTAGGCATTTCTAGAAAGTTCAGTAAGTCTCGTAATATGCCTCAGGCTGATGTTAACTCCTCCCTAGTGTCTGGTTTACTTTGCGAATGCTAAAGTTGGCAAATAACCCCAGAATCTGACCCTGCTGACCCTGTTAAACTGTTTTAATTGAGTTTTAATTGTACCGGACATACAATCTGGTTTTAATTGTTGTTTATGGTCTCAAAAAATCCATCAAACCAACTTACCATTTTATAATTTGGTGTTTTTTAGTGGATGTATGATGTTAATTTTCTTCCAAATACATTTTGAACTTTATTATTTCTAACACCATATTTGTTGTTTTACCAATTAATGTCTACTAAACTGAATATTTATCTTGATTGTGTTTGTTCTGTCTTAAATAAATGCTTTGGTGTGATATTCAGAATTTTGGTTTAATGTTAATGGCTGGCAGTCAGTGTGTTTTCACTTGTTCTCTTGGTTCTTTTGGTCTGTAACATAAAAAGAAATTACACATATATTTATGGTTCACTTAGCGTTCACACTGTCATTTTTAACACTGAACTTAAAGATAAAATCCAAAAGGCATAAAAATACAGTCACAACCTCAAAGAACTGTAATGGGCAACATAGCTCCTGTGGTTAGCTTAAATATTCTGTCCTTTTTATGGTTGCATCTTGTGACATAATGCCCTGTTTCTAGTTTGTTTAGATGTCTTTGGTCCACATTGTGTTCATATTTTATTCTAACTGCACCGAGTTCATTTTCAGGTCATCCCAGTGTCCTTGTTTGGTGTGCACCAAGGTTTGAAAGCAGTGTTTGCAATTATTTAAATGAACCATACTAACAAAATAATCGCACTTACGTTCATTTTAATCGAACCAAACAGTTTTCATAGAGCACATGGAATATATACTGCTTTTAACTTAGTGCAATGTTTTTAGACCACCATGTAATGCTTGAGACCCTACTAAAGATTTTAACATAAAAAAAACTATGGAAAAGAAGTGCATTGTCAGATCTGAGACTGCCAGTCCTCTATTTTTTTTATATCTCCTTTTCTGTTCCACAGAAGTAAATGTCAAACAAGTTTAAGACAACATGAGGGTGCGTTAAAGACATGAAATTTTATATGTGGGTAAACTATCCCTTCAAGTATGGTGCAGGTATCCAAATACTTTTAGCTTAATAAAAATGAAAGCATAAATACAACAGAAACAAATATATACAGTATGACAACTTGTGACAAAAAAAAGGAGTGTGTTAAGTGTTCCCCATGACTGTAGCTTATAACTTTACATATTTTCATTTCTTTCCCATTAGCAGTTTTACCTGTAGTCTGATTGTGGCATGCATTTCATCACTTATAATTGACTTTTTATGATTTGATTTTAAACCCTGTTTGCTAACTCTGAAATGGCGGCTGTAAGAAATCAGCTGTTAGACTGCAAATAAGAATACATTATCCAAAGCTTACTGAGACGATGGAGGGCAAAGCCCATTAAACCAGAGCTATATTATATGCATTAATATTTATCATTTTCTGAGTTCATGCAGAAAGGCATTAGTCCAGCAGTCATGAAACTCATCACGACAACATTCCCCATGTCACGACTTCATTCATGCCATTCTATGAGAGGGAGAAAACAGGAAATATCTTGATCGATTCCTGCCTAAATCACATGTGCTTGAGGGCAGCTTGATTATACATAAATGGAGCCCCATTTAGTCTGATCACTAGCAGATTTAACCTGTGGGTCTTTTTTCTTCTGAGTATATTTGCATGGACTGATGCCAACCTGTGCCATGAGCTGATCTATCGGAGGCACCTGTAATTCACCGGGTAATGTTGGCACCGAATGCATTTTTAGGTCTGGCAGTAGGCTGAAAGGCTTGTACCATGGTGATAGCAACATGCTTTTATGGTGATATAAGCTTTATGGAAAAAGACTTCAGGTATTGCTTAACATCAGCAGAATAATTCATAGAAAAATCACAGTGTGTTGACATCTGTCTGCCCTTGTGATTTGGGAATTTGAGTCCGTCTCGGTGGAAATGAGGAGCACTACCTGCCTTCACGGATCACAATAACAGAATGAGATTGATATTCGGGGTGTGGTATTTCTGACTGCCAAAAAAAATGCATGCCTAAACAAAAAAACAAAAAAATGCAACCTATTAAAATTCAGATTCAGTCCTGGCCTAGATTTGGCTCATATATATTTATATAGTTTGGGGGGGGGAAGCGTGAATGTGTGGGGACTTTAGATATTATCTTATAAGTAGCTATACAGCAGGCAGCACATCATCTGTTCTACAGAGCTTTGATATCAGCACATAGCCTAGTGTCAAAGACAATCTAGATAATAAATTCTTCCCAGTAATCAGCTATTTGTTTTCAAGGCCCGATAAAGGTTCCAGTGGTAAGGAGGTTTTAATACAAATCAAAAGATAAAAAGCCACTTTTTTTGAGAGGGCCACTTTACTCCAAAGTCAGAAAGAAATGGTTGTGCCAAGTTTTTGCTGGGGAAAAGGGTTCCCTGATTCAAGTGATTCATAGTGCTTTTGATGTCTTGTTTCATATAAAAGCTTCTTACTTGAGAGTATAAGCAACTCATTACAGCCTGCAGAAGCCCAGTAAGTTGTTGGATAAGTAAATGATTTTGTACAGATGGCAGTGCTCATCATCAAAGTGTGACCTTTTCTGGTCAGCTCAGAGTGTGAGCAACATATGGACTGTGAGAAGTGTGTTGGGCGTTTGGAGAATGTAGAAGGTTTTCATCATGTAATTTGTTTTGAAATGTGTGTGGGTAGCATGGGCGTAACTTGACATTTGGACAGGGGTGCCAGGCCATGATACTTGCTAATCAGGTTTCTAAGTTTCAAAACTTACATTCATACAATCAATCTGTGTAAATAACAGGCTTGTCTCACTCTTGCACACCACTTGCACTTAAGTGTAGTTTCAAGTTTTATCCAGTTTACCCTGAACAGACATTTTGAAAAAGTAATGTGTTTCCCATCAGTGTTTGACATTTAGTTTTTTATAAAACTGCATCATTCCACACTGTAAAGCTTTGGGATTAATGGGCAAAAACAGACAGATTAGTAGACAGGCTGAGTTTTGGCTAACCCTGGCATTGGTATTGTGTACTGTGTGTGAGTTTGCATTGTTTTGGATCATTTGTGTAGGGCTATAGTAAGGGTGTGTCTAATTTATAAAGTGTTTGGGGGGCCAAGGTCATGTTGAGTGTATTGTGTCTGGGATCACGTATAGGGTGTCTGGGGTAATGATCATCATAGGGTTCCTGAGGTCATGTTTAGTGT
Organism: Carassius gibelio; assembly: GCF_023724105.1. Lineage (NCBI taxonomy): Eukaryota > Metazoa > Chordata > Actinopteri > Cypriniformes > Cyprinidae > Carassius > Carassius gibelio. Next base: position 15,774,635 of record NC_068408.1, on the reverse strand, counting down.
CTATATGGTTATGTGTAGATTTTGTGGGGTCATATGTAATGTATTTGGGGTAACATTGAGTATATGGTGTCAGGGATCATGTATAGGATGTCTAGGATCATGTATAGGGTGTTTGAGGTCAAGTTTGGAGTGTCAGGGATGCAGTGATGTGTTTAGTGCATGGTGTCTGGGGCCATGTGTAGCATGGTCGAGGTCATGTTGAGTCTATGGTTTCTGGGGTCATATGAAGGGTGTTTGGAGTCATGTCAAGTGTATGGTGTCTGGAATCATGCATTGGTTGTCTGGGGTCATGTGTAGTGCGTTGGTTTTCTGGAGTTACATTGAATGTATGGTGTTTGGTGTAATGTGTAGGGTGGTTGAGGTCATGTTGAGTGTTTGGTTTCAGGGGTCATGTTTATGGTGCTTGGGGTAATGTGTAGTGTGTTTGTGGTAATGTGTCAGGCAGGGGTGTTTAAGGTCACATTGAGTGCATGGTGTTTGGGGTCATATGTAAGGTATTTGGGGTCATGTGAAAGGTGATTGGAGTCACTCTAAGTGTATGGTGTTAGGGATCATTTGTAGGGTGGTCAATGTCATTTTGAGTGTATGGTGTTTTGAAATCATGTATAGGGTGTATGGTGTTTGGGGTCATATGAAGGGTGGTTTCAGGGGTCATGCGTAGAGTAGTCGAGGTCATGTGGGGTGTGTGATTTCTGGTGTCATGTGTAGGGTGTTTGGAGTCATGTAGGGTGTTTGGAGTCATATTGAGTGTATGGTTTCTGGGGTCATGTGTAGGGTGTTTGGAGTCATATTGAGTGTATGATTTCTGCTGTCATGTGTAGGGTGTTTGGAGTCATGCTGAGTGTATGGTTTCTGGGGTCATGTGTAGGGTGTTTGGAGTCATATTGAGTGTAAGATTTCTGCTGTCATGTGTAGGGTGTTTGGAGTCATGCTGAGTGTATGGTTTCTGGGGCCATGTGTAGGGTGTTTGGAGTCATACTGAGTGTATGATTTCTGCTGTCATGTGTAGGGTGTTTGGAGTCATGCTGAGTGTATGATTTCTGGGGCCATGTGTAGGGTGGACAGGGTCATGTTGAGCATATGCTTTCTGGGATCATATGTAGGGTGTTTGGAGTTGTGTTAAATGTATGTTGTTTGGGGTCTTGTGTAGGGTGTTTGGGGACACATACAGGGTTTCTGAAGTGTGAGTGTGTAGTTGGGGAGAGCTGTATATGCAATGTAGGATGCATGAGGGATGTGTGGACTGCATGGGAATGTGGAAGTGTAGCATGCAGGCTGCAGGTTTCTTGGCAGAGGGCCCGCTCCCATGGGCAGCTCCCATTCAGATAGGCTTTGTAATCGAAAAACCCATTGACTCAAATTACTGTCAGTATGTGTACACTGAAGGTCGGCTGGTGGCGTGCCTGTGTGCAAGTGATGATGCTAAACAGCGGCGCATGAACCTCTTGTCATAAGCAGTCACAACACTTGCTGTCATCCCTCATTGCTCACTCTGCCTCACTGCATCTCACACACACTCCATTCTTTATCTTGGACTGCTCATCTAACACTCTCTCCCAAATTCAGCCTTGACCTCTTGACTCACACGGCTCGCTGACATCTTCACGTCTATGATATGAGGTGGCTGAATGACTGGAGCGGGAGCTTTGGACTGTGTAAGGACAAATGAATCAATGCCCTTTCCACCTCTGATCTGACAGATCAGCTGATGTTTTATCCACCTGCCACATGACCAGCAAGCACTGCAGAGATTAACCAGGCCAAACAACAAAGAACAGTCAGGGAGAATACAAAGCCACACTCCATAGCACTCCCTAACCTCTCACTCTCTCATTTTCCTTACCTATTTCAGAGATTTATGACCCATTTTTACTACCCCATTTTGGATGACGTAGGGCTAGTGTTTTCTATTTCATTGTGATTCTCTCTCTGTCTTTTGCTCTCTCACTAGCTCATTCTTTTTTTAATATTATTTAATGATTGTTTTCCATACAACATTGCTATCACTCACAGGAATAAAATGTTAAGATTTTAATAATATAAAAATAATAGTAAATAAAAAAATATATAATAATACATTTAATATTACATAAATTAAATATAAACATGGAAAATAATGTATTAGAAAAAAATGTAATTAAATAAAATGGCTTTTCAGCAAGAAATTACTAGACACTAAAACTACTCTGCACTATTTGTACAGACAGTAAGCCTGCAGATCAGAGTGAAGTTTGGTTTTTGAGGGTGTGTGTTTTAAATCTGACACCATAGAACTCAGACAAAATAGTGCTTAAATACCAAATTGCAATAACAATTAAATATTAATAATCTCTTCTCTCTTCTCTACTAATCTTCTCTCTTATCCCCCACTCTATTTAGAAATCTGTTCCTTTCTTCTTAATTTCCTCAAATATCCCCAACCCCCCAAAAAAGTATTCCCTGTTAACGAGCTGTACCATCAAATGATTGAGTGTCTTACTTCTACAGGGGTTTATTAATCTGTCAGCACTTACAAAACTATAGAAGAAGACCTCCTTGTCTCCATCACTCATAATAGTGCAGCGAACCCATATTTTCAGTTCTTTTCATGTCCTGATGGAAATCAAAGCGAGTGTTGTACACTGCAGTATGTTGGGGATTGAGGGATTAGTGGCAAATTCTGGATGCAAGAGGCTCAGTCAGAGAGGTGAATACTGCAGCACTTGAGCTCACAGCAGAGGTGAGGTGATGAAACCTCAAGATAGATGAGACAGACAAGGTGGGACTTTAAAGAAAGAGAAAGAACAGGGAAGATGATTTAAAAGAGACAAATGATCAGTTCCTAAAGCCTGTGAGCTGCCTGGTGGGGACAGCATTTAAAACATCATAGAAGAGCTCCTGCCCAGTTATTCCAAAAGGAAGGTAACAAATATTCTGACTCCTATAAAGATAACTAATTTGCATGTGTGCTTCAGTCAGAATATAAATCTTATATCGCATTGCATAATGAAAAAAAAAAAAAAAAAGGTTGTGGACAAAGTGAGTGAAAAGTACCTTGCATATATGCATTTATATAGGTATATTAACAGTATTGATAAAGTCTCTATAGAGTAGGTATATTAACAGTATAGATAAAGTTTGGTGTTAAGTGTTTTAAATCTGGGGAGTTAATCAATCTATCTAGCAAGTTAATTTAATTTAATATTCATAGTAATCACATAACCTATTATGAAAGTTCAGAGTGATCAAATGTGATTTTATTCAAAAGGAAATTTGTTTCAGTTTAATTAATGATTTAATTACTTGACATTATTAGATTTTTTTTAAATCAGCATTCACTGGAAAAAAAATGTGTCTCTAGCTACATTTTTACAAAATTATGAAAGAGCACTCATTTTTGTATTTGGTTTAAATGGGTCATATGATGTTGCTAAAAAGAGCATTATTTTGTGTATTTGGTGTAATGAAATGTGTTTATGCGGTTTTATTTTCCACATATTGCACATTATTGTTTCTCTTCTATGCCCCACCTTTCTGAAACATGTTAGTTTTTTACAAAGCTCATCGGTCTGAAAAGTGAGGTGTGCTCTGATTGGCCAGCTAAGGCATGAAGCTCTAGGCATGAAGAAGCAGATACTGTCCTCTTTTGGAAGGCCAAACTAAGTAGTTTCGCATTCACAACAAAACACACAGCATCTCCACAACATGGTGGCAGTGGAAACAACAATAATAAAGTGAGAATAGAAGTTACACCTTCTTTCTTTTTGAAAAAATGCAAATCTTCCCACACAGTGACATAGACATGTGGGGGCGTGTTTAAATAAGGCATTTTAGGAAGGCATGGACAAGTCTTAACTTTCATAAAGATTATCTTTGGATTTGAGATCTCTTTGGATTTGAGAATTTAGTCTTTGCAACTTCTTAATGGACCAAGAGCTTGGTACACTCCAAAGAAAACATTATATGAACCCTTTAAAGAATTTTTACCATAGTGAATAATTTGTAAACAAATATATATTGGCGTTTGCATCACATAACCAGCTCCATATGTATGGCATTTATAACATAGTAAGTTTGCTCAGTAGCTCACCCTGTAAAGCATTGCACTTGATAAAATAACTTAATGACTCAAAGAAGCAAGCTAAAATGGCATGGTTGCTTCAGTAAGTTTGTTTTTATTAACACTATTGGTTAGGTTTAGTGTAGGGTTTAATGTAGGTGCTAGATTATTTTCAAATGCAGTATAGCATTAAAAAATTTGGCAACACTTGACAGACATTTTATTACTAAAATGAGATGCCACTAAAGAGGCATTTCACATTGAATGTGATGCAAAAAGTGCAAGCAACAATGTAATATCATTTGGCATAAATGTCGCAACTTTTTACATTTTATGTATTCAATATTTGGAAGAAATGTGTGAATTGTAAAAAACCCATTAAAATTTTATAACTCAATATTTGTGTGTGCTATATATTTTTGCTTATTACAGTATTGTGTCATTAGCTTAGCAACACCATGATGCCAAACTCAGTCAATAGTAAGCCAAGTCTCTCAAACCGAGCACAATTTAAGTGATTTTCAGAGTTGTTTCCATATGTAGAGAATTACAAATTGTTCACTTAAGGAGGTTCGTGTTAGAGTATAATTTTATAAATAAAAACTGAATTATACGAAAAGATGGAAAACGGAAGTGATTGAGCTGGCTGAAACATTTACAGTGAATTCAGGTGGAGCAGGCAAAATACAGAGGGTTAGATGAAAAGGTTGAAGTGAAGAAGAAGATGATGGAGACTTAGTAGCTCTCTGCAGTCTTGCTCTCCCTGTAGGAGAACTGAATGTCAGATGGTTGAAAGATGGCAGCTACCAGCGGCTCAGAGGACAGCTTCCTTTCTCTCTGCTATCACCTCCTGCACCATCAATCAGCCCAAGGTTCCCCAGCTCTCCCACCACAGGCCCGGCTCACGATTTATGTCTGACATAAAGATCCAGCTTCCAACAAGCCCTACTTTCACCCTTCTTTACAAATTTATGAGCCCCTTGCTGTCTGTGTTGTCCATGTTAACATACTCCCTGAGGACCCATAAGTGAAAATTATGCACAGGGAGTACATAGACCTAGGGATATTTCTATGTAATAAAAGGCTTTTTTAGTTAGTAGAGTCGAACTGATCTCTTCTAAAACTAAGTAAACTTATTGAACTCAATTTATATTAACTAATGTGTGGCCTAATACAGGCTAGAGCTACGAGGAGCCTCATTTATAAAACATGTATTTGCACAGATTTGAAGTTAGAAAGTATGTACGCTAAAATCCCTGCAAAAGTTCAGATTTATAAAAAGCATAGAAATTATAATATAATATAATATAATATAATATAATATAATAAACATACTTTTTAAATGTCAGATCTGGTATGACTAGTCCCTTACAGGTTTTTAAAATGTACTTTTTCAGATGTTAATCGATAATATAATAATAAGTAAGAACACAAATAAATAAAATAAATACATAAATAAATAAATACTTCCTTCATTTATATTTAAATTTGACTAGCAGGAAGTGGCAGATTTAGTTTAGTTCTTATAACTCTATTAATGGGTCAAAAACACACATAACCCACCTACTCTCCTTTAACTAAGGAAAGACAGGATACTATGGTTCTTCATAGATGGAAAGAAATTAATGTCTATAAATGAATTCCAGTTCAGAACATTTATTTATAGTATTCAAACTAAAAGCTAAGACTAATTATCAGGATTTACATTTTTACATTTACTGTACATATTTAGCAGATGCTTTTATTTGAAGCGACTTCTAATGTAGGCTATACATTAGTTTTTTTACCCCAACCTTTTGCGCTGCTAACGCAATGCTCTACCACTGAGCCACAGGAACACAGGATATGTCACCTAGGTTAATATAGAACTTATATAGGATACAATATAGAATCAATAGAACAACACAGAATCTGCACTTTCAAATAACACTCTTTCTCTTTTCTTCTCAGTGTGATATCACAGGCTGAAGTTCACACAGTACTGTAGTATTGATTGTACATCCTCAGTAATGCGGTGCAAGTCAACTAGATAATTGAAAAACATGAGATTACACATTCAATACCAAGGGATAACAATCCACAGACACAGTGTATAACAGACATCACAGTCAGTCTGCATGTGCCGATGGCGTGAAGCCACAAAATAAACAATATAAAATCTTTCACACAGAGCATTCTGGGATGGAAATTGATTGGCCACACTGTAAGAAAACAAAGCTGTGGGGGAAAAACAGCTTTCACCTCTCTCCTTCAGCCCTGCATGTCTCACCCTCTCTGCGATGGTCTTTTCCCACAGACCGTTCTCTTACATTCTCCTTCTTTAAAACCATTTTACCTTCCTCTCCGTCTCTCTCAGAGAATCCCAATTAATGCACCCAGCATTCCTTCTCTATAACCTTCATATAGGATTGGTATTTCAGTCACAAGTAACCGCACAGATGGAGTTCTCTCCCAAGCCTCTCCGGGATCGTGTGTGGTGGAGCGCTGAAGCTCCGAGGCTTATCCAATCAGCTGTTGGAGGCATCGCTTTACTTTCCACATTTGTTTTGTTCCACTCATGATTTTGATGAGATGAGGAAGAGCAGAATGACATGACACTTTTTTGCGGACTTTAACTTGTTTTAACATTATCGGGCTGAAGAGCAGGGGTGAGAATCAAGGTGCTCACAGAGGGAAGTCGAGCATCATCCCTCCATCGTGCTCGTTTAGCATTTATACTCCAGGTACCTTTTTTCTGCTGACTCCTGCCTTCCACTTCGCTCTCTTGATGCAAGCACAGGCCAGAAGTGGGGTCAGGGTGTGCTGATACCTCTGGCTGATCAAAGTCTGTGATAACAGGAAGAAAATGAGAGGGGGCAGAATGAAAGATAGCAAGAGTGAGAGAGTGATATGAATGCTCTTATCCTGCCTAATGGTACTTCTACAGCAAAGTACACGTGGAAAAATGCCATACTACTTTCTCACTTGCATATTTATGTTTTTTCATGATATTTACCTCAACATTTCTTTTGTTCTTTCCTGCTGGAGTGTGTGTTTCATAACTCTTGTCCACTGACAGGGTGCCAGTAGCCAATCTAGAAGCGTTCCGCACATTTTCTCCACAGAAATGGCGGTTCTGGGTCAGACAAATTGGCTTCACACAGGCCCCCAAAAAACCTGCTGGTCTCAAACCCAAAACTGCTTACCACTTATAGTGTCCTTTCCACATAAAGCATTCGACTCAAAACTCCTACTTTTTTTTTTTCAACTAAAAACAGAAAACATTTTGGCAATTCATTTACATGACAAGTGCATTTTAGGGGCATGAAAACAAACTTTGAAAATGGGTTTCAAAGTGAAAATCTTTGAAAATTATACCAAATTTTGGAAATTTGTGAAAACAGTGACATAATGTGCATGCATATTACATGTTCCAGAAGTGTCTCCCTTATAAAGTAACATCGCCAACTTCTGGACTGGCATGCATAAATAAATGACTTTAAGTCATTTTCATGGATCAATGTGAACTGTTTAGTCAAAGTTGTTGTTTGTACATGAAAAATGCAAAGGAAAAAGTTTAACATTTTTTTAATGCATCATTGTCAGGTAAGATGACAATGATGGAACAAGTGACTGGCTTTATGAGTGTATTATTGAATTATTAATTCATCAAATTATTAATTTAAAGGGATAGTTCACCCAAAAAAAAAAAAAAAAATGTTATTAATAACTCACCCGCATGTTTTTCCAAACCCGTAAGACCTCCATTTATCTTTGGAACACAGTTTAAGATATTTTAGATTTAGTCCGAGAGCTCTTAGTCCCTCCATTGAAACTGTGTGTACGGTCTACTGTCCATGTCCAGAAAGGTAATAAAAACATCTTCAAAGTAGTCCATGTGACATCAGAGGGTCAGTTAGAATATTTTGAAGCATCGAAAATTCATTTTGGTCCAAAAATAGCAAAAACTATGACTTTATTCAGCATTGTCTTCTCTTCCGTGTCTGTTGTAAGACAGTTCAAAACAAAGCAGTTTGTCATATCCGGTTCACGAACGAATCATTCGATGTAACCAGATCTTTTTGAAACAATTCACCAAATTGAACTGAATCGATTTAAACGGTTTGCGTCTCGAATAAGCAATAATCCACAAATGACTTAAGCTGTTAACTTGAGTTCAAGAAACAGAATCAGTTTGCTTCACGCTGAATCACACATGCGCAGTATCATCAGCTCGTCGGTTCTCGAATCTGACATTTCTGACGGAAATGGCTCTTGACTCGTCAATGAGTCATTATCTGGCTCGGCTCGGTGTTCATCTTCAGTTCTCTCTTCACAGCAGTTCAGTCAGTGTACTGTTTGAGTGCATGAATTGCTCCGGGATATTGGTTTGTTTGAACTCAGAGGAAGTGTCAGCCACATTAAAAAAGTTAACAGCTTAAGTCATTTGTGGATTAATGCGTATTGGAGACGCAAACCGTTTAAAACGATTCAGTTCGATTTGGAGAACTGGTTCAAAAAGATCCAGTTACATCTAATGATTCGTTCGCGAACCGGATATCACAAACTGCTTTGTTTTGAACTCTCTCTCAACAACAGACACGGAAGAGAAGACAATGCTTCAAAATATTCTAACTGACCCTCTGATGTCACATGGACTACTTTGATGATGTTTTTCTTACCTTTCTGGACATGAACAGTATACCGTACATACAGCTTCAATGGAGGGACTGAGAGCTCTCGGACTAAATCTAAAATATCTTAAACTGTGTTCCAAAAATAAACGAAGGTCTTACTGGTTTGGAAAAACATGAGCGTAAGTTATTAATGACATAATTTTGCAAATTGGGTGAACTAACCCTTTATCCATTTTGTTCAAAAACATTGATTAATTAAAAATTGTAAATACATTGATTAATTAAAAAACATTGATTAATTAAAAAATGTAAATACCTTTGCCTGAAGATGACACGTTACTTATCACTTGTCACATTACTTGCTTAGTTTTGGAACTATTTTTGTTGGCATAGAAAAAACACAATAACTGGCAATATTGTGTCTAAAATGTAAGTTACACAATATTATACTATACATAAAATTTCTTGTTTTTATTCTGAGAGATTTTGAAAGATTCTCTGGCCATGAAGCAGGTCCATAATGAGGTGGTGCACCATTTTGGTGTAAAAGGAGTGATGGAGGACTCATTGCAGCCATTGGTCTAGGAACAATGCTCACATGAGACATTTTAAAAGCTTAAATTATTGAATATGTTTGACAGAGTTCTTTTTTCACTGTAATTTGATCTCATGATAACTTTTAAAACATGGCATTTAGTGCTAAAAAATATAATTTAGAAATATGACAGCTTTTCTCCAAGTATATTCATCTACTGTTAGTCAGTCTACTGTCAATCTACTTTCACTTGAAAGAAAAAGACTAAAAAAGAGAACTTGCCTGCTCTGTGACAAAACATGGCTCTAAAAGAAGCTCTCTGTTATAATTTACCATCCTTTTAGTGCAGTTATGAAAGTGATAATGGTCTAGAGTGTCTTCTTTGATGAGGTTTTCTTTTTGAAGCACACTGCATGTCGCCACTCCAGATAAGCAGATAATTACATGAATGTTTCTGGGACAAAGATTCACTTGAAGCTAAGAGTACAATGTCAAAGTCGTTTGACGTTTTGAATCATTAGTAGTAAAAGCATTTAAGGGACAATGAATGTTTGCCCACCAGGAAAAGATTGCAGCATAAGATTCTCATGAAGGAAGGTCAAGGGGACAGGGTGGCTGGTATAAGCTATTTCTCGCATGAATCACATACTTTACACAGCATATATGCAAATTTAGGGTTAAAAATGGTGCAATAGGACATCTTGGAAAATGCTTACTTTAGCCTGATAGCACTGAACGCGTACCGCGTATTCATATACTTTTTTTTTTCTTTTACTTTTTTACCAAACATTGGCCATTGATCATTTTTCTGGCATACCAAAACAACTACATAGATAACCACATTTTAGAGTACCAAATTAAACAACATGGATGATGTCAGATTTAAGAAATTATTTAATTCGATTTTTTTTTAACTTTTATTTCCTGAAAATCAAAAGATCACAGAACCAGCTTCATTATAAAATTTCTCCTTCTTTATAAGTGACCATAAAATACCTGAAGTTTAGACATCACAAGCGTTTTTGCTGTCCACGGCAACAGAGTAAAAAGTGCAAGCAAAAAATCCCCAGTATTCTTCCCAATGGACATGCAAAGCGGACAAACTATTGTGGAATAATAAGAATAATACAATCAAAAAAACAACCAGTGAAATGAGCTAAATAGAATTTTGTTGGCATGTGTGTTTCTGTTGACTTTTTTGTTGTTGTTGTTTTTCAGATTTTTTTTCATCCTAACTACATATTGAATGTCAGCATGAAAAATAAGTATTTTCACTCTCCTCTAATCATAAATGTCCTGGGTGTTGTGGGGGGTGAGTGGGGCTATTTCACAAACACAGGCAGCATATTGTCTCAAGTCATTTTGGAAGGAAGCTGAAGCAGGTAGCTCAGGATTAAATCCCTCTGAAGAGGCCCTCATAAATATTCATGCCCCACATTCCTTCTCTCTAACGCGCTTTGACAGAGACGCTTATTAAATTCTCATATACTTTAAAACCACGGTGACATTCCGCCAGCCAAAGCTCCCAATAACCTTGTTAGCTTATGTAAATAACACGCCAGTGAGCACCTTTAAACAAACCTCTCAAAACACACACCACGTTCCTCTGGCACAGATTAGCTGCTCACTCAACTTTCCCAGGACAAACAGATGAGAAAAATGGACCAAAATGACAGATATTTTTGTATTCCGTGGGACAATTATGTACACTGTAAACTTGCTAAAAGACAAATAATGTGCAGACACCTCCGCAAGTGGAAAAAATCTAAAGGATTGATGTAGTTTTCTGTTTTATAAACCCTCAAAAAAACTCCTGGAACATTTGCACATTTGAAATGCAAAACACTGTTTTTGAGAAGGACACTGTTACATGAAACAACAAACGATAAGCATCTCTGACTGAAGTAAACATACTTTGGCATTATCCGATGCCCTTTTAGTGTGGCACGAATAAGTGAATTGAAACTGTGACCTGTACCCTGTCTTTTCCAAAGTCTTCCAGGCTTCGCTAACAAATTAATCCCATGACACATTCCTCCCATACACTGGGGTTTTCCCCAAGTCATGAGCTGTCTCTCACTTACACAGACCTGGAGGCTGCTCACCAGGTAACTAGCGGCAGGCTAATCAAACAGGGGAATAGCAGTTGAGCTGACAGGTTCTTTGTTGGCGGTATCCTCAGAGCAGTCTGGTCTTAATTAAACCAGAGTAACTCCTTAGCCTGCCCTAGTTTACAGATGGACTCTTTCTGTCCTGAGATTTCAGAGAGCCCTTATCAGGACCAGAACACAAAAGCTGAAGTCCTCAAACTACTGTACCTGCAAACTGTTGACAAGCATGTTAACAAGCTTGACCTTTTTATTATAGATTCTATTCTATTTTCTAGATTAAATCTTGACTGAGAGATCGAACACACCTGAATAAATATTTTTCATGCACTTTTTCAGTGGCTGCTCTCATTTCCCAAAAGGAAAGAGTGTAGAATCTGCCCAAAAGTCATTGGCAGAGAGGATAATTTTTGTGCTTGGAATTTACTGGTCCTGTTTGCAAGGATCATAGCTACATAATCTAGAAATTAAGCATGTTATGTTTACTGCGCTGAAAATAAAGAAAAAATAGGATTATTAATGAATCTTATCAGGGTTATTTTGACTCTATTTATGCATTTATCTAGGGTTTTTTTCAGGTCATATTCCAGGGTTATGCATGGCTACATTTTCTGCAGCACTCCACAACAATATTAAAACATAACAGGTTAATAAATATAATAATTTAATCCATGAATAGCAAGAAGTTCAAAAATTATACCAATACACCAAGCCTTTATGTGAAGACATAGAAATGTAAATAATTTCCCCCAGAAAATCATTTCTGTGATGAAACAGCATTTATTTACAATTAGTGCTGTCAAATGATTAATTGCGATTAATAGCATCCAAAATAAAAACTTTTTTGTTTTACTTTATGTGTATGTACTGTATATATTTATTATGTATAAATACACACACATACAGTATATATTTTGAAAACATTTACATTTATTTTTACATTCATATTCTTATTTTTGTTATTATATATATAAATATATTTAGTATATAATCATTACATAATTTTTCTTAAATACATACATGCATGTGTTTGTATTTATATATACATAATACATGCATAGTACACACACATATATTATGTAAACAAAAACATTTATTTTGGATGCGTTTAATCGTTTGACATTACATTTTAAAATATAAATATTTGATAACATTATACATGTGTGCACTGGCACTCTTGATCAATTTAATGCATTCCTTCTGAATAAAATTATTAATTAACTAAAAAAAGGTAAGTAGGTAGGTGGTAGACAGACAGACAGACAGACCTTCAAATCTTTCAAATATGAAGTGTTTTCCAGTACACACTGCTCTCCTTATGAGACAGAATCAGTGTGGCTGATCTCTTTGAGTCCCTCTTTCGAATGAGATGCTAATTTCCTCCCGTTTGACTAAATTGCTTACAATTAGAACGCTCACTTTTATATCCTCTCAATCTCATCTGCAAAAGTGGAACATCAGAATCGCCTTGAAACGTTTCAAAAAGGTCAAATACATCTAGGCTTTTAATTTAGGCAGAATCCCTTAATCACACACTCCTCTCTCATCCCACCTTTGTGCATCCAACGCTTATCCACTTCTCATCTTTATACCTTCCATCTTTCAAGTCCCTCATAAATCCTGTCCCAGGGGATAAACTTGTGACAAACACTTAGAGCTCTAGATAAAACCCCTGCTATTATCCCAGAAGCCGTTTGTGAATGGTAATAACATGATAACAAAAGCATAATTACACAGTAATGAAGGGAGAACGGATGCCAGAGGCTGAGATAGACCTGTTTTCTGACTTTGACCCATCGGTACACCAGACCTGACTAATTTATTGATGATCTAGAATATAGTAATATTTCATATATGAAGCTTAAATGAGAAACAATTCCATAAGTAACAAATACAAATAATTATTTCCGAATTTCCCCATATATTTTCAATCTCTCACACATAATTCTGTGTAAATTTTAATTGGAGAAAACTGCATTTTGAAACCAGATGGTGTCGTTTCGGCATAATGAGGCCATGCTAACCAGCAAAACCTTGAGCATTTGTTAACACCCAATAAAAACATATTACCATCAAGCCTTGAACATCAAATGGTCTTTTATATTTTAGGCTATATGTCTCAGTGATTCTAATGTCTTCTACTCTATCTTGGGGCCTTATTTATAAAATTTATGTATGCACAGATTTGATCTTAGAGTGTGTGTATGCTTAAATTCACACCAACGCTCATATTTGTAAAAACTGCCTAATTGGAAAAATGCTTAGCGTCATGTCAGGGTCTGAGGAGACATATGCACCTTTTCTTGTTTGAGTACTGCAGGTTCCAAGTTAAAGAATATGGATGATGACTGGTGATCTTTTATATGTTAATAACATTAATTAGGAGTAGTTTTCAAGGCAGAGAGCTTAAATCATTCATTTGCGTGGAATTTCAAGATAGTTCGCGGTTCATAGATTTCACATCTGAAAGAGACGCATATGTGCGTATGTTCATTTTATGAATCACACGTATACATATTTGAGAGATGATCATAAGATAAATTTAAGGATGGTTTCTGTTCAACATTTTATAAATAAGGCCCTAGGTCACCTCACGACTTAATGTCATTTTTGGGTGAAGAACCCCAAATTGTTTTTTTAATTATATATATATATATATATATATATATATATATATATATATATATGTATAAACATATCGTAGTTGATTTCCTTATACACCTACTGTATATGCTTACATTTATAATGACGTCAAGCAACTACTTAAATTTCATTGCAAAGCCTATAATAGTGGCAAATTCTGTTGTGACAACATGTCTTGCTATAATGGCATGTTGTCACAGGAACGTTATTCAATTGCTTTTCAGAATCAAGATTTTAATATTATGTCTATAGACATATTAAAATAAACCAACACTGACAAATATTTACTAAAGTTAGAAAAGTTCTTAATCCTGTGTTTTGTCCTGAGTTGTATATCCTTGTGTATTTTTTCCCATGATGGTACTTTCCCACATTTAGTATTGTAGCTTGATTCTTTAGACTTCTTTTTCAAACCTGTATGACAGGGTATTTTATTTTTCCGGGACGTCTATGTTTGGCTTGATATTATGTGTGTTAGTTACGTTAGCTGCTTGTGTGAATTGCGAGCATGTATGTGTCTGAGTCTTTGCTACCATGTGTGTCACGTTCAAGGCTGCAGTTATTCGCCAACGCCGTTCTGACCGGCAAGAAAAAGATGAGCTAATCAATCATCTGTCACACTGTGCAGCAGGGAACAGAGCGAGTACCTCATGCCAGGAAAACAGATCGGAACAAGCCCAAAAGCACATCCTCTACATCAGTCCTGGAGGCAAAACCCTAAAGACATACATTTAACCTTTTATCTGCTACTAGAACTAGCTGAAGGAACTAAAACATTACAGGACCAAAGTGCTTCTTCCTTTAGCATGAATGAAAACTCCACTGTGATCTTGTATATTACATAAAGACCTGCAAATGGAAGATATTGCTTGATATATTACATATTTGGTGTTGCCTTCCATTCTACTTTTTTAATTATATATATGAGAACTATCATTGTTTGACATATGTTCTTTGAAGGGACAACATATGTTGCGTGCATGCAAAAATAAAATAAAAACACTATATGCATGTTTCCTTGGAAACCACCATCTTATTAAGTCTATTTCTTGTTCCCTCAATCCTTTTATGAAAGAACTTAAAGTTTGTGGCTGAAAATGAAAAACTGAATTTACTTTCCAGACCTTGAAGATAACGTGAGAGACATTCAATCTCTCCGAAGAGCAGCATTATGTAGTGTTTGAATAATATACTGAATTAATTGCATTCCAAGAACTATTTTTTAAGAAAACGGTCAAAAAAAAAAAAAAAACACCACAGAATGCTACAGATTACCCTCTGGAAGAACAATTAATATTGATGAGCAAAAGTTACTGCACTCTGTAAGTTACTTTTTTTATCATACTAACAACTTTCATTATCAAGAATGCCATTCAAAGTCGTGCCATTCCAATGTCTTACTTTTTTCTATGTTCCATAAAATACGAAATATTCAAAAGATATGTGTGAAAACAGGCCAAAAGCTCTTAAATGTCATATAATTTGTCACAATCAGTCACGTGACTTTCTGTCAAAGCTGATGTGATGTATACATTGATGCTATTTAAAAAATGAACACAAGTCACTTGTAACAAGTGTGATTGAGATGTAAGAGTGAGGTGGAGGAAAAGATTATAAGTGAATAACAGAAAAAATGTGGGTCGATTTATCACACAAATTTAACACAGTATTATTTAGTTAGTTGGTTAGCTAGTTAGTTAATTCTTTCTGATGACTGCTAATATCATTGTATGGGAAAAGAGCAGCTTTTCAATCAGTCAATAATCAGTGAAATATAAGGTTGTGCTAAAGTAAATTGATTATATCTGCAAATATGATCAGGAAAAAAGAGGCAGGGGGGACTCTGTAGATCCTTGTTTATTTAAGGCATTTGCAAATGTGGTAATGGCTATTTCCATAAACACTCACAAAGAGCTCTGCCTCAGCAGTTATCTGGGTTTTGAAAATGAATACAATATTAGATAGAAATTCCCAAATGACATATACAGTGTGAAGGCACAGTAAGTGTCTAAGCCATTAGCAGTAAATTGCAGATGGTGTCCATACTGCAGGGGACAGAGTGTATGTATTAAAGAGGATCTGCGATTTCATTTGACTGGTTGGTTAAAAGAAATTCAAATATTTATTTATTTGTTTGTTTATGTATTTATTTTACTTATCAGAGGGGAAATGTCTGTCTTTCAGAAAAACATAATGGTCACAATAATCCTATCCAAATATTTCACACCATTACTGTTACATCGTGGCATTATTACAATGTACTGTGTAACAGAGTGGACCTTAACAGGGAAAGAACAACAAGCCAGCATAAGGTGAACATTTAGGAAGAATTTTAATATAATAAATTTGAACTAAATCTGTTAAAAACTAACTTACTATATAAACAGCAAACATTTCTATGTCTGGTATAAACTGACATAGGGTGGACAAGTGTATCACAATAAATTGTATTTTAAGTCAAAAGAAATAATACATGTATATACGAATATTCAAAACTGATAATTTAGGATACATATGTAATATTTTAAAGCCAATTTGAGGAAACATCATCGAGGACCTGTCTTTTTTGTATGATTCTTATCTCTTTTTTTTCTCTTTTTTTAATTCTGAGTTAACTGGGTACATCTATGCATGGAAGCATTGTGGCATGAATGTTTTTCCAGTATGTATTTGCAGTATTGTTCATGGAGACCACTGAACTGTAGGAACGACCCAACTAGTGTTTATTTGCAGTTCTCTAAATAAGAGAATGAAATGTTTGCCTGGGAGCTTTCAGGCTTAAAGTGGTAAAATAAGATTATACAGAGGGTTTGATTGAACAGTCAACCCATTTTGAGCTAAATGGATGGCTGGAGGAATTGTACTTCACCAATAGATGGTATTTACAGGCTCCAGCTTTGCTTCAGCAGAGAATGATAAATGTTCAGGGAAAACGTCTGAATCTGTAGACATTCATATAAAACAGATTTCAAAAAATTCCAAACACTTTCTTTCTGTGTTGCAGTATGGAACGATTAGCCCCAAGCTGAGCTATAGAGAGGGAAAGAACGTTGTTAGACCCAACACCGCTTTACAAACATGAAACATCATACTGTGTATCTCTATATGTGGGGTAATTTCACTCCTGATATTTTCATTAACAGTCTTCATGCCCTCAGTTATCGTTTGCAAAACCTATGTTTTGAATGCACACTACATAGCAGTCTATGTTTCCTTTCAGCAAAGAGATTAACTTAATAAACCCAACAAACAAATACTGGGCTTTCTGCCCATTTCAAAAGCTTTTTACTTGAACTGAGTATTTCTTTACATTTAAATGAGCAAACAAGCACTGTTTTCAGCCTAAGCCGTTTGCTCAAGACGAAAAGACCTTATGGAGCATTTAACACTTTAAAGCAAATCTTACACTATCACCGTGTATCATACATTACAGACAAAAATATCTCTGTAGAAAGCAAATATTTTTCATATTTACACTAATTTCAACTTGAAAGGAACACGGATGGGGGAGGCTAAATGGAAGAGAGGGAGTGTGAGAGAGTGACTAAGTGAATAGGGGAGGAAGGAGCGAATGAGCAAGGCTATGAGAGCGAAGTGTGAGCGAGAAAACAGATGGATATGCTCTGTCCTTGTGTTTGAAGTTGTGCCTTTCCTCACGGCGGTGCAGAGTGTTGTTCACTCTCTTTTCTGAGCTCCCTGATAGAGGATGGGACTATTTGGAGCACCAGACATATCATCTGAGAATGAAGAGTGACTGGCAGATGCATTTTTGGACATGTTCCACTTAGATTCATTCATACGAATACATTCCATGCAATTTGTGGGTATGAAATTTTAATTTTAATTTACTTTCTAAACCTTAAGAGATAAAGTGAGAGACATCCAAACTCTGCAAAGAGGAACATTAGGTAGTGTTCGAATAATATTATGATTAAATTGCATTCCAAGAAAATGCCAAAATACCCAACAAATTACCCAACGTGTTTAATTTGGATGAACAAAAGTTAAAGGAAAAGTTCAGACATTCAAACCCCTTACTATTTTCTGTCTTTACATAATAAATTATTATATTATATTATATTAACCAGCCAAACCTTGCATATTGTTAATGACGGAAAGAATACAATTGTGTCAAATAAACCATCCGATTCAAGTAATTCAAACATATGTGTCTTAAAGGGATAGTTCACTCAAAAATGAAAAACTTGTAAGACCTTCGTTCATCTTTGGAACACAAATGAAGATATTTTGAATAAAATCCAAGAGCCTACTGACCCTGCATAGACAGCAATGCAACTAAAACATTCAAGGCCTAGAAAGGTAGTAAGGACATTGTTCATGTGACATCAGTGGTTCAACCAGAATTTTATGTAGCTATGAGAATACTTTTTGGGGAAAAGAACACAAAAATAACTTTATTCAACAACTTCCATGTCAGTCGAAGTGCGTTCACGAGAGTGCCACAAGGGAACCCAGAAGTGCTGTGCCTTTTTGCAACCAGATGAATGCACACATATGCTTCATGGTGCTCTCGTGAATGGACATCATGAGGGTGAGTAATTCATGAAAGAATTTAACATTTTGAGTAAACTATCCAATTAATGTATACTGTATATATTATATGCTGTTTCAGACCTGTATGCATTTTTTTTATTTTGTTGACATACAAGTTTTATTTTGAAGAATTGAAGTCCAAACAATATTAAACCCCTATAACTTGCATGGCATGATTAAACTTTTTTTTTTTAATGATTTACTTATTACTAATGATACATTTATCTAAAATGAATGACAAAGACATGGCAAAATATTGACTACTGCATTTAGAGAGATTAGAGTTCACCCAAAAATATAGTCTTGCTCTCAGACCATTCACAATGTTGAGTGTGGATTACTATTGTGATGTTATTATCAGATGTTTGAATTCTCATTCTGATGGCACCCATTCACTGCAGAGGATCCATTGGTGAGCAATACTAATGTAATGAAATATTACATTTTTCTAAATCTATACAGATGAAGAAACAAACTCATCTACGTGTATGTCTTGGCCTGAAGATGAGTGCATTTTCATTTTCAAAATTTCACTTTTGATTGAACTATTCCTTTAAAAGGTACTTTCATCAAAAGTAAAAAATAACCCTTGTGAAACAACAGAGGTCTATGGAATGTCCCTATTTAGATAGCTAAGTAAATGTGTGTGTCTGAGGAGATTGAGAGGAAGAATTGGGGGGCTAATAACCCTGGTTATAACAGTAATTTCCCTTCAGTCAGTCCTCGACCCATCAGAGACACAATAACGACACACATCTGCTCTTACTATTTGATTACAGAGAAAGCAGGAAGAACTGGCAGGAGCTCGAGAGACAAACAAGGGATGAGGAAAGCAGAAAAAAAAGAAGGTAGAAAAGCATGTCTGAGATGAACTAAGAATTAAATGGAAAATTAAAATGAGAGTGAGAGTAATATTGTCTGTCACTGTCCTCTTTATGAAATGAGACAAGATGAAACAAGATGAGACTTAACTGAGTGGCATGTTGTCAGATGTGGATTGGCTTTGCTTCTGGGCTTTTTTCGGCATGTGAAGAAATGAGCTTTTCTCCAGAAGTCTGAGAGGTGTGTGCAGCTGCCTCCGTCTGTTCGTGACACTCGTTAAACTCTTCAATATGAGACTGAGTTTCAAAAAGAGAATCTTTTCCACCGAGGGGAGATGCACTTTTACTTTTCTAACTCATTCTATTAGAGACGGACAGGCAGGCGGAGAGAGAGAAAGAATAAGAGAGTGAGAATGTATTTTTTTCTCAGTAGAGCTTTTGAGGTGATGGATGATCCTGTCAATGAAGATATTTATGGAGAGTGTGTGACAGTGAAACCAATTGTTTATTTGCAACATTTCACTTCTGACATCCTATCTTTTTTAACTGCCAGACAAATCTCCTACTTAAACCTACTCAGCACTCTTTGACTCTCTCATACATACTATATACACACCTCTGTATAGCACAATTATTTAGAAGCAGAGGTATAGACTATACTTGGAAAGCAGTGGCAGAGCAAGAGTTCTGGCCAGAGGGAGGCCAAAACCAATTCAGATTGTCCATAGTCCATGACAGAAAATCAGTGTGTAACTCCAAACTGACATAAAAAATAAATAAAATAAAAAAGCATGAATAAATTAAATGATTACTGATGTTAATCTATTGAAATGAGACTATCATCTCATTAACCAGTGGTTTGGAGAAAATATATAACATTAGATCTAAGATCAGTGGTTTGGAGAAAAGATCTAACATTAACTTGTAGGCTGCAGTGAATTTTGTAAATGTTGTTCATGAATCCTAAAACTTAAACTTACTTCAAACAGGGCTGCCAACTTGTGAGTTCAGCCTCTAGTGAGAATCATTCAGGAATAGTTAACAAGTTTGTTTTTTAAGTATGTTTATTTTCTTATTAATTTTTCTAAACTAAATTATACAGGGAACCTTTTTGTTAAAGGTTAAAAGTATTTGTATTCAAGTTAATAATAGACCCTTTTTTATAATAGCATTATAGGCCATTTACATTTTATTTATTATAATAAAAAAATAGAATAAATGAGTAAATAAATAATACATGTAATTTTTGTAATTTTATAATGTACATTTTTCTCACTACTTTTTGGACAATGAATGGATTTTCTGCTGTTATGTGGCATTGCTTGACTGGGTTGGACAATGTATTCCAGCTGCTGTCTTTCAGCAGTCGAAACATTAACTGGGCGACTATATTAAGCACTGGATGATTTATTAAGCAGCACAACTGTCTTCAGTATAAGCAATTATAAGAAATGTTTCCTGACCATCAAATCAACATATCAGAATGATTTCTAAAGGATCATGTGACGCTGAAGACTGGAGTAATGCTGAAAATTCAGCTTTACATCAGAGGAAAATACAATTAAAAATGTAAAATACATTACAATAGAAAATAGCTTTTTTAGAAAATTCAATTGCAAAAAATAATCCACAATGTGAACATAAAAGATCTCTTTTAAATGCATTATGAAATATTACCAACCCCAAAGTTAGGCATACTGGATGTGCACGCCAGATTTCTGTAAAAATGTTGCATCTTCACTCATACTGTTTTTTTCCCCCACATAAAATATATTCCCCAATCAAACATGTCCACCTTTTTTCTTTCCTCATTAAAAAGTTTTCTACATAAAGTGAATCACATAGTACTTTAAAAAAGAATATTTAAAATCATCTATAATCGCATGAGATCTTCCTTTCGCTTGATGCTGCATCTGCAATACTAGGCATCACTTAGTTCAAGATGACAGCCATATCAACCAGTACAACATAAACAACAAATGACTGAGGGCGCTTTTAATGCTGTTATTAAACATTACATACTTCTTCAGTCTGAAAGGAAGCTACTTAGAAAGTCTGCTTTCCACCTACAGCACTGATTACTTTCAGTTTAAAAGTGAATCACTATAGTAATGGACATTTAACAGAATAAATATGTTTAATAATATCCAGTACAATATCAGTTAAAAAGACATATCTCTGGTTTGGTGTCAATGATTGAAATACCTATGGCTTACTGAGGTGGATGTGAACCATTCATCTGGCTCACTGGAATCACAGAAAGGCACAAACTATAAATGCATGTACTTCAACACTAGCAGGGATTAAAAAACTTCATAACAGGCAATGTATTTATTCAGGAAAAAGCTGCAGTAAGTGAAGTAGGCAATACCTAGATAAATATCCATAGATGAACATAAATATTGCATACATTTGTGGGATAATCTTTCAAAAAGGGAGTGGTTATACGGTTTCTTAACTTTAATAACAAATGTCCGAGACGGATGTGTTCAGACGTGCTCTCCAGTCTTCATAAAGCATCAGTGGTCTGACAGGAGCATGATTTTATGCTAATGCATGTTCATAATCGGACAGACTGACATGCATTTTGACTCCTATCTAGTTTTATCACGCTTAGCCGGGAGAAAGAATGGCCCTGCTGAAACAGTATATAATATGGCTCAGAAGGTTTACTGCACAAACATCCAAGGAAAGATCAAATCCCAAAAGATCAAAACTGAGGGGACCACACACACACACACACACACCAACCCCAAAAAACATTATATTAAATTCGGTCTTTGCTCCTGCTGTTTGATTTATGGGATGCGAGTCATAGGTTGCCATGGAATGTGTTTGAATATCAGGGGTACCATGAGTTCCTATGCTGCCCTAGAAATCATAGAGCTGGTGAACCAGAACCTCTCTCTCTGTGTGTGTGTGTGCGTGTGTGTGTGTGTGTGAGAGAGAGAGAGAGAGAGAGAGAGAGAGAGAGAGTTTGTTTGTGTGTGCCTGCTCAGAGTTGATTCAAGCAGAGGAGATTTTATATTGTGGCTAGCTTTCATGATATTACTATTTCTTCCTGCTCACTGAGGTCAAAAAGAGGCCTTTACTGAAGCTGAACTCATCACATCTGCTCTGTATTTCTTCATCACTTCTTTTCTCACTATCTTTCAATACACCCTCTGTGACTTAGTAAAGTTACTCCATGTGTTTGAATATTTTCTCTCTCTGTCTCTCTCTCTCAGAACTGGGGCATTTTCACGGATAGCTAAACATTGATGTAACTGACTTCATTACTCCACTACCTGCATGCAAATACCCAGCATATCATCTTTGTGTATCAGAATTTTGAGAACATATTTTAACTTCCAACATGGCATTATGAACTGCTTTTGATGCAATGATCAAAAAAACAAAAAAACAAAAAAAAAAACAGATAACTCACATTTGTAAATAAAGTCATTAAAATTTTATTTATTATTATTTTATGTAATTATCTGTATAATACATCACAAATACAAGCAATGTTCTGATTTTATTAAAATTTCAAATTATTTGTATTATAACAATTTCTGTTTATATATATTTTAAAGTGTATTTTATTCCTGTGATGGTAAAGTTGAAATTTCAACAACCATTACTCCAGCTTTCTTAAAACAGATTTATGTGTTTTGTAACATCAAAACCCTCCTTGTGTGTGTGTGTGTGTGTGTGTGTGTGTGTGTGTGTGTGTGTGTGTGTGTGTGTGTGTGTGTGTGCGTGTGTGTGTGTGTGTTTGTGTGTGTGTGTGTGTGTTTCTTCTCAAAGAGTTTCTGCTGATGGGAGGTTAAGTAAGCCCAAGAGCTAAGGATGATCACTTGGCTTTACATCAGTGGCCACTTAGACACAAAATGATCCTCGAGAAACACACACACTGCTCAAACATGTTGAAATGCAGATGTTTGCTTCTGGCAAACATGCTTATAATGTGACCAGTACAATCACTGATCAAAAATGTGGTACAAGTTTAAACTGTGATTAACATGCCCTTGGGAAAACTCTTTAAAGCAGCACCTGAACTCTGTGACCAGGGCAAAATTGTTTCCTGTTAAGGCCCCTCATTTCTGTCCCGTTCTTTCACCTCCATGTCCCTCTTTAATCTGTCCACCTCAGCTCCTCTGCAGATCTCCTTCTCCTGGTAGGGGGTGAGACTGACGCACGTATGCCTGAGTTTGGAGCTATTGAACTGGGACTGCATTATTAATATTAGTGTGGCAAGAAGCTTGGCAGGTCGCTGAGGGCACCGCGAGAGCTAGAGGGGTGGATTTTTGCCCACTTTCATCTTCCCATACGACTTTCATTCCCACTTCATCTTTGTCCCTCTTTTTTCTCTGTCTCGATTGTTCTATAAACCTTTTTATTCTTCCTGTCATACTCATCTTCTCTTTGAAACTCTGCTTTCTGTTCACACACGTCCAGAAGCATCAGTCCTTTTCAAAACTGACATCTGCCAGTTTGATTATTATGCATTTTAAATATATGGAACAGAAACAGAAAAGCATTTGTACCTTTGATAAGGTGAACAATAAATACAGGTAAAAGGGCTGGGGTTTTCAAACTTTTTTCCAAGAACTCCCAAACATGATGATCTTGTTGACAGACATATTTATAATGTGTGTAAAAAAAAAAAAAAAAGTTACTCTGATGTTAAAAGATAAATGTTTGGCTTTTTTTTTTTTTTTGAAAATAGTACTTATATATAGCAAGGATTCATTAAATGGATCAAAAAAAGATAAAGACATTATATAGTCACACAAGCTTTCTACTTCAAATAAATACTTTTTATTCATCAAAAATCCTGGGAGGGGGGGGGTCACAGTTTTATTTATAAATTAATAAATAATCAGCACAACTATTTAATAAATTGTTGATTTAATTGTTTACTTTACATTCATTTATATAGCTCTTTTTACATAAGTGAAACACAAAAAGAAAACTAGACTAGCATGTATCAAAGGTAAATAATGAACCTAAGGCAACAACTGAGCCTGGCATCTCACTGGCGTGACCCTCAAACAATGAATGAACAGATTTCTAGTCTTGTTTTGTCATGCCTTTCATGTTCCTGTAAAGATATTGCAGCTTTTTAGCTGGTAGTTTTGAAGTAGAAAATGGGTTTATTGACTTCTGTGCGAGTATGCTGAATGTTAGTAGCATTCGTGTGTTAGATTTTGTGAGGCTCCTGACAGTTAAGGGAGATTTTAGACCGTGGTCTCAAAAGATGCTGTCTGTTTGTCTGACCTGCCTTTCTCCCTTCTCTCTCTCTCCTTTTTCCATCCCTCACTCCATGTAATGTTCCTGTGTGCACTTGAGATAGAACATGGCGGTTAATTATCTCTGATTGGATGGAGAGTTGAGTACCTGCCATGGTGATGAACGCTTGGTTGGCTGAGTGGTCTCTCTCGTTTCCCGCAGTTACAAGCCTGGACTCCTTCAAGAACCCTGCCACAAAACTCTAACAAACCTTTTCCATTAGACAGCCTAGGACGAACATGAGCACAAAAATAGCAGACGCATACAGATACACAAAGGTCAGAGACGAAAAATCAGTCAATTGCTTGAGTATTTACTACTGTGCATGACGATATGGTGGGGTCTGGGACTGGGAGGGGTGCTGACCCTATGGCACCCCTCATGCAGTTATGAACCAATATTATTATTAAACTAGCTCACCTAGAGCCCACACGGAAGCCACATCTAAGCTCCAAATATAATACGCTGGAAACAGTGGATCACGCACGAATGTTTGTTGCTTCACCGCGGGCAGAAAATAAGACGAGCACTGATTGGCATGACAGAACTGCTGCAGTTCATCAGTGTAAAGATGCTGTAGGAGTAGATTTTGCCAGGTCAATGGCTTCAAGCTCCATTCTAGAACTTCTGCTGCAGGAATCACTTCCCTCTCATTTTTGTCATGGTCCAGTGTTTACTGATTGGTTCAAATTATAAATCTCCAGCACTAACCTGCTGCAGACTTGCTGGAGTACATCAAACATGCTCTTTTTTACATGACGGACATCTAATTCTGAAAAAGGACAGAATATCAGCACCAAAAAGGCAAAAACTAAAACTTAAGACAGAATGTTTTCAGTATAACTTGTTAGCAAGGTAGTCTTGCTTTTAACCTGTGACTATGCCTAAATGCATGCATATACAATGTATTTGTATTAAAACATATTTTGTAATATATTTTGGCACTTAAATAGTTGAAAAGAATATTAATTTTCAGTTTGCAAAAATACATTTCCTTAAGCAGCACTGTTTACAACATATTTAGTGTAACCAAACACAATACCAAAAGGGAAGTGGTGAAGCATGCAAGCAATGAAATTACAAAGATTAAACAACATATGTCAAACAACAACATAACTGATAAACGAAAAACAAAGCAGCCCTTTATACTGTGAGATTGCCCTTTTCATTTCTGTAAAATAAATGTCTTGTGCAATGTAATCAGCATGTGCTTCAAATTCGCTGCCAGGAAAGAAAATCAATAATATATATATATAAAAAAGTGAAAACATGAAAATAATAGATAATAGAGGAAAAAATAATGTCATAAACATAAATTGCAGGAGTGTTTTTTATAGCTACGATGAAATAAGATTAATTAGAGTTTAAAATAAACCTACCTCTCCCACACAGACAAAATGCCAAAAGGCAAAAGGAAATGAGTAAGATTGACACATTGCACAATATGCATAAAATTCCATAAATGTCACACTGGCATATAATTTTGCCAAAAAAGTCATATGGGAGAACAAATCTGATTTATTTACTTGTGACCACCTTGTCTTAAAATTTTAAAGAGAGGATGAAATTACCCAAATTAAATGTATCTTTTTTTTAGCTTCTGTGAATGAAATTATTTCCAGAGTTGCTGAACTGAGATGCGTTTGGTTTAAAAGTATAATAGAGTACAGGGAATTCTTATCCTTTTCTTGCACAGGTCCATTTCGAGAGGGGATCAGAGCAGAGGGTCAGCCATGCAACATTACTCTCAGAGCAAAATGGGATTTAAGTGCCTCGTTCAAGGACACAGACACAGTTGGCAGAGGAAGGTGCTAGCACATCTGACAAGCTTAACATTCTCACAAGGGATCAAACCAACAGCCATCTGGGACGTGGTCCATTTCCCTAACAGCTAGGGTTCCATCAAACCCCAGTAAACCAAAGGCCTTTGCTTTTTTTTCCATTCTGGTTTGGACCAGCATTCTGCCAGCCTCCCTGAGGGCTCGGAGCTGTGTGTGCTGTGGAGACTAAAGGACTGGCACCAATGCTGGAAACCCGAATATCACAGATCTCTCATTATTTTACCAAAGGAAGCATGCCAGAAATTTGTTTAAATACTAAAATCACTTTCTAGACCACACACATAAATAAATAAACATTAAATAGTCATTCATCAGACTATTATCAAAAGCGACAGAAAGTATTCTTATTATTAAGATGAGTTACCTGCAGTAACCTTGGGTTAAGTGCCACAAAATGGAAATGGCTCACTTCTTAAGGGGCTCAAACCAGAGGAAACCAGTCTAATAAACACAGCCTTTATATGTGTCTTCTTAACAACTAGTCTGCTAAGCAATAATCAGTCTTACTTTTTATTAATAAGGTTAACAATAGGGTTAGCCACAAAAAAAACTAACTATCTATGCCCTTTTACCACTAATGTTTCACTGTGTGTCTTTAGTAAATCCTGACAGTAGCTTTTTAACTGGCCCTACAATACTAAAACTAGTATGGGAACTTTATACATCAGGCCCCTGCCAGGTCTGCCATCATTGAGACCAGAGAACATTTCGAGTCAATCGTGCAGCTAATCACTTTGGAGCCCCTGACAATGCTGATTGATATTTGATATAACATAATGCAATTGTTTCTTTGAACTCAAATATATAGGTACAAAATCCAGAACAAAAGTACTGAATGACTACTCTTTCTATAATACCACAAAGCCAATGTTTCATTGTGCTTTTTAATGTGAATACTTTGTTTTACCACAGCACTTTGCAGGCAATGTTTGTTTATTTCTATGTCTTTCATTTAAAATCTCTGATACAGTAATAAAGGGAAGAAAATGGAATTTACATATAAAAGTCAAGCAATAAAATCATACAATTAGGAAACAAAGATTGGCAAATGATCGTGGCTGTGATGCACTTTTGTACCTAAGGGCTTGGGCAGGGCAAGAAAAACAACTGAGCAAGTGTTTTTCTTGTCCTGTGCTTTGATAATAGACACAGAAACGCTTTCGAAAGATGGAATAATTTTCATATGACCTAAATTAAAAAAAAAGAAAAAAAAGAAATCGATTACCAGAGCTTTTGAAAGGTTTTTGAAAAATCTTTTGTTCATGTAAAGGCAAGAGGTCAAAAATAAGTTTAGCTAAAAGGCAAGAAGTCTGTTTCTTTCTCTCTGTCTCTTATATACTTTCCTTTTTTAAAACAGCATTCATGAGGCTATTAAATTAACACTTTTCATCTATTTTATCAAATAAGGCTATGTCCACACAAAGCCAGAGCTTTCCCTATCCAATCTTTTTTTTTTTCTCGTCTCAAGAAATATCTATGTCCGCATGAAACCACAAAACTGACAAAAACCGATGTAGTATATATGCCAGACCAGCATGTGGCGCTATAATTCTGCCACAGAGATAACACTTAAAATGGAGAAGATGGCTTGGACTATGCACATAAACCTTGCGCGCAGTATACAAACAAACATGGAACAATACATTTATTAATGTACGTTTATGTTAGTTAATAAAACGACAATTGTTCAGTGTTTGTTCATGTTTTTGTTGCTGTTATGTGATGTAGCGTTGTCTGACTAGGGCTGAGACATGAGCTGATGACGTCAGAAAATGGATCCACTGTCCGCTGTGAAAATGTGTGGTGTTTTCAAATTTATCCACCCTGGAACCCGGTTTCAAAACATAAAATCAAAACGCCGGATCGGTGTGGATGAAATGCCTATACAAAATGTAAACGTAAACGTGTGGATGGGGCCTAAAACTTGAATCATATTCCCTGACAAGAAAATAGTGAATATACCTTAAGTACTTGTCCAGATGTTTATTCCATTATTATTCCAACAATTTTTTTGTTGATTCTGCTATAAACCATCCAGCCAAGGCCCTTAAAGGATTTCCCAATTTGTGGAAAATATGTTCTTCATGAAATGTAATTTCATATTTGAATCTAAGGAGCTGTGTTATTTTAGAAATGCTTTCGAAGCATCTCATAAATAGCGAAGTGAATCTTGAGCCAGTAACAACAGATCAGATGAGAGAAAACAGAGAGATAAAGCAGTAGATGGGAGTGCTCTATGGAGTCTGGCAGGGGTTCATACATTATGCATGTATACGTGGATCAGTTCTGTTGTACTTAGAGCTAATGTGTTTCTGTGTATAATGTCCATTCAGAGACCAGTTACATAATGTTCACAATTAATTAGTCTCACTCTCATTTCTCTCATGGTCTGAACACTTCTGTGTGATCCTGTGCACAGGATCTGATTTAAACACTGTGCAAGTGCACTTGGCCTGTTTGTAGTGAAGGAGCTGTGACTTACAATAGCAGCATTAAACAAACACACGCATGGATTCAATGAACCTAAACATAACATACAACGATATACTTTATTCTTTCTTGCTTTTTTCCTCCTTTCTCTCCCTATAGTTCCCACTGTGTGCTTTGACATTTGTCAGAGGTAATGTTTCCCTAGAGAATGACATGTGCTCAATTTAAATATTATTCCTAAACACAACATGAAAAGCGCAAACTCGGACAAGACAGGGGGGGGGGGGGGTTGAAGTGCGATAACACAACAACATTGTTTTTAGAGAGTCTACTGTTCGTTCATCAAACACAACCCAGTCACCCAGGGCGCAGTAAAGGATCATGGGAACTGTAATGAAGTATCATGTTGTCATCATTGTGTCTGATTTGTTATATTTCGTGGTGTAGATTTAGCACAACGTTCAACCTTTGGCCCACTGTGCTAAACTCTCTCAGTGACTCGCGTAACCTTCTTTGTCAATCATTATTAGCCAGAAGTTGTATTGTGCGTGACAAAAGCAGGATTAAATGTTCACTATAAAAAAATATATAATTTCAAATAATTCATAGCATAGCTGAGAATCATCTTGTACAAAGTTTGGTTAAAAAAAATAATAAATAAATAAACCTAAAAATGTATTGGTATTTTTTTTTTTAAACTTTCTTGAATAACTTAATTAAAAGCTAAGCTAATAGCTAATGCTATATATACACGTAAAGAATAATTGACGACGGGCTGTTGAATTATTAGAAAAATGTTACACATTGGGTGTGCATTATTTTTCTAATTAAGTCAGTTATTCCGCTTATACTTCGGTTACCACGCCTCAAGACATCGATCCGACAATATATTTAAAGGGATTTGTCTGGTTTTTGTACTTAAATCGCTATCGCTATTCCTCCGCATCTCATCCAATGCCTCTTTTGCTAGTTCCAAAACATAATTTTAAAGCTGGTAACGGAGGCTTGAGCCATTGATAGCATTCTAATTCAGTTATTAATTAAGTTATTAGAAAGAGAGCAAGAGAGACGGAGTCCAAGACAGACAGAGAGAGTTGCCCTAACATCTGTGGTAATGAAAGCATTTGAACGGTTTATTCTGGCATACCTGAAATCCTGCACTTCCTTGAAGATGGACTCAATATCTCGATATCAATTCGCCTACCAAGCCAACCGGTCCGTTGAGGATGCAATCAGCATAGCACTCCACCATACGTTGCAACATCTGGAATCACCAACCACCTATACACGCATCCTGTTCATAGACTTTAGTTCTGCTTTTAACACTATTAACCCATTTAAACTCTTTACCACACTCTTGGACATGAACATTGACCCAGCCATATGCCACTGGATAAGGAGCTTCCTGTGGAATAGATCACAGAGGGTGAAAGTTAATAACATAACCTCAGACCCTCTCACCCTCAGTACATGAGCTCCTCAGGGCTGTGTTCTCTCCCCTTGGCTCTTTTCCCTTTATACATCCTACTTTAGATCCATGGACACTTCAGTGAAAATAATAAAGTATGCGGACGACACAACCATTGTAGGCCTCATCTCAGACAATGATGAAACACAGTACCGCCTGGTGATGGACCAAGCTGTAAATTGGTGTTCGAACAATGACCTCCAGCTCAAAAAAGCCAAAACCCAGGATCTCATTGTTGACTTTAGACGTAGGCCATTTCTTAAAACACCAATACAAATAAATGGCAATTCAATCACCATCACTGACTCCTTTAAATTCCTAGGAACACATTAGCAATAACCTAAAATGGACAACAAACACTAATCAAATCATTGCAAAGGCTCAACAAAGACTTTACTTCCTCAGACAGCTTAAAAAATACAGAGTCCATCATTACATCATCAGTAACAGTATGGTATGGTAGCACATACAGCCAAACAAAGAAAAACCTACAGCAGACTGTCAACAAAGCATCCAAGATCATAGGGAAACCACTGCCTTCAGTCGATTCCCTCTATACATATCGGACTGTAAAGCGGGCAAAGAAAATCATCTGTGACCCCTCACATCCAGCGAACCACCTATTTCAGCTCCTTCCCTCAGGGAGGCGCTACAGGTCACTCTCTACCAAGACCAAACGCTTCACAAACAGCTTTTTCCCCATAGCCTTCAGGACTCTGAACTCCTCTCATACACAACGCATGGTCATGTACCCACTGTATCTTGTATTGTTACATGTTGTGAAGTGTATTGTCTATTTGTTTTTTGTAATGTATGATGATGTAGAGCTTAAACATACTGTACCGAAAACAAATTAATAACTGTATTAGAATGCTATCAACAGCTCAAGCCTCCTTTACCAGCTTTAAAATAAGCTTAAGTACAAAAACCGGACAAATCCCTTTCAATTTATCACCTGATCGATGTCTTGAGGTATGGTAACCATAGTAAAAGAAGAATAACTGACTCCGGACCGTAGAATTATTAGGAAAAATACACCCGAGGTGTAACAGCCACTCCGCTTGTGCATTATTTTTCTAATAATTCAACGGTCAGGAGTCAATTATTCCTTTATATATATTTGTTTCCTATGCTTCAAATAATGCAATGACATTTAAACTATAATTATTTTTTTTTCTCTCAGGAGAATATCTGAGTGAAATGGCTTATCAATGAGAAAAAAAAAAGCATGGTGGGACTTAATTTTGTGCACTGGGAATTTATTGAATTTATTTAAAACTTGTCTATCTGTTGGAAAACCTTATTGCCCTGCCTACAAGGTGTATTCTTTAAAAATAAATAATTTAAATAAAATAAAATAATGTGCAATGATGAATATATATCATCTGTATCACTGTAACATTCCATTAAAAAAATTGGAATTGTACATTTTCATTTATGACTTTAATAAACCATTGTGCCAGGCAACCACAATGTATTTTGTGCTATGAAATAATGACTCAATATTATTAGAATAGAATAGAATAGAATAGAATAGAATAGAATAGAATAGAATAGAATAATATCATAATTGGCTACCCAATAAATTAATACATTGTAGGTAATTGAACAATATTTATCATTTCTGTAAGTAAAACCGTACTTGATACAGTCAGGTAAAGTTTTGAGCACATCATGTAATCTATCCATTACGGTAGTCGGGCTAGTTTTTACTACAAAGTATTTCATTGTTTCAGCACTATTAACAACACAAGATACAGAAAACTTTTCCCACTCCTTTAAAAGCTGAGAAGACAACTTACTTGTGTCATTATCTACTGTAATTATTTACATTTAGTGGATGTTGTATCAAATCAGCCATTCAAAACGGAGCTTGAGATTTTCTGTGATTAATATGCATCAAGCAGTCAGTCAGCAGTCTGTGTTTGTGTCATCTGAGACGACCCAGTGCTGCAGACATTGATTATCTGTTACATGGAAATGAACCTTTGAAAATGTCTGCCTGAAATGTTTTAGAACTTTGGGGAATTACAGCATATTTTATATCATTTCATATTCACTCTTCTCCAACAGTTTTATTATTCTTTGTGATGCAATAATCATGATTTGTGCATGGGCGCTAGACTGATATTTTATGGGAAAGACACACTATTTAGGTCTCTCAAACTCCCCATTTCACATATCCTGAGACCACAGTGTGTGAGAGTTACTGCAGCGTAACTGCACCAGGACACTCACAATGTGAATGTTTATGTATCATAACTGAGGATAATTTGAGGAATTAAGAAAAAAGTTGTCCTTCCAAACTACAGGAAAGTCAGGATTTAACAGGACAGTCAGAAGGGCTCTTTTGCTGTTCCTCTCTCTCCATCTCTATTCCCTTCTCCTTTTCTCTTTGACAGACAGGTCTTTGATGTCTGACACTATTGATGAATATATAATTTCTCTATAGATATCTGTCATTGTCTTCACTTTGAAAAACATCTGTTGAAAACTAATGTGATGTGGTGTTGGATGTAAATTAATTCACTCCCAGTGATGTGGTGTTGTCAGCAAATTAATTTGCTCCCACAGACACGCACGCAAACAAACACAAATTTAGTCATTGTCACATACACCCATTGATGGTGATACCTCCAGAAAAAGGGTTATATCTAAATTCACACCTTCCTTTAGTTCTGACAATATTCAAATCATCTAACACCTTTATTCTGCTTGGATGATGTATTTCTCACACACACACACACACACACACACACACAAAGACAATCGTTCTCTGTTCTCTGCAGAGAATGACTACGTACTTCTCAAACATGAGCCAACACTGGGGGAAAATGGATGTCAAACGATTTACAGGAGTGAGGATTTGAGAGAAAAAAAAAAAATACTGTGAGACAAACCTACTTGGGTGAATTCTTTAAACATTTGCACCACTTTAGTATGTGGTAGTGTAGCATAAAATCATACTGACTAACACATATTACATTTAGCCTGGTGCTGACTATGAGTATGTAAAAGAAATCAATGTCACATGAAATCATAATTAATCATAAATGCTAAAAAGAACATTATTTAGTGTATTTGAAATGTTAATGCGGTTTAAGGTTAAAAAAAACATTATTTTCCACATACAGTACATTATTGTTTCTGCTCTATGCCCCGCCTTCTGAAACATGTAGTTTTTTACAAAGCTCATCATTCTGAAGAGCGAGGTGTGCTCTGATTGGCCAGCTATCCAGTGCATTGTGATTGGAAAAATGAAATGATGGAAAGGTTACCCCCTTCACCGTACTGTGATGACGTGTGTCCCAGGGCACGACAAGACATATAATAATAATAAAATTCATTACAAACGAGGCATTTGCTGCATCCAGTATGGACATAAATACTGATTATAATGACTTATACTGTCTTATTATGCATTGCGCTGTGTATCGTGCTGCATAAACATAAAACCATGTCTGCATTTGTAATTGGAGAAATGACAGACAGCAAGCTCTATACTCTACACTGCTCAAACTTTGCGTTTGAATCATCAGTGGCAAATCCTTTACATATATAAACATACTTACAGACTGTGAGTCAGAAGGGCCAGACTGTCATTGCAAATATGAAATAAAAAAATACTTTATAGAAACAGACACCGGTTTCACGAGTTCGCCATGCAGATAATAAAGCAAGAAGAATAGTATGCATATATGGCATGCTGCCCAGGGAGAGGATTCCGAGTTTAGCATCAGCCCAAATGCTGAGTTCCCAAGCCCCCATCCCCATTATTTATAGTGGTCCTCTCCATGGTGGTTGGATAGATGATGTCATTACTGATGCAGTTATTGTTAGTGAATTCGCCGCATTGATAATTTGAGTGTGCTCCTCCCAAAATTTCTTTAAAAAAAACATTATGTTGTAGGCTACTCTTTGAATTTGAGACTTTATTCTTTGCAACTTTACTGATCTTATATATGCACCAAGAGCTTGTAACACTCCAAAGAGAAAGGAAAATTTAAAATTGCATCATATGAGCCCTTTAATTTGATTATTTTAATTGATTAATTGCTGGCAATTTACAGCAGATCAGTTCATCTTATATTTTGTTAATTTTAGCTATGTTTTGCTTTTATGTTTTCTATTTAAAGTTACACAATTTATATGGTACAACATTAAAAAGTTTGGGACCAGTAGATTATTTATGACCCTGGACCACATACGTGTCAAATTTGTTTAATTGATATTTAGACACCATATCAAAGCTAAATAAATAAGCTCTCCATTGATGTATGGTTTGTTAGGATAGGACAATATTTGGCCGAGATACAACTATTTGAAAATCTGAAATCTGAGGGTGCAAAAAAAATCAAAATATTGATTAAAAAAATGCCTTTAGAGTTGTCCAAATGATGTTTTTAGCAATGCATATTACTCATTAAAATTAAAGGTTCGATTTATTTACAGTAGGAATTTTTCAAAATATATCTATGCAACATGCTCTTTACTTAATGTCCTAATGATTTTTGGCATAAAAGAAAAATCTACGTATAATTTTGACCCATACAATGTATTTTAGGCTATTGCCACAAATATACCCCAGCGACTTAAGACTGGTTTTGTGTTCCGAAGTCACATTTTGTTTTTGAAAAATAATCCACTGCATCATCCACAAACAAAGCAAATGTGTAAATTAAATTTAGTGCTAAATGTATGGACTGTCTGCACCATTACATGGCTTGATTCTGCTGTTCCTTTTTGTTCTGATACAAACAGAGATATAATTAATATCTCAGTCAAACACAAAAGCATTTACAGCTATTTAAACTCGCGCGGCTGAAGGATATGCATTTCAGAGTCTGTTTCTCTCAGACTCACAATGTCATTTGATGGATAAAAATGCCTCACAGCGTGGTTATAACACACATGCACAAAGGAAAAAGAGAACAGGACACATGGGGGGGGCAAGGGTCAGCATGAATAAAAGAAAAAAATGAAAGTAAACCACCATTCAATCGTCACCACCCTCTGAATAGAGATGGACCGCGAGCCTGAACACCCAGACTTTGAATAACTTCTCCACTCTATCACTCTGTGTCCACTTTCCTCTTTTCAGTGTAGAGCAAGGCACAAGTTCAATCTTGGGTTGGGTCCAAATCCATTTATTTTCTTTCAAATGCTTTCTTTCTTCCTCTATCCCTCTCCCTCCTTCACCTCAACCTCTCTAATTTTCACCTTTTTCATCTCCTGCGATGGTAGTAGTTACAGAGGTAGTATCAGGAGAAAGATGAAGGCAGTTTTAGCACGTACCAAATGTTTACATTTACACAGCACAATCTAACGTCCAACATAAAGCTGCGTAATGAGACACTCTGTTCTCTACTGCTTGCTGTGTTGTTTGTTTGTAGTATAATGCGGATGTGAGCTACTATCTCAGAGCGACATTCACAACCATAGGCTCCATACAGTGTGCTCAACTCCAGCCCAGCCTTGCTGCAGAGCATGCGAGGACTGTGAACGAGAATCCCACAGAAAAGGAAAAAAGAGCTCTTTCATCTCCACTGCACGACACACAGCAGGTTTAATTAGAAAGTGTCGCCCTGGCATCAGTGGGTGTGTATTTCTATGTGTCTCACAACAAACCCAGTTTTGATGAGCTTTGGACTCATTCACATGATGATCAATGATGTCTCATTCCAACTGCAACTTGGGCTCTGTGGTCCATTTGAAAATGTATCTCTTTGTCCAGTTGGGAAACACTGTAGACCAGAAGTTGAACTGGCTCAGTATGGCCAGTTTAAATAGTCTGATTTGCTGCTCAAGACTAGTTTCTTCTTATTATTATTATTATAAGGTTGAAAACAGTTGTGCTGCTTAGAATATCTGTGGATCTGTTATGCTTTTATTTTTCAGGATTCTTTGTATTTAAAAAAAATATATATATATAAGAAAAAGAACTGCATATGTTTGAAAAGTGTGTGTGCGTGTGTGTGTGTGTGTGTGTGTGTGTGTGTGTGTGTGTGCGTGTGTGTGTGTGTGTAATAAAATATACTTTATTTGTACTTTTAATCAATTAATATTGTGTCGTTGCTGAATAAAGTATTAATAAAAATTAAAAAAGCCTAACTGCTTTTCAACAAAACAAAGAGGCAGATGAATATACTTTGACAATTATTTTAGCTACAATATTTAAATGTAATCTTGGATGTAGACAATAAATGGAAGAAATGAATAAAAAATGACTTTTTTTCATTTATTTTGAGTAAAGAAATTTGCAAAGAAAATTGCACAGAACAGGATGAAACTGTTGTAGTGTCAAATTAGATAAAGTGTATTTAAGGGGTCATGAACTGCCTTTGTTTTTATATTTTGTACTGTTCTCTGAGGTCCAATTATAATGTCAACCTCACATCAAAAAACATTACAGTTTTTGAGTATTAGACTATTTTCTGTCCTGTTTTGTAAACACTGTAAAAACTCATAGTACAACCGTATATATAAAGGATCCCCTGACTAATATTACATTATATAATACTGTTATTACATCTGATACCCACATTTAGTCAAGAACATCTTAAAAGTGTATTTTCATAACTGTTACCATGATGTACACCACTCCTGACCCAGACATACTCTTGACCCAAAACACCCTCCACTCCCAGATGGTTAAGTTTCCTCTAGAGTGCTTTTTTGAGTGCTTGGATTCCAAAAGGAAGCAGATGTCAGTGAATTTAAAAGGCTGGTATCCCATGTGTGTGTGTGTATGAGTGTGTATTTGTTCACTCTCGATGGCAGTAACATTACAACATTTTGTATCCAATAAATGCAGGCGGTGTGTATAGAAGGATTGTGGGTGTCCATGGGAGAGGTACGTAAGTGTTATTTATTGGGTGAGCTTGAAGTGTTTACTGCAGGGACAAGAGACAGTGTCAGTCCAGTCTAATCCCTCTACCAACAGCAACACCATCCTTTTTCTCTCTCTCCATCTCTTTCCCCTCCGCTTTCTCTCTTAATCTGTCTGAACACACACTCTGCAGGGTTAATGGACTACATCTTTCTCTCTCTCCTGCTGTAAATCATCCTGCCTTCATTTAGACCCTCTCAGGCAGATGTTTTTAACCAAGAGGAGTCAGGGTCTTGCTCACAGAGCAGGTGGACCTAGCCTGGAAACGGCCAACTTGGTGCACCAACAGAACCACACACGCAGTCTTATGTGTATGTGTGTGTGTGTGTGTGTGTGTGTGTGTGTGTGTGTGTGTGCACGCATGTTGCATTAATAGCTGAGGCACGTTCAATAGAAGGGAGGAGGAAACACGCTTTAGTGCCAGAAGATGAGAAAGTTCAGTCAAGGTGATTGGATTAGCTTCTCTTTTGCACTTAGAGCAGAAAGGCACTGGATGAGTGTG
This sequence comes from Carassius gibelio, assembly GCF_023724105.1. Taxonomy (NCBI): domain Eukaryota; kingdom Metazoa; phylum Chordata; class Actinopteri; order Cypriniformes; family Cyprinidae; genus Carassius; species Carassius gibelio. The sequence goes on along the minus strand of NC_068408.1, from coordinate 15,736,915 downwards.
TGTATCAGTATAGAGGAGAACATACAGTGTCCACTTTTTTCGCCACTTGACAATCGCATAATGTTCAGATGCATAATTTATTTATGCAGCTAGATGTTATATGAAGATGTAATGCTGACTTGTGTATTCACTTATTGAATATATTTCCATAGATTCAAAACATTAATTTGGTATACATTTCATTGACATTTCAAAGGAACTAATTAAGTTACAGGAAGTAGAAAGTTGTGTTACTTTTGTCTTACTTTATTGGATGACTGAGACACTACTGCATCCAAACTACTTTTTTTTTTCACTTTGGAAGTGTTTTCACTCCTGGCTTAGTGTGCATGCAACAAAAAGAAGTGTCACACCTAAATCTAATAATATATTTTTTTTTTATTAAATGAATACTTCACCTTCAGATAAAAAAATCTGTCTGAGCCCCGATTTCATAGTCAAGGCTTAAAGCCTTCATTTTCATACTTTTCAGTTGGCCAAGATTTCTAAAAATCTTTTCTTTGTATTGGTCTTTTTGTAATATTCACACATTTTCTAAGATACTGAATTTGGGATTTTCCTTAGTTGTCAGTTATAATCATCAAAATTAAAAGAGATAAACATTTGAAATATATCAGTCTGTGTGCAATGAATGAATATAATATACAAGTTTCACTTTTTGAATGGAATTAGTGAAATAAATAAACTTTTTGATGATATTCTAATTATATTACCAGCACCAATATAATACTCAAGTCAGTTTCACACTTCCTTTATGTCCTTTTTGGGGCTTGAAAGTTTTGGACCCCATTGACCTTCATGGATGAAAACAGACTGAACATTTTCCAAAATATCTTCTTTTGTGTTTACAGTTTACAGTTTACATGGGTACTACAACATAATCATGGCTTATGAGGACACTTCATGATGCAAATTTGAAACAACATGCACAACATCATTATTGTCATGCACAATCAGCAGAAATCAAAATGGGCTGACTGTTACAGGAGACACAAAACAGGCACACTTTAAATTCTCTGCAAAGAAAAGCTTTTATGTTGCTTCTTGCATCACAACACTTTCAAATGGAAAGTGTCCACATATGTCAATGTTTCGTTACATTGGTTGTTGTAAGTAAATTGTGGCATTTTGGAAATTAAATGTCCAGTGAGTGGTGCTAAAATTACAGTTAACAAAAGCAAATGTGAGATAAAAATGCATTTGCTAAAGCAACCATGCCATTTCAGCTTGCTCAAAAAAGTCTTTGAGCTCTTTTATTACAACTTATGTTTAATGGGATTCAAATGTGTACAACACTGTACCAGGTCAGCAAGTCCGAAAAATGGGTCACACTTCATTTTAAGGTCTAATACACACAATTAACAAACCATTAACTACAACTTTTGCCTCAATAAACTGCTAATGTGCTGCTTATTAATTGTTAGTAAGGTAGATAAGTTTAGGTATTGGGAAAGATTAAGGATGTAGAACATGGTCATGCAGAATATGTGCTTATAAGTACTAACAAACAGCAAAAGTGTTAATAATAAGCAACTAGGTAATATAGTGAGAATTAGAATAAAGTGTTACAGAAAACAGTACGGAAAAGCCATATATGGAGCTGGTTATGTAATAAAAAAAGTCAAAATATTTTGCTTTACAATCATGTACTAAGACAAAAGTTTTTGAGATCATGATATTGCGCACAGGAAAAATAGTATTGTAACACAGAAAAAGGCCTTTATTAATTAACAATCTTTTCCTGTAATAATAATTGTGTGAGAAGGAATAAAAGTTGTTGGTGTTTTACTGCCACTGGTGTCCACTGGAAACTGCTGTGAATTGTATAGGTACGTTTTTTGGAGTTTAATGAAAAATATAGGTAAGGGCATGTTTATCTAATAAGCCTATGTTAATTGATCCACATATTCATTAAAAAAAGTAAATTTGTAATGCATTACCTAAAAACATGCACATGCACCCAGGTGTTTTCTTAACACATATTGTGTTACAGTAAAATGATTCAGCATACATAACAGATACTGAGGTGTAAGTAATGATAATTAGAGATGCTGTGGGATTTATGATTACCATTACAGTCTGATCCAAGTACCACACACATACATAGAAAGAGACAGAAACATGCTGGGAATGTTTTCTCCAGGCTTTCTTGTGCTTGCAGATATATATGTCTGTTCTCTCACTGTTTCCTCTCTCTCTCTCTCTCTCTCCTCCTATCTTTATATACTCACTTTAAATACACAAGTGTCTGTAATAAAAGTTATTCCATACTGCAGCTATATAAAGCACACAAAGTCTAATCCAACATGCAGGTCTCATCAAGCTACATAAAATCTACTGTTCATTCAAATAAAATGTTTGATTGAGTATTTCTAAGTAAAAGTAAACCCCTGTTACCAAAAAAAAAAAGAAAGAAAAAAAATCCTATTTTAAAACTCCTTAACTGTCACCCCGTCCCGAATACAGGACGCCTAGGTTTACTTCACTATATAACAATCAAATCTAATCTAATCTTCACAAACTATAAATATATCGTTGGAAAGGACTCCCAAATGTATATTTTACCAATGTTTTTTTTTTTAAATGATGTTGGAAAAGTAATAGTAATAGATTAATTTATGACAAGAGTGCACCCTAAAAAATTTACATTATAACAGGGTTTTTGACCTTTGTTTAAAAAAAAGACTTCCTCGTTGACTTTTTCTCTGTCACATTTTAGAAATCATCAGAAATTATATATCGACTGAAAACTTGAAAATCTCAAAATTCCTCCTTTAAAAATCATTTTAAAATCAGACATTGCATTACCATGTAAATGGTACATCAATATCATGTTACTAAATGTTTTCAGTCATGAATTATACAAATTTAGGTTTGTATCATGCACATTCAAGTCTATCTTCAAAAACGTGAGTGACAGTTGTTAAGGTAAAAGTCTGCACTACATTCTCACCATGACTTTTATTAGTTCTTAGTTCCAAGTTTAGTTCACCCAAAATGCAAATTCTGTCATCATTTACACATCATTTGAAGAATGTTTCAGCTGGTTTTCTCCATACAGGAAAATTCAACAAGTTCCTACAATTTAAAGCTTCAACATAAAGATAACATAAAAGAAATACATGATGTAAAAATCCAATGGTTTAATCCCAGTCTTCTAAAGCAGTACAACCTCAGAGTGTGCAGGGTGCTTGTGTCATGATTTTATGCCATGTAACACACAAGAACCAGTGTTTATCAATGATTTGTGGATGATCAAATCCAGAATTCATCAGTGTGCAGCTCAGAATCAATCACACATTTCTTTCACTTTAAAGAGCTTATAACTTGTGTGTAACATCAGCTAGTTTGATCTAAGAAACTCGATGAGAGTCAATGATACTACCACAGTTCTATTTAAGCTAGACACTCCACCAAATCCATTAACACCCCTCTGTGGGAAAATCTTTGTGGTGGGCTGAAATCAAAATAGATGGTACCAATATGAGTGTTGAATGTTGGAAATTAATTTGATGAACTCAGTGGCTTGCTTGTTAAGTTAAGCCTTCTGATGATCCTCCATTTCCCCTTGGAGCAATGGTAAAGAGCTTCTAATGGAGTAACAGAATGTTTTTTACGTTCCTGTCTGCAGTGCCTTCATGCTCTTAGATTTTTGACATGTTTTCTTTGCTACAACAAGATAAGAGAAGACTAGTTATTAGAGTCAATATTAAATGGATCTTGAAGCATACAAACAGATGATGTCCTAAACCTAGTCTCAGAGGACACACAGTCCATTCACAGACAGTCTGATCATCTGCATACTGCAAACAAAAATAGCATGAGCTGAATGAAATTGTCTGACTGAAATGAATTAGTGGGTGATACACAACTTTTGTAATTATTAAATGACAGAATTTGCATTAATTTAACATTTTAATCTGTTAGCTTGGGTAAAGCGATTAAATATTTCACAACAAGTATAGAACCAGGAATTACACAGAATGAAACCATTACAATGTCAGATATAATTGTGTTAAACAGATGATAGCAACTGAACACTGAGAATGTAATCAATCTCAGAGTAAATGCAAGCCATTGCACAATTGTGCATGTGTTGGATAAATATGATTACAAATTAGATAATGTTGGAAATTATAATTTCAGAGTCTGTAAATTCATGTCAGTTTATTTAGTGTTTTACCTAAGTGCAATTGTTTTCTACATTGGTATTTTATTTTAGTATCAAATATATCAGAAAGACCCAACCTAAAACCTGTAAGATACTTCAATGAGAGGAGGAGCCTGTTGTAACCTGGAAACTTTTACTGAATTCATTGCAACACAGAACAGAACATACATCTTCAGCCAGCACTTAGAACAGTCTGAAAAAATAAAGAATAAAGATTTTGACTTCAAAAACATCATAATTTCAAAGTAATGTGCCATTTTCTGTCCTCTTTTTAATTCCCCCTCATCAGAACGCTGTATTTGTATAGGCATGACGGATTGTAAACTATAAAGTATTCACCCACTGCTATGATTGTCTAATAGTTGTGTGTGTTTGACATACTTCATTGATATATGCTGCTGTGATTTAGGTCAAAACGCATAAATACTCAGTATTTCAAACAAATCGTAACAACAGACAAAGCAATTGTGACTGCATAATAAAAAGTTACTCACACTTGTGTTGTGACACTACTGTTGGAGTGTGTGAATCACTTTTTATTATAGATGCGCGCACTTTATTTTATGTCTTTTGGACTGTTAAACAGAAAAACCCATCTACCGCAATGATAGAGATAGTGCTAGGATAAATTATTTAACTCTGATTGGATTTGTCTGAAAGAAGAAAGTCATATACACCGATGCCTCGGGGGTGGATAAAACAAAGGCTAATATTCATTTTTGGGTGAAATAACCCTTTAATCCACACTTTCCTAATGCTGGGATCAGAAGGAAGACAATGCAAATACAGTTTTTCCACAACCTGGCACTGCACAGTGTCTTGTTGTCTTCAAACCATATTGATCATTTTGTTTCTGCATAGACCTGCGTTTGCATCTCTCGTTATTTACACTATGTGCATGAATCGGAGGATGGAGCTAAACAGGCAGCGATGTAGAACCAGGTGTTGATCTATTCTGTGGAGGTGGTGTATAGCCACACTCTTACTCCATAAAGTGGCACTTTCCACAACCTGTCGTTTTGGAAGACTGCCTTCAATATAAGCTGGTTTTATATTAATGAGAAAGTTTTTAAACTTACAGGATGTGTTTATAGTATAATTAAATTTTATATGTCAAAAGATCAAGGGAATTTTGATTTCTCAGTTCATGACCCCTTTAATATTAATTAATATAAATTTGATAGCATTAACACTATTGGATGAAAACTACAACTTCTGTAGATCTTTATAGTTTAATTGCTTTATCACTGAATTGAATTAATACATAATTTACAAATTCTGCAACAAGTAACACGGTTATTGAACTGAAATGGGTTTGGATTTAACATTTGCATTACTGATTTTGTTACTTCCCTTTTCAGCACTATGAAACTGCTTTGAAACAATATGTATTGCTATATATTATTAAAGGTGAGTTGACTTAAACAACAAGTACAACAAAACACCCTGTGACTGCTCCCTTTCCACGTTCATTTTTACACTTTTTAAGCGAGCTGCTCTTTGCCAGAATAAGATGTTCTGCTGTATTAAACTTCATACCAACAGTCTAATCTCATGAAGCCTCTGACAGGATTCTGTGTTTTTGCAACTTTCACTCGAGTTGGTTAAATTGTTCCAGCCGATATGGTGAATGACTGCCAAGGCAAGGCGAGTGGGAAATAAAAATAGCACGATTATGACTGCATTGTAGTTAATCGTCCATGAGTAAGAGGAAACAAGGAACTCACATTAATCTTTAATTCTCTGGAATTGGCCATGAGCACCGGCAAGACACATATACATCAAGAGAACAATGTTGCACATGAATAATGCATTGAGAGCACATTAATTACATGCAGGTCCTGGTGTCTATTTCCTAGCACACTGAGTGACAATTGAAGGGTTTCTGTGTCAATGCAATATTTATGCAGTTGTGGTGGAGGCCCTTTAGGTGTCAGTCCTCTGGTTGAATGTCAGCTGTAGTAGAAATCAGTTTTGCAAAGTGATTATCTATCAGGTGGGCTCTTACACATTTGTTATCTCCTGTCTCTTCATTACTAGAACGCATCCTGCCATCTAAACCTGACTCGGGGGTGCCTAATGATATAGAATAATAACAATTTAACTCTCATTGTTTCATTAATTTTATTTCCGAGAAATTAATGCATCCTGTCATCGAAACTGCACCAAGGAATGTATTAGGACATGGAACGATAGCGATCTAATTCACACCGTTCCATTCATTTTCTTTTTGAAGACTTTTAATAATATACAAGCTGTGGGGTGTGAGCAGCTAATATAAAGTTTTGAGTCAATACTGGAATGGAGATGTATAGACGCAGATACAGGCAGTACTGTGCGTGTTGCTAGGTGCTGGGAAGCAGAAGGCGAAGCTGTCAGAAGTGATTCACTCTCATATCAGAGACTAGAGCAGAAGCGCAAGTCTGTCATGCCTCTCAGCTGCTCTGATGTTTGATGATGATGAGGATGTTTCTATATGTGAGACTCTTAATGCAGTCCAACCCTCCAGTGCAGTTTGGATTTCATCCTGTTACAACAGATGTGCAGCCAGTCATCAGCTCTAGCATGCGCAAATGCAAGAGACACAGGGCTGCATTCACATTTGATGGACTACAAGTATCAAACGTGTCCTTAACGAGGCACAATGAACCTGTTTCACCTCACACTTCTGTCACCGTCTTGTCCTTGCATCCTGGTGCACATGCCCTTCTGTTCTTTTAGCCTTCTGTCATCCTCCTCCTCTCAACTGCATACAGTAGCAGCACTTCTCATTGCCAGATTTCATTTTTCAAGGCTTCCACTCCACCGATGGCCACGAAACACCTCCCTAAGGCTGTTACAGATCCCCGGCCAACATGGCAAACTGCCACACACATACACACGAGTGGGATTACAAAGACTATCCTATACAGTGAACACGCAGCTTAACCCTTAGTATGACTATGCAGCAAATTAGACAAAAGTAGTTTACAAAGCTTGATATGGGTTACAGGCATTAATAGACAGGATTGAAGGGATGGTTTACCCAAAAATTATTTACTCTCATCGTTTACTCAACCTCATGTGAGAGTCAGACACAATGTCTTTGCAATTTGAATGAGTGGAAGTGTGGATGGAATAATTTTCAAAAGAGACATTTCTGTACCTCACACTAATTACTGTATGGATTCAGAAGACTATAGAATGGGTTACTTTTATCATGCTTTTGGTGTTGTTCATAGCTTGTGTGTCATGCATGTATGGGAAGGAGCTGCTTGGACATCTTTTGTGAGTAAATGATGGCAGAATAAACTATTTGCTCATATTTTTCTCACTCAGTGCTCAATGATAGTTGCCAATCCTGTCATGGCAGTAACGTGTGAGCTGTGCAATAGCATGTGGGGCAATAGCACTTCACGTAAACCGAGTCCAGTTCTAGCTCAAGGTCATTTCCAGATCCTCTTGCCATCTCTCCTCTCCAATAGTCTGCTGTCTTCCTAAATAACTGCACTATCAATAAAAGAGCAAAGGAGTCATTATCTGAGGGTGGCCACTCTGTCTAGCATGAAAAAGTTTGGGGTCACTTGTTTTTTTTTATCTCTATAATATTTTTATTAAGAGAGGTAACAAACTGATTAAAAGTGATAAATCACAAAAAAAAAAAAAAACTATTTTCAATAAATGTTGTTCTTTTGAACTTTCTATCTAATAATCCAGAAAACTAAATGTATCATTTTCCACAGAAATGTTCAACAGCAAAAGCACAACTATTTTAAACATGGATAATAATAAGAATGTGTGATATTCGATACTGGAGTAATGATGCTGCAAATTTAGCTTTACATCAAAGAAATAAATTATATTTTAAAGTATATTCAAATACAAAACAGTTCTTTTAAATTGTAAAAATACTTTACAATATTATTGTTTCTATCGTATTTCTGATCATAGGACTTTCAAAATCCTTAAAAATGCCCGCACTTTATTTCAAGGTACAATTCTCAGAATTAAACCATTAACTACGACTTTTGCCTCAAAACTGCTAAGTTGCTGCTTAAATAGTTATTAAGGTAGTTGTTAAGTATAATTATTGGGTAGGATTAGGGATATTGAATATGGTTATGCAGAATATGTGCTTTATATGTACTAATAAACAGTCAATAAGTTAATAATAAGTTATTTTTCCTTAATAAAAAATATTACTGATACCAAACTTTTGAACAGCAGTATAGATTGCAGACACGCTTTTGTTCATCATCAGATTGCATGTATTTATCTGACACATACCTTTCTGTAATGCTGTCCTTAAAGAGGTCCTTAAAGGGAATGGTTGATTGTTTTGTTTGTTTGTTTTTTTTGGGGGGGGGGGGGGGTTCTAGACCTGGTTGTGTTTATGGGGTGCAGTCTAACATGTGTTAATGCTTAAAATTAAATGCATTATTTTTCAAATAATTTAACTTTATTCTACACTGCTCTGTCCCTTCTCAAATAAACGGTCTGATTTCCTGGTTTTATAAAGCCCTTCCCTCGATGGATACACGATGGGCTCAGATTAGTTAGCTGGCCCAATGTGTTATATTTCGTTAAATCACCAGTGCACATCTTTATTGTAAACAATGACATCCTCTATATCGCTTAGCAATTTGAGCCCATTTGGGACCCAGAGAACAGAGGATCGCGCAAAACCTGAGCAAGCACACGGCTCTTAATGGTATGTTTATTGTTTGTTGTTGTCTCATACTTTTATACATTGTTATTTGTAATTAGAGATGTTACGATACCCTTTTTCTCTTCCCGATTCCGATTCCGATACCTGGCCTCAGGGTATCGGCCGATACCAAGTACTGATCCGATACCTGGGTGTGTATCTGTATATACAGCTGTATATACTTCTAGCCCTGTGTAAATTGTGTGCTTCAGACTGATCCCTTAATAAAACATGAACAAATACATGGTGAACTACTGTATTCATTACAGTAGTTTTATTATCTGACATGAATTTGACAGTATTATTTATTTTCTTAAGTGAAAAAGAACTTCAAATGCAGCCAAAAATCATACATCGCAAACTAAAAAAGGTATTTTAGTTTTACTAAATATACAGTTATTAGTTTAACTGTATAAAAAAACTACAACAAATACGTCTAGGAATATAAAAAATGATATATTAATCAGATAATCTCTTTACAACAAAACAAGTAAAATACAAGCAACCGTCTAGGCATAATTATTATTATTAATAGAGACATATTATTATTACTACATAGAGACATAGCCAAATCTACTTTAGGCTACAACAGTAGCTTAATATATTCGGCTACAGTCTGGAGCCCTGCGCTTTGACTAAACACGGAAGCGACTGAACGCAGCTGTGGGTACCGAATATACTCGGGAGTCGGTAGGCGTTTCTCAATGTCAAGGATACTTCCTTGGCAGGACTGATCCTTCCAAGTCACTTCCTTCGGAGGCTAGGTGAGACTCCTCTTTAGCATTCAGAGAACACGTAAATGGAACAGGCTAGCAAGTGCATGTAATTGCGTCATTACATCAGTGAAAAGGTCCCTTTGAATATCGCTGTGAATGGTATCGTTAAATTACTTTGGACAACTTAACTAGTTATTTATAAAAAAAATGCCGATGACACAACCAAGTTAACATTTGTTTAATGACAGGTCCGGTTCAGTTAACCATTTGTATTTGTATAATTCACAATATCAGTATGGTAGTAATTTGTACTAGCATTTAAACATTAAACTTTACTTATATTTACTACAGTTATAACAAATGTTTGGTAACGTAAATAAAAACCGTTAACGCTCCGACTCCGCTAGCGTTCAACATTTTGGAATTTTTGAACAAGATAGAAAAGCTGCGCGCATATGATTGTGGGTGATTTGAGAGCGCGAAGACCGTGAAGGATACACATGTGCATCCTTTCCTGTGTATGGGACTCAGTCCTTGGTTGAAATTCAGAGGATCCTCGAAATAAATAATAAAAATAATAATAATAATAATTGACATTGAGAAACACCTGGTAACTACCCGTACTACAGAGACATATTGCTAACCACTGATCTATAATATAGAAGCGGCTTCACTGTTTGTTGGCAGTTTAGAACGCGATGAGCGATCCAGTCATATATAGATCAGTGCTGCTAACGCGTCTTCATTTCTTCTTCGCTGCTCTAAACGAGTTGCTTGTGGCAACACAGCACAACTTCCTGTGTTTGCAATGCATTCTGAGCAGCGAAGAAGAACCGTGCATCGGTTAGGCAAAGCTAGCGGTCATAACTTGGTCTTGTTTAAGAAAATGGTATCGGATCGGTATATGGGTTCATGTACTCGCCGATGCCGATGCCAGAATTTGTTGTGGTCTCGGAGATATTTCCGATACTAGTATCGGAATCAGAACAACTCTATTTGTAATGCTATTACTTTTGTTAGCTTTTAATATACGGTTTTATCGCTTCATTTCATGCAACCCTAGTTTTGACAGCATGGTAACAACCCTGGCTGTTCTCTAAAGTTGATTCATGTTCCCGGGGGCGGGGTTTATCAGGGTTTGTGATGTCACAAACCCAGGAAGTAACTCATTGTAGTCCCTATATAAGCCGTTTAGGCATTGAATTGACATAAATTTAAAAGGTATCTTTTTTTAATTTATGAAAAGTTATCTCTGTGTGCATTGAACTTTCAGCTCATAACTTTACTGATATTGTTTATGCTCAAACAGCAACACACTAACTACTGTTAAAAAAAGTAAAATCGCAATCAACCACCCCTTATAATTGTTGTTTGGCAGTATTATTACACTACTGGGTTTATACTATTTTTGAGCAACAAACTCCTAGAAATATCTTTCTGTCTGTTTTATCGACCAATACCCTAGGATCTGACACGTCTTATGATGCACTTTGATTCTAGTCATTGACAACCAATGTGCATATAGGGGAAAAAAACACTATTCTATCATTAGAACAATGCTAGTTAAAGGTGAAGTGTGTCATTTCTGTTCCAACGGCACAATGAAAATGCAAAAACAATGACTGGTTTTAGACAGATGTTACATCACCTCAATTACCCAGTTTGCCAGAATACAGGAAACTTCAGATTGTCTGCTGCTGGCACTGCCCTTCCTGTCTCTCTCACATCCAGCTCCTGATGGGCAGATGGTTGGGGAGATTGGACCAAAAGGTCTTTTGTTCTCTTTTTCTGCCCTTACTGCAAAGGCATTAACAGACTGAAGGGGTGAAGGTGAGCTGTAGTAAAATGTGATCCTATATACCACGACGTGGGGCGTTCATGTCGAATGAGAATGTTAACAGACTAAAACAGTGCCTACATGCCTGCTGAACAGGTCTGCTTTGATGTCGGCACACAAGCTGAGTAAGGGGAGCACGGGGAGTAAAAATAGTAGGGCTGCTCGTTGTGCTTTCAGGGGCATGCAGGCTCATATTCAGGATTTATGAGAGGTTGAGCCAAGAATATAAATCCTTATGTAAACATATAGCTCAGGTCAGACTGCTTTATCGATCCTGCAAAAGGTTCCAGTTCTCAAGAGATCGGCCTACCTCATATTGCCATTATGATATTGACGTGTCCAAGCAGCTGGGTCTCTGGTTGTATGGTGGTGAAGTTTCACTGTGACCCAATTGTGTCTAAAGTGTCGGTGGACAATTTGAATTATCTGAAATAATGACTTGGATAGAAGCGTAGATGGCTCTGGTGGCTGAGGGAGCTTGAATATCCATGAGATGCTTTGCTGGAGCTGAACGCAGATGATGGCTGAGGCATTACGGATGTCTGTCAGACTTCCAAGAGCTGTGATTCACATGGTAGGCCTCTGATCATTGTTCAACTTCTTCAAACATGTTGAAACTGCATGAAAGTTTTCTGGATAGAGAATTCAGACTGTCTATGTAACTGCTGCAAGTGGGTCTCTTGGGCTGTTAGTTTCGAAGCTCTATGCCTCAGCTGCATGATAACTGTGTATGTCTTAAGGACATGGACAGCCTTTCACAGCTATGAATGGCTGATATAGAAACATGCACAAAACATTCTAGTCTGATAATTCTTTCTCTCTGACTCTCTTCCAGCCCTGAATCCTCCTCCGCATATTCCATATCTTCCATTATATTTATTAATTTCCCTGAAACTTCCTCTTCCTTTTCTACAATATTCTCATAGGCTATTTCTCAGAATGCATTTTGTCTCGAGTATTCTCATAAACTACATCATCAACAGACCTTGAAATTCAATTGCAATTCTAATCAGTTGAGCAACAAAATAATACTGCATCTCAAATGTCACAAAGATGCGTTCTGTATCATCATGTTCTTCTGAGTTTTTTTTTTTTTTTAAGTATTCTGACAACTCTTGAAACTGGTCTGAACATTCAATACACTATCATTCAAAAGCTTGGGATCAGTAAAATGTAATTCAAGTAAATATACCATCTTTTATTTTAACAAAGAATTACAATCGATCAACAGTGACAGTAAAGACATTTATAATGATACAAATACTGTTATTTGAATTGTCTTTCTAACTTTCTAATTCTTCTAATTTGTAATATTGACAATAAATAAAGTAAAAATAAAGAAATTAAAGAAATAAAGTATTTTTGACCAGCAAATCAGCATATTATAATGATTTCTGAAGGATCATAAGGCCCTAACCCTAAGACTAGAATAAAGACTGCTTGAAATTCTGCTTTGCATCAAAGGAATAAATTAAAATTTTAGTATAATTATATCATAAAATTTTTAACTTAATTGTTTTAAAATAATCAAATGAAATAATAATAAAAAATAATTCAGAACATTACTGTTTTGCTGTATTTTTTATTAAATAAATGTAGTCTTGATTTTTTTTTAAGTATAGTGTGTGTGTGTGTGTGTGTGTGTGTGTGTGTGTGTGTGTGTGTGTGTGTGTGTGTGTGTGCGTGTGTGTGTGTGTGTGTGTGTGTGTGTGTGTGTGTATTTCTTTGAATCTTAAAATTAGAAAAACTCTCACAACTGACTAGCTGCGATGGGGAATAGAAACATTATAGTCTGAACACAAAACAGATACAGTGCACAGCACAAGTTTTACGAAATGGAGCAGTTTTTGTGAACAACTGTGTAACTCAGAACCTTTTATAATTAATGCACTGGGCTGCAACCCAAATATAAATCATCTCGCTGTTTGACTGTGATCATGTAAGTCTCCCAGGAGTTTCTACATCCAATCCACAGCAAGCTACAATGTAGACATGAGATACTGTGGTTGGCAAACTCACCACAGATCACCCAAACTCATTCAGCTCAGGGGGATTTTAATTATATTGTACTGTGGTTTACACTCACTGTTTTATAGACTTTGTAGACTGTCAGACCAGAGGGGGAAAAAGACTTATTTACTGACTATTATATAACCTATGTAATGTACAAGAGGCTTTTCAAACCCAAGACACTTCAACCCCACATATAAGACTTAGCTACAGTACAGACTTTAACATGTCAACTTTTGTCTGGAAAATGCAGTCCCCACTGAGACTGTGTGCTGTTTCCCCAACAGCAAGCTGTGGGCCTAAAAGTCCTGCTGAACAGGAGGAAGAAGGCTTTCAGGTCTGGAGAAGGAGGATCAACAGATACTGCAGGTGGAGCTGGAGAGCTTACACTGGAATTAAACAGTACTGGGATCAGCTGGAGCGATTCACCAGCAGAATGAAGTGAAATGAGGATCATTACTGGCTAAAAGATATATAACCTGGTGGTTCAAACAAATTTGTTAATGAGAGTGTTAATGAGATGAATCTGTTCTTCAACAGATTTGGGAATCCAACAGTGGTCTTTCACCAACATACTTCCACTTACACTCTCTTGCACCCATTCAGACGGTCTTTAGTACCTCACATTAAATAAGATAATTTTCAAACTCTGAAAGATGTCCTGCTTTGTTTCAGTGCCAAAGCAGGAATACAACATTTGCTCTTTACACATAATAAAGATCCTTGTGAGGCAACTCTGAAACATGATCTCAGACCTAAATACACTGTTATGTAGTGCTAATGACTTTCTGATCTATGTTTTACAGATCTATACCCACCTGGATATAGCTGACTTCGCTATTATCTTTGATCTTCTTGAGTTCTCTTGTGCTTTTAGTAAAAGTATGCTTGCCTTGACAAGAAAGCTCAGAGCAATGCAAGTAAATGACGACACAGACTCCTGCCCTGTGTCAGAATGTGCATACTTTCCTGAAACAATGCGCAAATTTTTTTTTATGTCAAATGAGCATCATTATACCAGTTAAGCCTTTAGATTCAAAGAGCTCTCAAATATTTTTTTCTCTATTTCTGGCACTGATGGAGTTTTGGTTCCTTGCCACTGTTGCCTTTGGCTTGCTTAGTTGGGGACATTTCATTTTCTGGCAATATTGTCGACTTGATTGCATGGATACTAATTGAACTCAACTGAGCTAGACGATGACATCACTGTATCAGTGATGAACTGACTTTGTGTTTATATTGTCCTCATGCATTATCCACACTATTTTCCTGTTTAATACCATAAAGCTGCTTTGACACAATCTGTATTGTATAAGCAGCAATAATTTTAAATGTTATCACAACTAAAATTCCTGTGATGGCAATGCTTAATTTTCTGCATCATTACTCTAGTCTCAGTGTCCATTCAAAAAATCTACTATGCTGAATTGGTGCTCAAGAATCATTTCTTGAAAACAGTTGTGTTGCTTAATATTTGTGTGGAAACCTTGATAAAAATTTTTCGAACATTCTAAATCTATTTCTGTAACGATATTAACTTCCTAATCATCGGGAAGAAGGAGGCGGGAACCAGCGCACAATCAAAAATCATTTTAATATTCGAAAATAAACAAAACAGCATGTCAGCCCCTCACGGCGACTGACGCGCACAAATAAAAAGCAAACACATAAAATAATGTCCCAGGCCTGGTCCTCTCTCGTCCTTCACGGTCGTCGCTCCAGTTTTATATCCTTCCATCTCCTACGTGGGACTCGATACTGGCGGTGGGGCGCAGGTGCAGCTCATCTCCAATCACTACACCTGGCCTCACTCCTCGTTCCCACGCCTCTCGGCCCCGCCACAATTTCCTCTCACTTTTCAACAGTTAAATGTATCCTCACTGAGTGTAGTCATACAAAAAATTTATCTTCTTAAAAAAACATCTTAGTGACCTAATTTTGAATGGTAGTGTAGCTCCTCAAAATTGTGGAAATGTTCTAGGCGATATCAGCATAGATAATTTTGAATTTAATAAATTCAAAACAGAAAAATAATATTTTTCTCTAAACTGTGTTCTAAATCATTTGAAGTAAGAAATCATTTCAAATAAGTAATTAAGTACATAGTGTCCTATGAAAGTACAGAAATTTGGATGTAGCTCTATTTTACAGTCCACTTTTTTTACTGATAGCCAACAATTGAGGCTCCAAGCCTGATGACATTGAGCAGCACTGAGGACCAGGGGACATGACCTGGCTGTACCTGAGAGTCTAGCCAGATCAAAAATAAAAACACTGCTGTGCCAAACAAGAAAGGTACAGGTAATGTGTGCAGCAGACTGCTACAGATGATCGATTATTCTGTAGTGACCAGTGCGCTTTTCAGCGGTGAGTCACAAAGTCTCCTGGTACTGCAGAACAGAGCCGATGCATCATTCCATCTTTCTTACTTTAATTCACAAAGCAAGTGTTTTGGACAAAAAAAGCTGGTCACACTGTGTTAGCGATTATTAAATATGGATGAAATGTGCACTAGCTGGAAGATGCAAGGAGTGTCACATGAGGCTGAATACCGTAACTGGGATCGGCCTAAGCGCTGTTGGACGTTAATGAGAGTAATCTTGCCATAATTAGGGAACGCAATGTGATTGTGAGTGTGTGCCGTGGCAAGGCGGCAAGGAAAGGAGCGTAGTTTAGTAGACTCCTTAACTGCAATAATGGCTCATGATTAAACTAACATGTCTGGGTGAAATATGCAGAGGCATGAATATTAACACCTGCTTTTAGACTGAACGATATATTTGAATAGTCCGCCATCTGGCGTGCCTACAGCCCATTCACTCCAGACTAATTAATGGCTGTGTTCATTCTTCATAAACAAGTTCTAGATATAGTGACATCATCATCGCAATCACGGCTTTACGGACGTCTCAGAAGATGATACTCTGCACAAAACACTCCAGACTGGACTCATTAACAATACTCCCAGCTGTAAAACCTAACAACCATGCATGTCTGTTTGCTATATGGAGAGTGCTGAAGTTAAGCTGGCCTGACTTTCAATGAAAAACCTCTGTAATTTCAAAGACAGTAACGTAATGTCATGCTCAGTATGAAACCTGAAGTGGTGCTTGCGATCTTCAACTAATTAGTCATCTCACTCTCGCCTCTTTTAATTACTCTCCAAACACACATTAACCAAGTTTCAGTTGTGAAGGCATGAGCGTTATATGCCGTACGGTAGAGTGTGGTCAAGTTTGAAATTAAAATGTGCTTGAGGCTAATGAAGAGCTCTCCAGACAACAGCTGTTTTAATGCATCCCTGCACTGTACAGAAACGTTCGCGCTATGGAAATGCATCCTTAGAACAGCCATTACACAGCCATAAATCAATTTACAACCTTTAACATTAATTATATTACAAGCTTAACAACATGAGTGTACTTTAATGAATCCTAGCAATGCCACGCCCACATATCCCATCAGCC
This sequence comes from Carassius gibelio, assembly GCF_023724105.1. NCBI lineage: Eukaryota > Metazoa > Chordata > Actinopteri > Cypriniformes > Cyprinidae > Carassius > Carassius gibelio. Next base: position 15,720,027 of record NC_068408.1, on the reverse strand, counting down.
CCTGCTATCTAATATCAGCACGTTCTTGCTTAATGGAATCTGAAGGGCCGATATACTGCAGACACACACCATTACACTCCATTACTGTATTGGCGCTCATTTGTGTTTGAGCCGTTTCTGTACTAAAGTAAAAAGAAACCACAATACACTTTTTAAACTGCCAAGAAGTTTTGATGGTAGAGTATATACCTTTTCTGTGAATGTACAAGACTTCTGATACATTAGCCATTGTATGTCCACTACTGTTATAACAACAAAGTGCAATAAACAGTAAAACTATTTGCTCTATAAATCAGCATGTTTATGATTAAAATAATAAATTAAAATAATACGATAACAGTTTGCATTATCAAGCAACTGTGTAGCATACAGCTAAAATAACTGGAAGCCTCACACGGCTTCAACAAGTTAGAAATGGCTGTGCCCCCTATTATGTTAAAATGTAGGTGGATAGAATGTCCAAAATGGAGTATTTATCTGACAAAATGTTAAATGCACAAATACCCACAACTTCGGTACATGATTTAAGTGACACAGTGCATCCCCAACATTGGGGGGCGCACAATCCTGTTCATGATGCTCTAGCTTTCTGTTGAGATTATGCTGTATTACATAAAAAAATGGGCTATTTTCAGTGTAGCAGATATGTTGTGTGAATTATGAACAGCGGTTAAAGTGGCATCTATGATTGTGTCCCAAATTACTATACATTATGCACTTGTACTAGTCTAGTGTAAGAATTGATTTGGTTATTTTGTCATTCAGCTTCAGAGTCAGATAGACTGGGAAAGTTGTGACAGCTGAGTGCATGAAGAACACAACATTTCCCACTTCATTTCTTCAGTTAATTAAGTGTATCATCCGGGTATTTGAAATAAAAACAATTTATGTGACTTTCAATAGGAACACAATATCAGCTAACAGGGAACAAAACATTTATCCAGTTATTTTAAAAGTATAATCATTCAAAGATATTTGGTCTTCAATATTGCTCTCAAACGACGTTATTTATACATTGATAAAGGTAGGGTAGAAGATTTCAGAACCTACATCAGACCTACACCATAGCCTACACATAGATGCACTCCCTTACACTGTAGCCTGACGTGCACCTCTCCAAAAATCAAACAGTGTGTCAATTTAACGTGGACAACAAGCGCTGTGATTGGTCTGCTAGAATCTCTCCCTCCGTATGTACTGAGTTTTGTGTGTGTTTATGTGTGCACTTTAATATATTTTAATGTTACACCTTCTTATATAAAATAAAACAAATCAAAGAACAAGTGTCTTATCATTTAGTATACTACATAGCATTATACAGTAGTTGTCCGTGACAAACAATGTTGATCTGCCTTGGTACAAGTCCGTGTGGATATGGAAAGAATGCCATCTTCTCCTGTTTCGTTGTTATCTCCTTTTGTAGGTTAAATAATGATTTTATGATTTGATATTTTGGCTTCTTCGGCTTTTGTTGTGGTAGTGCAGGTTACACCAGCAACATGCCCGTGGACACTGCAGACTAGTGGTTTGCATGTGTACTGCATGCCGATGCGGACAACGACACAGAAGTATAAATAAAAACTGACGCATATGGCGTAAAGGCTATGGCACATTCACACGGGGCATCAGCATCTCCCATTTACTTTTAATGGAGTCACATCAGACACTGTCGAAATTAATTGTAGGTCAGTCATGTCGCATTGGGTCCACTGCTCATGGCAGAAGTTGAAAACCTTTAAACTTTTCAAATACCAACACAGGAGGCAGCCAATCATGTTGCCTTATGCAAATTCCCTAGCACACATGCTAGCCAATCGAGTTCATGCAATACTAGAAAACTAATGTGATTGGCTGTTACCACTATGACGTTTACATCAGTACTAAGCTTCAGAAATGCTCTCCGGTCAAGCGTTAACGCTGACGCCCCATGTGAAGGGGGTGTAACATGAGATAAGATGAGATGGCATTGGTGGAGTGCAACGTTGTCAGATTAACTCAAGTCTCATTCACAATTGTGGTCATATAACCAAAAAAAACATTTTTAAATCATCAGAAATAACAATGTTAGCAAAATGTTCTTAGCACATATTTTGTTGGTTTAGCATTCACAATATTTATGTTACAATGTGGCATAGAAAAGTGCTAGAGTACTTGAATTTAAATGCGGTACATTTTATGTTTTCAAATATATGACCCTGAAGTGCTTTATTTGTTAATCCAAGGCAGACTTCAAATTCAGAAATATTAAAAGGTTTGTACCATTGCAAAAACGCATAGGTCTGCAGCTGTAATTTGCTCTTTTTAAATGTTTCTATGATGAAATAGCTATTTACAATAGTATTTTGACATTTGTAAATTGCAAGTGTGCCTTGAATATTTTCTCAATACCACTTTTCCCTATGAAAGACTACCTTTAAATATATATTTGACAGACATTTTGAGCATACTAAACTTGTTTTTTTGTACCCTGATTCTCGTCTGTTTGATTGAACCTCAATTTTGCAGTTAGGAGTTCCAGAGCAAGACTGAGTGCTAGATTGGAAATTCAACCACACCTCCTCCACTCTAAAGAAGAAGATACAACCACTTATTCTCCACACTGATAATTCACACCTTCATTGCTTATTCACATCTTAAAAACATCCATTTCACTTTCCACAGGACTGAAATGTACACCTTCCACACATATACACTCTAAAAACTAGTGGTCATTTCTTTTAAAGGGGTCATTTAAATTTGTCATATGATTAAAAATTTTCCTTTTTCTTTGGAGTATTACAAGCTCTTGGTGCATAAAGAAGATCTGTAAAGTTGCAACGACTAAAGTCTCAACCACTACTACCTAAAACGGCTCATTCTAACTCTGCCCCGCATTGTCTATGTCATGATGTGGGAAGATTTGCATAAAACCACCCAAATGTTCACGCAAAGAAAGAAGGTGTAACTTTTATTCTCACTGTTGCCGCTGCCGCCATGTTGTGGAGAAGCTGTGTGTTTGGTTGTGAAAGCAAAACTAGTTTGTTTGGCCTTCCAAAAGAAGACATAACTGGAAATCAGTGGTTAACTTGTATTTACAACACTGTTCCAGAAATGTTCAACCCAAATATTGAGAAGTTTGCAACGCATTTTACAAAGGACAAGGACTGTTTCCTAAACCAGTAGCCAACAATGCTACTGTGCAAAAAGGCTGTTTCTATACAGTGAGGCAATTCCTACTTTGCAAGGACAATCTGGTGCTTCTGACTCACAGCTTGTACATAACTTTACATATTTAAAGAATTTGCCACTTATTCAAACATGAGTTTTGAGCAGTGTGGAGTAGAGCTTTTTGTATGTCTTTTTCCGATCACAAATGCAGGCTTGTTTTTATTTTTACACAACGTGTAACCGAAAAACAAAGGCAGAATGTTTTGTTGAATAATAAAGTGAACTATTCCTATTTTCGAATATTTCAAAACCTTTTTTAACCATCCCTGTGACAGTGGCAAGTTGCAAGAGGTCTTTTTCTAAACTAAAACTAATAAAAACCTGCCTAGGAAGCACAATGAGTCAGGACAGGCTTTCCGAACTTGCGATTTTCAGCATTGAAAGCCAGCGTGCTACGTCAGATGAACATATCAGACAAATTCTTAAGGGACGTTTTGTATGTTTTTAAAGGGGAAATAGTTTATTGCATTCTTCCCCTAAATGCTTTTTATGACTAGATTAAATGTAAAACAAAATAAAAGAGGAACAAAAAGACATGACTCGTTGTATTCTCATTTGTAAACAGACAGTTTTAACACAAAATAAATTGTGTTAAAATAAATAAAATATATATATATAGATAGCAGTAAATAGTTGCATGCAAAATAAACAACAGTATATGGCACGGCACTTGTATGTGCAGTTTTGATGATGTAGAGAGTGCCCCGCCTTTAACTCTTGCAGTGGGTGGGGCTGCGCAGTTTGTGCTACGCCACTGGAGACGGCATCACAGTATGGTAAGGGGTGTAACATTTCCGTCACATGCTTGAGGCATTCAGCCAATCACAACTCATGGGTTTTGTGGCCAATCAGTGTAAACCTCTCTTTTCAGAACGACGAGTTCAGAAAGGCTGGGGAATAGAGGAAAAACAATAATATACATTATGTGTACGTTATGTGTACATTATGTTTTTTTTTTTACCTTATACCACATAAACACATTGCATTACACCAAATACACAAAATAATGTTCTCTTTAGCAACTTCATATGACCCATTTAAAATGGGTGATAAAAAGTATTCATTGATAATATTGCTAGTAAATTTTAGAACTAGCACCAGATAGAATGACCTCTATTCAACAGCCAAGTGATTTTTAGAATCTCAGAAAGTCCAAATATCAGCTGAATAATCGGTCTATGAATCTGTGAATCATAAAATGATTTATTTATTCAGAGATAAACATCACACATGCTCTCTTTCTCTCTCTCTCTCTCTCTCTCTCTCTCTCTCTCTCATACATGGGCGCACTGTCTTTTTTTATCCTACACTGTGTATGTGCATGTCTATGTACCTTGTTGAGCAGCAAACGATCTGGGAGGAAGACCAGGCCCCTCCATCTTCATCTAAAAGAGTGTTCTGTTTCAGTCTACCATGCAACAACTCTGTTTTTCTCTGTTGCGCTTGATGGATAGGAAAAATGACAAAGGAGTGTTGATGTACAAAGGGATGAATAAGCAGTATGTCTGTGTCCCCTACCGATGTCATCCTGAGTTGTGAGGATAAGCTCTGTAGAGTAATAAACATCACACAAAGCCCCGAGGAACGCTGCTCCAGCAACTGTACAAAAAGATCCCAGCTTAAATCAGAAACATCACTGAAGTTTAGTTTAAGCAAAACCCAAATGATCGTCCTCCTTTATCCAGCACAGAAAAGAGTTCAGGATGAGTCTGTTGCTGTCAGAAGAAACAGCTACTTAAGAAGTGACAACAATCAACACAGTATTTTACCTTTACAGGGATACTACACTTATACAGATAAGGAGCCATTCATTCCTAACACTCACTCACATACATTTAAACACCCTCTCAACCAGCACTGTTCTGCACTCATCTGAATTCACAACTAATCTTCTGTTTGAGGTCTCAGAGACACCAATGCCCTTGTTGAAATATTATGTTTAAAGTTCATGCCCCCCCCCCACCCCCACTCCAGTCTTGTGAGAACTGAAATCAAATTTCAACTTGATGACATACTTTAAACATGCTCATCGACACAAGTTTCATTGTGCAAGTTTTGGGTCTTGGGGAACATGAATAAATGCAACAAATCCTCACATGCTGTGATGTTCAGCTTGCACATTGTCAGCTTTTTGGACAGTGTATTTTTGCTGGGAAAATCAACACCAAAAACAGAAAAAAAGAATAAAATCTGTTTTAGAACAGTGATTCTATGGCCAGCTTATGGGGATGTCAGAGTGCATATATATATATATATACACTCACTACACCATGAAAGGTATGGCAAATATGAAAAGCTCAGCAAGAGCACACTACTTTATTAAATAACTCCTTCAACAAATCAGCATTAACAGTAGCTACTGTTCAGTCTGTAAGTTTCCATTTTAATTAAAGTTTCCCCTTTTTTCTTTTTCCTAATTTTGTCATTTTTATCAGTTTCTGTTTATATAGTCGATATAGATATATAGATATAGATATAGATATGCTGTAGGCTAGTTTATTAAGTTTTAGTTATTTTAGTACTTCAACTTAAACTATACAAAATCCAGAGATGTTCCCCTGGCAACCAGCTGAAATAAGCTTAAATTTAATTTGATTTTAGTTGTTTTATTTCAACAGTCTTTGAAAAAAGGGTACAAAGCCATAACTGGACCAGTATAATTTCAAAAGGTACTAATATGTACCAGCTAAGATGTACCTTTGAGCTTTTGTACCTTAGGTTAACTCCCCAGTGAGAGTACCTGATCTAACAAATAAAGCGACCCTAGTTATTCAGATATGAGAAACAAAAATGACCCGTGTCATATTATGAATAAAATAATTCAAAATAACGTATTTCGATATTATTAAAATTGACTGATGAACCTTCTATGAATTTTATCTTTTGAACACAAAATAAGATATGAAAGTAGGTCATTTAACTGTTTCTGGTCCACACTGACTTCTATAGTGGGTTTTTTTCATACTGTCAATGCGGACCAAAATGGTTACCCATATTCTTCAATGTATACTCCTTTACATACAACAGAAGAAAAACACATTTTGGTTTGGAACAACCTGAGGGTGAGAAAATAAAGACGGAATTTTCATTTTTGAGTGAACTATCCTTCTAAACAATAAAATGCCATCACTAATACTATTAAAAAATTACAAGTAATAATGGTTTAATGATAATAACATCTATAACTACTTAATAACTATAAGTAAATTCAGTGCCAACCCTACCTAATAAGCCATATAAGCAGCTGCATAGGGCCCCCGTGGCAACCAGGGTCCCCGTGTCAGAAGTTCAGACAGCAATCACAGGAGTAAGGTGAGATGATGGTGGAGATAGCAACAGCAGAGCTGAGCTGGAGCGTTCTCTGAAGCTGTACTTATATAGGAATTAATTAAAAACATTCGTGGACACGCACTGTAAGTGCCTGACAAATCAGGTACACTGTAAAAAGTAATCACTGAATCAAGAAAGAAAAGTGAGTAAACAACAGATTTTTACAAATTGGTTAAATTTACTTAATTCCACTGTGTTATGTGAACTTTCACGTGGATGCAACAATTCAACTAAATGCCTTTAGTAAACTGTACTTAAGAGCATTTAGTTTGTTGGATTAAAGGTCTGTTCCACTTAGATATATTCCGTTACCTTTACTTAGTTGTTATTTCAAGGCAAATAAAACAACTTACTTTTTTTTTTTTTTTGAGTTACACTTACTTAAAATATTCATGTAGCCACAAAGGGACCAATAACATTAATAAACCAGTGAGATGCAGCAGTGCGCTATGTTAACATAACATCAGAAGAAGAAAAAAAGAAAAAGATTCTTAATAGACTTCACCCATTTCCTCCATGTCTGCAGTTATCTTTCACTAGTTGCATTCACTCGTCTCCCAAAGTCATGCTGGATGTTGAATTTTCAATACAACTAAAATATTTGAGAGAGCATCACATAAACTGACTTAATAAATGGATGTTGATTTTCCTAAAATGTTTTTTTTTACTCACCATTACAGTGATTAGTGTTATCTTTGGTTGGGCACTTGGATCTCCATTTGGATTCTTATAATTGTCTTTCTAGTAATGCAAAAATACGACATGAAATTAAAGTTATTTGACTTTAAGGGAGGACAGGTAATAAATAGATTGCTTTTAAAAAGTGGTCTGTTTTAGGATTAAATCATTGGTGCATTCAAACGCAATTTCAATTCCAGCAGTTTGAGAGCGGCTTCATACAATATCTAGGCTGAAATTAATATGCGCATGTAATAGGATGTGTAGTTATAACCATCTCTTAGCTCTGTACCATGCTTGAAGAAAATGTTGGTTTCTGTTTGCGCTTTGATTTGAGTATTGAGAGAGTAGCCTATTTTGATTATGGCTGCACTTAATAACCATATTTTTTTTTTTTCTTTTTTTTAATGATCATTTTGTGAAAAAAGTCAAACATTAAAAAACTCATAGCCTGCCAGTACAATTCTATAGGTCTGAAGAGACTCATGAAATCATACAAAAGAGAAGGCAGTCAGGTCAATTATTTGTGACAAAATATTTTACAGTGCTTGATTATTGTCTGTTAGTAAATACACAGGCTGTTTTAGTTATTGCCAATCTTTTTTTTATTCATCCATATATTTCTAAAAGCATATGAACTTCAAACATTATGTCAATGAAAAATTTGTCCGCAGGTATGAAAGCATATCCTGTTTTTAAACTCCACAGACAACTTTAATTAGTTAAAGGGCCAAAATATGTTTTACAAAAAAGTGTTTTTTACTGTATATTTGTCAACTGACCAAATATATTTTCCTATCTATATCTTGAAAGTAGTGCTGGGCGGTATATCGAGTTAATACGATAAATCGATATTTTCTTAATAAGTGATTCAATACGAAGCAATACCGTTTATATCGATATATAGTAGTTTGATACGAGCACTATATCTGAAAATATAGTGGAGGACAGAATGAGCTTTTAGCGGCTCGTCCCGTCATATGCTCTGACAAAAAGTCTGCGCGAGCCTCTGACTGAGACACAGTCTACTCACGCTGTTGAATGCGTTTGAGATGTACTTTCTTCCTGAATCCATATAATTTACATTTTACAGGTGTATCCTCCATCTGTAAATGTTAGAAAGCCATGGAAAATTAGCATTTTTTCTGTCAGAAGTGAGCCTTCTGTTCTGGGATTCTCCGCTAAACTTCAGTGAACGAGCACCGCCTTGCACATGCGCGCCAAACAGACAGAGCTCAATTAAATAGGTGCACTATAATTATAATCACAAAACTAAATTTATTTTTATTATAGCACTGACTATAAAGAGACAGCAAATGAATAATCAAAATAGCCTAACACAACTCTGTGCTTTTCTCATTTATTTTCATTTTTAGTTTAGTGAATTTAACTAATACTTTAAAAGCCTTATTTTTGTTTTTAGATTGTAATGTTACAGTTTTACAATGAAATGTGATTTTAAATCTTTTTGGCACATAATATAAATGCGTACATGGTTACATTAACTTTATTAGTTTATATATTGTTTTGTTGGACAACTTTGGGTGGTAAGTAAAATAAATAGAAATTAAATACAGATTTTTTTAATCCAAACACAAAAACAAAAATACCAAGATATATTCCGGATATCGCAAATCGGACAAAAAATACAGAGATGTGACTTTTTGACCATATCGCCCAACCCTACTTGAAAGAAAAATATATGGAGTAAAACAAATTGGTAAAACTTTTAGGTGCCCGTGTAGGATGTGTACATTGGGATGGGATGCAGGTGGTTAGGTGAAACTGTAGGTATGGGGACCCCTTTTGAAAATCTGCTTAAGGCCCCAAAAACACTAGGGCCGGCGCTGAGTAAATGATATTTTATCAGTTAAATACTTAATGGATATCATTTCGTCCCAGCCTAGATTTTCTTCTTGGAAATACATCAGTTCATGGAATGTGTAAGATTTGTAAAGATTTGTAAGATTTGTAGACCAAGAGGCATTTCTTCCAGTGCTTCCTAATCAGTATCTGTATTGTCTGACAGAAGTCATTAAACACCAAACACAGAATATTAAATGAAAATTTTACTATGTTCATTTGACAAAAACAAATATCTGTTTTCAAACAAATACACAAACCAAATTATCACAATCACACAAGCCAAAAGACACAAAACGCTTCTTTACACTCTCATAATAGGTATCATTTAAACAGTTTATGTTAATGTCATAACAGCCTTTTAATGACAGAAAAGGATAATGACATTTAGTCCTAAGTGCAGAAACACACATCCCAGGGAATGGCAAGATGATGATTGAAATGTTTAGAGAGAGAATTATGGAGTGGCATTTCTCAGCCAAGGTTTATGGCATATATCAAGAGGGTTTGGAAAAATACTTCACTTTTGGACTGGTCAAGAGTCTCATAAAACCCCTGCAGGCTTGCTCAGAAAGCCAAAAGTGCAACAAAGCAGATATTTCAGACTCACTTCTACTTGCATTGTTCTGTGGATAATTGTTGCACAAGCTTTCCCCAAATAACTCTGAAACGACAAGTGACATTGTCAGTCAAATCAGAGTCTGCGACAAGCAAGATTTTTTTATGTCCCTGCTTTGATTTCTGTTTTCATATCGATGTTGAGAAACTTTGATTTCTTTATGCTCAGTGATGAAAAAAAAATATTCCCTGATTTGAGTCTGTCTATCTGCACAGTCAGATGAAGCTGTGCTCATTTGAGCCTGTATGGATGCAAACAAAAATGTCTTCATATTCTTAGCATGTAATGTCTTAGCATTATACCAATATAATCAACTGTCAATTTATTTTAAGCACTAATCTAGTTTTCTTGTTTTATGTAACTAGATTTTATATAAAGATATAGTCCATGTAATAGCAATTAGGTATTATCTACAAAAAAATAAAGGTCATGTGTTTTATAATCGGCTATGTGAGAAAACAGTGAGTCAAGCAGGATGCATCAAACAATAATAGTGTTTTTAATCCTCCGCTTACACCATGAATTCAAATTAGGTTGATGCAGGGAGAGAAAAAGAAGAAGAGAGCATAAAAACATCAATAATATCCTAACATACTCTCAAAGGCCACAATTCAAAACGTGCTTGCCTACTTGAGAGTCACATTGATAGATATGAAATGGGAAATGGGCTCTTCAATTATTCCTTCACAACTGTGACAAACAGAATAATCACACCAATTTACAGCTGAGACATTTCAATGCACAGACGGGTTTAACAAACCACCTCTCACTGTTCAAGTAAAACATTAAAGGGGTCATATGATATGATTTTTACAAAGCTCATCGTTCTGAAAATCGAGGTTTGCTCTGATTGGCCAGCTACCCAGTGCATTGTGATTGGCTGAATGCCTCAAGCCTGTGACGAAAATGCTACGCCCCTTACCATACTGTGATGCCGTCTCCTGGCACGACGAGACAAAACCTGTAAAACCCATTACAAACGAGACAATTGTTACATCATGTGGGGACATAATTACTGCTTATAATGACTTATACTGTCTTTTTACGCATTGCACATCACGCTGCTTAAACGATCAACCATGTCTGCATTTGTAATCGGAGAAACAACAAACAACAAGCACTACAAAAAACATGCGCTACACTAAACTGCTCAAAACTCAAATTTGAATCATCAGTGGCAAATTCTTTAAATATGTAAACGTTCTTACAGGCTGTGAGTCGTTGAGAGAGTAGGCTACTGGTTCATGAAACAGTACTCGTCCTCTGTAAAATGCACTGCACACACTCTAATATTTGGGTTGAACTGTTCTGGAACAGTGTTGTAAATACAACTTAACCACTGATTTCCACTTACGTCTTCTTTTGGAAGGCCAAGCAAAGTAGTTTCCCTTTCACAACGAAACACACAGCTTGTCTACAACATGGCGGTCTTTGCGTGAACATTTGGGTGGCATTATGCAAATCTTCCCATATCATGACGTAGACATTTGGGGGCATGTTAGGATGAGCCATCTCTTTGTATTTGAGACTTTAGTCTTTGCAACTTTACAGATCTTCTTTATGCACCAAGAGCTTGTTACATATGACCCCTTTAACATAACAGCTCCCTCTCCGGTTGTTGATTTGTTGTTTTTCTGATGTATACATTTTATTTTTGTCATATTTTATTAAAAATAATTTTGAAATAGTGTTTAAAGTACAGGAAGTGATGGCGAGGAGCCATACTCAAATTTCCGTTTCCCAAATGAGCACCACAGCTGCTATGCCAAGGCTCTGACCCTCCTGGGTTGTTTACATAAAATTGTGTTTCTGAGTAGAGATCTTTTTTCAAAGTGTTGAATAAATGATTCCGTTTCTTCCTCCTTTTAAAAGGAAAACCCTGCTGTTCAGTGAAAAAAAAAAAAGCAGAAATCCTCTCCTAGAGTAAACCAGGAATGGAGGTGGGAAGATCTGAGAGCTGAGACTTATTTCATTCTTTTTTTTTTTCAATCCCCTTTTTAACTTCTCTACAAATGTTCTACTAATGTCTCCCTAAAGCCCTCATTGGCTTTCATTGATAAAAAATGGTCAGTGGAAACATTCAAAGACGCCCACTGTCTTCAGGAGTTTGTGTCTAAATGAGACATAATTTAAATTAATTTTGTTTGAAGTTCAGCTGTGGACTGAGACTGACAGTCTGAACCTCAAACACACACTGACTGCATTGCTTTGTTTGTTCTTGAATGCTGAATATTGCTTTTCGTTATTCAAAAACAAAAACATGAAGGAAAAAAATCCTACCTTTCAGAGGAAGTGTGTAGGAGTTGTGATGTAGAAAATGGCAGAGAAAATATGTATCAGTCATTTACTTATACAAGAAAAGAAAAAAAAACAATAGGAAACCTGGAAACACTGGGCTCCTTAAGAACTCTAAAGCTACTGACAAAACTGGGGGTTTCTCATAGATTTAATGTGAAAACTGTCTTGGGCACAGGTTGTGTCTACAGAATTACAATCGGAATAACTTTAGGTGTAAATACAGCCCAGGTATAAGTTCTGTCAGATAGTTCAGATAGAGTTCAAATAGAAGCTAATATGTTTGGTTGTAATATAACTATATTAGACGAGCAAACACTGAATTATTAATGCACATTTAAATATGAACTCCAATAATGAAAACTTTCTTAACCTCAGGATGAAGATGTAGATGGATTTGTTTCTTCATCTGAGAAGATCCAGAGAAGTTTTGCATTACTTGCTTACCAATGGATCCTCTGCAGTGAATGGGTGGCATCAGAATGAAAAGATTAACATTAGCTGCATATTTGCTACATATTTGTTATTATCACATTTTTTACATCAAAATGTTACTAATGACTAAAATACAATGCATACCCCATAGTAATGTGTCCTCCATTGAAAAAGTCCATCCCCTGTTGTCCATCCATGTCTCACATCTGTAAAATTTCTCTCTCTACACTAACTTTTAAAATGGAGAAAGCAATATTATGGATAGAGGATTTGAGCCAGAAGCAACAGTTTGAAGTTATAATAACTATATATAACAATAATTGACTGGAGTCGTTTGGATTACTGATGTTTTTATCAGCTGTTTGCACTCTAATTCTGACGGCACCCATTCACTGCAGAGGATCTATTGGTGAGCAAGTGGTATAATAATAAATTTCTCCAAATCTGTTCAGATGAAGACACAAACTCATTTGCATCTTCGATGGCCTGAGGATGAGTACATTTTCAGCAGGTTTTTATTTTTAGGTAAAGTATTCCTCCGAGTTTTATCTCTATTCTTAATTTAGTTATGTTTAGGATTTTATCCATAATGCAAGGTTTAACATAATGAAGGTTCAAATCTTAAAAAGTTCTACTAGAAGGAAATGTACACCTGTTTAATTACATTTTATTATGAAGGGGTAAAAGAGAGTGACAGTAATAATAACACTACTACGGTTAGAGCTGAGACTCAGCATAAACTGATGCACAATTTAAATGTGATTACTTGAGGCTTTCATCAAGACCTGGGAGAAAAAAAATATTCCCCAATTTAGGACAGAATCATCAGACAGCTGAATAACAGATTTCACAGCTGAAGTGGATCCAAATGTGCCAAGAAACGCTCTATGATTTCTGTAATAATTGCGTTTGTGTTGTGCAAGCATACATTTAAAACCAAGGCTTTTTGAACCTCTTGTGATGAATGATGAATATGTTGGAATTAATAACACACTAAATATTGTTGTGTTGTTTGAAGCAGTTGGAACAACAGGGGAGTTACCATTAAGGACAAACTGTTTCCTACTTGAATTTACTGTTTTGAAAAGATAACACTAATGTGTTTGTAAGAGGGGGAAAAAAGTCAAAGAAAATCTGTATTATAAATATCTTAATCTCCCGAGTAACTCAAATGTCTCTCAAATAAAAGAATCTGATTCTAAATGGATTGTGGACGACTTATGAAATCATGAGTCTAACTTCCCTCTCTGGATTTTTTTTTGTATATTAGGATTATTCATGTGTCTTATTTATTAACGCCTACTGTTCTTAGAATATTACTAGTACTATAGTCATATTAGTTTGTGGCTATATTATTGAAAACTTAATTTCTGTCAGGACCACTATTGTCAAAATGATATACACTTAGCATACAGTTTGATTTGGTGGTATGGTTCTGTTGTGGGCAAAAAAAAAAAACTCCCTGCCCATTATGCAGCCTGTCATGAATGAGCAGGAAGAGCAGCAATAATAAACTCCTGATTGAACGCTTCCTACAGAAACAGAATTCACCGTCTAATTTGCTCCCAAGCAAGCAAAAAAAACTGCTGAACAATACTGAATAGAGCTTATATAGGAATGCCGTGATAGGTGTTGTACTCCTATAGATAGATGTGAATAGCTGAGAGTCAGTGGATGCAAGGTTGACTCACATGACCTGCCAGTGCCAACACTATATGCCTAATTTGTGTTTACAATATCTTCTTGAATGAAAATACACTATAAATATATACAATAACTTAAAAACAAAAATACATTCCCAATTCAAAAAGACAATCTACTGAAACTAAACTGCAAAAGTGGCTTATTCCAAAATCCTTAGATTCCTGATGTAAAACAATATAAACTCATTAACATATAACTACCCACATTCATAATTCAACATTTAATTGTCATTTCTAACATAAAACAACCAAGTTTATGCTGATAATGGCTGTGTAGCACCCACTGCTCTGCAAATGCTTCAAAAGCATCTCAACATACAGAAAAAGGGGTTAATTTAATTTTTACAAGGTCTCAAACGTTAACATTGTGTGCTGCACATTTTGCAACAGCACAGTCGCAACAGCAAAAATAATTTTCAGTCATTTTAAGAGGACCTAAAGTGGTTAAAAAATAAAAATATAGACCCCTTGAAAGCTGCCACCTGAAAATGTTATTTTTTATTACATCCGCAGAAATGCAATGAGATTTTTGAGATATCACTAACCACATGCTACTCGATTCAAATGCTATTGTGAGGACATGTCATGTGTTAGAAGTCCTTTCAATGTGAGTGTCTAAACAACACTTCACAGCTACAGAGCATTTGGACGTAACGGGGCTCTTGTCATGCTTGATGCGAGAGAAATGCCAACCATCCCTACTCTATGAGGCAGCTGACACAAGGAAGTCAGAAAAGCCTCACATTAATCAGTCAACATATTGAACCGCAGTACTTGTGAGTTATGACTGGCCTCACACTTACTATAAGTGGACATCCTCACCCTCCCTTCATTCTCAGCACAGCATGATGACAGAGGTAACTCATCATTATTAAATCAGGGGAAAGAGAGGCTAAAAATGGATTTTCAGGAATTGTGTGATTGCTCCGTTGGCCTAGATATCAAGGCATCATACGGCCTTGTCAATCAGCCATCTCAGATCTCTTGGCAGACACACTGCTGGGAACTACTGAATTATTTTAGATGAAAGTGTTAGAGGATTATTCAAATTGCCATGCACTTGACTAAAGCAAAACATATAGCATTTAATCAAATACAACACTGCCCTCTAGAGGAGAGCCAGATAGCTAGATATTCTATAGATAGATAGATAGATTAGATAGATAGATAGATAGATAGATAGATAGATAGATAGATAGATAGATAGATAGATAGATAGATAGATAGATAGATAGATAGATAGATAGATAGATAGATAGATAGATAGATAGAGAGAGAGAGAGAGAGATACTGCAATGGTTATTTAGTTTAATTTAATTAATGGTAATTTTGACCCAGCCAGACGGCAATAATAATAGAAATTCTGATTTTAATTAACAAGAATCTCAATGAACAACGTTATCAATTGACCATTTATGGTCAGTTAATCAGTTACTCCTGAGAAAGATCAAATGTGTAAAGAGCTTTACTTGAATAAGCTCTACAGAATCTCTCATTGATATATCAAAAGCTGTGCTGCTTTTTTTTTGTGTAAGTTGGGACTTTTTTCATCCGATATCAAACTGCAATTAAAGTTTTAGAACATGTGCATTCTGGTTTCATCAAAGGAAAAAACTGTTCACAATACACTTCGTGGATGCAATCTTTTACTTTTTGAATCCTATTACACCTTCAGAGAAGAAGAGGTTCCTCCAAACCTATTAAATTAGAACATCCTCCATTTATCAGGTAGTTTATATATTACTCTCTAAATATGTGGCAAATCCTCATGTTTATACCAATACACACACGGTTTCATTTGCTCACGTAGCTCGCTATCTCTTTATCCAGGGCGAAGGCAAAACGGTGGTTGAGGAAGAGGAGCTGACCATGGGGAAGCAGTCTGTGCAACAATGCGTCCACGCGATCACTTTTCAGCAACACCTGAAAATAACAGCCAGAGAGAAAATGGGTAGCATCAAATAATCCATAGTTTAGCAATTTCTGCCCATTTACTTTAAATGTGTGTCCTTGTTCACTGTATGACAACAACTCCAGCCCTATTCATACAGTAATTGGAAATAATATAATTCTTCAGTAAATTTCTGCAGAAAATACCCGAGCTCATTGGATTGCTTTTCTGTGAACATATTGATCACAATGTAATTAAAAGCTTATCATGTTTCTCACACGGAGTGTGATGTATATTCTTATCATCATTTCAATTGTGCCCACTGCTAGTCTTTTTGATGGCAAGAAACTAGGCCAGCAGACATAAGAAAAACTTGCACTCAGAGTACTTTATAAGATTGCTGGAGTTCAACAGAAGTTCAATTTCAGCTGTAACAATAAAATCAATACAATAGTTTTCAGACTCTAGGCTACATGAATCTACACAATGATACAATGAAAACACCAAACAACATAAATTCACACAACAGTCACTCAAACACACAGTAATAATGACATTTTATACTACCGTGTATTGTTTGAAGTCAGTTAGATTTTTCATTATTACCATTTCAAATAAATGCTATTCTTTTAAACTTTCTATTCAACAAATAATCCCAATGTATCATGGTTTAAAAAAAAAAAAAAAAATCTGAGCAGCACAACTCTTTTCCACATTGACAGTAATAAGAAATATTTCTTCAGCACCAAATCACTATATTAGAATAATTTCTGGAGGCTCAGGTGACACTGAAGACTGGAATAATGGCTGCTGAAAATGTAGCTTTCCCATCACAGGAATAACTAACATATGGTATATCTATATAAAAAAAATAATTAAAGAAAGTATTATAAAAAATAAAAAAAAAGTATATTTTATTTTAAATTGTAAAATTTCACAATATCACTGTTTTTATTTTTGATCAAATGCCTTAATTATCATAAGATAAAACATTTTTCTCTTACAAATCTTACCGATCCCAAACTTTTAAACTGTACATGTTCCATTTATTGGATACAGTTAAATTTTGGTGTTGTATTTTACACCCATATGCAAACACACAAGCACAGTGAACAAATGAACATGCAAACATACATGCAACACATACAAACATCCACATGCATGCACACACAGACAAAGCAACGGACTAAAAAAAATATTGGATTTCACATTATTGTGGTATTTGTATAAGTTCTACAAGTGAGTGTTTCAGAAAGTAATGCTTTTCAGTGAGCAGCAGTGGCTCCTCAACAAGCCACACAATATACTGTATGCTATTATTCATAGCTGTAGCACAAAACATGCTGGATTTGTCGTCATTAGTTTTTCTAACACCTTCATTCATGGTTTTTTGTTTCTTTTCTAGAGCCCTAAAAGCAATAGTAATTGATCACCCCTACTAAAACATTCATTAGTCCCAGAAAAACATCACCTCAGCACCAGGTCCCAGCAGACGTAGCTCCTCAAAGCAGTGACGTGCAATGTTGCGAAGCGCTCCCTCTGCGAGCAGGAGGTTCTCGTGTGGTCTGCAGACCAGAGTGAACGCTAGAGACTGAACCCCCAGCCACAGAACAACACTCCGATCTGGAAAGAGCTCTGCATTGCCCAGGGAAAACACACCGCTGTCAGCTTCACCCAGAGCTGCAGCCTCCTCACCCAGCACTGCCTCCACACACAAACCGCCTGAGGCCTCCCTACTCAGAGCCACAGCACTCCTCACCTGCCTGACAGAGAGAAAAGGGGCAGAAAAAAAAAAGAGTATTGTTTCCCTTGGGTACACATACAAAGTACCAGTAAACATTGTTTCTGACAAAATAGCACTGTTACTGCAGTTGTTGCTAATACAGATATTGGTATTAGGAGGACAGTTACCCAAAAATAAAATTTCTGTCATCATGACATTCACTCACTCTCATGGATATCGTTCATATTTTCAGATGAAAGACTGTTATAATGGTTTGGAACGACATGGGGGTGAGTAAATGATGATAAAATAAAATTTTGATCATCACATTGATGATCTCAGTCATCAAAACACGATTATGATTATTAAACAAAATGATTGAACAAACATTTGCATTTAATTACCTACTACTTATTGAAATAATTTAAACGTGTTGATTTGATTGTGAGCAAGAATTTGGCATCTCACCTCGCTACCACGTGGAGTTTCTCTTTCTGCATCAGTCGTCTCTGCTCCGGTGTGCAGTCATCGGCTCCGGTCTCCGGCCCGAACACACGCGCATACAGTATCCGACTTTCGGATGCGGAAAGCGCGCTCACTGGACACACCGTGTGGATTAAGAAACAAATCACCATAGCTGACCTGGCATATCATATACACATCTTAAGAAAAAACCCACAAGAAAATAAGTTTGTAATAAATTTGTGTCACTAATAAGTCATGATGCCAATCTAGACAAACTGTGCATGATTACTTCCGTATTTGGTCACATGACATGAATCATGTGGTCAATTTTGCGCAGTTCTTTTTTTAGCTCTAGATGGCGCTCTTGGATGACTGATACACATAGTTATACTGTACATATCTATGGACTGATAGATGTTGGATAGATGGTGGACGAATTCTTGGCACACAACATAGTATTAAATCTATTTAACGCAAGCGAAAGTTGTAACATTTTATTAACCAATTTATTTCTAGTTTTCTTTTCTGTTTGATTTATATTTCTGTCATTTGGGACATAAATACAGTTTAAAACGTTGATTTGAACGATTTTAATATACTCTTTACCAATGAATATTAATTGAAATCAAAATTCAATATAATTTCTAAATTGTCTATAATTTATTTTTTTGGCATAATAGGTAAAAGAGTTCAATGTTTTGACTTTGCTCTCAGCATTAGAAATTGTTTACCTGTCTTCCCACCATGAATGGTCTCACTATATGTTATTTATTGGGCTTTACGGTTTTATTTGTATTTAATTTTATTTTTTAATTGTATTTTATTTTCATTTATCTATTTCTTTCTTTCTTTCTTTCTTTCATTCATTTCTTTATTTATTCTTTATTATTCTTTATTTTTTTATTTATATTATTTTTTTATGGAGGGATCTTACCTCATGTTGCATACAAATGTGGTACAAACTTTTATGTTTGTGAAAATTTAAGAAGTTAATTAATAAATGTGCTATACTGTTCTTAAGCCACCACCAAAGTTTTTCAAAACTTATCTTAAATGAATTTCATAATATACTAACTCATATAAACTAATTATGATATAGTACATTCTTCACTCTGATCTATGTACCTGTTAGGTATGCAAGTTTAAATATGTACTCTATTGACAGAAAGAAAAAAAAACTTGACAAATCTTTAATTTGTTGTGATTCTAACAAGATTCTCCACTGTGTACATCTTAAACAAAGGAGTATTTTTATACGCATACAAAGTGCCATTGACAGAAAACTAAGTGTGATGTATTCAAACACATGCTCTCTGACACACAAAAAGGACAGCTGTTTTGCTTAACAACTGCTGGTCATGCTCACTTAACCCATGAGGGAGGAGGACATATCTCCTGCTACATCACTTACTGCTACATTCAGCTTAAATAAACACATCAAATACAATCAGTTTGATATCCAGCACATAACAGACTGTGACATGAACAAAAGAAGAATCAATATCCCTATGCAAGAAAATAGAAAAACTGAGAAAATCTGCTTGACAATGAATAAAAAAAAAAAAAAAGGTTGTACTGAAGATACAGGAAGACAGTGGGCAGAAACAAAAGACAAGGCCACATTCAGAAGATCTTGCTCTTGCACACGTGATAGGATGTGGTTACAATGATGGCAATACTCCAGCTTTACAGCCGATTCTGGTAATTTTTAGATTCAGAAGAGGGTTCATCAGAAACACATTGACAGTGGAAACTCAGCATGTGTAAGTTCCTCTTACTCAGATTCAACTTTAACTGGCTCTTACTGGTTGAACTAAAACCACATAGGCCTATACTAGACATCCAAAGTCAAAAAAAAAAAAACCGTCAGACCTAAAAGGAAAATATTAGAAATGGTTTCTGGCACACAAAACATATTGAATTAATTACTTTAAGGCAGTTCAATTAATATGTGCATTACACAATGTGCAGGCTGTAGATGTGAAATGTAAATGGTATTAACAAAACTGTATAGAACCTTACTGCAACTCAACAAAAATCACCTCATGCACCTATAGGGTAAACTAATAGGTATCACTATAACTTTCCCCATTTGATTCATCATAGTACCTTGAGAAAATTAATTTATATTACAGGTTTTCTGAAATGTGATGATTAAATGCATGAATGAGGCAGTAGCTTCTTAAATATGCACAAATTTGCATGAAATCCAAGCATTAAATTCATTTTTTCAAGAGTATTTTGCATATTTCTTTTTATCACTCCATAAATCATAAACCATTTTAGAATAATATATAAATAACCTGATATTAATATTATATTTCTATAGAATATAACTGTAATGGTAGTTCTGGATAATCTGGTTTATTGACCAGCACATGAAAAGACCATTTCGGCTGTAGTGTCTGCCTTGAAACGTTAAGCAATACAGTCAAACAACTGTAGAAAGTCCAAATTCACATCTGTTATAAAGATTTACCATTCATTTGAACAGATTGAGCATGGTCTGCATTTCAGATTACTGCGTTCTACATTTGATTTAGTCTGGTGGGAATCAAGCTGCAGGCAGAATATCTAAATGTTTGGCATTGGACCAACAGCTTAAAACTTCTTGTACATCCACATGTAGGCTATAAGCTGTACTAAACACATTTTAAACTCTTAAACTTTAATTTCTTGTTTGCTCATACTGATAATAGTGTCCAGAAACACTTTTACTCATTAACCAAACAGAAACGTGAGTGCAGGAACTGGTCTGACACGGTGCCAGGATGTTAGGGAACGGCTGGGAAACTGCTGGCTCCTCCTCTGTGGAAGAGCTCTGGAATGCAAATGTGTGCAGGGACACGTGCTGGTGCTTGACTAACCACATTCAAGGTCTCTGCCAGACCGGTACATTTGAAAAACAAGATGACTCAACCACCCTACGCCAGTCATTAACAGCACACAGATCAAGACATGATTGAGCAAAGAGTTATTACCCCAAACTCCAAGTTTATTCACAAATACATAAACCAGCCTCTCAGTCACACATGACCAATAAAACACACTCAGGAAGATAAAATGTACAAAACACACTTGCGTGGGAGTGAGAATTGCAACTCTCAACTGTCACTGGTTCACAAACAGAACTAAATCTCATTTCAGAACATTTTGGTGAACGTTGGCATGGTCATCGCTTGCTGACCAGCAGCAGAAAAATTCTGAGTTAAAGCTGTAGGCCAAGTGAGAGAAAACAAACAAAAAAATTATATATGTAGCTCCCCCTTAAAAAAAAAAAAAAAAAAAAAAAAAAAAAAAATTTTTTTTTCTCACAATTTCCAAAAACTCAAACCAATATGGTCATTGCCAACAGAACTTACTGAAAACATATGGGTAAAAATTTAAATCATTATTGTGAGACATGAGAATTTGCATAATTGTGACATTCAAAATACATAAACCAGTTTACACAACAAATTTAATTACTCCTCTGGCTGTAATCACGGCTTTACCATTGGGGAACTGACCAGATGTGAGCGAGTGAGCAAAATGAATGCATAAATCATGTAATCACCACAACAATTAAAAAGGCAGGGGGGAAAGTGCTAAGGGGGGAGGGGGGGTTAAAATAGTAATTAATTAATCTGACATAAAAGTTAGGACAGGCCACGTGGGGGTAAAAATACAGGTTAGTTAAGATGTGTATGTGTAATACATGACAGTGACGTGTAGCTGTGTGTTTCTCAAGGGAGATCAGGGTGGTGAATATTAGCGGTTTAAAAGTTATAAGATCAAACCAAACAGGCAGAGATATGCAAAAGCCTCTCAACCTCATTTGGCATTGTGGTATTTAAAGAAAAACCAAACCCTGAAAAGCAATACAGGTCCCACCAAACACACGTCTTCAAGTCTCTGGGCAGCATATGCAAGAGTAAAAGCAGTAGAATGCTGAGGGAATGTGAAAACGTGAGGCTCAAAGATTTTTGAGACGGCTGTACATGTCTCTCTTGCTGCGTTCTCCAGCCCATGTGCGGCTCTTAAGGCGGAACTTCCTCAGGTCTTCTTTAAAGTCTTCATGATGCATCGGCCTGTAAGCCTGTGGTTCGCAGACCGACTACAGAGAAAAATGCACGCATTATAAATTTGGAAAGAAAGGGGAAAACCGCAAAGATGTAGGACGTTCTAACTGTGAAAGCACACATACCTTGTGAAGCGGGAAGAAGTCTTTGTAGCCTCCCTTCAGGATATAGAGTTCAGGGTAATGGAGGTTGGGGTACTCATTTAAAAATCGATCTCTTTGTCGAACATAGCGACACATCCGTGGGCCACGTTCAGATGAAAATTCACAGTGGAAAACCAACAGGACACGCTTCTCGGGACATTCTGGAAGAATAGGACTCTTTAAAAAGTAGTCTTCAATTTGATCCTCTTGATGGAGGTTAAGGGCACCCTGAAAGGAGAACAAACAGGAGTCAGCAAAATTTGCCCACAGAAATACGACAGCATGCAGCTGCATTAAGGTTAATTAAATCCTAACCTTAATATGGCCACCATCATACTCGTACGGATAACGGCAGTCGATGACAAAAAGCCTCTCCACCAGATTGCTGTACTGGCCGTACATTGCTTTAACCATCTGAAAATACAGCAACAGATGTTTGAAAAAGGGATGCAGGAAATGTGCCAATGCACATACTTTGTATAGATGCAACTGCTTGTTTTGCATGCTCTTGCATTTTGAAATGTCCATGCTTAATGTTAATGTGAGCAAACTTACAATATCTGGAGTGATGTATTTCAACTCTTGGTGTTTTCCTTCAACTGTGGGTAGCGCAGGAGTCTTTAAAATGACAAATACACACTTTTAAATGGTGTTCAATTTAATGTCATGATAGATTTTATATGTGTAAGTGTCATATATGTGTATGTTATTACTTCTAAATGCAATTATCACCTTGGTGAAATCTCCAGTCACATTACTGGGATCCGTATCCAACATTCTTTCAATCTGTGCATGACTAAATGACTTTGACCTTTGAACCTGTAAGAAGGTGGTATTACAGTTATAAACTCAAATTATAAACGCAAATTATGGTTGCTGTTGTTTTTCCAGTGAGGTCTGACCTGATGAGGCATAACATCCTCCTGTTCTGCAGGAGCAAATTGGGTCCCTGCCAGGCTCCGCCTCCTCTTCACTCTGACAGGTGTGTTCTCATCTTGTGGCCTCTCGGGTCTCTTTAGTGGGATACGCCCTACAGGGTTTGGCATAGAGGGAGATCGGAACAACCCACGTGGACGGCAGCGAACAACAGGCTAAGGGCAATAAAGTGGGTTTGGTTGTTAACTATCATGTCAATAACCGTAAAAAAAAAGAAATCAAAAATAGATAAAGAGTGTTAACGGCATACCGAATAATTACTGTCAGTACTTTGTTTAGCCACCAGAGGAGCTGTGAGAAGACTGTCCATTCCAAAAGGAACCTCAGAGTCGTTCTACACAAACAAATGCATTATGGTTATTTACAAATCAAAGAAACGTAAGAATAAGACAGAAATAAATTGAGAAGTCACCTCCACATCATCCAGCCCCTCTAAGAAGCCATCATCATCATCATCATCATCGGGGAGACAGGAGAGAGAGGGGCGGCGCAATATGAAGGGACTGCTCTCGTCTGAAGAGTCGGGCTGATGGGAGGAAAGTGGAGAAAGCTGGAGAATAGGGGAAATCCAAGTTTTTAAAAAAAAAAGTTCCAAACAACATCAAAATTAAAATTTTTAGAACAATTTTCTACAGCTTCTGCCAAGGATGCATGTTGTACCATTAAAGCAGGAGCGGAGTTGGGTCGGCAGGCAAAAGCATCCTTGGTACCTCCAGTTGACCGCGTACGACAGCGTGATGCAGGCATGAAAGGCTTCTTGAACTCAAAATTCTCCTGAAAAAAAAAAACAAACATATTGAATCAATGAAGTCGTAAGAGAAAATACAAAAGTCATTTCAACACCCACACCATGAATTCATTCCCATAACTTTACAAGACTTTCAATTACAAATCTTAGCACTCTGTATCTCAAAAAGCAATACCTAGTCAACTTTAAGCGTAATTTCATCAATATACTGCGTATAATACCACATAAACTAGAGACACAAAACACACACCTCAGTCAGGTTTTCTTTGTTGTCGCTGCCATTTGCACCAGTCCACACTCCATAGCGCGAGGGATCTGGTTCTTTATTTCTCAAATTGGGACTGTGACCCAAAAATTGAAGCTATAAAGAAAAAACAAATCTTACATTTATACTTGCACCACAGCTCAAATGTTTAGGGTCAGTTAGAGTAACACTTCTTTAGCAAGGACACGATTAATCAGATCAAAGTGACAGTAAAGACACTTGTAAAAAGTACCACTGTTTCCACAAATATAATGATTTCTGGTCATGTGACAGTTGATCAGACTATAGTAAAGGCTGATGAAAATAAATTACACTTTAAAATGTTATATTAATAGATTACTATTAATTTTTGCAACCAATGCAGTCTTGGCAAACACACGGGACTTCTTTAAAATCCCATAGTTTTGCTTGAGTGTGTGTATAAAGAATAAACTTACTGGCAAAGAGTGCATCCTGCGAATAGGCATTTTTCTGTATGAACAGAAAGTACATTTGATTAAACCCAAGTCAGTACAACAGATTTCACAGACAAAACATTTGCTTTGTGGTGCATGAGCACTTACTCATTAACTGCTCGTGGGGCATCCTGCATGGCCTTCTCAAAACTGTGAGGAAAAAGAAAATGCTATTGAACAGTTCCTAGTGTATTCAAAGTCTCCTCCTCCCACTCCAACCAAACATAAGCCCAGACGACAACTCACATCATTTGTCTTTCAGACAACTCTATATTTAACAAATACACCGATGCCCACCTGTATGCAAAACAGCCCTAAGCTGAACTGAAGGGGGGGGGGGGGGGTCTTCTAGTTTACCATATGCCCACACAACGCTAACCCCCTCTACAAGCCTCTTTTGTTGGAAGAGGGGAGCAGGGGGAGAGAATGAATGGTGGTTTGGAGGGGGAGGAGGTAAGGAGTGTGGCTCTTTCATAGCACAGGAAAAAGGAGGAATTAGAGTTAAGAAGGGGGTTCTGTGGTAACCCTGGCTACCTCACACACACGTATTATCGCTCTCTTAGGACGCCTGCTCTCACAGGGCATGAAAAGCGTGCCACTATTCACCCAGCCCCCTTCAGAAATGAGCCACACAACACACACTGGTGTGTGAGGAACCCAAACAGCTGTAGGCCTGGCTGCAGATAAATGGATTCCCACAGACACCAAATGGCTTGGAAAGGAGAAACCGTCTCACAGACTGTATGATTTCCAGAAAGCCAGGGTGTACACAGATTTAATGCATGCTGGGTGAATAATACTATAATATCGGAGCCTTTGCAAATTTAAAATTATAGTTTACCCAAATAAATATTTCTGAATCTCATAGGGTCTCACAAAAGCGAATAGTCCTTGTGAACAACTTGTATGAGTACATGACATTTCATTCTCAGCTGAATCATTGCTTTAATAACAGGACGTGCAGCTTGGATCAGATACCCAGTGACGCTGTGTGTGTGATCTGTGATGGATGCCAGCATATGCTCAGCTAATCCATGATAAACAGACACGCTGAGCGTATGTACGCTTCATTTAACGGCAGAGACTAGATTAGATGTATAATCCTCAAGCCAAGCTCCATCTCACATGTCAGATATTATGACCAACAGGCAGAAGAATCATACTCACTGCTCAGCATCCAGAGCATCCAAAGGGCTGGGAGACTCTAGTCCAAGACCTGTGGGGAGGAGACAAGCTTTTAATAATACAGCAGAGCTTAACTACCAGTCACACACTGTATGGCACGCTTTAACATCCTCTCAACCAACAACAAAAAAAAAATACATTGTTAGTAGCACTTAATTTCCTTACAGGTGAGTAATTCCTTAATTTCATTACAGGTGAGTAATTACACCCTAGTGTGCTTTACAATTATTGCAATTATTTTATTAGATAATTGTAACAGTTAATGAGACACAAAAATCTATTACTAACAACATTTTATTTTACTAGTCACTTTTTAAAAATGACATCTAATGACGTTACATAACAAAAAAAAGTTAATTTTTTGCCAATCCAACACACTCTTGGGTAAACCATTTCACACAGCAGATAGTGGCTAATTTGTAACCGTAAACTTTTTATGCAAACAGCTTAAATCACACTGAAGGTTAGATGAATGCTTTCTACATAACAAAAATATTTCACAAATAACATTGAACTAATTCATGAAAATCACCACCCTGTTACAATATTTAATGAGGTGACATTTTAAAAGTTTAACTGCTCACTGTCAAAAATAAGTAGTAGCAGCAGCAGCATAGACAAATAAAAGCATAAAAGGCCTTAAATACACAAACTCACTGGAGTTAAAGTTTTTACAGGAAAAAGAATGCATGTTTTCCAAGCTAACCTGCATCTGAAGAAGCATCAGATGCGAAGGAAGGGATCTTCAGGAGGGGCAAGGTTTTCTTCCGCTTTGGTGTCTCACATTGACTACAACAAAACGTCAAAGCAAATAATTCAAAAACTGAAATGTATTGCACTATATAAAAGCATTATATAAACGGTTTAACTGTTGCTCAAATACAGTAAGCTTTGATAACGACAGTAGTGTTAAAAGTCAATAATGTAATCAGTCTCAGAAAAATTCCAGGAAGTAACGTTGGCTCTGTGGTAGTTCTTTTAATTTGTGCTACCCAAAAAAACAGCCCTGCTTTACTCACCC
This sequence comes from Carassius gibelio, assembly GCF_023724105.1. Classification (NCBI taxonomy): domain Eukaryota; kingdom Metazoa; phylum Chordata; class Actinopteri; order Cypriniformes; family Cyprinidae; genus Carassius; species Carassius gibelio. The sequence continues at coordinate 15,693,004 of NC_068408.1, read as the reverse complement.
TCCAAGAAAAGCGAGATTATTCAGGTTTAGAGCCAGGTTGGTTACAGGAGACAGCACTGCCATGGGTCCGGGGGAGGCAAGGTTCAAGCAGGGGGAGCCCCTCGCCCCGATCTCCGGTAACGAAAGCAGCGGAGGTCTGAGGACTGCATCGGGCCCGGTGTTGAACGGATCATTTACAGGGCTGATGTCGCCTGGAACTATATCAAAATCCATCTTTGAAGGGACACGGATCGTCTGACGATTGTTGAAAATAAGAAAGAAGCCAGGCGCGATTAAGACGACAAAGGGTTTAGCCTAGTTAGCAAGCGCAAAGCAACCCGGATAGGGGTTTAATTTTATCTTATTTAGGTTTGAGAAAACAACTTGCAGAATTCTGCATAATAACTACGCCTGATTACACAATACACTATAAAAAGGGGGTTTTAAAAATCCATCTTCTTTTAGTTTTGTTGTCAGAGAGCTGCCGATTAGATTGCACTCTCTCTGACCTTTCCAAACTCTGCTGCTGAGGAAAAAAGTGCTGAATGTAGCTCTTATTTATGTTCAAAACATGCAGTCCACAAGCGGCAATCGGAGTAGCCAATGAGCAGCGCCGTTACATCTGATTCAACCAATCACATGCGCTTCCTCTTTTTTCCGGACCTTCTCAGAGAGAAGGTGGGCAGGCCAAAGAATGACAGACAAATCTGATGTCCAATGAACACTAAGGTAACAAAAGCGTTTCTATAAACTCACCCAATGGATTTTATGTTTACATATATTGGGCGGGATATAAATGTATAGAAGAAAGATTTTCCCGCGGAACATCTCGGTTACGTATGTAACCTTGGTTCCCTGAATAGGGAACGAGATGCTGCGGTGACGTCACCACGTATGGGAACACCTCTGGTGTGACGAATGTCTGAAGCCCTATACCATCCCGCCAATCCTATTGGCCAAATGGCGCATAGCACCACCCTGCGCATGCGCGAGCATGATATACCTTGGTGCAGCGCGCCATTTCGCTCAGATTTCATGACTGAAGATGAAGAGTTATCAAGGTACGGAACGGCCAGAACCGCAGCATCTCGTTCCCTATTCAGGGAACCAAGGTTACATACGTAACCGAGATGTTCCCTATCATAGGTCACTTCGATGCTGCGGTGACGTCACCACGTATGGGAACGATATACCAAAACGCCTGACGTACCTGATAACTGAGATCCGAGGAAGCAACTGCTCAAGCGGAGAGAACCCGGGAGCCAGGGGCCATCCTCACATCCAGACTGTAGGATTTGATAAAAGTGCTCGGTGAGGACCATCCTGCCGCAGCACAGATATCATCCATAGAAGAGCCACTGAGAAAAGCTTGAGAAGAAGCTACAGCTCGAGTGGAATGAGCCTTAACCCCTAAGGGCGAAGCGAGTCCGCGCGCCTCATAGGCCAAAGAAATCGCCTCCACCAGCCAATGGGACATGCGCTGTTTTGTAACTGCATGGCCCTTACTTTTATGTCCAAAGCAGACAAACAGCTGGTCAGAACCACGCCAAGGAGCTGTGCGATCCACATAAGTCTTTAAAGCTCTCACAGGGCAAAGACTTAGATCTCCTGACCCGGCCTCGGCAGGCGAAAAAGCTTCCAGAACCACTTGCTGAAAGCGAAAAGGGTTAGATGCGACCTTAGGAACATAGTTAGGCCTGGGCCGCAGCAGCACCTTCACAGAGCCTGGTGCAAATTCCATGCATGAGGGTGAAACAGAAAGAGCCTGTAAATCCCCAACTCTCTTGAGGGAGGATAAAGCCATGAGAAGAAGTGTCTTCAATGTCAGGATTTTATCCGATACGGTCTCCAAGGGCTCAAACGGATGCCCTGATAAACCTAACAACACAATGGATAAATCCCATGAAGGAACTCGCACAGGGCGGAAAGGCCTCAGCCGTCGCGCACCCTGTATGAAACGAGAAACTAATGGATGACGCCCCACAGAGGCACCGCCTATGCATTCGTGGTAAGCTGAAATGGCTGCCACGTAAACCTTTAAAGTGGCTGGTGTAACGCCATCCGAGAAACGCTCCTGGAGGAACTCCAGCACTGAAGCCACTGGGCAGTAAACTGGATCCACATTATGATTACCACACCAGGCTGTAAACAGTCTCCACTTGAAAGCATATAAGCGTCTCGTAGAAGCTGCTCTAGAACTCAATATAGTCTCAGTAGTTTCAGCAGAAAGACCGGGACATACTAACGCACTCCGCTCAGTGGCCACGCCCACAGTTTCCACAGATCTGGCCTCGGGTGCCAAATCAGCCCCTGTGCTTGTGATAATAAATCCTGTCTGATGGGAATCTCCCACGGAGAGCCCGCTAGCAGACTGATCAGATCCGCAAACCACGGCTGCGTGTGCCATCGCGGAGCCACCAGCAGCAGCTGTTCCACTCTGTCCCGGCGTAATCTGCATAATACCGCTGGGATCAAACGAATCGGAGGAAAAGCATACAGACTGGTCTTGGGCCAGCTGTGAGCTAACGCATCCACGCCCAGGGGCGATGGGGAGCGTAGGGAGAACCATAGCGGGCAATGCGTAGTCATGCTCGATGCGAATAAATCCACTTTCGCTTTGCCGAATATCCGCCATAAAAGATCCACCGTCTGGGGGTGTAATCGCCATTCTCCCTGTTCCAGAGCCTGTCTGGATAGCAGATCCGCTCCGAAATTCAATCGTCCGGGGACATGAATGGCCCGGATCGAGAGAAACTTGTCCCGAGACCACAGAAGAACACGCCTCGCCAGCCTGCACAGGGGGCGAGAGCGCAATCCTCCTTGATGGTTCAGATAAGACACAACCGCTGTGTTGTCTGATCTGAGTAGCACATGACGGCCGATCAGCAGATCCGAGAAATACTGGAGAGCCAGAAAAACTGCCAGTAATTCCAGTCTGTTTATATGCCAGCCGCGCTGAGCCGCTGTCCACACTCCGTGGGCTGGTCGCCCTCGACACACAGCTCCCCAACCAGTCAAAGACGCGTCCGTCGTGACAGTCTCTCGGAAAGCATAAATTCCCAATCGAACTCCTGACAGGAGAAATTCGGTTGACATCCAAATTTTCAGCGACATCACACACCGCCGTGTCACCGAAATCGTGCGATGCGGGAGACAACGGGGTGAAATATTCCGCCTTTTCGTCCACCACTGAAAAGGGCGCATTTGAAGCAATCCCAGACGAATCACGGGGGATGCTGCTGCCATTAGACCCAAGAGCCTGAGGCACAATCTCACCGTCACCGTGCGACCTGCTTTGAAGTGCCGCACGCATGACGCAATCGACTGAGCGCGCGGGAGAGAAAGCTTCGCTGTCATCGCGCGAGAGTCCAGATCTATTCCAAGAAAAGTTATCCGTTGAGAGGGAGTTAAAACACTCTTCTTGAAATTTGTTCGTAAGCCCAGGCTGTTTAAATGATTCAGCACAAGATCTCGGTGAGAGTGTGCTTGAGTCCGCGATTGCGCTATCACCAGCCAATCGTCCAAATAGTTCAACACACGAACGCCCTGGAGCCGCAACGGGGCCAGAGCTGCGTCCATGCACTTTGAGAACGTACGGGGCGCTAAAGCCAAGCCAAAGGGAAGAACGCGGTACTGATACGCTTTGCCCTCTAAAGCGAATCTGAGGAACTTCCTGTGTCTCTTGACGATCTGAATATGGAAATACGCATCCTTCAGATCGATCGTAATAAACCAATCGCTTGGTCGGATCTGAGACAGAATATTTTTCACCGTCAACATCTTGAATTTGCTCGGTCTGAGTGCAAGATTCAGACGGCGTAAATCCAGAATGGGTCGTAACCCGCCGTCTTTTTTCGGTACCACGAAATAACGGCTGTAAAAACCTGTCTCCATCTGAGAGGGGTGTACTTCTTCTATAGCCCCTTTGCTCAGCAGAGCTGACATTTCTTGTCGCAGCACCGCCATTTCCGTAGACTTCACCGTAGTGGGAAGAATTCCGCGGAAAGGAGGCGGGCCTTTCCGAAACTGAATAGTGTATCCGTGACAAACCGTGCGTAACACCCATTGAGGAATGCCGGGCAAGCGTTCCCACGCGGCCCGAAACAATATTAACGGTTTCAAAGCTTCCGCTCCCAGCAACGCCGTCATACGCGTTAAAACGACCGGACACGAAAAACCCGTGGTGTTCGTGCACCGGGGAAGCGTATGCGCCGGAGTCGTTGCGTTCCGTTGAGTATAATCCTGAAGCGTGTCCACGGCAGGAATTAGGCCAACAGATGGAACATCGGGCTCTGCCGCTAGCGAAAAAGCGGCGGCTGTGTGAGCCGTCATAAACGGGCCGTTTGTGTAGGGTCCTTGAGTCGTCCCTCGAACTCCGAAAGCAGGATTGCGCAGAGTGTCTGAGGGAGCGTCTGTCATTACAGCTCGATCCAATGTTGCTCGAGGCGCTGTTAGCGGCGAGACAATCAATGTTTGAGCAAGGGGACTGCAATGAGAGTGTGGGATGCGCGAAAGCGGTCCGACAGCGCTCTCTAGCGGAGGGCACAGTCCCTGGCAAGCAGCAGAAAGATCAGGAGCTGCTATTCGGCACCCGAGAACGAGAGGCTTTAGCCGTCGAGGTCAGGTTCAAACGCTTACGTTGACGCTGGTGCGCCGGAGGAAAAACCCTAGGGCCCCAGTCCTTACGAGGAGGCGCCATGGGTGTAGGTTCCTCTCGAGAGGCTGCTCGCTGGCGGTGAGAGGAGGTTGAGCGAGAACGCGCGGGCGCTTGCCGGCGTTCGACCTCCCTGGGTCTGCGGGGAATCAGCTGGCGGAAAGCGGCTGATTGTTGTTTCGCTGCCCTGAACTTCTCCACTACTGACGTGACAGCCTCACCGAACAATCCATCCCTGGAGACAGGGGCATCCATAAGGAAAGATTTATCCTTCTCCTTAATATCGGTGAGATTAAGCCAGAGGTGGCGCTCAACCGAAATCAAACCGGCCATAGTACGGCCCACTGCACGAGCGGTATGTTTGGTAGCGCGTAGCGCCAAATCCGTAGCTCTACGCAGTTCTTTAACTGCCTCCGGTGTGATGCCCTCACCTTCATCCAATTCCTTCAATAACTCCGCCTGGTAGGCCTGAAGGACCGCCATAGAGTGGAGCGACGCAGCCGCCTGACCAGCCGCCATGTAGGATTTACCCACCAAACTAGACGTGACTCGACACGCCTTCGAAGGAAGAAGGGGGCGAGACTTCCAAGCCGCGGCCGAACTAGGCGCAAGGTGTTCGGCGAGAGTCTCTTCCACCGGGGGCATCATAGTATAGCCATGGTTCGCCATATCAGAAACGGTGGCGAAATCCGCGGCCGCGGCGTTAGTAATCCGAGCCGAAAATGGCTGTTTCCAGGACCTCGAAACCTCCTGGTGGAGGTCCGGGAAAAAAGGCAAAGGCCTCCGGGGCTGTGTAGGTGTCCGACTAGTTAAAAAACGGTCGTCCAGCTTGGAAGAAGGTTGGGCCTCGGCCTTGTCAACCTCCCAGTCTAGCCCCAATTTACCCACCGCACGAGAAACCACATCCAACAGCTCACTGTAGGAGGGGGAAACACGCCTCTCCTGTCCGCTAGGAGGAAGAGGGCTAGTGTCGGTCGCGAAGTCCTCAGACCCCGAGGCCGCGGTGGATAAAACATCGTCGTCATAGCGTCCACAACCGAAGGAGATGGCGGTGCATGCCTCCGGTGTGGGAAGTAAATCCTCATTAGAGAAGACGACGGGCTCAGTATAAGTTTTATTCTGCAGCAGGGTAGGGGAGAGCGAGCGATGTGGAGAATATTCCAGCGCTGCGCTGTCCACAAAATCCATGTCGCACGTGTCACCCCAGGCCCTCGCCTCGTGCGGTGCCTCGGCAGTCGCAGAGGTGACCTGACGGGGGTTAGACTCGAGGGCGACATTAGAGAAAACTTCCACCCTGGAGCGCAGCACTCTGAGCCGCAGGCCATCACAATGGGGACAGGAAGAAAGGCCGCTAAGCGCCGCCTGTGCGTGATGTAAACCAAGACATACTACGCACCTGTCATGAGTGTCCCCCGCCGTGATGTACCTGGTACATGGCTCCTTACATTTTCGAAAGCTCATCGCGTCCGCGAAGAGGAGTTAACACTGCTCGAAGAGATCGCTGGAGAACGCGAGACGATAGGGCACAGATGATTCGCTATTCCTGAAGGAATGAAATCTGAGCGAAATGGCGCGCTGCACCAAGGTATATCATGCTCGCGCATGCGCAGGGTGGTGCTATGCGCCATTTGGCCAATAGGATTGGCGGGATGGTATAGGGCTTCAGACATTCGTCACACCAGAGGTGTTCCCATACGTGGTGACGTCACCGCAGCATCGAAGTGACCTATGATAGGGAACAGTTCAAAGCTGCAAGCTTGGATACGCCTTCAGTTGCCTGAAAACCAATCAAATTCCAACGTCCTGGCGCGGAACGTACCACTCAAATCTCATGGACAAAGAAGTAAATATATGATTTTTTAATACAAAGCAAACGTTTGTAAAACGTCTGGTTTTGGTATATATTTGTATGGTAGTTCTCTGCAGTTTATTTAACTTATAGGTAGCTGTAATTGAATTTTCAGTATTTTCAGCGATTATTTGACTTTATCATCCATATAAATAATTTTAAAGGGTATATAACCATACACAGTTTCACCTATTGTCATGTTAATCTTGAGTACCTATAGATTAGTACTGCATCCTTCATATCTCCAAAAAGTCGGTAGCACTTTATTTTACAGTCCTGTTCCCCATGTACATAATATGTACTTATTATAGTAATTACAATAACTATGTAACAACTACGTACTAACCTACCCCTAAACCTAACCCTACCCCATTTAGTTACCTTGTATTACCAGAACTTTCTTAGATAAATACATTGTAAGTACACTATAAGTACATGTAAGTACATGGACTGTAAAATAAAGTGCAACCAAAAAGTCTTTAGTTTTATCATAATTATAAAAGAAAAATACAGCTTTCCGATTCTCTCCGGAAAAAGCCGAGCTCCTGGAGGCATGCCGTCACTGAAATGATGAGAACACACAAAGGCACTTGCTACACTCCGTTGCTGCCTCAGAAAAACAAACTGCATCCAATGTAACACTGGGTTCGTGGGGAAGCTGAAAATGGTAAACTTTCCCTCACATCCAAAAACACACTTAATAGAGACATCCTTAAACAAATCCTATGCATCGCTGGCGATGATTTCCCAATGAAGCACGTTGTTGTGCACGGTATCGCTCTCCTCTGGTCAACGTGTTTGTGGGCGTGCTTTTCCGAGAGAAATGCTCATGTAAGGAGTTCCACCATTGTCTCCGTCATTAGATCCACGGTCAAAAAAAACCCCAGCCAAAACTTGTACACACCCGAAAGATTTTCAGGACAGAAATTCTCTGTCATTCGTCCATCTATTTAACACTGTGAACAACTCTGAATACACAAAACACCATTGTAGCCCCCCTTTAAACTATTCTTAAAGTATGCTTCAAGCTTATCATACATGCAGTTTCAATTACCACCTAAATTTAGAAAGAAAGCTAATCAAAAAAGCTACGTCAAAAAGATTTTTAAAAATATGAAAATTAAATTCTAACTGGATATACAGTTTCCCTTTTAAATTTCAATTTTAACCCGAAAAAAGTAGAGAAACAAAAAGGTTTCTTATTAACCTAGCCATAGATGCCGAACAGAGGCTGTGAGTGTTTAAATTAGCCTAAAGATAAGAGATAATACAGATGGTAATGACTAAAATTATCAGCTTTTTGTTGACCTGGCTACATTTAAATAGCCCCATTATCCTAGTTTCCATTTCTTGACAAATAGTTCAGTTCGACAGTGACACAGATTTGGCAAAACTAAAAAGGCTGACTGTGTGAACACACAAATCTATAACTGAATATATGCATATTGTGGCCTGTTATTTTACCAAAATAAGATAATGTTTCTCAAAACAAGTAAGTTGCTATGGATGTTGAATGTTAAGGTAATTAAATTAACTAAAAGTGTTAACAAAACTGGTTTTGTTCCCAATGTGTTTGTGTGGGGAAGGTGACACTTTAGCTTTATAAGAGCCGTTTGTAAGAATGTTTCACATAAATTAAAATGAGGCTGCGAAAATATAGTCTACATAAATTCCTTTTTCTGATCTATAGATCTTTGTGGTGAGGATATGATGAAGTTGGTCAACACATAGGCTGTAAGAGATAAAACATACAGTCACTTACCATTCAGTGCACACCCAAAAAATATTCAATATCTCATTTCACACATGCATCACAACCATCTACGCCAAGGCCCTCCAGACAGTATAGCTTTATGATTGCTTGAGGAGATTGCTGGGATATACAGACACTTTCCAAGACAAGCCCTTCCTTTCACACTGGGGCTCTTTACAATCATGTTTCAAACTTTAGACAAGATTCCAATTTGAATTTAATGCAAATGGTGGTATTATGGTATTATTATACTGTGGTATTTATTTTGGAGATCTTTCTTTGAACATTTGGTAAGGATGAACCCTGACAGCCTTATCAGAAAGACAAAACAACCTGACTGTTTCTGTTAGTCGTGATAACCTCCCAGTCACCCTCTGCAAAATCCCTCCAATTTTAGCACAATGGAACTGTGGGAATAGGATGGGAAAGCTCCTTGATTTACATGCATGTCGTTTAGTCATTTTATTGTAGGTTTTTTTTTTCTTCTTGTTCTCTTTTTACGTTCTTATATATATAAGTAGAGACATGTACGGCCAGAATCTTTGTCATACTAAAAGGCGTGTTATAAAAAGGTTATAATTATAATAATTATATATAATTATAAAGTATTCTTTTTTTATTTTAGATACACAGATTATACTATTTATGTTGTGTGCTTGTTTCACAAATCTGTAATATAAACTAAACAGTTTGGGGTCACTATCTTTCTTTTATGATATTGATGCTAACTGATCTAAATGACATTTATAATTCTACAAAAGACTTATATTTAAAATAAATGCTGTTGTTTTGAATTTTTTTATTTATCAAAGAATCCTGAAAAAAAATCCACAAAAATATTAAACACTGTTTTCATCACTGATACAGTTTTTCAACTGCTTACAGAATTTTTTTCAAAACTTTGCCTCTTTTTTTCAAAACATTGTTCATGAATCCAAGATTTGCATGCATAAAATGCCTCACATCTCTTGCAAAGTGAAGCACTGCATTCAAAATATCACAAAGACTTGGAGTAATGACTGCTGAAAATTTTGCATTACAGGAATAAATTACATTTTAAAGTTTAACAACAGATTTTGAGCTGATAGGTAAGTTTTAAATGTAAACAAACTACACAACTTCCTGTAATCTTTTGTTTAATGACTAAACAACGCTCTTCACCTATGCTGGTCTGATCACAAAAAAATAGCTTAAAAATAGGGCAGAGGTCTGAGCCAGCCAGGGTAACAATTGTTAAAATTTCTAAAGTCACAATAAATTCATACTAAACAACAGCAAGAAAAGTCTCATGTCAAACTAGATGAACAGGCTTTTATTGAAGGATCTCGGAGAACTTGCCCAGACAGTTTTACTACGAACTGACGTTTGCTAACATTTAAACACCTGCTGTGCAGATTCACAAAAGGACATGTGGGCTTTCTCAGGGCGGGAGACATCAGCCTCACCTAAGACACAATTGTACCAGCACTGATATAATCTGTACATTTAGATTTTTCATTCTTTTTCAAATGGTCTATGGCTCTGTGAAATAATTCATACACAACTTGATATAATGTTAGTACAAAAAAGAACAAATGCGCACTGCTCAGTTCATTGTGTTCTAAGTAATACATAAAAATACAGATAAAAGAATCCTGATTATATATTTTTCATAATATTTAAGGGCCTACACTAAATTCTGAATGAAGTGCTAAACTGGTGGTCCTGACACAATAGCTTATGAATGCATTGAGCAAGTGCGCTGACCCATTAAAAATGTCTGTTGCTTTAATGAACTTCCTGTCTAAAGAGTAAAGTGGGCACTCATTCACAAAGGACGACAGTGCTCTATCCCTGATCCACAGCCCTCGAATCAGAGTCACATATAGAAATTGTATATATAAAATGATGTACACAATCCCTTTGAAACCCCTTAAATGTCAGCTTTTGTCTGTATAAGTGAATGTTCACATCCATGTGATGTGACAGGTGGTCTGGTCTGGCTTAAATGCTTCTCATTTGAGGCTTCTGCCTTAGCGAATGACTGAGTGTGAATATAAGCATTTGCATAGCTCTCATGTGGAGAGAGTATTGCTCTGTCATTAAAGTCATCTTCAGTTAAACCTGCCTCATTACCACCTTGAGCCATCAGGAAAAGCCCCACGGTGCAAAGGGTCGTGCATTAACACATGGACTGTGGAAGAACTGGATGCAATAAACCCCTCACCTGCCTCTCACACACACCTCACTCACTCAAGATGTAAGAAATAAGTGATCTTTGGTAAAGATTTTTAAGCTCAAACAGCTGTTGAAGAGGCAGTTTGTGAAATTTTGTTTAGTTGTTGTTGTTGTTTTCTATTGTGTGTGTGTTTAGTGTATTAGAATAAAATTAAAAATAAATAAAAAAGAAATGCATTACATTTATGCACATTTATTTGACTGACTTTAATACACCATTTATATAATTTAATATTTTCTCTGAAATAAATTGCAGTGCTTAATGTACTGACAGGCATTAATGGCAAACATGAATATCATGTATATTTATTTTTAATTGGGAAGTTGCAATTTAGTGCATTTACGATAAATGTAATACTGAATAAAATGCTAAAATGTTAAAATAATGATCAGTTGCTTTAAATGTGCTTTACTCATGCTTCCTCTTTAAAGCATGACAAACAATTATTAAAACAACGATTTAAAATCTACTTTAAAGTAAAACTTTTAATTTGACATTACTATAATGTGACATTTTACCTAATCAAGTCTACCTAAAACATAATAATGGAAGTGTACTCTCTATCTTTATTGATATTATGTTATCTGCAAGTTGTTTTTTTATATACTTTTAAGAATTTAAGTACAAATGTACATTCAATACAGTTAATTGCATGTCTTTTTCACAGGGCCATTATTTGAAACACAGATACATTTCTCAGGCTTGTCCATACGTTTGTACATAATGACAAAATGAAGTGACCACAGCTGACCACTGCTTTCAGGACAGCATGAAAGATAAGCACTGAGACAGAGAGAGGGGGAGAATGAGACATGCAAGAACATCTGCCCACTGAGTCTCCTGGGAACAGATGGGTCTGCAAGGAGAAAATAACTCAGCCTTAGGCCGGCGTTCTGGAGGGAATACAAAAAAAGCAGGGACAAAAGAGAGAAGGGGGAGGAGAGCGTTGGAAAAAGGAGAGTAGGGGGTTTGTTGGGAGGGAGGCGTAGAGGCCAACGGGTTCCAACAGACCTGAGACGGAAAGGAGACGACAAGGCTAGAAAGAGGAAGAGAGAGAGGTGAAATAGACAGGCCTATACAGCTGATCAAAGACAGTGACAGCTGGAGATTAACACACAGAAGAACGTGAGGAGGGTTCAAAGGTGACGCGGCTGATCAATGTGCAACATGAAATGTTTATTGCAATATTAAAAGGATCAGATGATAATATATCTTAACAGTTTAGCAAACGTGGTCAGATTCAAACTTATCAAAATTATCCACATGGTTTTTCAGGCTTTCAAAATCAATCTTGAACATTTTGTCATTTTGAAATGCAGAAAAGTTGATCATTCCTTATTATCAAAATTAAAGGAAAGGTTCACCAAATCGTTCCACACCTGTATACGTTTCTTGCTTTTCTTATGAACACAAAAGAAGATCTTTTGGGAAAGAAATACTGTGGAAATCAATGGGGAGCAACAGCTGTTTGATTACCAGCATTCTTTAAAGACTTAAACATTTCCTTATCAAACCCCCAGTCAGCCTGCGATGCTGCCTTCAGCCACTCTTCTGCAGGGTCCTGGGACGCATATTGATGGCCTATAAACACTGATTGTCCTAATTTAAAATGCAATGAGCAGTAGACATAGTGCAGTAAAATGGGACATTTGCAAATGCTCGGCACAGCCCAGTCGAAAGCAGCCTGTAATTGTGTGTGAAGTGGACCATCAGCAGTGTTAATACAGCTCTGTGTTTGCACAGGAATGTTTAATGCACCGATTTGCAAAACCCTTTCTGTGTTATACTGAGCTAGGCCGTCATGAATAATCCATATCCCGTGCTGATCAATATTTCATTATGCTTATCATTTGATGCTGGACTTCAACTGCTCTGAACAGTCCTGGACATATTTTACCCTATTTAAATGAGTTATCAGTCATGAATTGAACAATGGTACTATTACTAGAGATTAAAATATTAAAGTGTAGAATGTTGTTTGTTGTATGTATAATACATGGTTTATTGTATAATAATATTTAACAAGTACACGTTTAACAGTAATGCATAAAAATGAACATAACTAAAAGTGAATAGCTGTTTACATACGCTTGCAGTGAATGCAGTGAGGGTCCTCTCTTGAACCTCAGTGTTAGCTAAAACTTTTAAAAAGTATTTTCATTAATTGAAATAAAGCTTAAATCAAATTAAATCGACTTTACATTTTGCATTGGCAATTAACAGAAATAAAATATGTTTACGTTTAATGCTAAATGCATAAATGTTTAAGGTACAAAAACTAAACTAAAGTGAAACTAAAACAGAAATAATTTCAAATTAAGTAGAAATATTTTAAACAAGCTAATCAAAATGAGAAAAGCACATAAAAAAATTACTAAAATGTAAACTAAAATTTAAGTGAAAACTAAAAATCTAAAAATAAGAGCTTATAAAAAAAATAGTAATAAGTTCTAATATTAATACATTTTACAGTTAAAAATATTAGTGTGTAAAATTGTCTGCAAAAATTATATGTGATAAACACTCCTCAGGGGCCTTGATGAGTGTTGATGAGAACAGAAAAACTATTTTTAATCAAATAAATGTCAAGAAATGTGTTTTTGTTTTTAGGCAAAAGTGGTTTTTAAACCACCCAGGAAGAGCAAAGGTGTGGCAGTTTCATGGTGAGATAGTTTCAGTAAACATCCTTTAACTTGAACATACCATGAACTTTCAGTTATCTAGTTCAGAGCCTAACAACAATACAGTCTTTCACAAGTACCTTAACACCATGGTGCTTCAGTTTCTGAAGTGAACTTTAAGTCCCTTTGAATAAGAAAGCACTGTATCTCCGACATCTCAACTATGGCACTCATCTCAGGAGAAAAATCACAATAACTCAGTCATGGCAAGAGAAAACCTCTGAACATGTTGAATAAATTCTGCCAAATCAATTCAGTTCTTTCAGCCTGTTCTGTCCCAGCAGCACTCAGAAATCAGTCAGCTGTGTCAAACAAACATATAACTGCTAGAAGGCACAACTGTTTGTTTGTTTTAGATAAGCGACAGCAGGCTGAATACTGACTAGAATTCATCTAAATGTGATGTTGTGGGCTATGCTTGGGGGATAACAGGAAGATGGATAATGAACTTACTCTAGTGGTTGAACATGCTCACACACATCAAGCTGTTGTCATCCTGATCATCTGCTCTTATCCATCAGCAGCAATCTAATTCTTTACCTTATTCTGAATAAGACAATATTATGATTAAGGTGTTTACATGAGTTGCTTTTAGAATATTCTTTTCATGTTCCCCTTTTACATGTTATAGTTCACAGATCGAATAATGGCACGTGTTTACGTCCCACGTGACACCATCCCATGTCCCCTCCAGAATTTCATGTATAGCTTGTTATGATGACATGTATAGTTTTGGGTGTTTCAGTTTTAATTTACAGAAAGCTTCAAGTGCAGTTCATTTGTTGTCATGCTATACGTGGAAGCAGATGACAACGTTGTTGAAGCCATGCACTTTTCAAACTAAAGTGAAAAGCACGGTTGGACGAGTTCCGTGTTTCTGACCCCGGCCAGATTATTACACCCTAGTCTTTGTAGGTTTAGGGTTATTAGGAGTTGAGAAGGAGCGTTGAGAAGGAGCGTTGAGAAGTAGCGGCTTCAACTAAAGGGGTAATCATTTTGCAGGGATTCAATAATATGCACAACAAGTGTAGGTGAAGTGTGGGGTAATTCGATTATTTTGTTGGTCTCACGTTTTTTTTTTTTTTTTTTTTATTGCAAGAATAACAATTACAGAAAATGAACACACATACAAAAAAAGAAAATAAAAATAGAAAATAAAATAAAATGCCAGGGTTAAAGATACACAAATGTAAAATACAAAAATTGAATAGAAATAAAACTCAATAGACCAAACAAAAAATTAAAGGCTTTGACATTTCACAAAATCTTAAAATTATTCAACAAATACATGGTTTTAACAGCTTTTTTGTTTGTACTGTCCTTAATGGAAACCATATAATTTTCTAAATCTTTCAATACCACAGAAAATAAAGGATTCTGATTAGTAAATTTGCACCTATGAATATGAAACTTAACTAAAATAATCAAAAGATTAATAATATACGCTTCCTTTTCCATACTCTTTTCATATTGTAAAAAACCAAATATTACATGTTCGTATAACAAAAGAAAATTACAATCTAATTTGTTATTTATAAATTTAGAAACTTCCCACCACAGCCTTTTGGTATACCGACAGTGCCAGAAAATATGAGGTACAGTTTCTGGCTGCAAAAAACAAAATGAGCAATTTACATCAATGTCTTTGTTAAATTTGGATAAAAAATGTTTAGCAGGGTAAAATTTATGCAGTATCTTGAACGAAATTTCCTTGACCTTATTTGTAAGAATATATTTATTTGTTGGTCTCACGTCCTATTAGATTAGATGGAGAGGATGAGGTTTACGACCCAGACTGGGTCCAGCTACCCGGGGGGCGATCGAAACGCTTTGGCTTCACTTTTTCACTTGTTCACATAGACAGTAAAAGAAATGGACACAGCGACCCCATTGAAACTCAATTGAGACAAGTGAAGCCCATTTTTAGCGTTTTTTTAGCACTTCCGTTTCTGACGCACAGACTCAAACGAAGCTTGATGATGTCAGCAACCTGTCTGACAGATGTAAACCTTCTAGTAGCTGTGCGTGCAAACTGCCATCGTTAATCTTGCAGAGACGACGAGCTTGAGCAGGGAGTTCTTTGGCGTGAGTGAGCAGGAGTATGTATTCTGATTAATTATTTTGTATAGTATTTTAAAATGTAACGCCAGTACGCCATATTAAGTTAATTGCCTGCGAGCTTTTCCTCCTGTCTGTACAGTAATGCGACAGAGAGTCGCGTGGTTATGACGCAATCGTAAGCCTATTGTGCCTACTGTGACATAGAAAGTAATGGAGACCTTTATACATTGTCGTGTATCTTTAGAAAATAAATAATGGACAAACGGAGTCTTTAAACGGCTCATATGTAAAGTTATTCGCTGTCAAAGTGACACCAAAATGAATGGGAGTCAATATGAATGCTAACGCAAGTGAAGTTCTGCTACAAGATGTTCTGCTTGTTCACTTTCAGACTTTCTGTCAGGCATTATTCCCAATGCGTAAAATGAGAGAAGAGTGGCTGTAATGCTAATGTTGTCCACAAGATGGAGCCACAGGATCATATTCATTCTAAATCCAAAATTTTTACATCAGTTTGAACGGCTGTCTATTTTATAACTACTGTGGGGGGTTTTTAGCTGTTTCAACAAACTTATTCACTATTGATTAACTGTAATATTTTGAAATATGCATGGCAACTGATTTACCTAATTGTCCATATGAGCTTTTGGTACTTAAACATTAATTACCTTATATTGCTCAAATAAAGACAAACGTTCAATATTTTTTAGTGATTATCTCTTATTAATTAATATAAAAGCTGTTTTATATATATATATATATATATATATATATATATATATATATATATATATATATATATATATATATATATATATATATATTGTTTCAAAGATCCAGTGAGCTATGTGCATTTGCTCATTCATTTCCTTCACTGGTCACAGGATAATACATTTTTATGGGATAAGAAGATTATTTTCTTAACGAACCAGCCAGTGAAAATGATGTGGGAACAGCACCATCTACCGGTTATAAATTGATATAATACTAAATGTAGGCCTGATGCTGGAGTTTGTATGTTTGTCTTTTTATATAATGTTTCATTGCAGATTTACAACTATTTGACCATCACAACAAACCCTGAAAGTGATTTAAAAACTGTAGGATGATTATTTTTAAAATACAAAAAAAGGTTTTCAAAAAATCACAAGTAAATAAATGTTCATATGGGGATTGTCCATCAGAAAATATACCAGGACTGACATGTCTCAGTGTTGGCAAAGAGAATCATAATGACACCAGCTGTTTGTCAAATATATTGCGGCCATAGACAACACATTTCTGAGGCTGCCATCTGTAGGGCGTTCTGACAGCCATAGTTTTCCTACGTCAGTGTGACGTAACTGTGAATAGCTTTTAATGTGGAAAAGGATATCTTCATGAGCCCAACGCTACACTTGGTTTAACGCGCACAATACTTTACTAGTACTAGTAAGGTACTGTCTAAATACTAGTACTGTGGGGTTTAGCATTAGAGACCCCCAGGGGACCTAGTGAAGCTAGAATAGTGCAGAAGTTGGGTGGGAGGCAGGGGGCGCTCTAGATCGATTCTTTTTTTACTGATTCTTCAGTCTAGCAACCACTCTTTAGCTACTCTTCACATTATTCATGTCACAAGCATGTGCCTTGGTATAGCAGGGTACATTAAATATTATGGTATATTAATTATCATGCTGCAACATATCAGTATTATTTTTTGGAGTGATGTTAACATCATCTGGCTTCGTTACATATATACAATGTCTCTAGTAATGCTATTAAAGAAAAACAAAGTGTGGGAAATTATCCAATAATTTGTTTACAATATCAAGCAGCACAACAGCTTACAGTAAATACAGCTAAGATAACTGACTAAAGTGAATTACACCAGAAGCACACGCAAGTTACAAATCTAGCAGCATCTGGAGATTACAGATTTATATTACAGATAACAGAATAGAAACCTTTATTATCATGAATTTTAACCATGAATGGAAAACAGTATTCATTCATAAACGATGTTTGTGTCCGGATGTTTTTTTCTTTTTTCTTTTTGTTGTTGATATGAAAGATTGATTGGAATGTTTGCTTTCCATTGTGCAATATTTTACCTTATTTTCAAATGTTTAGGGTCAGTATGAAATTTTCCAACAGCAAAAATGACAGTAAAGATTTTAATTTTATTTATTTGACTTTGATTTTATTGTGATTATCAAACAGATTAAAATGTACCCCCTCTTCACATGATGCAATTTGCCAATTTTTGTGACATTTTTCATGTTGCGTATCGCTAAGCTACATAAATTAATATGATATTTTACAAATATTTTCTAATATAATTGTTCAGAATTGTTTTACCACAGCTACATATTTCCTTGGAGGACTTCTGAAGAAAATGGCATATGTTAGCCCACTCTTCACTGCCACTAGAGGGCAGTAAAAGCCTTTGTCTGAAGACCAACACAATGAGCACTGAGGAACACAGACAACAGTTGTAACACACAAACCTTCTCCACCTTCCCCAGACCGAGTGTGTGACATTGTGTGGGTGATCTCCATGGTTACAGCCCTTTGATCTCGTCCTCTTATGAAGGACACTAGTGAAAAACAGCATTCACATAGTGGCTTTGTTCCATTGCATCAAGAACAGGTTGGCCGCAAGTACAGGCTACGTAAAACTGATTTAATCTGTCTAGGAAAGCTGTTGTGTGTGGATGTGTGTTTGCTAGCAACCAGACTATGAGATGTGTACCGACTGCCAGAGGTTTTACAAGATGAGCAATGATTTCTAGGATGGCTGCTTGATGAACATTAGTTGTCTTAAAGATGAACTGATGGAAATTTGAAAAAAAAAAACCTGCATTTCTAAATTCACACAATTATACAGTCAAAAGGATACTTTATTTTGTCTGAACAGAATTTTCAGTATAGGAAAAATTGCCTACACTGAGCTATAATACAAACCTGATTCCAAAAAAGTTGGGGCAAACTGCACAAATTGTGAATAAAAACAGACTGCAATGATGTGGGAGTTTAAAATTTCAATATTTTACTTTTATACAACATAGATGAAATATCAAATGTTTAAACTGAGAAATTATTTCATTTTAAGGGAAAAATCAGTTCATTTTAAGGGAAAAATCAGTTCATTTTAAGGGGAAAATAAGTTGATTTTAAATTTCATGGCATCAACACATCTCAAAAAAGATGGGACAAGGCCATGTTTACTGTGTGGCATCCCCTCTTCTTTTTATAACGGTCTGCAAATGTTTAAGGACTGAGGAGACAAGTTACTAAAGTTTAGGAATGGGAATGTTGTCCCATTCTTGTCTAATACAGGCTTCTAGTTGCTCAACTGTCTTAGGTCTTCTTTGTCGCATCTTCCTATTTATAATGTGTCAAATGTTTTCTATGGGTGAAAGATGTGGACTGCTGGCTGGCCATTTCAGTACCCGGATCCTTCTTCTACGCATGCAGCCATGATGTTGTAAATAATGCAGTATGAGGTCTGGCATTGTCGTGTTGGTAAAAAAAAAGGTCTTCTCTGAAAGAGACAACGCCTGGATGGGAGCATATGTTGTTCTAGAACTTGTATATACCTTTCAACATTGATGGTGCCTTTCCAGAGGTGTAAGCTGTCCATGCCACACGCACTCATGCAACCCCATACCATCAGAGATGCAGGGTTCTGAACTGAGCGCTGATAACAGCTTGAGTTGTCCTTGTCCTCTTTAGTCCGGATGACATGGTGTCTCAGTTTTCCGAAAAGAACTTAAGATTTTGATTCGTCTGACCACAGAACAGTTTTCCACTTTGCCACAGTTCATTTGAAATGAGCCTTGGCCCAGAGAAAACACCTGTGCTTCTGGATCATGTTTAGATTTGGCTCCTTTTTTTGACCTATAGAGTTTTAGCGAGCAACGGTGAATGGCACAGTGGATTGTGTTCACTGACAATGTTTTCTGGAAGTATTCCTGAGCCCATGTTGTGATTTCCATTACAGTAGCATTCCTGTGTGTGATGCAGTGCCGTCTAAGGGCCTTAAGATCACGGGCATCCAGTATGGTTTTCTGGCCTTGACCCTTACGCACAGAGATTGGTCCAGATCAAGATGTTCTGAATCTCTGGATGATATTATGCACGGTAGATGATGATAACTTCAAACTCTTCACAATTATTCTTTGGGAATCTTGTTTTTGATATTGCTCCACTATTTTTCACCGCTGCATTGGGATAATTGGTGATCCTCTGTTCATCTTGACTTCTGAGAGACACTGCCACTCTGAGAGGCTCTTTTTATACCCAATCATGTTGTCAATTGACCTAATAAGTTGCAAATTGGTCCTCCAGCTGTTCCTTATATGTACATTTAACTTTTCCGGCCTCTTATTGCTACCTGTCCCAACTTTTTTGGAATCAGTTTGTATTACTATCTATAACATTTATAGGTTTAAAAGTTACATAAAGGAACCATTTTTTCTCATGTTCTCTTTTCAAAGATTAAAATAAACTGGGGGGAAAAATATTAAACAATTTATGCCAAAAATGAAACATTTCATGAAATTAATTATTTTTTCAGCAAGGAGACATTGTTTAGAAGTTTGCTTTTGACTTTACAAATTTTTTTAGATTTTTGTTTTCAAATAAATGTAAATAAAAACTTACTGTTCATTAAAAAAATTAAATAGCACAACTGTTTTCAACACCAATAATAATAGGAATAAATGTTTCTTGAGCAGCAAATCATACTAAAATGATTTCTGAAGGATTATGTGACACTGAAGGCCGGAGCATTGACTGCTTTGACATTGCAGCAATAAATTACATTTTTAAGTAGATTAAGATAGAAAACTAATTTATTTTAAATTGCAATAATATTTCACAATACCGATGAGTTTACTGTATTTCTTATCAAAAAAATGCAGCCTTGGTGAGGATAAAACTTTAAAACTTTTGAACAGTTGTGTGCACAATAAACATGATAAACATGTAGGCTACTGTGAATATATATATATATTTTTTTTTGCTCTAGTTTGCATTGTGTGCAAAAAGAGCCACGTTTGTCTCTTTAAAGTAGATTTTTCTGAATCTCTAGCAGGCCGTTTAAAAAAAATACATCCATGACTTTTCTTAGTCCAGGGCTGTTCACAGTAGTCAGGTATTCTGACACTATTTACTCCCTATTCTCTGTCTCTCTCTCACTCTCTGTGACAGGAAGTGTAAACAAGATCAAGTGTCAAAGTCCAACCCACCAATTCTCACCTCCATTAAAGAGTGTCACCTTGCATAACTTTCCCAAATAACCCCCTAAAATGGCCCATATAATTCCACTTCTCAGTCTAAAATCCCACTGTAAACTCTCCCCTGTTCCCCAGGACCACCTGTGTGGGACAGGCTATCGATAGAACACACATTCCATTATTGATTTATTGAGATTACACCAAACATCACATTCTGTCGACACAATGTTCACCTCGAGTGAAAATTTCACACCGTCTTACACCACTGTGTAAAAAGGCATGTCGCCGAGTGTGACAGAGGCTGTGACATATGACAGTCTTCTTGTATTGAAGACTGTAATGGCCATAAACCAACAGACATTACCAGATCAGACTAATACAACAATAAATTATGTAGGTAGAAATATATTAGATCAGAATGAATATAAATAAAAGATTTGTATATTCCATGTTTAGTATGAAAAGTTTATTGTCTTTATCTAGAGTACACTTTGTTTTGGTTATAAAATGTGAAACATTTATATTGATTATATGATGCTACCAAGCTTAATTAACTGTGAATAGATGATGAGACTATGTACATACAAAATCAATTTAACAGATCACTACATTTTTAATAGAACAATTTGCAATGTCATTTCATTGCCAAAAATACTGATCAGAAGTGGAAGCAAGGGCATTATAATGTTACAGATAATGTTTGAATGTTCAATAAATGTTTTTCCTTTAAACTTTCATTTCATCAAAGAATCCTGAACATTTTGTATCAGTTCTGACAAAATATTAAGCAGCATGTTTTGAATACTCATAGTAATAAGAAATGTTTCTTGAGTTGTGAATCATCATATTAAAATGATTTCTGAAAGATCATGTGAGACTAAAGTGATGATGTGGAAAATTCGGCTTTGCATGAAACAATCACTGAAATATAAATAACATTTTATTATAATATTTATTCCATATAATAACATTACATATTATTATAATATTCAAGCCTGTTAAAGACGCACAAATAATTCCTGTTCAACTGACATTTTTGATATTCAATATAAATATGAATAATCATTAAGATGCACACTGAAAATAGTATAAAAAGGAGAGCAATAATGAGAATTGTTTTTTTTTCTTCACATGATTCAACTTTCCCAGGAAAGTGTTCAAGTGTTTGACCCCAGGATCTGATTTTGGTTTCTAAGCAATCACTTTTCCAAAAAAGCAATCAAGTTACCTTATTAGTCTTCAGTTCCATCCATGTTCTATTGTTTCTCCTGATGAGCAGACAAGAAAGAGACAAAGAGCTGGAAGGATAATAGGACATTAGTTGCATGGCCTGAATGATCGTGACAATGGCCTGGTGTTTTTAAACCCTGCAGCCCTACAGAGAGAAATCAAGCATTTGAGATGGCGATTGGTCCTGTTGAATATGTTGGACCATCAAGTCAAGGTGGGGTCAAACTGTGTCAGACAGCCTGAATACACAGGCAAAATATCACTCTCTCCAGGGACTACACCTTTACTCACTCCCCTCTGTCAAACTAACCTTTCTGCTATTTTCACACTACAACTATGATTGGAGAAATATAAAATCTGCTTTATCTCAGATCTCATGTCTCACTCTTACTACATCTTGTTAACATTACATCATCCACAAAGTGTTGTAGAGAGATGACATTAAACCATCATGACTGTGATGCAACTCTCAACCATCGTGACTTTGGTGCTCGGTTGAAGTTGCTTGTTAAAGCAAAAAGTTAGAAATCTCTTGAAAAGTATTTAATAAATGAAGAAATGTGGAGCACAATTTAAAATTACAGCATCGAAAAAGTAGGTATAGTTCCACTTTCCATGTATACAGGCAAACAAAAATGAATCACAGTTAAGATAGACAAAAAGTGACAACCTGCAATAAAGTTATGACTGTTTGCTGGTGTAACCTAATATACTTGGTTGATTCAGAGATAAATCATATTTTTTAAATCATTTGACTTAAAAAATGACTAAATTTTGGATGAAGCGTGTTTTAATATTTCTCAGTGTACATCGTGACCTGGCTGAAATTTTCATTTCATGAAATTAATTATTTTTTCAGCAAGGAGACATTGTTCAGAAGTTTGCTTTTGACTTTACAATTTTTTTTTGATTTTTGTTTTCAAATAAATGTAAATAAAAACTTACTGTTCATTAAAAAAAAAAAAAATAGCACAACTGTTTTCAACACCAATAATAATAGGAATAAATGTTTCTTGAGCAGCAAATCATCATACTAAAATGATTTCTGAAGGATTATGTGACACTGAAGGCCGGAGCATTGACTGCTTTGACATTGCAGCAATAAATTACATTTTTAAGTAGATTAAGATAGAAAACAAATTTCTTTTAAATTGCAATAATATTTCACAATACCGATGAGTTTACTGTATTTTTGATCAAAAAAATGCAGCCTTGGTGAGGATAAAACTTTAAAACTTTTGAACAGTTGTGTGCACAATAAACGTGATAAACATGTAGGCTACTGTGAATATATATATATATATATATATATATATATATATATATATATATATATATATATATATTGTAGGGGAATTTACAGTTAAAACCCAAGGACCAGATATGTCGCAATGAAGACCAGGACTCAGAGATGAGTTCAATTAATAATAATAATTTTACTTGAAGAAAATAGTTTGCAATTTCATCAGCAGAAGTCAGCTTCAACACTCTCGAAGGAGTTCGCAGGCCACCCCCAGTACAATACAAAATCAACCACAGTTATACCCTGACAGAGGATACTAATTGCGTCAATACATGAGTCAACAAAATTCTGATTGGTTCCAAAACCTAGATAAAACTCTCCAAAGACGTAGATCTGATACGCTGGACACTGGCAGTTGATTGTTTGTCCTGGGACTGTCTGAGCTTCTCCCTGTACAGACAGATACTAGCACACATACACAGAGAACTTATCTAAAATTCAAGGCTTTCTAGCACTGGCAAGTGTCTTATCATTACGGTTGGATACACACACATAATATGTGGACATTAATCTTGAGGAAAAGAAATACAGCACACATAAGGTTACACATTTCACTCTTGCTATAACTTGATTAATAGTCAAACAAGAAATCATGTAATAATATAATATAATATCAGTATGAAGCAGACATGGGGACTTGGTCCCATCTCTGGTATGAAGGATATGGCAACTCGGCATCCACTCCTTCAGTCCCCCGTTTTAGATCAATGTGGGGTCTAATACCCCACATCTGGTCTAATAAATGAGGTCAGGTGTCGTTGTGATGCATGCTAAGAATGCAGACTGTTGGTCAACTTAAACATGTGCATACTTAAAATCTCTGGTACTGGCTGACATTTCTAGTAATAAACACATTATTTTGTACAAAATACTTCCCATAATCATTCTTACTTCCCATATAAATTCATCTACTTACTTAATCCCACAATATCGCCACTTGCACTAGTCTTTCTTCATATAATGTCTTTTCCAGTGAATCATTCTGTGTGTCCCTCTACCTGGAAAAGTGTCCTCACTTTCATCAACATATCTTTGTAAATACCTCTCTTCCTACTACAGCTACTTCACACTTACCCTCTAAAACCAAACATTTATCCAACAGCCTTAAGACTAAATTTGCATATTCATTAACCAGATTTAACAAATCATTAAAGAAAAACGCATACACTATAACCAATTCAAAAAAAAATGTAACCCTTAAGAAGGATATTTGTCTTATTTGTTTTCTTTTAACATGTCTTATACAACTATGATGAATTTTAGTTAATTTGGTCATATCGTAAAATAAACTCATTACAATAAACGTATATATATTATTCTCTGGAAGCCGGGCTAAATGAATAACCACTGTTATTGCATTCCTGACATATGTCAGACCCTCAGTCACCTCACAGATACCAAATACAGACATTGCTTATAACCTAAATCCCAGTAAAGATACCCTTATTTTATGAAAATCTATCATTTTCCCGATCAATGGTACAATTATAGAGATTGAATATCCATTTTACCCTTTCATTCCAAACTTGGTGTTAAAAACACAAAAATAAACAAACCAAAAATAAGTAAGATCAATATTGAGCCATCTTTAAAAATAAAAATAATCATAATCATTATTTCCTCGAAAACCTAGAGCAGTTCCTAGTTTATTACTTAATAGCCCTTTTATTAAGTTTTACTTTCACCACGAATCCATTTGCAGTCATCATAGTTCACATGCTGTTTAAACATACATTAACCATTAACTCAAACTTGTCATTGTTAACAACATTTGATCAAAATTACATTTTAAGTATCGAAGTGTCTAACTTCAAAAATACAACTAACCTATCCACTTATTGTCATGCATGTATTTTATACCAGGACATTACTGTTAACCATACTCATTGCCTTATTATTACCCTTTTTTTTTTTTTTAAATGTAAGTCTTGTCAATTATCATACCATATTACTGTACTCAGACTATATTAACGACACATTCAGAAGCAAATCCTCAATACCTCGTATTAAGTCAATTTAGTTCTCACTGTTTTGTTTTGCTTACAGGTCAGCTACTTGATCAATGTCTTAAAAACCCCTCGTTCATGTTTGTCATTTGGCAGTGATATTAATTTACTCAAAATTATTATAAACTGAAAAAGAGCACACAGATTTCCCAATACTGTTACTAAATGAACAATACTATTACTTAGTTCTAAACAGCCAAATATTTATTAAAGAGACATCCTCAGTTTCTGTAAATCTGTATTGAAACAGTATACATTATCAAAAAGACCTGTCAGTGTTCACAATATTAATTTGACTTGACAAGTGTTCATAAGCAGCTCCATAGAGCCTATTACAATTGTGTTGTTTAAACAAAATTTATTATTATAATTTTTTTTTTTTGCTGTGCTATTTCAATTAATTCAAACCTCTTGTTATGGATTTGCTCCATTAAGGGGCTATCCACACGTTTTTGTTCAACTTATCTCTGTTCTACATAAACCACTACATAAAGCTTTTGCACTATATTACACAAGCAGGATTCACTCCTTTGTTTTCCCACCAGGCTTCTTTATGTGAGGGTGCTCTCTGGATAATTTGGTTAGTGACGTAGCCAATCTGTCACTGTTTTTCTGCCATCAAGTCTAAAATATTTACCTTCACCATTCAAACAACAAAGTGTTAACTTGTTAAAATTTAGACCCTCATTTAAATTTAGGCATGGATTTTAAACCCATTTTGGACGGCAAACTTAAATTTCACAAATCCAATCATATAAACACTCTTTAACATATTAATCCAGAGAGTGATTTAAATCAGTATTATAAAAGACAAAACAAGTCATTATTACCAGTAGCAGACAGAGCTGGATAACCAATCCACTTAAAGCTCGTCCCATGTTTGGCATTGTCTTTTCATTAGTTTCACTCAGAATTATCGACTTCTGTAAAGTAATTTCACTTAACACATCTGTAATGATAAAACACTCATTCCAGAGGTTAGTGACTCAATTGAAACAAAACAGGAACAGAATTGTCCCCCAATAATATATATATAGCCATCCTCATGCATGCACATACTTAACACATTTATATTTTAACAGCTCATATTTAAGGTTTTCCTTTTGGTATTAAATCGGAAGGATTTAAACTCAAACATTGTCTGTGCATTTTACCAAGTTTGTACCTAATCTCTTATCTAATCTCAAAGTTTGCCTGTTCATTAATGATTTTTATTTTGAGAAAAATCAGCTGGGTTGTTTTGGTCTTAAAATTATTGCTCTGTTTTGGTTACTCTTTCTTAGCAGGCCAATAATAGAAGAAGAGCACCATCCCTGCCTCCACTCAAGCACTCTCTCTCTCTTACTGTGCAAAATATTATTTATTTATTTATTTTGACAATTTTTGCCAAACTTTAACTTAGACTATAATATAAAATTCATTACAACATATAACCCTAAATTATTCAAATAAGTTAAAAATGTCAAAGTTTCTAGATCTAAAATCTCAGTTTAGACTGTTTAAAATACATAATGCTAGGAACATTTCTTTAAAATTATATTTACCTTACATGCTTAATTCCCTTAACCTTTGTTATCTAAACCATCTCTTGATTAAGCAGAAGCAGTCTTCATTTTTAGCCACCACCATATCTTGTTATCATCTTGTGTCATGCCTAATGACCTGCATGAGTAAAGACTATGATATAGACATATTAGTTCAATATCATTTTAGCCTCATAAGAAATTTTTGTCTCAAAATAATGTCTGTCATCACATGGTCTCAGATGGTTCTTGAAAGCCCATTGCCATTAACTTTTTATAAATAAGCTCCTTGTCCTCAGGGTGTGATCCACTGGCATAGTTGCATCAAGTTGTGGACGCTTGTCACAACAATCAGTCAAGGAATGCGGTTGCTGGTGATCAGGTCTGGAGGAGCTCACATTTTGAGGCAGATTGCTGTACTTCATACAGTTCCCCTCTTAATGATGCTCTAGGCCTATCAAGCATCCGCTCAACTCCACTACCATCTCACATATAACACCTCCCTTCAGGGCAGGTGCCCAGTGGCGGTGACCCCCTGCCTTAGGTTGTCCCCTATTGGCCAGAAGAGGATCTTACCCGTCATTGAGAAATCACCTCATGCACACTGGTAACCACTCTTTCCCGTTGCAACATCCTCGACAGTCTTCTTCCAGAATCCAGTATTTCCTGCAGCTTAGGAAAGGTGCACTCAAGAACCATGAGAGCCATTGACAGCACCTACTAGTGTTAAAACATTGAAAAAGGTTAATCAAACTAATATTTAATCGCTAAACTCAATTGGATACCTCCAAACTATCATGCTGAGATTACTCAGTGAATTTATTTTTCACACCCGTCCATTCATTGTAATTTTCTGTTGCTTCTGTAGCTGCAGCCATCAGGCCCTGTATGATGGTGGAGACTAAAAATAAGACAGATAAGTTACTGGTCATAGAACAAATAGCAATACAACTGTTTAACTATTCAGAATTATTACATCTATAGCTCAGGGTCTGTATTATGATTTTAAAGACCTCATGTCTCTTCAACAATTGCTCCTAAATTGTTATTCATTATTTTTATAATCTCTTATTTCTTACATGCATTGGGCAGTTGAACATTTAACTACCAATTGCCCTCTTAATGCATTAAATCTGAACTCTTTTTAGCATGTCCTTTAGCATCTCTGCCTATGATTTGACTGAAACACTGTGCTGTACTATAAATATCTTATCACTTAAACACAAGCTCAGATAACGGCATTTTAGCTTACTTTGAATGAGAGAGAGAGAACTCTGAGGGATTCAGGACTCGTAACAATGCATTTTCATTCATTTTTAACATAATTTCATCGTACTATCATTTTACTCTAGCCCAGTTTAAAACTTGTCAGAAATTATATGCATTTTAAAAATAAACATCTTTATATTTGTATTTTTACTTTATTTTCGCAACTCAAATGTTTCTCAAAGTTCTTTGCAGTCATTGTCATTACTTTTACATCAACTTGTATTTATTCATTCACTTAATTCTGGCCATGGCTTCTGAATTTCAACATTGGTTTTAAATCTGTCAGAGGTTATCTGACCCAGGTATATTACTTTGGGTCTTGCTAGCATGCTGTCTTCAAAGTTACTTTGAAACCCCTGTTTATGTTACTTGTTTACAACTTTATCATCTCATAAACAAAAAATAATTTTCTTTTCTCTTCTTTTTTCTTTTTTTATGATGCTGCGTGACTACAATTTTGCAATCCAACAATAAAATTACTCTTTTGGCCAAACATTAGTAAATATAGGAATTAAATTTTTTTTTTTTTTACTCAGAACATGTCTCTGGTATTTTTACTGCTTAAGCCAGAGTCATGGTGGGGGCCAGCATGAGATAAAACAACGGCTTCATTGTAGTCAAAGTAATTTTATCTTTTTTAACAAAACATAAGCTTCTAAGTTTTTCCAAAATGCCACTGCCAATTTGTGTGCCTACAGTTTTTTTTTTTTTTTTTTTTTCACTAACCCAGAATTCTGTTCAGTATTCCTTGTCAGGACTTTCAACAATTATATAGGAACTGGAACAGGTCTTATGATATCATTCTTTGTCATTTAAACCTTCTATGCACAGAGAATCAGATTAAATCATCACTCAGTTACTTCTGGGATTATTTTTAACAAATCGGCACATACATTTATAAATGTTTATTTCTCAGGTTCTTTCTAAGTTTAAAGCCAATCAAGTTTTTGTTTTAACATTACAATCAGAATTAAAGCTCAGACTGATCATTCTTTAAATGAATTCAGAGAATATATATATATTTTTAAAGTCAGAGCTTCAGAGCCAAACTGTTTACAGCATTTGCTCTCTTCTGTTTCATTATTTCTATCAGGGCTGACCAGGTTACCTAATTTGTCAGTCATATTTCTATCATAAACCAAAAACATATTGAGGCGGCGATCTTACCAACAGCACTTGACTTCTGCGTGATGAAATTGCAAAGTATATTCCAGAATTTCCATATACTGGTCCAATCCAATCAGGGTCATGAAAACTACATTTTAGCTCTTTTGGGGTTGTTCCTGAGGCATCCCAGATCAATCAATACTTTCCCTTTGCATATATCCCTATATTTTTATAGGTGCACATATGAATTATCACTATTTATTTTTAAACACTAATTTTGGATACTCTTTTCCCTAACCACTGACCTGGCCTATTTCTAAGCTCGGGGCGCCCCTGTCTGTAATGGTGGGTGATCGAGAGTTGGAAGAGCGAGATACGACTAGAACCCCCGTCTAGCGTCTTACATTCTTCTCGGGATTTCCCATACCCCTACTTTGGCTTACCCGGCCGTAAATGCACTGCCCTTTATGGCCTCTCGTGCTTTTTGGCTCTCTGTGCTTGACCCAGCACTGCCTATTTACGGCCCTATGTGTCCCTTGTCCCTCGGTGCTTGACCCAGCACTGCCCTTTACGGGTTCACATGCCTGTTAAGAATGCGTTTTTGTCCCCCCCTGGACTGTGCACACCTAGAAACAAATTTTTACGTCTCTCTCTAAGACCTATAGGTGTGCACCTGTTCCCTCTGTAACTGTACACATCTCTAAATATCTTATATCAAGACCTACCGATGTGTACTTGTACCCCTTATATTCACAAGGTTACTTATTTACAGGTATATTGTGACACCAATTTACCTACTCCACCCTGGAGCTGGTGTCTACCCCCTCACGTCTGAGTGAGTCTATCGTTCCTCCTTCTCTCGACCCCCTCCACTTACAGACAGTTCCTAACCAATAATATTAAATCTAAAATCTTTCCTACCTTGGTTTGATGATTGATCAGGGATGTCAACAAAGAACTATTGCCCGCCGATCCTCCACCATTAACTGTAGGGGAATTTACAGTTAAAACCCAAGGACCAGATATGTCGCAATGAAGACCAGGACTCAGAGATGAGTTCAATTAATAATAATAATTTTACTTGAAGAAAATAGTTTGCAATTTCATCAGCAGAAGTCAGCTTCAACACTCTCGAAGGAGTTCGCAGGCCACCCCCAGTACAATACAAAATCAACCACAGTTATACCCTGACAGAGGATACTAATTGCGTCAATACATGAGTCAACAAAATTCTGATTGGTTCCAAAACCTAGATAAAACTCTCCAAAGACGTAGATCTGATACGCTGGACACTGGCAGTTGATTGTTTGTCCTGGGACTGTCTGAGCTTCTCCCTGTACAGACAGATACTAGCACACATACACAGAGAACTTATCTAAAATTCAAGGCTTTCTAGCACTGGCAAGTGTCTTATCATTACGGTTGGATACACACACATAATATGTGGACATTAATCTTGAGGAAAAGAAATACAGCACACATAAGGTTACACATTTCACTCTTGCTATAACTTGATTAATAGTCAAACAAGAAATCATGTAATAATATAATATAATATCAGTATGAAGCAGACATGGGGACTTGGTCCCATCTCTGGTATGAAGGATATGGCAACTCGGCATCCACTCCTTCAATATATATATATATATATATATATTGTTTGGTAACCTAAATATGTCCTTGATATAATTAACTGAGTTTTATTTAAGTCAATAGTCGAATAAACTTGAAATAGACCCCTGTTATAACATCGGTTTAGCTAGGTTTTTACTCCCTTAGAACTATAGTATTTGAGGAGCTTTATAAAAATAGAGCAATAAACGGCATGAGGTTGAGAAATCTAGCTTTGCTCTAGTTTGCATTGCGTGCAAAAAGAGCCACGTTTGTCTCTTTAAAGTAGATTTTTCTGAATCTCTAGCAGGCCGTTTAAAAAAAATACATCCATGACTTTTCTTAGTCCAGAAAGCACCAAAGTCACGATGGTTGAGAGTTGCATCATAGTCATGATGGTTTAATGAAAAGTCTAAGAAAAGTCTGGCTGAAATGTGTATTGAAGCTAGACGTAGGATATACCTGGTCGTCCAGTTAAACTGCTCGAAACAGTAAAGGTGAGATAGATAGACCAATTTGCCTTGTTTCTCCTTGATGACCCTGATGGTCCTACTGGAGTGAATAGAAACTGGATGGTCCATTCTGCAGTATTATGCAACTCCTGCATGCACAGAAGTTAGCTTGATGCCTATTGACTGAGGTGAGATAATAAGTGGAGATAATTGGTCAGTTTTCACATCCAAGGTAAACATCTTAATGACACTTGCTAAGTAAAACACTAAGCATTATATCCTATCAATGAAACCAATTGCACTTTTAGTAAAACTTAGTAAAACAAAACCGTCTTTAACAGTGAACTGAAATTGTATCTTGTTGAACTCACAATGCAGTCTAGTAAAGTAGATGCACAACCTGGTAAGTCAAAAGAAAAGTGAGAAACTAAAAGTGTAATATTTTTACAATCTAAGATTTTTAACTTTAACCTATATGTACTCAAAATAATCACTACACTTAGCCAGAATTGGCCACATTTAAGATCAATACAAATAATAAAACATCAGTGTTTTTTGTCCGAAAATAATTTTATTTGAAGGTCTGATGTGACAGCTTTTTGGTGGTGTGTTGAGTTTCAGTTTTCCAGAAAAAAAGGATGTTGTTGAAGGAGGGGCAGCCTGTACTTCACTATGACTATGAAAAGGACCACCAACACAAAAAAGCCCATCAGTGTATACTCTGTCTGGCTCCAATACACAAACCAGAACTCATCCTTGATTTTAGTTGATGTCTGAACCTATGCATTCTGTATAAACGAGTTATCACATGAGTTGCATGGTGGTGCACTGGAGTGGTGCCTTTGAGGATATGATGAGAAATACAATAATAAATGCATCTCTACCACAGAGAAGAATGGAGGAAGATGTGTAATGGTGTTGGGGCATTTCAGCTGCTGCTATGGTCAACCTCTTCACAGTGGAAAGTAAATTATGCTCTGGAGTACAAGGGAATAATGCAGAATTGCTAGCTTCCCACAACTGTAAAGTTGTTATACGAGAAACGATTAGATGTTATTTTTCCACAAGAAGAAAATGACCTGCCAAAAAAAATGTCTTGAGAACAAATCCATCAGGTTCATGTTTTAGCCTGGTCTCACTTTTTTTATGAAAGTACACAGACAAGGCGTATGTTAAAGCAATAAACAGAGGACAAAAAAGTATCTCAATTTCTATCTTTTGGTGATAAAAAGAAAAACCCTTATAATTTCGCATAGTCTAAGGGGCAAGCGCGCAAACACTGCTGTCCAGATGTGCTTGCTTAGGATTCAGACGTGAGGACTAAACGTTAATACGTAAACACCGCCTCGCGCGGCGTGATTCCTTTCTTCCAAGCCCGTTCAGAGAAACGTGTTAACAAACAAGGACAACTTGGTCTAGGTGGTCAGACGCGGAGCTGCTCCGGGCGCAGAGGCGCGCTATTTGCGCTGTTCATTAGACGCGTTGGTGTCAGGTGCGCTGCTGTAATTAGAAAACGCGCCAGTCAAAGGAAGAACTGTTTAACTGTGTTTTAGCAAGTCATCTGCACTGGACATGTCTTTTAGTAGTGAGCGCGCAAAGTTTGCAGAGCTGACTATAATCCTCCCTTGAAAGAGCGCGTCTTTGTTCTAAAGCAGTGTTAGAAAGCAAATCACTTCCTTTAGTGAAGCCGCTGCTTTTCATCTGTGGCGTTTTATGTCCTAATTGAGAGACAGTAATGGGGACTCCCTCTTTACATAAGCTAAGTGGTTTCCTCCCATCACTGGTCCTCAAAATCGAGCTTTGTTCAGACATGAATATGCTCCAGACACACAACAAAAATCACAATGCTTTATTTTCAATCGTTTTGTCGCAAGTTATAATATATATATATATATATATATATATATATATATATATATATATATATATATATATATATATATATATATATATATATATATATATATATATATAGTAAACCTGCAATGTTTTGGTGATCATAAGCTTTAATCATTGTTATACAGTGACACACCTCCCACTTCTTTGCATGTGAGTGCAATGCTTTTGTTATTGCTATTATTAAAGTTTCTGCTCTGTGAGACAGGTACTCTTTATTTCACAATTTCAGTCATATTGTCTACAAGTAAGTGTGTGCAACCCCGTCACAATTTTTCTTTAACTGATATCGAAAGGAGAAAGTGGCTGAATTTATTAAATTATAAACTATTGATAGAAGCTTATGGGTCACGTATCACGTGGACTTCTGAAGCGAAACTTTACAATAGATTAGCTGCTCATCTGAGTTACTATCCCGACACGAAGTCAAGTCAGCGGGCTTCGCACCCAGAGTGAGAAAACTAAAGCCCAGGTGCCGCAAATGTCCTCTCCAATTTTTTGGCAACACCAAAACTGACAAAAACACAATTGGCACAAGGTGCAATACACGCCAGCGCCTGATTGAGGGAGGAGAACTGATCAATGTGTTTACATGAACCACAGTAGAAGAGATCTCACTATCATACCTGCTTTCATTTGACACCTCGAGACTGAAACTGGAAGTGAATTCTGACATTATCCACAAAGGTGTGAGGCTACTGTTGTCTGCGCCGTAAAACACCTTTTCATCATTATGCCATAACAACATCTTAGCTTCAATCTAATTAACTTTTCACAATCATTTCTGGCCGATTAAATGAGTTTCAACTCGTCACGTTTTCTTAATCATTAAACAACTTCAAAGAGGTTGAAAATTGCACTTATCGGGACTTTTCTGAAGTTTGATAGAATGTGTGGCCTAAATTACGAATTAGTTCACTAACCACGATTCAAAGATTTAGATGACAATCTGGAGTCTTAAAGACTGGCAACAGGCTTTCATAGAGATGTACGAGCCGAGGCGTAATGTGATTAGTAGTGTTTTTTCTCTTTTTCTTTGACCTCTGAATGTAAGGGAATTTGTTCCACTGTGGGTCGCATTCGGCGGTACCTTTGAATAGATTAAATACGATGATTGGGTAACATCAATGCACTCTCACAGGAAAAATAAGATGAGTTGGCTAACATCAATGTATTTCTCACAGGACGTTTCTGTGGCGCACAGCCATACAGGAATTTGTAGTAAATCTGGACCTCCTGGCTCTCGGCTCTTGACCCCCTCTGTGTGTTTCTGGGTTATACCTCCGGGGGAATGCAGTGCAGAGGGCCATTAGGATATTTGACAATCTCAGCTTGTTACAACTCCATCAGTTAATTGGATCCCTTGTAGAGCCGCTCGTTTGACTCATCTGCCACTTAAAAAGACAAAGGCGCGCTGGGGGTCGTTCACACCTCGCGCCCCTGAGCAGGTATAAAACAGCCGCTCGCTCTTCCAGATTCATTTCACTCCAGTCTTCACAAGATCGAGAACATCTCTAGTGCCTATAAGGTTTATTCAGATTTTTGGATTTTTCACCCAACCAAACAGAAGCCATGCAGATGCCTAGTAGAGCTTATGAAACCTATGGACAATCAGTGCGCCCTTTCCATCCGGACTATGCCACTTCATCAAAACCAAGCATAGGGAAATCCTTCACAATCGAAGCTCTGCTTGCGAGGCCTGACCATACAGAGAGATACAGGACAAGTGTGTCTCGGAACATATCCAACCAAGCGCCAGTCCCGAGCTCCGCCGTCCCATTTGCGACACAGGTGTATTCGCAAATGCCACATTTTGCGTTCAACCAGAGCATCATGCATGCGCAGACTGGGTATCCTGTCTTCTGCTACCCGCCTTACAACTACCAGACAACATGTCGTGGAGCTATGTACGCACAAGGTATGTTTGACAAATCCATTTTTAAAGATAGGCTTTTAACTGAGATAAAGGAGAAATGTTTTAATAACCAATGCAACTTTTCTCACGCACAGATTCTGTACTGGCCAAAGCAGCAGTCCACGCTCACTATAAACACAAAGCTGGAAAATCAAAGCGGATGCGCACAAGTTTTACGAACGAGCAGCTTTCCAGACTTGAGAAGGAGTTCGCACGGCAGCAGTATATGGTCGGATCAGAGCGCTTCCTCCTGGCATCTGCCCTCCAACTCACAGAAGCACAGGTAAATTATGAAATATAATTATTAATATATATATATATAGGCTATATATTTATGTAACCCAAACATTTAGTTCCCATAGATCAGATGCTAAACTATTTTTCTTGTAACTCCAGGTTAAAGTTTGGTTCCAGAACAGACGCATCAAGTGGAGAAAACAGAGTCTTGAGCAACAGCAAGCCAAACTAGCCAAACTGGGACTCGCTGTGCCTCCAAAAAGCCCCGGATCCCAGGGCAGAGAGGACGAGGAGAGAGATTTCACAGAAGAGTCTGATGTAGACATTGACATCGACGATTCACTTCAAGACTGAAAAAAAAAAAACACTAGCTTTTATTTTTATAGAGTGTGTTTTTGTACATATTTGATTTTCTCTAGATGACACAGTCTTCTTTATTTGTGCAAATATTTAATTAATAGATTTATATTTAAGGTGTTTCTCTTACACACCATTGCTCTTATAAGAGTATCTTTGTTTTCGTTAAAACGTTTGTTTATTGATGAAATAAAGGAAATATATTTTTAAAATTGAATTTGTACTTTGTTACCTCTGAAATTGAAATTCTCTCTCTGAAAATGTGATGTAAAATTTAGGGTGTCCAAACTATTTAAAAACTATTTAAATACATTTACTAAATATTATTGGTTACATTGAAATATATGGATGTGTAATGTAATATGAAGTATATTGTGATCTAGTAATCAGACATAGTAACGAATTGTAGAGGGCTAAATGCATAATTTATTTAGTTAAAATTAAATTTAGATAAATTGAGTGGATTATATCACATGTTGGAATACCAACATGTGCAAAATACAACACTCAACATTAATAATCCAATATATTATTGATCAAAAAATAAATTAAAACATTATAGCAAATATAAAGATAATTTCCAAATTTGTAGCAAATATAATTGAAACTATAACTTTATACCTTGAGTAGCCAAAATAAAATTATAATTACTTAATTTGTAGTTGACTTGTTTAATCACAATTTCAGGCACTCATCCAAATGCACAATATTGTTGATTTTAAAACAAATGAACTCTGACAATTATACTACTTAATTAATAAGAAAATACCATTTCCAATAATATCAGAGGAAATGCTCATTAATAAAATGATCTCTAATGAAGCTTTACAATAAAAAAATAAATATTTAAAAAAATAGAAACTCAAAGGGTCAAATGATGTACACAGTTAGACTCATTTTGAATTGTTTCAACTTTGCTGATGCGACAAAGTTGGATGAGAAGACAAAAAAAGAGCTTATCTGAGTTCCAAGTGCAGCTGTTGGAGCCAGGTAGTGTGTCTCGCCATTGTAGACAGAGCCTTTTAGACATGGTTGTGTCTTCTTGTTGTCTCTGCTCCACAGCTGACTAAGACATGCTAAAGCCCGTTAGCATGGCAGCTTTGTGCAGTGGCTGGCCTAATAGTCTTGATAAGGATGGATTAGTAATCCTGCTCTAAGAACACACTGATTACTAGTTAACAAACTCGTCACAATGTTTCTGTTCCACTCTCTTAATCCAGTTAAGCCGTAAAGGTAAGAATACAGAAAGGCTAAAGGAATCTGTTCAATGAATATTGTTACATCGTTAAAATAAAACTTGTGATCATGGGAAATCAAATGATTGAAATGTAAATAATATGACCTTTCAGACTGTTTTGATGAATGGAAATTCAATCTGAAATAGGAAGAAACAGAATGCTGTGAATTTTATCTTTATGCTGCATGTATGCAAAAGGCCTATTATTATTATTTTAAAAAATGATGCATGCATTTGAATAATACAACAGCCTAATACAGTAAAAAAAAAAAAAAAAATATATATATATATATATATATATATATATATATATATATATATATATATATATATATATAATTTTATATTTATTTGTGAGAGTCTACGGGAAGTGTTGCAGCACTCATTATTGTTCCATGGGTTCCATTTCACATGATTACTGGCTTTAGAGAAGAATAAAGCCTATTATGAGAGCACTGTCATGGAGACCTCTCTTCCTTAATCCTAAATCCTCTCCAAACAGGTATACTTCTGGAAGCTCTCTATGACATGCAGTACAAGGATAAAGAGAAATAAAGAGAGAAAGACTGACAGAGCAAGAAATGGCACATGCATACATCTTCTGCTGCCATTCCATCTATTTTCCACTTTTATTTGACTGATTTCCTGGCATGTGTGGATTTATGCATGTTTGTTTATGTACAGACAGACTTTCTGTGATGTGATCAGGTGTAATCTCGCAGTAGGCCAAGATGTCCAACAGGGAGGGGGACCCTGGGAAAAGCCACAGGACAGAAGCAGCAGGAAAAAGGGAGGAGAGCTCACCGTTCCAATTAGTCATCTCTCACCCCCACAAGCACCCCCCCCCCCCCCCCACTGCTAGTATTAGCACAGTGTCTCACTGATTCAGGGACGCATCATCCTCTTATCTAACACCCCTTAGCTTACAGAAGCTCCCTTCATCCTCTGAACACAGATTTAAACCATGGGATCAAGGGATGAAATTGTTTAATAAGCACAAACAAACAGGTGAAATCCTTGATGCAGACAATAATGCATGTGTCTACACGTAAGCCTGTCCCAGATGGCACATGTCTGCAAGATGTTTGTTAAAAATCGCTTGATCTGCTGTGTCCCAACATCTGACAGAGGTCTGTAAGATGTCAGTTTCACATATATTCTAATCCATAAATATCTTAAAGACATAATAGGCCTTTACTTCTCTTTGAAATCTGATAGGAGACGTAGACATATTGCAGATGAGCAAACACTCTAACAATTAGGTCTCCCAGATGTAAATGCAGATGTCAAATAGACGTCTCCATGATGTGTGCTATAAGAGGTCATTTTAATAACTGGAAATCAACACAGATTGTACTTTAGAGTCTATTTGAGTGATAAAACGAATAGATTACACAAAAAGCTTTAAAGGTCAGATCAGGTAGAAATAGCTAGGCTATAGGTAACCTAATATTTGCTTCCAGGTTTAGTGTTGTTTGTTTCAAATATGACAAACCAATATCTAATTATGCGATTCTCACCTTCCATGTAGAGAAAACACATTCTTTTGCCAAGAAATAGCTAGAAAAGTGGAATAAGATTAGAGTATTTTAGCATGGAAACGTATTCAATGTCGCATTTTAAACGAAATGTGCGTCCACTCTATCTAATGGTCATTAACATTAATTACCAGCGTTTGAAGTACACGCACGCTATTGTGTCTTTGTTGAAGGTTTAGTATGTGAACACAATGACTTCTAACGCGTTAACTGAAAGGAGCACAAGGCGAGGCCCTACTTAAAACGAGCACTTTATGCTAATGCGACGCCCAGTGCAACATTTCAATGAGGCTTTTTACTCAGGAAATTGAGCCGTTCCTGTTTTTTCCCAAGCTTTCAACTACAACAACGACCATTAAGACCGACTCAAGTGCAATTTCAAACCAAAGAGGATTTCGTGGGCAGAATTGTGCGCAGCAGGAGATACCCAGAGTCAACACTGAAAAACAGTTACATTTAAATTGATTTAGCTGAATCGTTTATATCAGTAGGCTAAATTAGCCCAAGAGAAAAAGTGAAAAGATAGGAGTAACTGCTTGGCTTGTCACGCAGGTGGCAGTAGCGCATTGTGTTTGTGAATTTTCCCAGCTCGTTCAGATCGAGTGAAAATCTGCAGCTTCTTGAAATGAACAGATTAGCTAAACACGAAGGTCATAGGAGACAACGTCGCGTGCAGTTAAAGCAGCATGCGCTAACCTGCGCGCTTTAAAACATCTGGAGCTCACACCAGCCCCGTTCTACTCTATGTTCGATAACAATTTAGCAAACACAGTGTACACTTCTTGCGCCACCAAAATGCCTGGAGGCCCCATACAGCAGCATGTAGCCTATTTTTATCCACATAATAATAATAATAAAGACAAAAATACCTTTACTTCCACTATGTTGAAATCCTCCTTCACAATTTCTTTTTTAAAGATTCCAAACTCTTTTTCAACTTTTAAAGTTACTTTAAAACAAATAAATACAACAGTATCCCCTATAACATTAAACACATGTTCTTGTAAGGTAGTCAAATTCATGGTTATAAGAATCACAAACAACTAAATGCATGTGTCATAATGTTTCAGTATATTTTTGTCTTTATTAAAAAAGTAAATTTTAAATTTTAGGCAATGTTTATTTTCTTTAGTTTGCCCCACTGCATAGAAATGTCATAGTAAAGGGCATACCTGTCTCAAAAGACAGAAATCCCAAAGATAATTTGCAGGTTAAGGTACATAAATACCATCATTGGGTTTCCCTGACTTAAAAAAAAAAAAAAAAAAACTAATCATGTTCTCCTGTCAGAGAAAAGGAAACCCTGTTATCTGTAACCAACATGATTCATGCTTTCTGTGACTATTCAAACACCGTGTTTATCTATTTCCAGAAGAAATCTAAGCATCTAATCAAACCATACTCGTATGAGTAATTATAACCTGGCCATATCTCTTACAAGCCCTTGTTTAATTACAGGTAGCCTAAGAAACCCCTACTGTGTGACAGTAGAGCTGACTCAGATGGAACCTTTCTTTTCCCATCATTCTTATCTGTCACTAAACCTGCTTTAGACAAATCTAAGAAATAACTCTTATACAAGATTTTAGGAGAAATTCATTTAGGTTGTTTAAACAAACAGAAGGTCACCAACAATTATTCAAATTCATTTACTATTAATTATTTGAATTATATTTAAGGCTTGACAGAAACACAAACATTTTGTACAAGAAACATACTGTAAATATAAACAATACTCAGAGTTTTAGGATTCTGTCAGAAATATGTGAGAGATCTTGTGGATCCACAAACTGACCATAAAGATTATGATGAATCATTAAGAGTTCATAAATGTATGTTCTCTGTACTTTTTCTTCAGTGACTTTATCTTTCTTTTCAAACCAGACAGAATATAGGGCTGCATTGTTTTGGTCTAATCATTGTGCAAATTAAAAATACTCAGTCCAAATACTGACTCCTCAGGCTCCCTTCACTGTCAGATACATTCAGCAGCTCCACTACTTCATCTCCATCAGTGTCCTCCTCTTCCTCAGCGTCCCTGGACATCTACAGGTCCCCTTCACCCTTTCCTCCTAGCTCCAGGTAGCCTTTGGCAGGTGGGTTGGCACCCCTGCTCCACACCCCAGGGTCAGTGCTATTCTTGGCAGCCTGGGCCGCAGAGTTTCAATCGTCCCAAAGGAGGTTTGCATGGCGATGTCGGCTCCTGATTCATTGCTTTGAACCCCGGCATAGGGAGCCACTGCGACCGTAGATTTACTGGAGCATAGCCCCATGTGTCCTTCTTTTGTGTCGCTTTCTGTATAAGGGGATCTCCAAATTTGCAGTCTCCTTCCACATTAAGACTTCCCGAATGCAGCAAATATTGCACTCACTTCTCACAGTAATCCAGAAAAAAGTCTGTTAGGAATCTATTTTGGTATTTTCTGCTCTCGGCTGGTTTGAACAGAAATCTTTGTCTTACCACTTCAACAGGATCTGAAGAGCTTTTAACTTCACATGTCCCAGCAGCCTGCCACCTCTCCCTGGCACTCACAAATGCACCTTTGGAACAGCCAAAAACTGTTTATTATGTGATATTACGTTACCAACAGTAATTAACAGATCAATTCGGTTAATCATTAGGCCATGATGGGGACAAAGAGTCGGACTTGTAACCTGAAGGTTGGGGGTTTGAGTCCCAGGTCCCTCAATACTACGACTGAGGTGAGACCCTTGAACAAGGCACCAAACCCCCAACTGCTCCCTGGGCGAAATTGCAATATGGCTACCCACTGCTCCGGGTGTGTGTTCACAGTGTGTGTGCACTTGGATGGCTTAACTGCAGAGCACACATTCTGAGTATGGGTCACTATACTTGGCCACATGTCACTAAAATATAAACAAACAAACAGAGCAGAGATAAGTCATCCGGAAATTAAGCATCAATTGTCTTCCATGATATTCTGAAAGTTTTGTCATTTTAATCTCACTGGATATTAGTGCTATATTAGCAATGAGAAAAATTACTAATATAGCTAGTAATGAGACTTATCTGTATCATGTATCACAGATTTAGCACAACAATCTAGTATACTTGTATTGGGAATTATAATGTAAAAAAAACATTATATGTTACATTATATGTTAAATGTAAAAAAAAATTTACATTTTACAATAAAATATTTCAAACTTTCTAGTTAAAAAAAGAAATTATATTATATTTAATACTGATCTTTTTATTCTGTAATAAAAAAAGTATAGTTATTATTTCACGTTTGCACAAGATTTTGTAGTTATTTAGCTATGTCAGAATCATCTTGTGTTAAACACAGATGAAAGAGTAAAACCGTGCTGAGTAGTCAAAAAAAAAAAAGTTCAAAAGTCCCTTTTAGAGATAATTTTTCACCCAGCAAAGTCATATTTTAGTGTACAAAACAAATTTGGAAGGACATTCTCATAATGATTCTGCCAAATATTCCACAAGAAAATATTCAGATATTCAGGAGATAACGTGTTAATGAATGGCAAGTATACGGTAACTGTTTGCCCATGGGTAAAAATGGGATTTCCCTCATATGAATTCAGGAGTTTAAAAGCCGAAGCCCTGAATACTCATCAATCAGATCAATTTACAACATCACTGCAACTTTATAACTTCACAACTAATTAAAAACCAGAGCAATGAATAACTATGCGTGCTTCATATTTCTGCTGGCAGTTGGTCTTTCTGTTCAGATATCAGAGTTCGAGATAGACTTCCAAAATATGGTGAACTCAGTCAAACTGGAGGACAATAAGACACTTTTGGTAAGTAGCCTACTACAGTTCATGTTACTAATTTGACTCATTTTAGGATGTTTAAACAGTACACATTTCTAAATATTCAAACATCTGACATTCTTTCTTTAATTTACAGAGCTGCACAGAAAAATGCGATGAGGCGAAGGTAAGTACTCACAAACTTTTTTTTCGATTTTGTACTTGTTTCATAGCTCTTGAGAGCTGGGCTCCAGAATGTGCATTTGAATGTAGATACTGGTTAATACACTGGCTCTCTTACATGCAGTTGAACCACAGCCTAATGCTTATCAGAATAACATGAGATAGCATCATATTTGTGCATTGCTCTGACTTCCTTTCCATTTGCATGACTGTTCCATCGGTATAAGATCAAATCCTTTTGCCACGAAACTAGAAATTTTGTTTTGACTTAGCACTTTCAATTTCTACATTCTCATGAAAAAGGATAAAGACTGGCACTGCAGCAGTAGGGCTACAAAAAGCTACAGGGTAAATCTTTGTACCTTATGTACCTCTAAATTTTACATTTTAGTACTTTAAAAGTACAAATTTGTACTTACAATATAAATATATTAGTACCTTATGAAAGGGTACTAGTGACAGTCATGTGTCTTTTTTTCTGAGACTGTAGACTTAAAATGGTTTTGCCACTGGCAGATAAAAATTTTGAAACAAGTCTGCTTTAATATAAATTAATAACAGATGACTCTTTTTATCATCCAGGATGAATGCAGATGTCACAAGTTCAGTTGTTCGGTAAGCCATGTTTATGTTTTTAGCTTATCTGACCCGCAATCAGTTAGTATGACATGCATCAGTTATTAATTACTAATTTTCTTGCTTTTTTTTTTGCTTACCTCATTACTAATGCAAAAATGTACACAGAAAAGGTTGCACAGAATTGCTTCTGAAGTAGCATTTCGGTTGTCTTTACATAGACTATTCAATGCTTTTTAGACTTGGCATAAATACATTTACACAGCAATTACAATACTTTGAAACTAGGAGCTGAGTTGGCTCTTATCAGAATTGTACTTTTAGAGTGAATTTTGAGCAGGCATACATACAGCAGCCTTACTTCAGCTGTGTA
The DNA here is from genome assembly GCF_023724105.1 of Carassius gibelio. Classification (NCBI taxonomy): domain Eukaryota; kingdom Metazoa; phylum Chordata; class Actinopteri; order Cypriniformes; family Cyprinidae; genus Carassius; species Carassius gibelio. The sequence goes on along the minus strand of NC_068408.1, from coordinate 15,650,039 downwards.
AAGACAGCTTAATTCACAGTATTGTGTCATTCTTTTTAGGTGGAAACCTCAGTCATCGATTGCATTAAAAATGGCCTTGGCCATCTCAAATTAAGCAAAACTGAAAATATCATCAAGAGACTAATGGTATGTACACCTTTTATAGAAGAAAAAGTAACTTAATGAATTACATCAGTTCACAGCTTTAATAGTCATAGTAACTAAAATGAATCATCAAGTTATCAGCAGAGTTGACTGTTTCACTCATTTGATAGCATCAGTCGTATCAATTTCCTTTTTTCCCACAGAGCGAGGTGGGTCTGGAGAATAAAGACAACAGAATGCTGAGAGACCAAAAGCTTTCACACAAAATGTCTCCTAAATGCTTCCTTGACTACATTTTGGCGCTCTATCAAAAAGCAAATGCAGTAAAATCTGGTTGATATGTATATTTATCTGTTTAATTTATAACATATTTATATATTTATTTATTATTGTTGGTTTAAATGTTTCTAACTGTCAAATGTAGTGTTTACAAAATAAAATCAAACTTCAAATCTACTGTATGTAGCCTATTAAAATTCAGCAAATAATGGCACCTCATTACAAAACTTTTATAAGAGATTTAATGTTAGATCAGAGTCAATTCTCTGATCTTGTAAATTTTCACTGTGGACTTAATTCCATCCAATTCTGCTTTCTTCTGCTTCTTTTTCTTCTTCCTCCTCTTCTTCTTTTCAGCATCTTCTGCAGCAGTTAAAGGCAGAGATATGCAAATATGCTATATACTTATACTTTCATATTAAATAGCATACTTCACCATGCAAAATTACAACTACTGATGGTTTCAATTTGATGTGGCCCACTTGACAAGTGTATAGGTGTTCAGATTAACAATATAATACATTATTATAATACCCCCACACAATGTTTGTTCTTCTGAATATAACAGCCAAAGATAAAACGTTTTTGTCTTAATGCACTAATTCAAAACCATGTCAATACTTTATCCTTTTTGTGACTATACCTCTACAAAACGGTTTAATATAAATACCACTAGAGGGCAACAGTGGTCAGTAGGACAGCCGTGAAACAGAAACTCCAACCCTGGTTATTTTTTATGAATTATTATTGAAACTGAGGTATTAACATCATTTAGAAAGTAATGTTAATTTGTCAAAAAAATAACTAAAAAAAAAAAAATACAGATAAAAATAAACAGTACGATTATTTTTGGTCAGTCAAAACTACATTCTAAACAGAGTCCCTTGTTATACAAATTTGGGGGACAACCACTGATCTATAATATATAGATCATTGGGGACAACTCACAATGAATCTGTTTATTTTTTTTATTTTTTTATTTTTAACAGAGCATAGCTACATATTTTAATAATATATTGCTAATTTTAAATTATGTTCTTAAATACAATATATATTAATGTACCTTTACAATAAGTCAGTTTGTAAAATTTCATCCTTTTAGTAATAAACTGTAAAGTTGGAAAATGGAAGCGTCTAAAACAACAGCAACTCCAAGACCACATAGAGTCACAGAGTGAGGTCAATGAGCACTGAGGCTGCTGGTGTGTAAAAGATGCCAATGCTTTTTCGTTTCCATAGCTGAGGAGCTCTCGACTTCCAATGGCATTAATATCAGAACTGTGCAACAGGAGCTTCATGGAATGGTTGTCCATGGCTGAGCATGCAAGCTTTACATCACCATGTAGGCTACAATGGCACGTATCAGATGCAGTTGGGTATAGTATGCAACCACTGGACTCTGGAGCAGTGGAAACCTGTTATGTGGAGCTTGGCTTCTCGGTTTGTGAGTGTGATGGGCGAGTCTGGGTTTGGCAGATGCCAGGAGAACATTACCTCCCTGACTGCACTGTGCCAGCTGTAAAGTGTGGTAAAGGAGGGATAATAGGTATGGCGTTGCTTTTCAGGTTTTTGGCCCATTACTTCAAGTGAAGTGGAAATCCTTCAGCATACTAAGATAAGATGTGCTTCCAACTTCATAGGAAGGTGTTTGGGGAAGCCACTTTTCCACTTTTTGCAGCATGCATGACTGTGCCCTATTGCACAAAGCAAGGTCTATAAATACATGGATGGATGAATTTGGTGTGGAAGAACGTGACTGACCCACACAGAGCCCTGAGCTCAACCCCATCGAAATTAACACAGATACCTCAATACTTAGAATGGGTCGTTTTGAGAACAAAATTAACTCTAGATGTCTCAAAACAGCAAGTTACTAAATAAAAACAACCATAAAACTGTTTAAATACATCTCGAAAACAGCACAAAAAAAAAAAAACAAAAAAAAAAAACGTATAAATTATACATGCCCAAGCGCATGATGGGAACAGTGGGATCATTACTTTGATAATTACTTAAACAATCTTTGTAAAAAAAATAAAAAACTATTCCAAGTAGGCTAAAATATAAAATCTAAAAAGTTAAAACTTTGAATTCTACAAGCTTACATTTTGAATGTACTTTTTTAAATTCTAACCTGAGCTAAATAATTTAATTAAAAATTACATTTGTTTTTCTGTATTATTTACTTCACCACAAAATATTTTATCAACGTAGTGTCTGTCTCCTTTAAAACGATTCCTTTTGGTGAAAGGTTTAATCTGTCTCCCGTCCCCCCTCTCTCTCTCTCTCTCTCTCTCTCTCTCTCTCTCTCTCTCTCTCTCTCTCCCTCCCTCCCTCCCTCCCTCTCTCTCTCTCTCTCTCTCTCTCTCTCTCTCTCTCTCTCTCTCTCTCTTCTCTCAGCATGGTAGTTTTTAATTCTGTGTTTGTGCAGATGGCTGGTTGCCCCATTAGCATTCATTACAGATTCCTTGAGCACTTAATTATGGAACAAGAGAGAAGAGTGGCAGACGGAAACATTGAGGAGTCTCTCTCTCTCGCTCTCTTTCCCTGTCATTTCATTGCACATTTAGGTCCATGTATGGCATAAGTATGATCGATGCAATTTTTTCCGAATGACTGTATGAACGAATATGTACCATATTCCTTTTGTTAATCAAAAATTATATAAATCTGAAATACAAAATGCAGTATGTGTGCAAATTATGATTTGATGCTCATGTTATGCCTTGAACATAGCTCAGAGAGGCTGAACTAAAATGCCGAGAAGGTTTTAGTAAAAACGCAGCAGGCATTCCACGACTCAAGTATGATAGCTAATAATAAAAATGATAACGAACACTTAAGTAATTGTTATAAATGTGGATACGAATGCTACCACCTTAATTTCAGATGCTGAGTATATATTTAAGACATTATACTAATTGTGTACACTGTTTTACAGTCTAGCTACATCTGACAAAAAGTAGAAGAAAAAAGTTTACAACTGTTGCAGTAGAGATCCGTTGTCACTTGTCCATTAAAGATACCAAATGCCTAACAATGAAAGCACTGGACTCTTAATTTAGTGTAATTTAGTGCAAGTAATTTAAAAATTAAAATAAATGGTATGTCTGCCTTTAAAACAAAAAGAGTAGGTCTTACATTTGATAATACAAGTTGATTTGTAATAATTTGACAATATTTAGGTAGTTAGCCAATACATCGATGAAGACTGTGCAATATTTATAATTGGATATACCTTGTGTTTTGACGTAAAAGCACACACACACACACACACACACACACACACAACATTTACTAGAACAGTTTGGAAGCTATCGTTACTTATATAAAAATGCTATATGATTTAAATATTAAGCGTATAATAATGGTATAAGCACGATTTCGGTCTTAGGTCCTGGATTCTTAAATGTATCATCTTGATGCAACAACAATGGTTAGAATTTTAATAAACACGATTAATCATCTGGTAGTGTGTAGAGGTCCGTCTTAAATTAAAGCATGCCTGTGCGTATTCACGGGTTTTTGCTTTCTAAATAGGCGCTCAACATGTTGTTCTGCCAACTGTAATGATTTTCTAATGCGCACTGGAGTTAACGAGCCTGTCAAACATTTAGCCTAATCATTAGCTTTAAAACACAACGTGAAACGGTCGCTGAACAGCCCCTCAGGATAAATATACATCGGTCTGTAAATTAATAGCGAGGCAGGAGTTCTTGAGCTATGTAGCTTGAAGCCTTCTTCGCAATGCCTACACATAAAACTCTTATCAAACACTGAGACGGAATAGTTTCAGTAATTTAGCCGCTCAGTCGTGTAGGCTAGACCTCATAATGCTGTCTTGCAGGCCAGTCCGAGTCCGCTGACCGGCTGAATGATCGGAAACAGGTGCAGTCTGGCCCGCCACGAGATCTTATCGAGGTGCAGTTCTGGAAATCACGCAGTGAAACAAGTTAATACGTTACTGCGTACACGGGTCAGCGACTCTTCGTTATAATCGACAGGCATGGTTAAAGACTAAAAGATGACTGTAGTAGACTACGGTTTGGATAGACAAAACAGTCATCACTTTGACGAGTTTAGTTGTACTCGGTAGCCTATTTGTTTCATTAGGCTATATTCTGCTGATCAATATGTAGCCTATTATCGGTGGGTGAAAATTAAAATATTTACCAGAACTCATTGTAGGCATAATTGTCAGAGAATCAATCAAATGCTTGCTTTACTATAGCCTACTATCTTTAAAAAAAAAAAAAGTAACTTCTTTGGCGTCAGTGTTTCCACAAAGAACATTTGGAACCTTTTTATTCTGCAAAAGGTTATTTACTAAGCACTAAGAACCGTTTTTTCTTTTAAGAACTGTTCACTAAAAGGTTCTTAGGGGAACCAAAACGGGTTCGTCTTTGGCATCGCTGTGAAAACCCCCTCTTGGAACCTTTATTTTTAATATTGTAATTAACTCTTAATGCTATTTCAAAATTAATATAGAACGGATATGGGTTTGTTTTAGGCTACTCTAAGACTCATTTTTGTTTTCTTGGAAATAGGCTATTATTCTATTTTTTTGTAATAGAAGCAACAAAATTATCAAAATCTGATATATATAGGCTAGATATAGACTAGATATTCTTAACAAGGCTGGAATAAACTGCATATTGTAGTAGCCTAAACCATGAAGGCTTGCGTAATGTTTGACGTGTGACAAGGAAAATAGTTTTCGATTATCTACAGCGTAGGAACTGACCTGTTGGAGGCAGCCCCATTGAAGTGAATGATCAAACTAATAGAGTTCATTATCTGACCCAAATGAACGAGGGACCCGCCCACCGCCGGAGCTCTGTGCGCCAAGGGCTTTCATCCAATGAGTGCAAGCCTCAGACGACACTGTGTGGCGTCCCTCAAATCCAACTTCATGGGTCTCGAGCTTATATTCTCACTTTTCCTTTCATGATTTATGGACACTCGTGGATCGATGGATTACAGAGCAGTTGGCCAAAGGAGGGAATATGAAGGTGTTTCATATTAAGTTTCTGTCTAACCCTACAATGTCTTTCTAAAGTAGTGCTGCTGACAGAGGTCACTAAAAGGGAGTTTTGAAAGGACGTGAAGGCGAACATCATCTGCTGGACTGTACCGCTACCGTCAAGGACAATGTTTTCGGCAACGGGAAAGCGTTGCTTTACCATTGAGTCTTTGGTGGCTAAGGAAAGCCCCTTAACACAAGAAGACCCTATTCGCCCTACCGCCCTAAGCTACACGGCGCCTGCTGACAGTTTTCTTAACGGGTATCAAAGCCCCGCAGGCCGCGCGCTCTATCCAAACCCCGAGCTGGTGTTTTCCGAGACTGTGAACCATGCACCTCTCAGCATGCACCCACACCAGCTCGGCGGCACACACCTCCAACACCCGCATTTCTTTGGCACGCAGCACCGTGAACCACTAAATTTCTATCCGTGGGTCTTAAGGAACAGGTTTTTTGGCCATCGGTTTCAAGGTAAGCATTTAACACGATATTTGCATCCACCACGTATTAAACAACGTTTTCACCTAAATAAAAATAATAAAATAGCATTTGCATATGAAGTATGCTTTTCCAATGGCGCTCAATAAAAGTAGTCTGCGTTTGCTGCCGTGCATTAAAAGGCATGCGTGTTTCACTGAACTCATCTGATCATCATAAATGCACGCTTGCGGCTACAGGTTAGACTGCTTACTACTGTGGAGCGGGATAACACTGATAGTTTGATTTTGTATTGGAAAGTAACGCCGGAAAACCTGCAAATGAAAAATCACAACTGACATGCTTACTGCTTTGCGCGCGCCCTTGGGCGATACTTAAACGGGACACACAGATTTAGACCAGGCTGTCCACTGACAAAAGCAGGATTGTAATATAACAGCAGGATTGGAGAACAGTTCCGATAACAGTAATTGCTTGATCTTGAATTCAGAATGTCCACCAGTTTTTGCCTACGGCAAAATGCAGATAAAATTTATTCTGCCTTAAATCCCGTTTGTAAATTATTTTTATAGGCTATGGTAAATAATCTAACGTAAGATTAGGCTACCTCTTTTTTTCCCGAGTGTCCAAGATGACATTTAATTATGTAATATTTTATTAGGCTAGTTGACAGTTACTTCTTAATTACTCTGTTATTACTAATATATTATTGCACACTAATCACTGTCGAGCTAATGACAGATAACGAATCTACTCTGATGAACTCGTTACAGCTCCTCATTATCACTATTTTATTTTCATAGCTCATTGGACGATTTGTTCTCTTCTGGTGTTGAAGCTGTTGTCTAAAGACTTTTAAACAATGAACTGAATTTTTTTTATATAAAGGTCAAATATTGTAAATTAGCTAGAAGTGCTAATACATGACCTAACAGTGATAATGACGTTTAATGAGGAGTCTAATTTTATGAGTTTAGTAGACTAGGATAGGTCATTTCTAATAATTAAACGTATAGGCCTAGTTGTAATGCTGGATTTTTTTTTTTTTTTTTTTTTTTTTTTTTTTTTTGCTGCAACTGTTTTAATTAAGAACATTTAAAACTGACTGACCCTGTGACTTTTTTTGTTTTATAGACTAGTCAATCATCAGGTTAAAAGTTAATTAGTCATCTTATGCGTAATGAGTGTTAAAGGCAAATTACATGGCTATTAATGAAAGAAAGAAAGAAAGAAAGAAAGAAAGAAAGAAAGAAAGAAAGAAAGAAAGAAAAAGATTCAAATATTTTGCAAGGCTATTTATTTCAATTAATTCTTATTATTTGGAATTCATATTTTCTAGACAAATACATTCAAAAATTACCATGGAAGGGGCATAGAGAAATATTTTGATTGTTTTCATAATTTCTTAGCGAGTTATAAATACACAGCTACCTAAAATATTATTCTGTCATAAAGTCTATCCTTCAGACTTTTCTTAAAGAATTACTTCCAAAAAATCAAGTTTGAAGTTTGCTCGTTTGAATAAGCTAACTTTAAAATCGCCCAAAACAAACTGGAGTGCGTTAATAGCTATAGTTTATTCTAAAATAATCTACAATTATAAAGCATAACATAGCCTATACTATTCCAAAATATATATAAATTAAAGTAGCCTAGTCATAAAAGCAGGGTACTTTTTTGACATTTTAAAGTCGATAGTTGGCGTTGACATTTGTTTACATTTAGGCTAAACGAAGAGAGCTTTTAAATGATCCCTAGCCTACAATTTAATTTATGGGTTTAATGAAGCTGTCCCGTGTCGTCTATATGCAATTTAAAGTGCCTATTGTCGTTATTATTATTTCAGGAAGCGAGGTCTCACAGGACACGCTGTTATTGCACGGACCTTTCGCAAGGAAGCCCAAGCGGATCCGCACCGCGTTCTCGCCCTCTCAGCTGCTGCGCCTGGAGCGAGCCTTCGAGAAGAACCATTATGTAGTCGGAGCCGAACGGAAACAGCTCGCTAACAGCCTCAGCCTGTCTGAGACTCAGGTAAACATTAGTAAACTAGTGCTATAACACAATTCAAATTATGTTGTTCTCATGCACATCGAAAATCTATTCATAGCTAATATTTTTAAAGGCACAAAAGTAGGCACAGCTAAAATAGTCTTTAGCTTGCAATAGAGAAAGTGTTCAGTCGAGTTTCACAAATATAACAGACAAAAAAGGCTTCAACTAGAAAAAAAATATTCCTGAGGAACCAGGAAACGATAGTTAAAATAGATAGGCTACGTAAACGGGCCTATATAATGATGATGATAAATGTTTTTAAGTTATGTTGAAATATTTGGTATGAAATGTGCAATGAGTGGAAACTGACGACTATAATAATGAGACATTTCTTTATTTTGAATGATTAATGTTTTACTGACAAGCTGTTGCTGTTGGCCTACACGATAATGTAAACAACACTTGGGCTGCTTGCTAAATCTAGAAACGGGCCAATAGCAGAATAAATCCGACGCTTGCTGGCCGTGTGTCGCTCTGTGATATTATTTTATCTTAGGCCAAGAATGAGTTCTAGCCTAGCAACTTAATTTGCTCGGATAAGTAAGACTAACCCATTCACCCAGATCAAATGATGTAAAGCTCAGTTTGAAAACGTTTTAATCGTCATATAAAAGAGAATAGCTACATATCTCATTTGTGTGTTTAGGCCTACATTTCATTCAAACCCTGGCAAAAGTTAGTTTACTTGTACCTCCAAATTATGCCATCTGTCTAAATGAAGAGTAAAATAACACGACTTGATATGTCGCAACATACTAATTTGTAAAATGTTACAAAATCTTGTAAGCTATGCTATAAAAAATAAAATAAAATAAATAAATAAAACTAATGTTAAATAATATGATTATTAACATCGCTTTATACCAACTATTTGGTGGGTAATTAATTTATTTTAATTTCTAAGCGTAGGCCAGTGTTTTATGAAAAATGATTCACGATCTCGTGATTCGAGCATCTCCTGAATTTGTTCAACATGGCGCGCAGGAGAATAAATAAAATAAAAAATAAAGGTAAATCATCGTTTTTCCTTCACCTTCTGCTGGGATGTTTTTACTATCCTTATGTTTCTTTAATGCGACTATTTATGGTGGTAAGCATATTGCCTTCTTTAAATGTGTGAAATGTCCAGTTAGGCTAGAACATTTTTAATTAGAAATCCAAATACATTAAACGGCTACTTCATATTTGCGAGATCTTTTAAATCCTTTTAAAATATATGGAATCGTTTTTTTTTTTCCGTTTATTTTATTTTATTTATTTTTTTTTGGAGGAGGGGGGTGGATTTCATATGCAACAAAGTTCTGAAACAAATAAGAAATTGAGAAGAAAAAAAACCAGAATCATCCGAAATTGTTGTTGCTGTCTCGTGGCATTAAAACGATTCGATTAGAACAGAAATGAGTTTAAACGTTGTTGCTAGGCTTCAGTCACGATCTGTCTCGGTTTCTCACTAGTGACAGGCTAAACTGTCAACCGTATAGCCTACTTACCAAAACCTTTATGGCACTTATGTCCTGATCATCTGCTCCCTTCAGGTAAAAGTGTGGTTCCAGAACCGCAGGACCAAGTATAAGAGGCAGAAGCTGGAAGAAGAGGGCCCAGAGTGCACACAGAAGAAGAAGGGAAACCACCACATGAACCGCTGGAGGATTGCCACCAAACAGACCGGATCTGAGGACATAGATGTCATGTCTGACGCCTAAGACCAACCTTAACACTGCCTAAATGAACACAAGACCAAGAAAACCACTATTTATTTAATATTATTAGTCATGATATCTCAGATTCTAAACCTAACTGCAGAGAACCTGACCACATTGTGAGTTAAGGATGAATTAAACCGGTCTACACCCAGGACTGAACACTATAGCCGTTTAACACCTCTGCTGGAATTATCCAGTTTTTCAGACATGCATCCCCTGTAAGAAAAAAATCATATTATATATGACTGTCTTTCTCTTCATCTTCTTCTTGTTTTTTTTAATTGTTTTTTTGGAAGAAATTGTATTTAAAACTTACAATGAAGTTAATTTTCACAAGTCAATATTTTTTAGTTCTAATAATTTAGTTGTTTCTTTGTATAGGCGGTTACTAAAATTGACATTTTATTCAATACAATATGATGTTGCCTTCATTTATCAAGAGATTGTGAAGTTCCAAATGATTTAAGACATGCTGATTAAACTGGTGGCAGCTTTAGGTAATTATAGCAACTAGATTGAAATAAGTTAAGTGATGTGAGGAATCAGTTTACCAGCCAGTTTTAACATGAGCCATCCTGTACCCACAGCATAGAGGCAAGGGTGTATGTGTCTGTGTAAATAATGGTCTCTGTATCTAAAGGAGTGTAGGAATTGCTGTTAGAGTGTAATGGGATGAGTGTGTGTGTGTGTGCTCTTGTTTTTGTGACATATCAGGACACACCTCTGTATAATGACATGGGTATGACACAGGTATTACAAGGAGAGGGTGACTTATGAGCACATAACCCATGTCCCCATTTTTCAAAACACTTATAAATCATACAGAATGGTGAAGGGCGATATAATATACAGTTTGTACGATATAAAAACCATTACACCTATGGGATGTCCCCATTTTTCACTAAAACAAACATGTGTGTGTGTGTGTGTGTGTGTTTTGTGTGATGTCATTCAGTGGGCCTGAATACAGGCTGATGTATGCAGGTTTCTCTGTAACACCCATAAACTAAAGTGAATGTTTGCCAATTTACACATTAGTTTCTTTATAGTGTTCATTCATCTCATTTTCAAGCAAAACATGATCAAAAATGTCCATAATTAATAAAGATGTTTCAGAGACAAACCTTATTAGCAGCTCACACCTTATTGTCCCCCTATAATATATATATATATATATATACATACATACATACATACATACATACATACATATATATATATATATATATATATATATATATATATATATATATATATATATATATATATATATATCACAAAAGCTGATTGTAAAGGGCTTTTTTATCACATGAAAAACAGTTTACCTTTTAAAAATGTTTTCACACACACACACACTCAGACAAAGGGATAACGCCTGCTGGCAACTTTCCTCTCATCTCACCTTGCTAACTTCCTGTCAAAAGAAACCGAGGAAGATTGTGTTAAACAAACCCGCAGGTGACCTTTAACCTCAACATTTGACCCTGAGCCTGCAGTGTGAGCAAGGGTTGTGAGAGTGAAATGCACAGACTGATGACACCCGAGTATCACTGTCAAGTACGACAAGAGTGTATTGAGACGAGGGAGAAAAGATTGTTTTGGTGAGTTTGTTTTGAGGCCATCAGATATCCAATCCTGTGCACAGGTGCACACATCACATCCTCTGCAGCTTTAAATCACACATTCCATGCATTCCCAAAAAACACTCTTTCCTCTTTGAGAAAGGAAAGTGATTGAGAAATAGATGAGTGTTTGTTAATGCACGTAAAAGACTTAAGAACTGTGTGAATGCACATGTAATTTTGTAAGGCTGTACAAACTGTAGCTGGACAGTCTTAGCAAAAATGATTGTAATTTTAACTGTAAATGCAACAATAAATGCCTGTTAAATGGTTAATGGTAAGCAATTTTGCTATATATGAGATAATGCGAGATTTATTTATTTGAAAGTGAAATACATCAAAGAGAGCAAAAGTAAAAAATAAAAAAAAAGTCATCTTATAATTTAGTTGGGGGAAAAACATAAATTGGCATTTCCCAGAATTCTCTCTTTACATCTGAAGGCTTTTCATTGAAATGAAATGTTTGTTGAACAATGAACCGTTAAATAGTGTTTTCTTACCGGTTATGTACATTAGGCTTTTGTTTTACATCTTATGTTGTTAAATTAATATTTACTGTGTTATTTTAGTGTTGTGCATGGGTTACCGTAATGGTGCGCATCTTTAGTATTTACCTCAGCTTATGGGAAAGCTACTTGTGATGAACTCCACTGATTCATCATGTGGCTAAATATCACCCCGGCCTTTAATATGTTTGTCAGTTTATTGTAAACAGATTTTAGTCATTTAGTACGTAAACATTATTTCAGTCAAATAAATATGTTTTACTGTAGATTTAAGTTTAATCAATAAACAACCACATCTTACAGCAACTTCTTTTTCAGTGTGAGCTGCTTACAGCAGGTGATGGTGTAATGGAGAACTATAGGTAAACAGAAGCTTGTTGATGTAGAGTGGCACTCTTCTGGAACATACTTGACTGCTTGTTTTGAAAGGAACCTCAATGACTTCTGGCTCAAAGAATTATTATATTAAGTCATCAGTCTTTTTTTGTTGCAAACTGAATCAGTTGCAGTGGAAACATTTATCTTATAACAAATTACTGAATGTATAACTCTGTCATTACAAGTGTCTTACAGCGAGCAGTAAATGTATACAAGTAATTATACCAACACTGGAACAAAGATCGTATTTTTTATTAATTTTGATATGAGTAGTGAAATAATGAGTAGTGTTATGAATAGTTAAGCCAGGCCCTTCTGTCACAGGACGGATCATTTTCATAGACCTGGTTTTAGTCAATACTGGCAAATTTTGTTTGCCTTTATAGGATAGTTTTATGCTCACACAGAAACTCCAGTTCCTATTGTCATAGAAATTAAAAACTTGATTTCGAAATAATAAAAAAAGCTGACAAAAAGGGAAGGTATAAGCAGTAATGTTACCCTCATTAATGCGGTCATGTGCATGTTGTGCAACTGTGTATGGCAGTCCTGCACGGTTAATGATTCTACATGCGGCTTCATGTCATATCTCTCCTCACTACTGCCCACTGTGATCTGTTCCCGTGACAACCAGGTAGAAAAACACACAGGTCCACTCCCTCGTTCTAGCGATGGATTTAACGATAAAATACAAGTTTACAGGAATCATTTTACAGTCCTGCCAAAGGAACTCAAACACATCCAAATAAAAGCAGAGATACAATCATCTGTAAACCATAGATCAAACGGATGGAAAAAGAAGAAAGCTGGAATTGCACAAATGTATATATTGTTTCTGTTCATTAACCATACTAATGATGTTTTAAGGCCTTTCTGTGTATTTTTTTGAACAAAGCAAAAGAGAAAAGCAATTGATTTTATCGTATATTTAAGTATGCAAATAAAAAAGAAAACCAATGTCAAAAAAGTGTAAAAAAAAAAAATCCTTGTAGATAAAATTGAGTGAGCCTGATCAATTTTAGTTAATACTGACCTATACAAAACAGTTATAAAATGTTCCTGTAACGACAGTTATGTTCTGATATATATATATATATATATATATATATATATATATATATATATATATATATATATATATATATAAATTAAGATTTACAAATATTTAATAAGATTTGGATGTAGTTATACATTAAAAAATATGTATAATGATACTCACAGTTCTACAGATTTATTAAAGGGGGGGTGAAATGCTCGTTTTCACTCAATATCCTGTTAATCTTGAGTACCTATAGAGTAGTACTGCATCCTTCATAACTCCAAAAAGTCTTTAGTTTTATTATATTCATAAGAGAAAGATAGTCTGTACCGATTTTTTCCGGAAAAACACGAGCGTCTGTAGGCGTGACGTGTGGGCGGAGCTAAAGAATCACGAGAGCCAGTAGGCTTTTGCGCTGATAGCGTTTGGAAGCTGTGACATTACCTGAGGACAAAACCAACCAAAACAAACCATTGCTAACAGTCAGATTCAGCGTATATTTATGATCCAGAGGCTGAAATTTAACAAGAGCAGCAGCAACAACAGCGGCTCTATGTGGTATGTAACGTTACTGAAACTGTATATATATTTGCTTAGCGGTTTTGGAAAATGATCAAGTTCCACTTTGTCGTTTTTTTTTTTTTTTTTTTTTTTTTTTTTTTAAGCTGTACATGTGGAAAGTGCAGTTTGATGACAACATCGCATGTTGTTTACTTGATGTGCTTACACGCCGACAGCTAAATTAACAACAGAGATATTTGAAGCCGTTTCACTCACCGCATGCGGTTCCAACACACGATTGTGACCCTTTTTCGTTGGGACTGCATTATCCTTAAGAAATAAACGATGTGCAAATCCGTCGTCAAACTGGGCCTTGTTTGTAAAACAAGCATCTTCGAAATGCAGGGGAACAAACACAAACACTTACACAACTCCGTTGATGCTCTGTAAAAATAAACTCCATCCACTGGCAGGGCCGCGGGAAGTAATTTTGAACAGGGGGTGCTGTGAATTTTTTTTTTTTTTTTTTTTTTTACAAAAAACCTATGAGCCTATAGGCCTATTTAAAATACAATTTAAAAATATATACATTGAGATTTACTACTTTATTGTCATATACACTTCAGTGCACAGGGTCTGAAACACACAGACATCAGTTCTCAGATATGCGCAATGCGCTATTAATCTGAAGCAGAATCAGAATCAGAAATAATAGTTTAAATAATAGTTTAATAATCGAAAAAAAAACGAAATAATTACTTTCATTACAATTTCAGATAGCCTATACATACATGCCACTCATTTAGATACAACAAATAATATTACAACAAAATATAATATTAATCAAACTTCACAATAACGCTAAAACAATGCAATCGATTTGGGCAGCTGGCTTGAGTCACTGCACGTTTATTTCACACGCAACTCTATTAACTCCAAAATCTTTTTACGCACACCACAAGGAAATAATCTCTGACTATTTAAGCAATTTGTTTATTGAACAGTTCTCCACATCCATTACGCAAAGAACACACGCACAGTATAAAGCTTTCTGTCTCCATCTCCAACCTTTTTACACAAACCACAAGGAATCTCCGACTATTTAACAGGGCTGGGTAAAAAATAGATTTTTCGATTAATCGTTTTTTAAAATGTGGTCGATTCAAAATCGATTCTCAAAGGCCATGAATCGATTTTTTTTCCGTATTTATTTCCGCATACATTGAATGTAAGCTTAGCGTTAAACTAATTACAAATCTTCTCCACTAGATGTCACCCTCTTATGTGCCTTGTGCGATGTTACCAACGAACCTATCATTCATTCATTCAGTTTAAAGCAGTGGTTCCATTTTCTGCAATGTGCGTCAGTTCATGCTCCCGTTCGCGTCTTACAGACTGCATCTTAAAGCCTCTTATACTTTCTGCGTCCTCGAGTCCGCTATGGACCGCTATGCAGGATTGATGTAAACATCGCCATCGGAGAGTGTGTACCGAGTCTGAGCAGACAACCGCGCGGACAGGTGCGCGTGGTCAGTTGTCTTCAAAAGCACAATTGCACATGTTCAGGCAGTGTGAAGAAGCCCATTGCCAATCGAACTAATCGTGCCGGGCTCGGGCTTGTGCGGTAAATGAGCGGCCATGTAATGTTTCGATTAGCGCGAGAAATATGCGAAAATGTATGCTGAGTAGTTGAAACGGAGGCTTGCTTCTGACGATTACGTTTTGGTAGCACCAGCAACTAAAGCAAAGTCTGAGGTTTGGAAAAGTTTTGACCTTGTTTATAATGAGAATAACGAGTGAATAATGACGCACCATCAGTGAGCGCAGGAGCGCGCTGAAGACATCTACAGTGGATTCAGTGATTTTCCTCCACATAAACACTTAAGCCTTACCTAATCTTGGTGAGTAAATGTTTTTCAAATAATAACTAAATATTACTTGAGTCTTAAATGCATAATGTAGACAGAGTAGGCTATATAAGCTAATGTTGGCATTATTATTTTATTATGTCAGCTGCTATGGCGAAGCAAATCCGGCAGAGCCTTTATCTTAATTCATTTCGTTATTGCCAAATACCCATCTTAAATTTATAATTTATCTTAATTAAATTTTTTAAGAAAGACTTGTTTTTATTGGTGCGTTGGCCTATTTATATGCTAAATGAGCCTATACCTTAGGGCTATTTATAGAGTGCGGAGATGTTACTCTGTTACAGAGGACTTATTTTATTTCTTTGTTCAAACTTCAAAGTGGCCTATTACGTTAGTCATGTATAAATTATGTTAAACTATGCATAAATGACTCATTCCTGACAAAAGGCAAAAGATCTGTGTGCTGCGTACATTTGAATAATCTCGGGTTGTAAATGGGTTCGGGCTCTTAAAAAGCTGTCAATCAAAATGTACGTGTCGGCTCGGGACATGTCGGGCTTAACTTTTAAGGCCCGATTACATCTCTAATAGAAAATCGAATCGAAAATCGAAATCGAATCGAGGATCGAAATAGAATCGATTTGAGAGCTTGTGAATCGAAATCGAATCGATCTGGATCTGGAACATCTGAATCGATACCCAGCCCTACTATTTAAACGTTATTTAACAGTTCTCCACAACCATTACACAAAGAACACACGAACGAAATAATACTCTCCATCTCCATCCCCACCACCTTAAAAAAATACTATAGTGTACTACTTACAATTGCTTGGCTAGTCAAAGCTGATCCCACACTTGTTGCCAAAAAAAATAAATGTTACAAGTGCGTTACAAATATTTTAATAGGCCTACATTTTTTTTTATCTCCCTCTCGTCACTAGGGGGTGCTGCAGCACCCCCAGCACCCCCACTTCCCGCGGCCATGTCCACTGGTCCCTTAATGCTGTTTCTCTTTTGGTAATCTGTGCAGGGTTGTCTTGCTCTGGCAACCAAAAACACACTCCTTTTGTGACATTTCGCGACGCTCTCGCTCTGAGCCTCTGATCAGTGAAGTCTGTTGTGCTCTCAGTGCTGTGCTATACGGGAGCGCGCGCTCTTCCGGCAGACGCGCCCTCAGGACCCATATAAGGAAATTCCGCTCCATCTAACGTCACACAGAGCCATACTCGAAAAAAACTTTCCGAAACTTGTGACAAACCGGAAGTAGTATTTTTGGAACAGAAATACTCCTTCAATCATACAACTTAATTTTTGAAACTTTGTCCATGTTTAGCATGGGAATCCAACTCTTTAACAGTGTAAAAAACTCAGTATGCATGAAATAGCATTTCACCACCCCTTTAATGTAATATAAAATTTGTAATATAGATCATAACTTAGAATATATAAGTTATATCCTCTGGTAATTCATTATTGTTTTTTAAATTACAATTTAATTTGAGCATGACTGAACAATAATAATAAAAAACAATAAAAAAAATTTTTTACTATTTAAATTGAGGGTAATTTGGGTTTTGCAAAGGCATTAATAGAAAATAACACAATTACAAATGTTATTATTGTTATAAATGTTACAAATGGATTATTTTTCATTACTACTCAGTTTGAGAATGATTTGGGGTTTGTAAAGCCCTTTTAAGAAAATAACTAAGGCGATTTAGTTATGTGTAAAAATAAATAAATAAATTACAATCGTTTAAAATATCAAAACTGATTGTTTAAACATTGTGTTAAAACAATTACTCTGTAAATATTTATTTATAGTCAGATAATACAGAACTGATTGAATGGGAAGGCTGGTAATTATGTACATTTAAAGTACATCACAGGGAAATTCAAAAGAATACTTGTTTTCACTGCTGTAAATATCCCAAAATCTTCTATTTGCAACTTCCATGTTCAACTGCATGGAAAGAGGATGATTAGCGCTGGTGTGAGTCTGTCTCTGTGTGTGGCTGAGAGAGGATTCACATTCACACACAGCAGGAGCAATCCAGTGAGATGCAATCAAAATTTGTAATGATGCTTTGCATTTTTCAGTTTTTACCGTGAGGGACAGAGACATTAGTTGCTGGGTGTGAAGCATTCAGACTGGTTAAAGACCCTTGTTGAAAGTCAGGATCTTGCACTGTTGCAGCAGCGATCTCTGGCTCGAGGTCTGACACGTGGATCAGAGAGACAGGAAACAGGTTCGGTCGAAATATGACAAATACACACAGACAACCATATACCTGGACAGCATTTATAGCTTCATTAACCTCTAACTATTCTCTTCATTTAATTTAGCTTTAGTGTTAGCACAAATGCCAGGAAAAGATTGTAACATCCAATTTTCTCATATATGATTCCTCTGTTTTGATTACGGAGTGTTTTTATTTTTATACTGACATTCAGATTCAGATCTTTTGGCTACAGCGAGATAACCATTCACAGCAATCATCAAGTCATTAAGATGTTTAAAATGTTTCATCAAATGAGAATTAAAAGTGTGCCACGTCTTTCCAGCCTCGAGCATTTTTCACAGTCAAAACTGACACTTCAGGCATCATAAAAAGCTAAAATGAAGCTGCGAGCACTGGTAAATATCCAAACCAGGGCCAAAACTTGCAATATTTTGCTCAGAAACAGATGGCGATGAGTGTGTGAGTGTGTGAGGCAGAATCTGAAACAGACATCCTGTGGGGTGTGAAAAGGTGGGGGGGGACAAGAGTGGAGTTTTTTGGGAGCGTTCGTCTGGAACCCTCGGAAAAGTGTAAAGAGGGAGCGAGAGAGTGAGAGGAGAGGAGGAGGGGAGGGGTGGGAGAGGAATAGAAGTAGTTGGCAGCACATATGTCTGCAGTTCAGTAACCATATGGATGAACAGCTTAATAAACACCATTTTAAAGCATAACCGTCTTCACAGCAGACAAAGAGAAGGGGACGGAGCGGATGGAGGGAGGTGTGTGCGAGTGCTCACCTGACTGTTTTGGGGGAACAGGCTGATGGCAACAGGCAGCGCTAGGCCGAACATGCAGAGACACACCATGCTGTGAACAGGCAGCCCAAGACGAGGGCGCTTCTGCAGCAGAGGGAGCCTAACATACAAACACCCACAAAAATGCAAACGTTACTGGCAAGGCCGTGAGCATTCCCGCCATTTTTGTTATCAAAGGGACTCGCTGACACTTATGAACTGCTGTGCGTGATTGCTCCCTGACACCTCCCCCTCCCTCCCTGGCCGCAGTGTGTGTGGGGGGTTGTGGGATAGCGTGCTCCGCAGGAGTCCTCCAGAGTAGTCCTGCTTTAATGAAGCGGTGACTGCCTAATGATGACTTCATCAACACATACGCATGATGAGCTTTAATTGGCCACCAGAAACTCTCTCTCTCTCTCTCTGTGTGTATACATGTATGTTTGGGAGAGGAACAGAACAGGGGAAAAGATCAAAGTATGTTAAAGACCTTTTATCGTGTCCATCAACTGTTCTAAATAAATCGACACACTCATCTGTCACTCTCCCGTGAAAAGGTCAAAGCTAAACTCAAGTGACATGTAGTAAACTACAGTTATTAACAGTCTTTAAATTAAATGCATCCTTATCCTATGATATTATGGATGCAAAATATTTATGACCAATAACCAATTAAAAAACAGCTATTAAAATTCTATAAAAAATTTAGAAACTTATAAAATCCATTTACATTTAGCAAACATTTTGTTTGTTAAAGATTGCATTTAAAAGTGTGAAATTAATAGTTTTTATTTTATTATTAATCTTAAGGGGGTGTTACATGGCAAAGGTAGTCTAAATGTAAGTTTTTTGTATTTTTCTTTTCAGTAACACAAAGCATTTATGTATAATGTATTATAAAGGCATCCGTTATGTAATGCATAATACATCATTTCAGAATTCATTGTAATCAATTGTAATCACATAATATTTGTAGATTGCTTGTTACATCTGAAACTGGTTGTTTGGCATGCATTTTAAAGCATTAAAGATGGAACAAGTATTATAATGTAACATAACATTACATTAACAATTATTCATGAATCATACATTAAAAGGCATAATTTATGAATAAAAAAAAAATTGAAATGCACTGTAAAATAAACTT
This sequence comes from Carassius gibelio, assembly GCF_023724105.1. Classification (NCBI taxonomy): domain Eukaryota; kingdom Metazoa; phylum Chordata; class Actinopteri; order Cypriniformes; family Cyprinidae; genus Carassius; species Carassius gibelio. The sequence goes on along the minus strand of NC_068408.1, from coordinate 15,630,383 downwards.
TTCTTTTCATACTACAAAAAATGCATTAAAAAAATCCTGACAGTACAAATCACTAACATATTGGCAATTCCTGCAGCAATCTCTATAACAATAACATCTGAAAGAAGATTTGTAAAATTGAAATCAGCAAATAAGCAAATTTGCTTGGTTTTGACTAAAGCTCATTTAAATTTCCTCTAGATTATTTCATGTGACACTGTTGCATCTTGCAAGACAATCTGAAACCATTTCATTTCATTTTTGCATCATACTTTAAATGCAAAAAATGGCACCTCTGACTGTTTAGCAAAAGCAGCTGTCTTCATTTTCAGACTCACCTAGAGAGACAGGTGAAAGGTTTAAGCACCACACATATATCACACAGACTCCTCTCAGCACTCTAATTAATCAAGGATAGCCCTGGCCCTCAGCCCCACCCTCAAAGCAGTGACCCTCCTGCAGCCCTGTTCTTGCTCCATTGAGAGCCAGTGAGGGTGAGCTGACAGGCAGCACAGCAGAGGACAACTCACCATTTACTGCCACTCTCACACAGACACACACACATAGCTGCACACACCTGCGAATCAAGAGCAGGAAGAATTTGAGGAGGTTGCGACATAGTCTAGGAGTCATAAAACCCATCGAATTCTGGTGAAGAGTCGATCCCACTCTTCAACAGAAATGTGCATTTAGCATTTTGGAATTTGATACAAAAGGAGTTAAAAGATTGCATAGCTGAATTTTTTTCTCTAGTTTTCAGTGTCACATGATCCTTCAGAAATGTCAAATGTTTAATTAAAAGTAATGCTTCATTACTGAATAAAAGTATGAATTTCTTTCAAAGAAAAAATAAATCTTACTGGTCCCTTTAAATTGTGGCACATTTAGTAACATTTAGTCCATGTGATTTGTGCACTTTATTTTAAAAATTCTGTAGTCATATGATTTTTGTTAGGAAAAGGCTGAAATGTAAGTTATGATTCACTGATTGATCTCATAACCAATCATGGTGTGCCACCATTTAATTCTAAGCATATTAAAATTGCTCAAGTTCAGAAAACACTGAACCACTATATAGGCTACCAATGTCATATTTTGAAGTTAACAGCCAAACATCTCCTTGTCTATGAGGAATAAAAATTGAGAATTTGGTACATTTTAAGATTATATTAAACTTGCTGTATGTAGGATTGACACGAGTGTTTGAACTAGGTATTGCAGTCCAAATTCAAAATCTTTAAGAGGGTTTTTTTCACCTAGGCCCTCCTACTCTGTCTTGAAGCAAACGCAAGTTACCAGATTGATGACACCAACAGGAACGAGTGTACTTGACGATGAATGAAATGAAGTAATGCTGTTTTGAAGCCGACAGATGTCGAAATACAATTGGGTAAACTGGCAGTGGCGGGTTTCACAAACCAAAACAGAGACTGACATTCCAGCCCTGAATGCACATTTTAAAAGGAAAATACCTGACTGTTGCATTATTTTTCAGATAAACAGGTATGTTAACTTAAAACACCTTTAATGATACATAAAAAGCTGTGATCAAACTGTGAAATACAAATACACCAGGACATATAGTGCACAAAAGAAGAACTCCTCTGACCTCTCCAGCACGGCCATTATTAAATACGGCAGCAGGAGAACAGGCATGGGCAGCACGACATGAGTCAAGGATGTCTCTATCAGCTGCCAGTAACCTTCCACCTCATACGTGCAAAAGGATCCATAATCACATGCCTGGAAACCAGCTTTGAGGTGCCCACCACATCGCCTTTATCATCCAATGTTAATGTGCAACCAGATTATCAACTGAAATTAGAAGAAAGCCTATTAAAAGTTAGTAGTATGATGTGTCATGTAAGCTGAATAACTGAGGAAGACATAGAAAATTCCATTTCAAATAAAAATATGCATATAAGTCTTATTTTACTGCACATTACTCACATTTATAAAACCATCCAGGCGAGTTTAATATTCAATGTTCAATATTTTACAAAAGTATCTTTATAGTAATAATAGGACTTGTAACACTAGGCTATATGCATTTGCAGGCAGATTATAATCATTCACACACACACACACAAATTTTTTGAACATAAAAATCTTGACATGCAAACAGATTTTATCATTCAACATTGTACTTCTATATCACATTACACATTTTATAGACCATTTGCTAGATGGTGGGTGACACATCTTACTGCAATCTCCCATACATATAATCTCCCAATAAAAATACCACAGAACAAAACGAACAGAATACAATAGTAATAACCTGTCAGAGAGGCACCTGTGGATATTAAAATAAAAGCAATCAGAACTGGAAAACATTCTTGATCTGGAATGTCGGTGCTAAGAGGGGTTAACTGGATATAAAATAAATAGTTTATATGGTCAAGTCAAAGTGCACACGTGAATTACAAGAGGAAAAATTATTAGAATAATGATTTACTTCCTGGCATTATCATCTGAGGCATGTGGTGAGATTGGTGTGGGTGTGTGTGAGAGAGAGAGAAATAAAGAGAGCCTGAAGCATTTTTAATTTACAGGCCTTGTGTTGTGAGTTATCAGTGTTCAGTGCTGCAGTGTTGTGGGGCTGAGTTAATTGGCTGAGTAAATAGCTATTCACCTCTGAGGGGTTCAGACCCAGGCCAATTAAACACACACACACACACACACATATGCGCGCGTGCCGAATCAAAAATGGAGAACAAAGAAACATAAACAAATGCATATTAAATTTCATATGAAGGAGGTCCTGCTTTAGGTCACCCATAGAGACAAAAACCACTGTGAACATCCCCGCTAAATTCGAGATTTCATTTTGAGGTTAACAACAGCAAAAAAAAAAAAAAAGATTAATTTGCATTTTACTTAAAATAATGCAAAAGGCAAATTTCAAACACTTTGTTTTCAGTATTTTCCATTAGCTGCATTTAATTGCCTTTTATAACTAAACACAAAAAAAAAAAAAAAAACAACAACGACATGGCGGCCTGGAGACAGGGAACTCAGTGCTAAAACAGAGAGCACTTTAGGCCTAATTAACCAATTAGAGAGCGGCAGCCGAGAGCTAACAAGGTCCCGTCACCCCTGCCCAGAGAGGTGAGGGGGGAACCTGCTGATTTAATTAAAGGGGTGGGGTGGGGACGAAAACAATTTAATTACAACCAAGCATCCCCAAGGCATTGTGGGACAGTCTCCCTCAGCCCCTCTGGACCTGTTTGAGCCTCAGAACACTAATGGAACACTGAGATAACATTTCAGCAGCAGCCCCCTCTGACAACAGGATCAGTCAAAACACAACGCGCTAATACACAACAATAAACAAACGCTTGGGGTTTAATGAAAGTCTGAATAAATGCTCATTTAGAAACTGAGTGTCATTACAAATGCAAAGACGTCAGCTTTCAGACAGCAAAAGAGCTGACTGAAAACTGTAGGCATTAATTAATATAGTGCATTACTCAATCGTTTTATGCTTTAACAATCAGCAGTTTAGCAAGACTGCATGACAGGAGCCTTGATTTTTTTTCATGAACACGACAGGGCAGATTATAAGCGGTGCATGTCAGAAAATCATCACATACATAAACATGCTCTCACACACATGCACATACCAACAGCAGGGAATGAGATGAACCTATGGACCAGGAGTCTTGTAGCTGGACTGTAATTCTCAGCTCTTTTAATGAGAAGATTCAGCCCCACCTGTGCACACATTCAATTTACATTTAATTTATTTAAAAATAAAGTAAAAAATAAATAAATGTAATAAAAACTAACGAAAAAACCCACATAATTATAAATTTGTACACACACACACACATATATACATATATACATATATATACAGTTCAAAAGTTTGAGGTCAATAATATTTTTATTTTAAAAATATTAATATCTTTATTCAGAAAGCACACATGAAATTACAAATATTACAAAAGTTTATAATGCTACAAAATATTTATATTTCAAATAAATGCTGTTCTTTCAGACTATTTTCCACACAACTGTTAAGCAGCACAAATGTTTTCAACACAGATAACAAAAAAGGTTTCTCCAGTAGAAAAACATTAGAATAATTTCTGAATGACAGATTAAAGCTAAAAACACACACACACACTGCTTCATTGTTTCATTTTCACATAATTCATAATAAAGACTGGAGTTATTGCAACCAGAAATTCAGCTATATAAATTATACATTTTGAAATATATATATATATATATATATATATATATATATATATATATATATATATATATATATATATATATATATATATATATTAAATTTTAATATTTCAAGCTATTACTGTTTTACTGCATTTTTCATCAAATAAATGTGGCATTGGTGAGCATAAAAACTTCTGAACAGTAATGGGTGCATATATATGTTTTATTATAATACTTCATTTTTTTTTTTTTTATTTCTTCTCATCATTTTTTTTTATTCTTTCATTAATAAGACAATGTAGCCCAGACAGGAAAACAGGTGAAGAGAGGGGGGAAACTTGAACTGTGTGCCCTTGAGCGCAGCAGCTTTACACGTGTAGAGCAACCACATTACCCGCTGTGCCACAGCTATGGCTTTATATTACACCTACCTGTCCTTCATTTAGAGAGTGACATCTCACATAATCATAGAGCATGACAGTTTCATGTTTGTGAGATCTGTCTTTAAATTCACCTCAAATGAGAACCCATTGCATACCTAATGAAACAATTAAATATTAGATTGATATAACAAATATAACCCATGAAGTCAAAAATGTTATGGAGACAATACACATTTGTTTTCATAGTGACCTTAAAAGCACGTAACTCCCAGTGGTCTTCATGACAGGTCGTGACAGGCCATGATAAGTTGTTTCTCATCTTGCCTTGTGAGTCTGTGGTCATCTCTTTGAGCTCCAGTTAACAAACATCTGAGAATCAAACCCATTCACATCCCTTTCCTTCCCAGCAGGGGTCTTCAGAGGGATTGTAGTTTTAATTAGTCCCCCCCACCCCACCCCACCTCCCATATTTCTCACAGGCATGGGGCCATTTGTAGTTGTCGTCACCATGGTTCTGCTTGTCATGCCCCTGGGCATCAAACTGCCACCCAGCAGGGCAGCTAATTGGCTCTAGAGGACACTGGGGGCGTGACTAGAAGGATATGCAATTCAGCAATGTGAAATACAGCAAAGGGCCCTGTGTTACTATGTGATGCTATCAGCCTCCATCAGTTCGCTTATTAAAATTTAAGTCATGTAATACTAGAAAGGTCATGAATAATATCTTTTTTCCGGTTAACATGAAATGGCAATTAAAAATGTAAGGATTAAAAGAGAATTCGTTCTACACATCAAATTACATAATACAGTTTTGTGCATGCATGTGAACTGCCCTGCTGACTGCACTGAAGTAACCCTGGAAAAACGTTGACATTGGCGTGGGCTGAAAACATAAAATAGCATAAATGAATAAAATTAGTTGAATGAATGTCGCATGAATTAAACGAATCCACTTGATGCTGATGCTGATATCATATGACTGTGGAGTAGTTCTTTTAATTGTTTTATTCTGATGATTGTATTCATAAAATAGTTAATCAGTAAAGATAATCATGGTAAACAAAATGTGTAAAAATGCCTTCATAAACTTCATGATATGCCTTCATAAACTGGTCAAAATTATATTACCTTTCTATCGCACCTTAAAGCTGAAGTAGGTAACTTTTGTAAAAATGTATTTGTGAAACCTGTCATTATGTCCTGACAGTAGAATATGAGATAGATAATCCGTGAAATCAAGCACCTCTGGCTCCTCCCAGTGATCCTATTGCAATTTGCAGAAATTCATCCGCTCCCGGTAAGAAACAACCAATCAGAGCTGCGGTCCGTAACTTTTTTTGTGTTCAAGATTTACAAAATGTATATAACAAGTGAGTACACCATGAATCCATTTTCCAAACCGTGTTTTAAGCCGGTCCTGAATCATTAGGGTACATCTAAATAAAATGTGTTTATATTCGGACTATTTTAGATTGCTTCGGGGGTACCACAGCAGAGTAACCCAGTACCGTTGTGATTTTTCATTGACATAAAGCTCCGGCTACAATGTTCTTCCGCAAGACCCAAGCAGTTCTGTTTATTAACCGCTAGAGCGTCAAATGTTACCGACTGCAGCTTTAAGATGCATTACGGTTGCAGTAGTTGACACAGGCATTGTGGCTCTGGTTCAGCCCCTGTGAGAAAAGACAGTCAGACAGTGAGTTCATAGTAAACAGAGCTTAGATTGACTTTTCATCTGGAAAGATCATACCTGCCAGAAGATGGTAGAAGCAAATGTCTGATTGGGTAAAAAGAGGCCCACAACCTATAATGAAGTTGTCATTTACAAGAAGTGATTTATGTTTTACATTTGGTGGGCTAGACAAGAAGGAAAAGTTCAGTATCTTTTCAAAATGACATACCACCGGAGTACCAAAGGGCATAAAACCTGAAAGGAAAAGGAAAAACATGTGCCAAGATGATTTCAGGAGAAAATGAACCCTTGATGCAATAATGGAATCACACTAAGACTGTAATTATGACATTCGAATAGGCTGGATCAGGCCACAGAAGTACATTTCATGTCATGTTTATATTAATGACCAGGATTGGGCACTCTCATATGACATTATTACTGACCTTTAACACATTTATAAAATCTTCATTACTCATAAAAGATGGCAGCCATCATTATTGTCAGGTAGGTCTTTCTCTATCTGCTCTCTCTTTAAATAGTGGTGTTAACAGAAGACTAAAATACTCCTATTTCTGAGTGGCCCAACAACACTTCCAGACAGCAGGAGGGAGAGGGTTTAATCAGAGCCCATGCTGAGTGTGACCTTTGCCAACAGATCGGTCCAGAGAGACCCCCTACCACCTAACTCCAGTCTCCAGAGCTGGTAACAAGCAGAAGACTGCCTACCACCCATGACACAGACACACACTCACACCCTTACCTGACATGCGAAAGGGCATGGGGATCTTCTCTCCTGTGTCTGGATGGATGATGGCCTGAGGACATAATGAATCCACAGACAGCAGACAGGATGAAGAGGAGGAAGCGAGAGAGAAGAAGAGGTGAGAGCGAGCTGATGGGAGAATTACCATTCTGAGGTTAGCCGTAATTCTCCTCTCATTACACCACTATACAGAAGTACAGCTTGTGTGTGCGTGTCACACCGTGCACAAAGACGTTGAGTGATTTGAGCAGGTTCTTTCATCATAGCAACCTGTAAAGGGCTTTCAACGCTGTTCACACTCACCTGTTTAATCTTCTGCACCTCCCAAAGCTATTGCGAAAAACAGAAACATGCAAAAGAGGGAAATGTTTACAAGTATTACATCCTCACCTTGATTTTGTTGTGTAACTGAAGTTTACCAAGAAAACTGGAGTTCTTTACGCAACACGTATGATTTTGAAATTTGATTGGCTGATGTTTGTTCCTCTTCTCACATACCCATATTAACCACATTAACTTTAATACACTTTTTAAATAAAGGTTCTTTATTGACATCTGTGGTTCCATGGAGAGTCTTTAACATCAATGGAATGATGATTTTTTATAAACTGTTCACTGAAGGGTGCTTTGGTGAACCAAAAATGGTTCCCCTGTATGGGATAACTGCAAAAATGTGTAGCAAACATGACACAATGGGGGTTTCCAAATTACCTTTTAATTAGGCCCCAAACGTACCTGCACATTAGTCACACTTAGAGGCAGTGTTCCATTTTTGAACTGATCCATGAGTTTCATACATTAATAAAAACATATATATATATATATATATATATATATATATATATATATATATATATATATATATATATATATATATACATACACACACACACACACACACACACACACACACACACACACATATATATACACGTTTTTATTTATATATATATATATATATATATATATATATATATATATATATATATATATATATATATATATATATATATATATATAAAAAACAGGGAAAACAGCATTCACATACAATCAAAATATTTAAGGTTTATGTTTCGGAAGACTCTCACTGTGTCTTAGTCTGCCATAAGATGAACCCTGAAAGTAACAGCGAATCTTTCAGAATAATAATAATCTAATATCATGTAGGAAATTAAACAACACTCTCACAGCAATTCATAATATTGTAATAAATAAATATGTTTATAAGTTTATAAGTTAAACATCTAGTCTAGCGTACCCGGTTGGTTGAGAAGGTTCATTGTTTTAGTTTAAAAATGCAATAGAAGTAGATACAGATTAAGTGGGACAAGAGGTGAAGTGAGAAATTGTATTTTGCATTTAATGTCTTCTTTTTTACTCTATACAATGGAGATCTTGTTTAAAATGGCATCGTGTGGTTAAGTCATTTGGCATCACAATCACATTTAAAAATGAGAATGAAAAAAAATATATTTGTCTTAGTTGATCAGGCATGTTTGTTGGTTAATTATATACTTGTTGCTTTATTAATTTATTTGTGCATGTGCAAATGATGATTTCCATACAAAGAATATGCAAAGAATTCAAAAAATAGGCTTCTAAGTTACTTCTTGTCTTGAAGGTCAGGTCTGTACAGAAAAATAATCATATGTTCACAATTTTCTTAAACCATTCGCCAAATTATTTCTGAGATAGCAGAAACTTTCCCCAGACGCGAGAGTCAGCTGCTGATGCAGACTCTGACTCCAGGGCCAAACCAGTTGTTTTCGCGCGCCAGGTGTGTCCACCTCATTATGCGCGCGCAACTGTCTGCTGGCTGATCTGTGGACCTAAAAAGTTCTTCCAACGCAATTAAAATGTTCAAATGTGTGTGTGCAGGGAGGAATGCGAGATTATTAAGCAGCACGCAACATATTCTCTGTTCATCACGTCTAACAGACGGTCCTTTACACGCATTAAGGACGGTACCGCTGGAGCAATAACAGCAGATGTGAATCATCTGTATTAAAAAATAATTAAATGGATGAATAAATAAATTACATCTTCTTTTAAGGTTAAAGTTATTGAGTCACTAATGCATACAAAATGGGTTAAATTGCTTTTTTGTCGCAGTGAATGTTCCCACATGTTTTAATGGAGAACTGTGGTATTAATGAGCTAGCTTTGGCACAAAAGAGTTTTTAACGACGTTTTATCTTGATTCTGAAGCTCGGAAATTATTAATGGAGGGCGTGCTAACGGAACCCCTAAAAAATATCAAAGATGTTCTTAAAAGTTGTCTATGGAGGCCTATTTTTCAAATAGACTACAAATAGGCCTAACTATATGTTTCAACAAACCCACAAAAGCTATATTAGATTGAAAGTAATGTAAGGAGGTAACGTCAACTGGTTACAATCCACAGGAAACTATTTATCAACATGTTTTGATAAAATATAGGCCTAACCCGATCTCATGAACGTGTGCGTTAATGGCACGATTTTCTATTTCTATTTGGCTTATTTAAAAGCAAAAATGGCCTTCGAGGTTTAAGATACGTGGTAGTGGTAGGTTTAGGGGTGTGGGGTATAGGTGCATGGGCTACGCCAAAATGCATATTATATCCAAACACGCCAACTAAGTGCGTAATGCAATTTATTTGTTTATTTATTGTCATCTGAGGGTTCATTTAAAATGCTGGCCCACTGTTTTAGGCTATACTATTGTATTTCTGCCAATAATCAAATAAAATGCAACATTAATACTCATTACATTTTCCAAAGCAGATTTTTCACCAACAGAGGTCACTGTTAATGCGACTTAAACAAGGAGTGAGGGCGGAAGAAGCAAACACTGCAGAGAATTTGTTTTAGTGAGAAAATTAAAATGGATCTCTTTTGAGCACCAAAAAAGCGATTCCTCTCAAACAATTCAAATGAAATATTCTGTCTCGAAACCCGTCTGCAGTAAGCCTAGAGAAATCAACCAGATGTTAGAGCACAAGTGTCACATTGGTATGGACTCCGGCTGTTGTTTACCTGATCGAACCGAGACTCTCCGAGTCTAAACGGAGGACACTCAGTCGATGCAGGCATGGCAGGTGTTACCAGATACACAGTGCAGTCAGCAAGTCTGTTTTACCGAAACCTCAAAGTTTACGCAGAGACAGAGTTCCCTCAGAGGTGTCAAAACATCCGTATCGATGCATTTTGCGTAATGTCGTTTTCTAACAGGACAAATTATATGTATAATGAATTAACTTTAAAGAGTAGCTTAAAAATTGCCATTACCGTCAGTGAATTCAATCAGGTAATTTCAGCCTCCTTAACTATCATGTGGTTCAGTTTAGTCAATATCATTGTCTTGTTGTTACCGCACATGATGTTATTTGATTCATACCAAACTGTCTCTGTTCATACCCTGTATTTTCCCAAGATAGACATTCTTCAAATAGCTTGTCTACATACTGTACAATATTAATTTTGTTGTACATTATGTTCTCCTATTAGTGTGGTCTAAAAATATAAGAAAGACATAATTCAGTGTGCGCTAATGTAAATCTTTTAACACATTTGACTAATAGTGTGACTCATAGTTAAATTACATCTATTTATTACGGAGACAAAATGTCATAGTTTGAAGCAAGATCATGTAGAACTAAAACAAATCTATTTAATGCTCAATATACTAGTGTTGAAATAGTGGTTTCATTTTGAGACGTGTGAGAGCTTTGTCTTCACATCAAATAAGGACAGTCAGAGATGCATCCCAAAGTGAAAAGTTTATTCATCAACAGAGACCTTTTCTGAGCAGAGATGCTCAAGAGCACACCAATAGTCAACTGAACATCTCTCAGATGAGGCATTTGATAAAAAGAATACATCACATCCTCCAGTGGACACTCATGTTACTACATCCTGAACACCCGATCAAACAGCACCTCAGGGAAGCACTTCAGATATTTTGCACCTAAAACAAATGTTCGGTGCTTAAATGCTACTTGATACATGAGGTTAATCTACGCCATTCTTATTTTGATTGTGACAGGAATCCACTGAAATTTACACCAAAGGAAGAAGAGTTGAAGATTAAGAATGAGGATTGGGGCATCCAGCCGCTTACCGATGCATTGCTACAACTCTTTGCAATTCCTTAAAAATATCTAGGTTTTAAATGACCTTGAAAAAAAAAGAAAAAAAAAAGAAGACATTCCAGACTTTTAAAAAATAAAATGAAATGTCATATAGTAAACAAGTTTTTATTCGCAAGTTCCAGAGTTTACTACATAAAATGTAGCTTTGATTATCATCTTCACCATTAAAAGCATACAAATCTTCTTCTACGCACACATCTCATGACATTTCATGATAACATTCAGCCAAGGGCACTTGAACACACCTTCTTACTAGGCTGCAGGCTGTGTGTGTTTTTGAATATTTATATAAACTGCAGTTCAACACAGTGGCAACCCAAGCACATATTTCATATTACATTCCATCTGTTTAGACCTAAAAAGTATGAATCTCTTAATTTCTGCAAAAGCCTGGTCTTCACATCTATTGCTTTCTGTTACTACTGACCTCAATAATCACAATGTACACCCAACAGCATTTAAAGGAAATGGAAAAATAAATGAACGGATTGTACAGAACCTTCAGACCTGGCCACAAAGCAAAAAAACAAAACAATAAAAGCATAAATAGATATTTGCATGATTCAAATGTAAAATTTTTGAAAAATTGTAAACTTTTACATTAAACCTTAAATGAACATTCATTAATCCACCTTAAGTGCTTCTACTCAAAAATAAGTTATTGATAGATCTTAGCTTTAGGTACTAGCACTGAAACACCATGAATATCCCATGTTTAGAGAACAATTCGTTTGTGCAGTGAACGTGTGCATTTGACTACGTGCACTTCCTAAGCTGTTGAGAAAGAACGGTTGTAAATGCCTCGGGATGAGGTTTAAAAGTGCTGCGGTCTATGCCTCTATCACACATCTACATATAGTGCTACATTGTACACATACAGTGGCAACACTGATAGTGGCGACATCATAGAAACACCAGAATTACATTACAGTAATATTAACAGAGCCGTTGCGGTATTGAGAATACTTTCACGTTAATTTAGAGCAAATCATTTCCGGCATTTGCTATTTTCATGGCTTTCGTTCTTTCTTCAGAACCATTTGTTCATCTCGATACCTAACAGCCTTGGGAAAGTTTAACTTGAAACACTCCGCCATTAGTTTTGTAATATAATGTTCAATCTAATTAAATGTGATGAGCTCAGCGAGAACAGAATGGAGAAAATACTGTATGATAAGGCAGCATTTGGCATATTGTCAGAGTGGCATATATGCAATGAATACAGTATATATCCCATTCATTACACCTGAAAGCACTGGCAGCGATGTACGTGCATTGGCTCAAGCAAAGGAAGGGAGAGGAAGGACACTGATCTGCGAACCGAAGCGAGAAGGTCAGTTGGTGTGATCCTCTACCCTTAAGCTCTTAAATAAAGTGCGGAAGACGTGTAGGAAGGCAGAAGCAGATTCGAAACTGGCTGATTCTGCTCTCTTTCCTGCTTTCTACCTCTCATGCTCCCTCTTGCACACTTTCAAGTGATCTCAAACCCGCTCTTTTGTTCTCGGTTCAAGCAGTTGAGCATTACATGTCAGATAAACATGACAGAAGAAACAAAGGATAAATCGATGTTTTTCTTCGTGCATTAAAAACCATTCACACTAACACTAGAAGACTGGCATGTCACATACATGCCTTCCTTTCAATTGACCGGTGGGTTTGGTACATAGCTGGTCTGGCATGTGTCTTAGTGACATGTCTAGTGAGTGAACATCAGCTGACACATGTCAAAATGGATCGTACCAGCTTTGAAGTATAGCAGCAGAGTGCCGACCTCTAACCATCAAATGCAAACCTGCAGTGCATATGGACCCCAGCAAAGGGCCAGGTATTTTTGGACACATTTAAGAACACAAACTGTACACCCTATCGTTCATGCCCATCACCCTAGCGCCAGATAGCTCTCTACATCTATATGATTGCTGTAGCAGTGCAGGGTTGTGACGTCCACCCAAGATTTGTGCAGGGATAGTGGAGGCGTTTGTTTTATCATTTCATCTTAGAGCCGACCTGCAGCAGCGTGGGGGTCTGCTCCATGATGCGTACAAGAAGCGTGTCAATGTAATCCTCTAGATCTTTGATCGTAACCTTCATCTTCTTTAGCTCTGTCTCGCGCTTCTCCAGCAGCGCGCCTCGCCTCTCGTACTCCTCCCGCTCCTGCCTGAGCTGAGTATCCCGCTGGATCAGCAAATTCACCAGCTCACTGTGGTTCAGGTGATAGTACGTGCCTCCTCCCTCCACTAGCTGCTTAAACAAGAAAAACAGAAAAAGACTTACTTGACAAAAATATTCTGGGGTAAAAAAAACAAAAAACATCTGGATTATGTTTGATTTGTGATTATGTTCAGGAAATAATTCATATAAGCAGTTAGTAGTAACTGATTCAGTAGATGCTGATCTAATTTGATTTATACTTAAACTATAAAAAAAATAAAATATCATATGTCTGTGCATAATATGGTCTCTACAAACATAACAATCAGCACAAATGTTTTCAACCAAAATAAGAAATGCACCAAATCATCATATTAGAATGATTTCTGAAGGATCATGTGACACTGAAGATGTTGATGGTGAAAACTCAGCAATTCGTTAAATGTATTCAATTACATTTAAAACTGTAATACAACAGAAAACAGTTATTATAAATTGTAATAATACTTCATATTATTACTCATTTTGAATAAGAGATTTTTTCATATACACACACATATATATATAGAAAAAGTAGTTTTTTAGCACTGTAATTAGAAGCCAATAAGCAGATCAAGTGAAAGCTGACCAAATGATTTTAGCTTCATCAGTGTAAATAAATTAAATGCCATCTGTTTACTCAAATAGCACTTTTATTATCTACAAAGCAGACTGCATTATACTCATGCAGTACCTTCTTGTCAGCATCCTGGCCTGTTCGTCCTGAGTGGATGGTGGATTTAAGCTTCTCTAGGACTGAGCGACCCTCTGACCTTTTCTCATCAGGAGGTGTCAATGGCTTCACTGGGTGTGGACTAAAAGACATAATTACACCACAAGATTAGATGGGAAAGAGTGCTATAAACAATGGTGACAGCTTCATATAATGAGTCAATGAATTCATTCACAACAGCACACCACTTAAGACGTTTTCATGAAAAGTTCTTTGTTTTGAGAGAAAGGAGATCTCAAGAACGCAATTACTGCTATCTTCGGTTACCATCTTATGACCCGTTAGACCCGATGCATTAAGGAAGACCAAGATGCAAGAAGCCAAGCACCCGAAATCATAGAAACTTAAATTTACTTAGGCAAGCTTCCTGTGGACTCAACAACACACACTCACAGCTCACTAGGTTAACACCTGCTAATTGAAGTGAGGCTCCCCCATCTCTACTGTAGGATCCACAAGAGAGTGTGAGCCTATGTGTGACTGTCCATGGAGAAATCAGGAGACATGCTGCTACCACAAACAAATTAACACAAGAGCGAAGATGTGGATGAAGGGGAAGAATCACCCTGCAACCCGAGAAAGTGAACCACATTGATTGGTGCATAATAATAAGACATCCCAAAAGACACCTTGCCCAACCCCATAACACCATTTTCACAAGAAACATACCTCACACCACATAGTTGCAAAAATAAGAAATATGTAGTTATTGATACGGGCAAGATATCAATGGTAGATGCATGCAGAACCTCACTTTGAGTTGCTGTAGCCCTTATGTAGACCAACACCAAAATAATTTCAAATCATGGATGGACCATATAATGTTGGTCTTGTGTGTATCAGCCAATAAATTGTACTTTTTAATGGTATCAATGCAATATATTTAAGCTAAATATAAATAATTAGTCATTAGTACTGGCCATGTTGGTTCATCACAAATTTCTAGGAGTAGAAATTTTCTGCTTCAATAATTACAAATTTTACCTTTAAACATCACTTAAGACCATTGCAAAGCAGAATGAAAGTGAGTGTGAACCCAGGAATTAAAAAAAAAATACCAGTGCAAGATAAAGACCTTCTCCCTTGACAACTACAACAAAGCTGAAGACCTCACCTGCTCTGATGATCAGATGTCTGTGATTTAGCCTGGAGAAAAGGATTGAATGCTGTAGAACTCACAGCCTGCATAGTAGGAAGAGGAGCTGGACGTGGCACCTCTGAGGTACGGGGAATTGTGGGGAAGGGGAATACCTGGGGCAATGGATTATTGTCTACTGCTACATGTGGTGTTGAGGAAGCTACAGGTGAAAGGTCGAATAAAGATGATGTAAAGTTAAGGCTACGATCATCCCTGGAAGTCAGCGTTGGTTGGTCGAAGGGTGAAGGGGCTGATGGCTGGGATAAAGTGGGCCAATTTACAGGAAATAGGTCTGGTGTCACAGAATGTTGGACAGCTGGAGTTGTCCAAAAATCTATATTTAAGTCTAGACTATCGGTTTGTTTAGAATTTGGTTTTGGGTCATTGTGAGTGACTGCAGAACCAGGGTTTTCTTCCAGACCTATGCTAGTACTAAGAAGGCGCATTGCAGTTGGCTGGGGTACAAAGATGTTTTTCAGGTCAGAATCAGTTATGACAAGGTCCTGAGTGATACTGGAGGTTTGTTCTGATGAACAATTGGATACAAACGCATTAGAATCAGTCAACTGGACTAAATGCAAGTTGTTCTCTGATACAATCCCAAAAGGTAAAATATTAAAGGATCCATCTTTTGGGCAGGTTTTACTCTCATCTACCAAACACGTGTCTGTATCTAATGATGCAAGCTGAGCCTCAAGTTCTGCTATCATTTCTGAGGTAACAACAACTGGTGACATGTCTTTGGGAAAGTCGGATTTCTCAACAATGTGCCCTGAGGGGTTGAACTGTAGCACTGCTTCATCAAACTCTGACTTTATTATGTTCTCAGGTGATGTGTTGGGTGAGGGGGCTAATTTGGGGGAAAAGGTATGCGTTTCTGGCAGGAGATCCAATAAGCAATTATTTGGTAGAACATCCAGAGGAGATTCTTGTTTTGTTAAGGCTTCTGGAAAAGGTTTAATGTTTTCTGCTATGACCTCATCTTGCTTAAAACCCATTTCTGGTATGCCTTTTGCAGAAATGTCATCTTGTTGCACAACATTAGGTATATGGTTTGGCAAGGATTTGAATTTTGAAGTGTCTTCCTCAGAAAGAACCTGTCTTGGTTTCACTCCCTTTGTAAGCTCTAAGCTAGGGGAAACTGGGAAATCCTGTTGAGATACACAAGTGAGATAATGGTCTGAATCTGCACTCTTGTACATGCTGTGGAGAAGAAATCGATCAGGTGAGAGCACCGAGTTGAGATCTGAAGCATCCTCCTCTGTCCCCGTTCTAATCACATTGGTGGGATGGAGATGTCCTACAGGAAGTGTTGTTCCATTAGAGGGCATTATTTCATCCTCTTCAGTGATGGTGCTGAGTTGACTTACCAGGTAATCTTTCTTAAATGGACTAGTTGGCAATTCATTGACTTTCTCTTGTTCGTCTTCCTGCATGTCATTAGACATTGAAAAATTAGGGCTATCAGTTAGGTTCTCTGGAACAAAATCTCCAATTTCAGAACAGATATTTTTACTACTGACACCCTCTAAGATACCATTTCCTGATTCATTCTGTAGCATGGTGTCCATAACTGCATTCATTTTCTCTCCATTCTTCACTGGCAGAGCAGTTGATACTAGGGAACTCTGTCCCGATTGAACATGGAATACTAAAGGCTCAGTGGCTTCGGCTAGGGACTTTCCACTTACCGCCACATTTTGAATGAGTGAGGCATTTGATCCCCAAAATTCTTCATCGGATTGTGTTATATTACTCTGAATGATGTCAGACTGTGGATAAAGATGGTGCTCAATAGACTGGTGGTCTAGGTCTCCAACTAAGGAATCAGATATCACTGTTGACTGTTCCAGTGTGTCACCTGAGCTGTTGTCTCCAAAGAATAGCACAGGAGCTTCATGGACTGTCCCAGATTCAATATCTTTAGCAAACTCTAGCATTTCAGGTCTCTGTGATGTTTCAGGACTCACAGACACCCCCTCTGAGAATTCAAAGGAGATACTAGGAGGAAGTTCAACAGTGTCTGTTTTTGATACTGATGACTGTGAGACATCTTTTTTGGTTTTTGGCTGGTCATCAAGAGTTGTGTCATCGGCACCGTCTTCATTCTTGGAGGTAGGTGACAGTGCAGGATAAGGGCATGCAAGTGTATTCAGTTCAGAAAACTCTAAACTGGAATTTTCAGGCAAGGAAATTTCAGATGAATTGAAATCAAATTCTAGGAAGACATGCGCCCCATTAGCAGTGGGGTCAGGCTTGTTAGAACTAGAGATAATATAATTAACATCACTTCCTGAAACTTGAGGCGTGTAAGAAGAAGTTTCCTTAAATGTCTCTGCATTACTTGCTGAAGCAGTTTGTCCTAAAACAGTTGGGTAGTTTGTATCAGACTTTAAACCACCCAATGCACCAGAGGGCTCTTGATTATTTGTTTCTATGAAGAGAGCAGGGAGTGTAACCAAATTCATTGTTTCATTCACCTCCTCTGACTTCAATCTGTCCTTAGCTAAATGTTCAAAGTCATCCTTTTCTGTCGGCCCCTTGAACTGAGAAATTAAAGGATCAAATGAGATATCCATTTCGGAAGGTCCTTTTTGGTTTGCAGTCCTTAGCAAATCTGGGGCGGCATTACCATCAGACTGCGTTTGGGTTGAGCTAAAGAGAGAGGGCACATCAGGAGTTAAAGAAGCAACAGAATGAAGCTCCTGAATGAATGGATTCTGCTGTGTGTGTGGGAGGAACGGATTGGCGTCAAAAAGGGGTGTGGGAGAAGTGAAGTGATTAGCGTTTTTGTCAGCCATACTCTGTGAAGGGTCATTAAAGGTCAAGGGTACAATGGGACAGATTGTACTGGCACTTGAGTCTGACTGAGGAGACACCAGCAGGCTGTGAAAGGAAAGTATATAAGTACACACCATTAGTGACCGTGGCCTCCATTAAACCCATAATAATGGCGAGAAACATTGATGGCCATAAGCAGACCAGTGACCTTCACCGTCCAAAATGTGAAATTCTTCAGACAAGAGAGACTAATTTCCAACACCAAAAAATAAAAAAATAAAAAAGAAAATGAATGAATGAATGAATGAATGAAGGACAATTAAGAAACCTCTAATTAGAGGACATGTTGTGCTCAAAATACTATACTATCATATTCAGAAGCATACATACTATGGAAAGTATGCTTTTTTATTTATGTATATGTGATATATTGATGACATTTATGGTGAAATATGCAGTATAAAATCAGAGCACACTAGGATCATGTATATTCCCCAGAGTGCAATGACTAACATAGATCATATGATAACTTCTCAATATAATTCAGTTAAATAAATGTTGTCTTCCTTATCTTTTGCTGTTCAAAGAAATACCACTGCAGTAATGCCTCGTCATGTGGAAGGCAGACAGTATGATGTAAGATAATATTTTGAACACAGTGTCTGGGTAAACCTGCTTTACTCTGAGAAACATTGAAATGCTGAGTTTGAAAGGTCATAACAATCACCCAACTGTATCGGAGGTAGAGGTGAGAGGAAGAAAAAGACCGAGCAAACAAGATAGACTTCTACAGAGTCACATCTATGTCCATATAGTTAAGTTCACAAACAAAATCACTTTTTGCTTCAAGCGAGTAAACAGAAGAGCATGTGATTGGTTGGGTTATTTGACATGTTCCAGTAGCTGAACTTCAGTGACATTTTTATGAATTCATTTGAACTGGATGTCACAGGGATAATAAAATCATGCTAGAAGGCAGTTGCTTGGGAAAAGATTAACAATAGTTGTGAGCTAAACGGCATTGTAAATGGTGATTGTCAAAATAAAACTGTTTTTATGTTAGGTCAAGGCTTAATATGTATCCATTTAATAGGTCATTAGTCAAATGTCCTGTTATGGGACATTTTATGGGTGAATAATAACTTGATCAGTATAGATAATATTCTCTTTGGTCTATTTGTTTATACACATTTATCTCACTTCCTTTAGGATTGTAAGCGGGACACAAATAATTGCTATTTCCAGAATGTTTTTGTTTTGCTGCGAAATCCTACCATAAATCATGGTCTAAGCATTTAATTTTAATCTTAAAGTTATCAAGAAGCAAATTCCAAAAGGTATTTTTGCATCTTTGACAGACACCAATATGGTGCATTTTGTAGGGTCCTTAGAAACAAATGTAAGCAACTAAATAGTGCCAGAAAGAGCCAAGAACTTTGCAAGTCTTGAGGTTTTACTAATTTCAAAACTCAAGAAACAAAAGGTCAATACTGGAAGCAAAAGTTGTCTAAAAGGATTTTAAATAAATAAAATGTCTGTAACGTCTTCGCACATGGACCATATATGCAGATATGAGCAGTAATGCTGCTTTCTTCTGAGAAATCTCACTTCAAGTTCCCTGCAGAGTGAGTACAACAATGATGCTCACTGTGGAATTTGCTCCAAGACATCAGCAGGAAACTTCAACATAAGATTAATTTGATACGCCTGGAATTCACAGATTTAATTTTCCCCTTCATGTTTACCATTTTGATGAAAAATTGAAAATGTGACATAACTGTAAGCTCTCCCAGTTAACATGCAATTGATGAAGTTGCAAAATCCTAGAGGGTTATGTATGTTTATTCTCATGTGCGTGCACGTATCAACTGACGCAGCCTGTAGAGGCGTTCCCTACTTTACAAAAACCCAAACCAAAGCTCTGAAAAAATAGAACAGAGTGTGATCTACCAACACCCATGAAAAAATAAAATATTTACCAAACAATGGACGGCATACACACCTACAACAGAAACAAGAATGCAGTTATACTGGTTTAGGTCAGTGACAGAATTCAACTGAGTGACTCCTCCCATTCATAGCGAACACAAACACTCCCACACACATTCAAATCCATCTGTCTGCAGTGAAAAATAGCACTTGCCGATGAAAATAGAAAAATCTCATCTTGGTATTGAGGGAGAACAAGTGTGAAGAGACAGAGAGAAAGGAAGAGAAAGTTAAAAGGAAACAACTCAAGAGTTCAGGTTTCCAGGCAACGCCTCCCTCTGCAATGCAGATGTTGAAACTAGATCTATGGCTGCATGTCAATTTTTTTTACTCTCAATGAACCACAAATACACACACACACACACACACACACACTTCTATTTAGCATTTATATCATAAAATCAGCAAAGATAAGTTTACCTGGGTTTACTGTGTGAGTCCTTGGAGCTGAACCATCCTTTATGTTTGACTTCTATAAGTGGTTGAGCACGTTCTGCTTCCTCTTTGCTCACGATTGGTCCTTTCCCAGCCGAATCACCTTTCCCATGTAAGAACAGGCCCCTCCTTTTCTTTCTCTGAGTCTCTGTCTCTCCAGCAGGTATCACTGTTTCCAGCTCAACCTCATCTGTAAGTCTTCCAGCTTGCTCTAATGCTGCTACAATGGCTGCTTTTTCTTCCTCTCCAGGTTTATCGAAGGACCAGCGACGGCCGTCCACAGGGCTGCCGCCCTGCTTGTCTTCCCCACGGTGAGAGAGGTTCTGCAGCGAGAGGGAGAGAGAGCCCTTCTGAAGCACCCCCAGGGCTGGGAGCAGGGGCTCGGGCCTTGGCTTTGACTGGGACTTTGGGAGCTGGGTTGTCTGAGGCTTGGCTGGCAGCGTGGTTGCCTGTGGTTGACCTGACGGAGTTACTGGTTTGCTTGACTCTGGTTGAGCTTGCTGAAGTACGAGTGATGGTGGGTGGTGAGTAAGAGGAGACGTTTCAACTGGATTCCCATTCACCCAGACTGAAGGAAGCAGAATAGGGGTGTCGTTCTCTGACGTCACAGAATGAGGCACTGGTAAGTTGATGTCAAACATCACATGTCTGACAGGAGACACCTGTGGTGAGGGAGCCACTGTGTGTTCTGAAAGAAACAACAGACTTTAGTCCCACTTTATATTAGGTGGCCTTAACTACGATGTACTTTATTAAATCATGTGTTCATATTGTCTTGCAAAACACTTTTGCTGCTATTGAGGCAGGATACGGGTAAGGGACAGGCTTGGTGGTAATGGTAGGTTTAAGGGTGGGTCAACAGTGTAATCAAATGTAATTTCAGAAATTAATTACATGTAATTACATCCAGGTATTAAGTTTAACGTAAAAACATGCATGTTCACAATAAGTGCAATGTATCAAATTTTTAATTTAAAAAGAACATAATTAGTTACAGCCACCTAATACATTAAAGTGAGACCTACATTTTGTCTTCCATTTTTGACATATAACTGAGTGAAATAAACTATAATGAAGGAAAAAAAAATTTAGTGTGGGGACTTGTTTCTCACCAGTTGTTGATTAGATGGATCTGAATTTTAACTTGTAAAAAAGGGGTGTAGTTTAAGAAGACTAAATAACTGGAGATCCAATACATCACCAAAGAGAAGTACGTAGTTTCACCAAAAGGTCGAGTTATATAAAAAAGAAAAAGCACTATTATTACAGCACTATTATTATTACACTGTTTTCTACAGTAAACACTGAGATGATTTCCTGTTTTCATGAAGCCTCTCCCTCAAAAATATGTGATGTGCTCAGATTGGTTAGCTTGCCCGGTGTGTTGTGATTCGCTAAATCGCCAGTGCATCTCTAAACGTCACACCCCTCGCCTCAGCGGCATGCGATCCAGTTATGTTGTGTAAGCAATGGCATCATCATTATTGTTTATCAATTTGAGCCAGGTTGAGACATGAAGACGATCACACAAGAACATGTGCAAGCACATGGCTCTTAATGGTGTGTTTATTGTTTGTTGTTATCTCATACTTTGTGATTCGCTGTTATTTGTAAATGCTAATGCTTCTCTTAGCTTTTAATACTGTAAATGGTTTTATCCTGATTAAAGTTTTAATACAACACAGCAACCGCATGAACTGAAATGTTTAAAACTTCTTATAGCTATGTGAAAAATATCCATCCATGGAACAGGATTAAGAACCTCTGCTTTTGATTTTGAAACTTGTGAATCCTTTAGAATCGTTAGAAGTCAATCACAATTCATACATGAATAGAGATTTTCGTGCACCCCTAGATTTGACGACATGGTAACAACTCTTCCTCTTCTCTAAAACAGCACAACATGGCCTCGCCCCTTTGTTGCATGTTCCTGGGGGTGGGGTTTATCAGGGTTTGTGATGTCACAAAAGTAACTCCTTGTAGACCCTATGAGCCATTTTTGTCAGCATGAAACTGCCATAATTTTAAAATATCTCTATTTGCAACTTTCAGCCTTGTAGCTTTGCAGATATTTGCAGCAGCATTACACACTAAATAACGTTAAAAAAGTGAAACCGCAATCAACCACCCATTTAGGGTGTACTCACACTAGGCACGGTTGCCATGAACCGGGCCCCGAGTACGATTGTCCCCCCTCCCCACTTTCCCTCTGGCCTGCACTCACATATAGGGTTTCAGCATTCGTGCCGGAGCACGCTTACGTCATTATGGTGCGACGGTTTCAGGATAAACAGGAAGAGCGGCGCTCTCTGAACACAATGGAGTACATCGCTCTGTTTTCTTTGTGGATAATTTTGTGTCGTTTGGTCCACAGCCCTCTCACAGCCTGTTGTTAAACAGATGTGTCGCCTTAGTGGCGCGAAAATTTTCACGTAATCGTGCTGCTTGTATGAGGATGTTTGTAAGGTACCAGCTGAAGTGCAGCAAGGACATTTTTGCAGTTTTTAGTTTTTATGCATTTTGCACCTCTGCCGTAGACCAAAGCGACCCTTTCCCTGCCATGTTGGTTTTGGAGCGTCGCAAATCCGTGATGCAACGCATCCTTTTCCGTGCTCCAGCACGGTTAGCGCTCACACTGCATGCGAACCGCGCCCGAGTCCAACTGAACCGTCAACGAACCGCGCTTTGGTGGTCAAACGCACTCGGGCACGGTTCAAACTGGCTAGTGTGAGTACACCCTTAATCTCAGTCAGCAACACTTGAGACATAATACTGAATCTTCACTGTAACTTTGAATTTTTTTTTTATTTATTTTTTTTTTTAATGAGGGATCAGTCTAAATTTTAACACTCCAAAAAATAAAATTATCAACTTGAATAAGCATATTATGGGCACTTTAATATGTGTATTAGTTGAGCTTTAAAACATTTTAAAATTACCTTTTTTTTATTTCACCGCTTTAGGATTTACAACACTACATAGTCATGACAGCAAAGTGAAAAGACTGAACAGGTTAATGAGCAGTTTTTTCCACACTAAAATCATGTTAACATAAATTTTGTTTTGTTCCTCAACTACTGAAATAGAAAGTATTCTAATGTTTATAGATTGACCCCATTCATCTCCATTGCAAAAACCTCACTCTAACCCAGATTTAAGTTTTTTTTTAATCATCATTTATTTATAGATCGTTTAAAAGAAAAGCAGTTGGAAATTCAGTTTTTATCAATTGAGTTGAACTTGTACTGAACCTGGAATATATATTTAAAAAATATATTTAAAAAATACTATTTAAAAAGAATAACACCCAGATTTTGCTGTGCATACCTGGACTGTTGTCTGTAGTCAGGTTGCTGCTGTTACTCGGAGAGTTGGACAGATCTGAGACCACCACACTGATACCTGCTGTCGGGCTGAGGCTGCCGCCCCGCGATGAAGACTCGCTGCTCTCGGAGCCCAGTGACGTGCTTGAACGCGTGTCTGAAGACTTCCTTAACCTCCCACGCAGGAAAAAACTTCTCATCTTACTCCTGCGGGCCTCCCCTCCTTCATCATCCTCATAGTCTTCCTCGCCGCCCCCATCACTCGGCAGGCGCCCCTGCATGTGTGCCAGTGCTCCGTATCCACCAGAGACAATGGCAGAAGAGGAATCTTCTTCAATAGAGCGCTTCTTAGCTCTCATGCGTTCTCTGAGCTTATCGAAAGCAGAACGAGGTTTGTCTTTCATGGAAAGGTCGTACATGCTGGCCGTCAGGTTGTGCCGAGTGAACTGTACGGTCAACTGAAGCTCCCCTCGTTCTTTCTCCTTTTTGCCAGTTTTAGAATGCAGCCGGTACCACCTATGAACAATAATGATTTAAGAAAACTGTGTTAAAGGGATACACTGATGAATGCAAGCGGAACTACATCATCTAACTCTTTATAGCAGGGGTCACCAAACTTGGCCTTGGAGGGCTAGTGTCCTACAGAGTTTAGCTCCAATCCTAATCAAGGAAAACAAGAACCGTAACCATCTGAAATTAACGGCAGAAACTGCACAGTAAGTAGCCTACATTTAATACAGACAGATGGTACAGATATCAGCATTTATCTTTTGTTTTTTAATTGGGTTGAAACTACATAGAACTGGCCTTAAATGAAAAGATGAACTGTAACCATGTCAAATTAAAGGCAATAACTGCATAGTTCTACAATCCAAACAACACAATCAACACACATTCAATAAGATGTTTCTTAAATCAGCATTCAGTATTTTAAATTTGTGGGGACTTGTTTCTCATCAGTTGCCACCCTGGGGTGGCAGAGACGAAGATGTGCTAGGTGATGTGGATCTCAGCTCTCTTCATCTCCTGGTTGCAGCAATGACTCAGAGACTGTACGTGTGCGTTTAAGGTACCTAAACAACGACGGTTGCAACAGGGCTGAGGGCCGGGTTGGAAAATATGTGACGTCATTGTTTTTAATTTAATCAATGTTGATTATGAAAGTGAGAATGCAGCATGAGAAAGATATGATACATCATGAGATGTGCAATATGTCTGGAGACATGGGTAAAACATTGATCACTTCATAAAAAAATTTTATGTAGTCTCTCTGAAATATTTTAATTTTGTATAAATTGTATCTTAATTTTGATCAGTGTTTTAATCAACCAATTGCCTGTATTTAATAAATAAGAAGCAAATATATAGCAGACAATGTAATAAGGCGCTGACACGATCACTTGCATTGCACGTGAACTGGAAGGTGCCGAAACTCAGCTTGTGCCTCACAGATTTGAGAAATATAGGCTATTATAGAAAGCTTGAAATGTCTACTTTTAAACGAAAATATTAAAAACCAAAATAAATAGGCTACTCTCTGAATATGTAATCCATACGAAATGTGCATGTCTCTCTGGTGTTCATGGTGAGTCCCCATCGTAGGGCTGTGCAAAAAAATCGAATGCGATTTTCATGCACATCTCATCAGTAAAGACACTCCTGTAATTAGAAGTATATCTCCCAGCACGTACGTTCAGATCATGGTTGCCAGGTTTTCACAACAAATCCTACTCAGTTGCTTCTCAAAACTTGTCCAAAACTAGCCCAATCCCGTTTCCAGGAGGTTCCCCAATAAAAAAAATTGCTTTCTGGAGTTAAAATTTAAGTTTTATGGCATGGTTGCCTTGGTAAAGTTCGCATTTTAGGGGCTAAATATCACGTTATTTCTATTGGGGTCGTTTCCACCCGCGGACATTAAAAACAACCACAGACTTGGCAACATTGGTTGGCATTTACTACACCGAGCCGTAATTCACTGACAATCTACACAAAATCGATTTTAAAATCGGTGGCGATTCTTTGTCGATTTTGAAAGCGATTTTGTGTTAGTCGTCGGTAGACTACGGCTCTGTGTAGGAACTGCCGCAGTGTTTCAGCTGAACCAGTGTTGCAAAGTCTGTGTTTGTTTTTCATGTCCGTGGTTTGAAGCAACCACAATACCAATAACGTGATATTTAGCCCCTAAAATGCGAATTTTACCAAGACAGCCATGCCAAAAAACAAAACGTATATTTTAACCCCGGGAAGCATTTTTTTTTTTTTATCCGGGAACCTCCTGTAATCGCTATAAGTTTTGGACTAGTTTTGAGAAGCAACAGGGCAGGATTTGTTGTGAAAACCTGGCAACCATGATCTGAACACACGTGCTGGAGATAATACTTCCAATTAAAGGAGCGTTTTTACAGATGAGATGTGCATGAAAATCGCATTCGATTTTTTGCACAGCCCTACCCCATCGTCAACTACATCTTTGCAGCGACACATAAAACACCAATCTATTAATAATTAATTAAATGTCTCTTTGCTATTTTAGACACATTCAAATTGGATTTTTCCGGCCTTAGTAGTTGTATTAATATGATATATTAAATTTTTTTTTTCTACAGAAAACCTGAATGACCAAAAATATCTTAATCACCACCAGTAAAATACAACCACCATTAAATAGTGCTTAAAACCATAATATAATGCTTGACTGACTGATTAAGAAGCTAAGATTTAAGAAGCTGTGCCATTTTACAAAGATAAACTGATTGGAATCATATATATATATATATATATATATATATATATATATGTGTGTGTGTGTGTGTGTGTGTGTGTGTGTGTGTGTATGCGTGTGTGTGTGTGTGTGTGTGTGTAAAATAGTATATCAGTCAGGCGAGTAAACTAAAAATGTAATGAGATAATCAAATATAAAATGAAATTCCTTTAAAATCTCAAAATGCTCAAACCTAACAAACAACACTGACTAGACTATATAGAAAAAATAACACAGGCCTACACACTAAAAATATATCATCTTCACGTATCTTCAAAATATATATTCATGTTTGAAACGATGGGGAAATTATCAATTTAACATTTAGATTTCTTAAGGTGTTTTGAGACAAATTGCACAGAATTTTAATACCAGCCATTTTTCAGTTATTACAAAGATATATGTGCATTTTTTGTCTCTGCCCTTTGGATTGGAGGAATTGTGAGTGAACCTTTATATTTCTAGCAGTCAGTGAAGGCTCAAGGATAGATTTATTGATCTGATGCTATTGGGTTTGCCAGGTGCCCTCTCCTCTACATTCACACATACATTTTCAAACACAAATACACAAACATTATGTTTGAACTTAGATCGCAATGCAAATGAGCTTACTGCTAAATTAAATATAGGATTTCCTGATACTCAGCTTCATGTAAACACACAGAAATAGCTACACAGACAAACTCACACATGCTGACAAAGGCAGAGCTGGGACAAGAAGGTCAGCTTTCTTCCATCAGCATTATTGCTTTTCTAGACACTTCACACGACAGCAAGACACACACACATACACACACACTAATAATGCCATTTTCTTATCGTTAGAAACTTGGCTGTTTAAACGGCCCTTTGACAACACATTAAAAGAAAACAATTAACCAATTAACAGATGAACAGATATGCAGATCCACCCACACAGGAATGTCTATTAATTATTCACATTTACTAATAAACACATTTGGCATTATTCCAGATTTTTTGCTATGGTAGCATCACATTGATGCGACACTGGGATATGTTGTTTAATATTGCAATTAGTAAAGGTGGATAAATTAATTTTTACCATTAAAATAGTTTCTCCTGTTCAAGTTTAATATGCAGACAAAACTATAGGATTGTTGAACAGGTATTACTTCAGTTTTGCTTGGACTATAGGTTCAAACGGAGATAGTATATGTCCCAAATCAGATTAAAAAGCAATCAGTGCATCTGGGAAACAAAGATTTTCATGCATACACAAACAGAAAAATATATCAGCCTTGTGAGCTTCGTGGCAAAGTATCAAGGATCACCAGCAGCATCATCACAAGCTCTCACAGGAAATCAAACATTCTCCTTCCAGGTGGTTCATCTACAGCCCTGAACACAGCGCAAAGTCACTTCATCCAAAAATGAACACCCTCGTCAATTCTAGACGTGCAAGCATAATTAAGTACCTTCACTTCTCATCCTTTGAATGTCTTGTCTAATCACTGTTGATGTCATTTAACTTTAGTCTTTAAAAGCTAGATATTTCTCTGTAATTTTCTTAAATTCATGTATAGTTCCATTGACCAATTTATTCACAAGTGATGAATACTTTTATGCCCACACTCAAAATATGCCAATAGGACACTCTTGTGCAAGAAGGCCTAAATGATCGCCATGATCAAAACTTTGAACAAACCATTGTAGACAACTTACTATATACATTCTATCATCATAATCTAATAGTTTACACGATTTAGCATGTAAAAGGCTTTTTTATGTAATTTTGAAACCGTTCACCTTCAGGCTGTGGTACATGTGACTTTGTTGTTAAATCTTTAATTGACTTAAAGTAAATATGGAAAACTTATGTTTCAAGATAAGCTTTTACTGGACTGAAGCAATATGATTGTCAATTTCCATATTTTATATATATATATATATATATATATATATATATATATATATATATATATATATATATATATATATTAATCTTGTTAAAATGTGGGTATCAAATATTGCATTATGCTTGGTCTCCAACGATACAACATGATGAATATAAGCATTAAATATTACTGTATTAAGAAATACATTTGGGAGATACATAATGACAACTAATATTTTTATGCATAAGAAGACTGTTATGTTGTTAAAAAGACCTCCTTGAGTTACATTAAATTGATCAGAATTTCATCTTACTTTTTGGATGTAAATATCAGCGACTGTACAGCATTGCTTATTTTTGCCAAGTTTTAGCTACTAAATAAAACAGAGGCGTTTTTTACCTCAAACCCCGTATTCTCATTAAATCATGGTATATAGTCTGATAAAAAGTCTGATGTATCAAATATGATACTGAATAAAAATAATCTTAAGATTAATGCTACATGATGTTTCTAAACAACCTCTAAGGTCTAAATATCTTGAGTAACATGTTCCATCTTTGAGGTAAAATGCCTTGTCTGCAGATGCTGAGTTATAGGAGGTAAATCACATGCATTGTTGCAGTATGTTATGTACAATGGTGTGCTCAATCAATTCCTAGTCCACAAAGAAACAGAAAAGAAACATGAACTTGGTAAACTAGAAATCAATAACTGAATATTGTTTCAACTCGGAAAAACGTACCATGCAAAAGCCACTTTCTGTGTCTTTGAAGAGCTTAAGATTCCAAAGCAAGTAGTCAGCAAGTCAAATGAGTCATTTTCACGTTCACTGTTTGTCTTCTTTGTAGCACCTTTTACAATCACCACACTGAACCAATGAGCTTAAAACACCCACTAGTTCCAGCATCAATCTAAATAGCCCAGATTCTGCATTACAATCATTTCATCTCTATGCGAGGTGAGCAGCAGGTTAGATGTGGGCTGTATTGCTCAGCATCTCGCAGAACGGGCACTTTCACAGTGTGGTTCTTTTGAACAATGCCGTAAATAGATCAAACACACATTTCGTGCCAGGTATAGAATATCTGAGTTTCCCATCTGACTAAATGCTATAATCATGAAGTGCAGAGTCAAGAGTGACCTATTTGTTATGTCTTACAATGGTAATTTGTCAACCCACACATTAACTACATGATTCATCTGTCTACCCGATTCACCCCACCTACGCAAACAAGGGGATATACCAACACGCAATCTGGAAATCACCAGGTACCAAGAAGTGAGCAACACTTTCAGCAAATATCAAACCTTCAGGGTCAATGAGGGACTACCTGAGACAGATGGGACCCAGAGAAACAATCAGTTTTGTGCTAGGCTAAAGTATTTTTCTATGTATAACTTTGGGTTTGTGTCAAATGGAGATTGTAATTCATAAAAAGAATGAAATAATCTTCAAATCTTTATTTTCTTTACCAGTCTCGAGTCCCATGGAGGAGCTCTGGAAGGATGAAAGAGGAGTTACGACAGTGAAGGACAAGAGAGGAACAGCCCGTCAAAATGAGAGACCAAACAGCTGATAAAAACATAACAAATCACAAGTAACCCACAAGTGTCCAGTCCATCAATTAGCAGCTTGGGTTTGTAATAAATGATACATTTCTCCAAATCTATTCTGATGATTAAACAAATTTGTCTACAATATCTTCAAACTTTTCAGCACATTTGTATTTTTGGGTGAACTATTACTTTAAGAACAAATGGTGCAATGCATTACTGGTGTACACAAAGAGGAAAACAGTTTAATTTATTTATAGTGATTTATCTTAAAATTTGATAGTACAAGTTGAATTAGTCTTATTTTGCGCTACCATTTACTGCCTGGTAGTAGTGCATGCCTCTATTTGGCTAGATTATGTAGGTTGCAAAATAATTGTAATTGTGTCACATTACTTACTCTTGATTTGTCAGTCTCACTTGTCACATAAAACAGGAACTTCTTCACAGAAGTTCAACATCAAGTCCGGTTTAATCTCTACAGACATGATACCAGAAAAGCTAGGGAGCAGCACTAAAGAGCCTCTCTATAACACAGACACACAAAAATTGTATTTGCTTGCCTGTTACAGGAGAGTGGGACATATACAGAGAATAATGTATTTTAAATGTATTTCCACAGAATCAGACACATAAACAGTCTACTAAAATACATCTTGAAACACTTTGCATGCTACAATTACACAGATAAAAAAAAAAAAAAAAAAAGTTTTCTTTCTCCTCAGGATGAACGAGAAATGAAGTTGTCGAACTCCACCAGTCTGATCAAAGGTCCATCTTGAGCTATTCTGAGCTTCTGATATCTAGCACCACAGCTGCTTCTGGTGTCACTCAAAAACTATTTGCTAATTCTAGAGAACAATATCTTAATATGAATGGCCAACAGGTATGACAGCAAACCTGCAGATAGGTAGACGATAAATAACATGGTCATTAAATTTTTATTCAAAAACAAAATTGTACGTCTAAAGGTTCTCTGGTCACCATTTATTTAGGCCATTTTTAAAGCCATTTTTTCCTTTAATAATGTATTTAAATAGCCCTGCATTTTAAGTAATTACTTTTTTTCGGTGTAAAAAAAAGGATTTTCAAATGGATTGTAATGCTATACAGAGTCACACATCACAATGCAGTGACACTGCTGTCAAATCATGCCAACTGCCCAACTATTTTTGGTGGAGTGGTAATGCAATTTAACAGTGCTGTGCTTTTATTTTATTATTAAACATCTGTTTAAACCATCTTTGAGTTACCAGGATTATAGTATAGCCTAAAGAAGAGTTGTTTTGGACTCCCTATTTGTATATGCTTTAATTTTGTCATGGATCTTAATTGGTGGAACTATGAAGTCGACCTCATTTCACAAGAAAGCGTAGCTATTTTACAAGATAGCGATATTGTAAGTGAAAACATGCAATTTTTGAGAAAAAGTGTTAGTATGAAATCCACCCCTAAACATCACCGTCACTATGGCAGACTGCACAATTAAAACCTATGAATAAGATGGTATCAATTCATATAAATTAGCCAAATGTCACTGTAAAATATCTGTGAACTGCAACTGTGTTGGTGAAGCACAAAGAAATGTACATTTAAAGAGAAAGCACATGATCCACGCCTTAATTTTCGTTCTTGTGTCTTACATAATCAGAAAGGTTACAAAGAAAATCTGCAAAAAACATTGGCACATTCCACACTTTGTCAGCAACTTCCGGTACCGAAATCAGACAGATATGAAGAGTGTAAACCATCATCACAGATACAGGAGTCCCCCCAGCACACATTTTGGATGTCTCCCAGATGGGACACACCCATTTCAGATCTTGGAGGAGCCTCTAATAATGAGCTCAGGGGTGTTTGATGAGAAAGATGTGCATTGTGCATCACTGAGAGGCCCAACAAACAGATATGGGAAACACAAGAAAAATCCCCTTACTTTCCCCGTCAACATCCAAGACAATTTAAGAGGGTGTGACTGCAGAGGAACAGATTGCAGCACTGAGTAAGACATATCCGACTAGTCTGATGGCACAATATTAATTCTCATTCCAGTATCCAGAGTTTAAAGCAGCACAACTGCTTCTTCAGACTGACACTAATAATAACAACAACAACAACGACTAAAACAAAACAGCAAACACAAACTTACTCATTTCTCATGTATTTCCGTTCCTGAAATGCTTCATCCAGAGGTATTACAGCCTGGCCCAGAAACACATCCAGTCCTATGAGAGCTCGGTGCATCACGGTGAGGGTCAGGTCGCCAGCACCGGGTGGGATCGCGTCTCGCCCTCCCCCCTCCAGGACCCCCGGCTGCAGCTCGAAAGAGCACTCCTCGCCCCATTCCGGGTCCGTGGTCTTCTCCATCACACAGGTGGAGTATTTCTCTTTGCCCAGCTGGATGATGGTGTAAACGTCGCTGGTGCCGTGTTTACCCTTCGCGCGCAGCCCTCGGGCCCGTAGCACAGTTACCTGCACGTGGGTCGGCACCCATCGCTGCTCCTCGTCATTCTTCACCAAGGACATGGTCACCGGTGCACCGATAGTGCGGCAGCTGTTAACGGCTGTCTCCCGGTCGAGCGTCGCCTAGTAACCGCCAGCCTATCGTCGGGGTCCACGGCAAAACATTTCGGCACGCGCGAGACGTCGGTGTTCGCGCGCCGGCGTGGGTCGTTTCTCTCTGCGGCGGTAACGTTACAGCCGCCTTGCAGAGCGCAGACCGGTCCACCGACGTCACTGCTTTCTCCTCTCCGCAGGACAAGGAAGTGACTCGAAGCGGTACCCGGACTACAGCATACTGCATTCGTGTTGCTCTAAAATACACACGCTTTCGTGTGCATTTAAGAAAAAAGTCTTAAAGTCGTTCGTTGTCGGACCTCTTATGATAAAGGCTAAACTTGCACCGTGCTCCAGTTACCGGTGTGAGAACCCGAATACTGCCTTGTGATGACATAATGTTGCAGATACGGTGATGCGCGGAAGTTAAATGTCGAAGAGACTGGTACAGGGCAGGGTTTAACCCTCGTGTTGTCCTCAGAACTTCACAGACTTGTCTTTTTTGGCCCACACTGAAAACCATTAAAATTAATGCATTTTTAATAGTTCTCAGTGCGGGCCAAAATTCATAAATTCGGTGCAAATTAGTCAAAAGCATTTAAACGTCTTTAAGGAAAAAGTGTTTGTCATGTTGAAAACTGTATTTGATGTTAAATTATGTTAAGAAGATAAAGCATTCCAATGTATGTATCATTTGAATTCATCAACAGTGTGCATAATTTATAAATAAATCTGTAATATAAATCCACTTTGTACATTTATCACAACAAATCCAAGGGCTTTCATCTTGTCAAATGTCATACTTTTTTTCTCTCTCTCAAAGCTTAAAAGATGGAAAATAATCCAATAGACATGGAATAGTAAATAGGAAGTGACTGCTTGAGCTAAAATGAGAGCGTTAATGCTTTGCTAGCTATGACTATAACTATAGGTAGCTGACACTGGAAAACTTTTCTCTTTTTTTATAGGTTTGGCACAACTGAGATTTTGGATTTATCTTTACATATAGGTATATAGGTAATACTTTTTTAGACACTTCATTTAATCAATTCTGATAAAAAAAACTTCAAGGTAGTTTTAGATGGAGTGTACTGTATCATAACCACAGATTGTCACTATGCAGGACATTGCATTCAGCAGTTTTAAAACAGTTTCTAACATACTCTCTCCCTAGCTTACAAGCTTGAAAATGTCTTACTTCCTGTTGGGGTCCTGATTTGCAGCATCAAGGATACCCAAGAGATTGCCCATTTAAAAATGTATTTTGTGAGGCTTTCACCAAGACTCTTTTTACATTTAATGCCTAATATGAGATATAATGGTAAACTGTACATTTATGACCAGACATTTTTTAAATCAGACCCCAAAGAGATAATGGCAATATATGTTATTGATAATACTTCTATCCACATAGTTAATTTTCTTATGCTGCCATATTTTACTATTTACAATAAGGACACCACACACTAAAAGAAAAACATATATGTAGAAAAACAGAAAAAGTACTGGTAAAGGTCTGCCAGGAAATTTGCACAAAATACCTGTAAAAAAATCAATATAGAAAAAAAATCTTTCATATCAACACACTGGGTCCTATTTTTAGACTTTTCTAAGAATGCAAAACAATTTCCACATTTTATTTGAAATTATAAAAAAAAAAAAAAAGAAAGAAAAAGTGAAAAAACATCCGAGCATAAAAAAGTAGATGCTATTTACAGTGTAAATAGTGATAGGATCAGTTTACACAAAAAAAAGCCCCAAACAGAATAATGTTTATAGTAAGTACAGTGATAGATGATATTCACACTATGTGTAAACAGAAGTAGCATGATATTTGTACTAAGGTTACATTGTCGGAGCACTAGTAGGCAGAGTTTGTGAAAATATCCTTTGCCAGTTAGCTCTATATGTGCACTTACTGGACATTACAGCAAAAGGTTCATTCAAAAGCAAAAAGGGTTTTTCAATAGTCAGTCATGAACAATAACCTGAAGTATTCAGGGCCTCTGACACAATGAGTCTGTAAAGAGTTTGAAGCAATGCACTAAAATAGCAGCTGCCTCTGATGTGTGGTGAGAGGTCTGCCATATCAACCACAGCTTTGACAACTCTCTCTCACCTTTTTATTTTCTGTAGCTCAAATAGTAGAACATTACACTATTGGAAGGTCATGGGTTTGGTTCCTAAATGCAAGAACTGTTAAAATGTAAAAATGTGAATGCAAAGTCACTTTGGATAAAAGGCTGCCAAATGCATAAGGGTCAAAAGACATGACATACCATTTTGGTGTCTGCCTCAAATTACACTTACAGAACTTATTTTATATACATAGAAATGCTAAGTAAGGTTTCTACTTTAATTTTTTCAAATAACTTTTGAGAAAATGTCATGAACATAAGGGTGAAATCATTTTCCATCGTCATTCAGCGCAACAGCTATAAACAACATACTTTAATGTGATAGTTCACCCCAGAATGAAAATTCTGTAATAACTCAGCTCATATCGTTCCAAACGTGTAAGACCTCTATTCATCTTAGGAACACAACTTAAGATATTTTTGATTAAATCTGTGAGCTCTCTGACCCCCCATAGACAGCAATACAAATGTAATGTT
This sequence comes from Carassius gibelio, assembly GCF_023724105.1. Classification (NCBI taxonomy): domain Eukaryota; kingdom Metazoa; phylum Chordata; class Actinopteri; order Cypriniformes; family Cyprinidae; genus Carassius; species Carassius gibelio. The sequence goes on along the minus strand of NC_068408.1, from coordinate 15,595,335 downwards.
CCCAGGTCCAGAAATGTAGGACATCAGTAAAACAGTCCATGTGTCACAACAGTGACTTAACTGAGAATGCTTTTTGTCCAAAGAAAACAAAAATAACAATTTATCCAACAATTCTTCTCCTTAAGTTACCATCTTCTGATATTTTGGAAAATACCACAACCCATATGTGCTTTCCCCTGAACATAATCAACGTAATCGAGTATTCTGGTAGCTTCTCAAAACTGAAGTTGAACCCTTTATGTTACATGGACTATTTTATCAATATACTTAACATGTTTCTGGGCCTGGGAAAATGTCATTCTGCTTGCTGTTTATGCAGGGTCAGAGAGATCCCAGATTTCATCAAAAATATCTTAACTTTTGTTCCAAAGATGCACGAAGGTATCTTGTATTTGGAATGACATGAGGGGGATTAAAGGGGGGGTGAAATGCAATTTCATGCATACTGAGTTTTTACACTGTTAAAGAGTTGGATTCCAATGCTAAACATGGACAAAGTTTCAAAAATTAAGTTGTACGTTTGAAGGAGTATTTCTGTTCCAAAAATACTCCTTCCGGTTTGTCACAAGTTTCGGAAAGTTTTTTTCCAGTATGGCTCTATGTGACGTTAGATGGAGCGGAATTTCCTTATATGGGTCCTGAGGGCACGTCTGCCGGAAGAGCGCGCACTCCCGTATAGCAGAGCACTGAAAGGCTGAGCACAGACAATCACTGATCAGAGCGAGAGCGTCGCGAAATGTCACAAAAGAAGTGTGTTTTTGGTTGCCAGGGCAAGACAACCCTGCACAGATTACCAAAGAAAAAACAGCATTAAGGGACCAGTGGATGGAGTTTATTTTTACAGAGCATCAACGGAGTTGTGAAGTGTTTTTGTTTGTTCCCTGCATTTCGAAGATGCTTGTTTTACAAACAAGGCCCAGTTTGACGCCGGATTTGCACATCGTTTATTTCTTAAGGATGATGCAATCCCAACGAAAAAGGGTCACGATCGTGTTTTGGAACCCCAGGCGGTGAGTAAAACTGCTTAAAATATCTCTGCCTCCTTGTTAGTGCGTCCACCTCCCATCGGAGACCCGGGTTCGAGCCCCGCTCGGAGCGAGTCGTTGCTGCTGCTGCTCTCGTTCAGTTTCAGCCTCGGGATCTGATTCTGGATCATAAATAAACGGCTGAATCTGACTGTAAGCCATGGTTTGTTTTGGATGATGATTTTTCCCTCAGGGTAATTGTCACAGCTTCCACATGCTCTCAACGCAAAAGCCTACTGGCGCTTGTGATTCTTTAGCTCCGCCCACACGTCACGCCTCCAGCCGGTTGTGTTTTTCCGGGAAAAATCAGTACAGACTATCTTTCTTTTATGAATATAATAAAACTAAAGACTTTTTGGAGTTATGAAGGATGCAGTACTACTCTATAGGTACTCAAGATTAACAGGATATTGAGTGAAAACGAGCATTTCACCCCCCCTTTAATGACAGAATTTTCATTTTTGAATGAACTATCCCTTTAATCTATTGTTAAGGCGGGCGTACACGGTGCGAATTCGGATGGTCGGAAGATCGTATGTCCACGCACACGGCACGAGTGAGTTTATCTGAAAATCGTACGGACGAGATGATATACGACACGATTTTACAACCTGCGAATTCCAGAAGCAAATCGCACGAAGTTGATAGACGCGTTCGACTTGAAGCAGCGCTGCACGCACAGAAGGATCACTGTATGACATTACCGCGAGAGCGATAAGAGAGCACACATATCCAATGCATTCGAATCGCTCTCGCGGTACTTTGATGTCATACAGGTGATCATTCTGTGCGTGCAGCGGTGCTTCAAGTGGAACGCGCCTAATATAACTGCTCTCCCTCTCTTATAACTGCATATAAAATATTGATACGAGCCGTGACTGTTTCCTACACGTACAGGTTATTTTTCAGCAATAGGAAACCGGGACGTTTGGTTACCCTGTGTGTGTGTTCTTGTATATGGTTTATAAATATCTGAAATGGGTATTAAAATGTAAACATGGTTTATGAGGACAATTACTGTGCCCTCGTAAACCAAATGGCTTTAAAAAATACTATACAGTGTTTAATAGAAAATTTAAACATGCATTTTCCGTGATGGATAGAGGTAGTGTATGGGGATATACAGTATAGAATACCGTTACGTTTATGGAGAGTCCCTGTAAACTACATATGCATGTGTGAGAGAGAGAGGGAGAGAGAGAGAGAGAGAGAGAAGGCATTGGAATACGTTGCTAGAAACATCATACAGCGCTCGCTGTTCCTGACAGACTTCAGCTGCCGTCTTCATCTTTCTTCTTCTGTGGTTTTCCTAGTTCGTGATTGGTCAACTTCAGATAAATCAACAAATCGGCTCGTTCAACAGCACAAATGGCACGAATTCAAACCGATAGCTCACAAACTTTTTATACGTTTAAAAATGATCGGGAGGTCGGGAAGTGCTCGTAAGCCACTCTGCTCGGCTCGTAATTCATCGCAAATGATACGAGCCGCGACCATACGAGAATACGCGATTTCCACACAATTGAAAAAAATCGCATGCGAACTCGTACGACAGCAAAAATCGCACTGTGTACGCCCTCCTTTACACTAAATGGCACTTTAGTTTTCTGTAAATCATGGTGAAAATATATGACAGTCATTATTGTTTGCTCAGAAAAGCAATATTTTAAACAGAACACAGCCTAATGTATGGGGTGAAAAACTAAATTTAAAACTTTAATTTTTTTATACTTTGGTGCTATGGGTCTTTGATCCAAAAATTTTAATGTAAATGGTTCAAGACAATAAATGACAAGCAAATATGAAAACAATTGATAACACCAATGTTACAATATAATTTTCACAGTAATCTCTCAATCTTTGCTTTTATTCACATTAATGACAATTAAAAGAAGAAAAAGAGCTGCCTCCCTAATGACTATGTCTTACTTTAGACCCAATTAACTTCTACTAACTATTCTATTCTTAGAGGTAAGATGTCAATCACATATTATAAGCTTCTAGAGACAGTTATCTGCCCACAAAAAACCCTCACATGTATTGTCTTCAGTTTGATCAAACATACTCACTAAACACTTGTGCGCACGCTTGCTAAATGACAGTGGAGACACAGAGGTGCAGCTGACATTCATAAGCTCACTATCTGGGCCAAGAGAAACACACAACCACACACACACACTTACACTCATACATACTAATCTGGAAAGGGTTCTATTCCAGCCCTAAAGTGCAAATAGACCACTTACAGTCTAAACTGTGTAATTAGATCCTTAATCAGGGATCAGAACCACAGAGAAGCTTCTACGTAATGAAATTCCTCATTCATCTAAACTCATATACAACCTGACCCAATCTACTTTTAAACAAGCTGCCTTGAACAGCTGTGGCTAACACACATCCTGTCACTCAATCAGATATTTAAATAAACTTGCACGCATACACAGATTATTTCCATTAGCTATATGAGCATTTATAACAAACAAAATAGAAGTTTAATGTAGTTTGGCAAATACGAATTTTCAGCATAATATTTCATGCCTCACATGATCCTTCAGAAAACATTCTTATATTCTAATTTGTTGCTAAATAAACATTTCTTATCATCATTGTTGAAACCCGTTGTGCTCCTTAATATTTTGTGGAAGACAGTAAAGCCTCCCTCAGAAGTAACGTTAGGCCTGCAAAAACTTAGCTGAAGGAAAGTTAAGCTTAAGTGTCCCATTGTTTTGCTGAGTCTGCTATTTATGTTTGGACTGGTGGTCTTATGGGAACAAACCCAATTTTGATATTCTCAAACAAGTGGATTGATAATATGTGGTGTTTCCGCTCGGTCAGACGGATCTTACCCTGTCAAAACAGCTCGTGAGACTGCAGACGCGTCTCGCGGCCTTGTCCTGCACCAGACTGGCGTCGTGCTCGGTGTTCAATCAGCGCACACTTGTTTGACGCAGCTGGCCGCCCGCTGCGCTTTTCTGTGTCCTAGGGCTTTACCCGAGGTGTCGACTTACAAACTAGAGGCATCAATATATTCTTTGAGCGGTTTAACTCGATTTAGAATTTAATTATCCGCTAAACTGTGCGCGGAAGCGTTTTGTGGGAACAAGCGGCACTTCACAACCTCTCATGTCAATCATCCGATAAATAGGAAACCCATATGAGCTCAAGGCAAGCGATCACGTTACCCAGATCTTAAACTTAAAAATATATATTTACCATTATATAAATAAATCTACCATTATATATATATATACACCCACATTATATATATATATACTATGATTTTCTATAACTAAAATTCTTAAAGTGTTAGTTCATCCAAAAATCTAAATTGTCATTAATAACTCACCCTCATGTCTTTCCAAACCCGTAAGACCTCTGTTCATCTTCAGAACACAGTTTAAGATATTTTAGATTTAGTCCGAGAGCTCTCAGTCCCATTGAAACTGTGTGTACGATATACTGTCCATGTCCAGAAAGGTAAGAAAAACATCATCAAAGTAGTCCATGTGACATCAGAGGGTCAGTTAGATTTTTTTGAAGCATTGAAAATACATTTTGGTCCAAAAATAGCAAAAACTACGACTTCATTCAGCATTGTCTTCTCTTCCGGGTCTGAAGTAAGATTTCAAAACACTGCAATTTAGTGATATCCAGATTATTCGATGTAACCAGATCTTCTTGAACCAGTTCACCAAATTGAAATGAATCATTTGAAACGATTCGCGTCTCCAATAAGCATTAATCCACAAATGACTTAAGCTGTAAAATTTTTTAATGTGGCTGACACTCCCTCTGAGTTAAAACAAACCAATATCCCGGAGTAATTAATTTACTCAAACAGTACACTGACTGAACTGCTGTGAAGAGAGAACTGAAGATGAACACCGAGCCGAGCCAGATAATGAACGAACAACTGACTCGTTTTCGAGTGAAGAACCGGTTGCATCGGTTTTCGGATCACCAGTAGTTCTTTCAGACAGTTCGATTCAATAAACCAGTTGAAGAAAATGGTTCACCAGTTCTATTGCGCTCGACGTAATGACGTCATTTGTTTATCATTGGTTTACCCGCGCTCATAACATTAGGACAGAATCAGAATCAGAATAATGCTAATTGGAGATGCGAACCATTTTAAACGATTCAGTTCGATTTGGTGAACTGGTTCAAGAAGATCCGGTTACATCGAATGATTCTTTCGCGAACCTGCTATGACTACATTGCAGTGTTTTAAACGTGCTCACAGCAGACCCGGAAGAGAAGACGATGCTGAATAAAGTCGTAGTTTTTGCTATTTTTGGACCAAAATGTATTTTCGATGCTACAAAAAATTCGAACTGACCCTCTGATGTCACATAGACTACTTTGATGATGTTTTTCTTACCTTTCTGGACATGGACAGTATAGTACCATGCACACAGTTTCAATGGTGGGACTGAGAGCTCTCGGACTAAATCTAAAATATCTTAAACTGTGTTCTGAAGATGTCCGGAGGTCTTATGGGTTTGGAACGACATGAGGGTGAATTATTTGTGACATAATTTCTATTTTTGGGTGAACTAACCCTTTAATTAATTTAGTGTAGCAGCCCAGTTCAATACATTTTGTCACAATTAAATTTTATTTCATGCAATCCACTTAGAAATAGAAGTTAAATGCATGAGGAAGAGGAAGACTTGTTAAGAGTTTCATGGTCATTTGCAATTTAAAAGAGTTTTCAACATCATACGTGGCCTTTAGGAAAATGTACAATAGGACTACATAATGTGCACTGTTACTAGCATAACTGACTGAAAGCGATTACTTTTTAAAGATTTTGAAAAACATGTTTAAATTTATTACAGTTTGCTCATTTCAGTTTGGTTTATGCTACACAAGGCTTTAAGTTGAGTTCACATGTTAATTGAAAAATTTCCCAGCATATATGTATTCTTACTTAATTATATTTTGCATGCACCGTATAAAAATGACTCCTGATTAAACTACTTTAAATCACTTTATCTGGTCATAAATGTATTTGCACACTCGGTTTGTCAGTTAGATGCAGAACCGCAGCCTCAGATTGTGAAGCAAAATCAATTCAAGAATTTGAGTGAACTTCACAAGGAATGGACTGAGTCTGGGGTCAAGGCACACAGACGTGTCAAGAAATTTGGCTACAGTTGTCGTATTCCTCTTGTTAAGCCACTCCTGAACCACAGACAATGTCAGAGGCGTCTTACCTGGGCTAAGGAAAAGAAGAACTGGACTGCTGCCCAGTGATCTTAAGTCCTCTTTTCAGATGATAGCAAGTTTTGTATTTCATTTGGAAACCAAGGTCCTAGAGTCTGGAGGAAGAGTGGAGAAGCTCATAGCCCAAGTTGCTTGAAGTCCAGTGTTAAGTTTCCACAGTCTGTGATGATTTGGAGTGCAATGTCTTCTGCTGGTGTGGGTCTATTGTGTTTTTTGAAAACCAAGGTCACTTCACACCTTTATCAAGGAATTTTGAAGCAACAATTTCATGCTTCCTTCTGCTGACCAGCTTTTTGAAGATGCTGATTTCATTTTCCAGCAGGATTTGGCACCTGCTCACACTGCCAAAAGCACCAAAAGTTGGTTAAATGAGCATGGTGTTGGTGTGCTTAACTGGCCAGCAAACTCACCAGACCTGAACCCCATGGAGAATTAGAAATATAATAAATAGGGTACTGTAAAGAGGAAAACGAGAAACAAGAAACCAAAAAATGCAGATGAGGTGAAGGCCACTGTCAAAGAAACCTGGGCTTCCATAACACCTCAGCAGTGCCACAAACTAATCACCGCCATGCCACGGCGAATTGAGGCAGTAATTAAAGCAAAAGGAGCACAGTACTGAGTACATGTACAGTTAATGAACATACTTTCCAGAAGGCCAACACTTCACAAATTTTTTTTTAATTGGTTTCATGAAAGTATTCTAATTTGTTGAGATGTGAATTGGTGGGTTTTTGTTAATTGTGAGTTGTTAATTAAAAGAACCAAAGACTTAAACTACTTAATTCTGTGTGCACTGAATTTATTTAATACAGTTTCACAATTTGAGTTGAATTACTGAAATAAATTAACTTTTCCACAACATTCTAATTTAATGAGATGCACCTATACATCGTTCAGCAATTTTTTGACTAATTGATTGATGTCTTAAATACAAAAATTAGGAGAAGCCTAAAACGGGCCCGAGGGGCGTAAAAAAGTCAAGGCCTGTTGCCCGGGCTGAAATGCAGGGTGCTAGTGTCCCAGATATACGATTAGAAAATGTCCTACCACAACAGCACATCAAGTTCAAAAAATCATCTGAGTTCTGTAAGTAGTAAGCCTATAGAATATTGTTGGTGTAAAATAAACGAGCTGCTTTAATCTGCCATGTTAATTTGTAATTTTACACATGAAAAAAAACGTCTACTTGCAAACACAGCAGTCATAAAAAAAAGTATTAAAAAAACATACAGTAGCACAGTCTAATAGTTTGTCTACATTAAAAGTATTGTTCTTAACAGATCTGTGTGTTTGGTATCACTAGTGCAGTGTCCATTCTCTGAGCATAAGCCCTACCACATGAGGTGCGCCACTTCTGGATTGCGCTGTTCTTTAGTTTATTAAAAGCTGATTAATTCTGAACGTGTTGCATGTCCATTTTGCAACCAAAATTCGACACTGCACTCCTTTCGGTCTGCAACAACACACCCGCCTCGCGTGAAGTCAATTGGATGAACAGTTCTCGACATAATATAAATGCAAACAGACAGACAGATACACACACAGAGATTCCTGCCTTTATTTGAGAGAAGAATATGTTCAGCAGGCTCCCTCCGAAGCTTCCAATATTCAGTGTTGTTTACTACCGAAGCTTTGAAGCTCAAAAATTGGTATTTGGACCAGCCCTATTATTAATCTGAGATATAAACTAAAACGTTACAAATAAGTTACAAGTTCCATTTACAAAGTTGACCCCATGACGGGCCACCAGTGATCCACTACAGTGTTCAAAGTCTCAAAATCGCACATTCAACAGCAGATTGTAAACACCAAAGAAAGAAAATTGCTTTAATGCAAATAATGGCCTTCAATATTGAGAATAAAAAGAAAAAACAACAAATATGTATGAGGCATATTTATGCACACTTTCCCAAGTAGCTCTGTATTTTTCTATGACAGATGTCTCCTTAGAATAGCTCACTTAATTTCAATCACGAATTTCAAAAGACTAAATTTGCTTTTGGTTTTTGAGCTAAATGTGCTGTGGAGTTTGAATGAGGGTCTGTTTTTGAATCATAATGGTCCAATCTGTCAGTGATCTTCAGTGTTTATCTAACAGCTTAGACAAGGCAAATAGACACTTGGGTTTGATCTTGAGGTCTATTGTGATTGGACGCCACAATGAGCAGACACATTTGAGCAGGTTAGAGGTGACAGGTCAAAGGTCACCGGGTCTGTGGTCATGATCATGGGTGGCATATCTCCACAAACATCATAAATTGTAATCCTCCTGTCCATCTGTGTGCATTTATGTGTAAGATGACTGAGTATAACAAGAGATAATTGGAAACAAAAAGCACACACCAACCTTCCTCCTCATCTCTGTTACAACGTCTATTGTCACGGTCACAGCAAGGTCAAGGGAGATGAACCTCAGCAGAAATATTGATTATGAAACTGTTAAAGATTCCTTGCCCTTGAGCCAAGGGAACATATTTGGTTAAAGGATAAATAAAGATATATTATCAGCAATACAGCAAAACTGTAACTTTTTTACTTCTACTTTTCATCAGAAGTATTCTTCCCATGTTCATATTGACCCACCGACATGCTTCACGTCTGTGTGACCCTGGATTAAACTCAGGAGCTAATCGAAGAGCGTCTGCAGGTTTAGGTGTGTCATTTGTTTATTTGTTTAGTGGGAGGCCATCATCTCCGCGACCGCGAGCCACCACATTGTGCCGAAGCTAAAGGCGAATATCTCTGTGCATTAATCAAAAGGATTTTAGATCATTTATGAACATGCTCGTCTGGCATCACTGTTTTAAACTCTGCTCTGTTAATCTGAGTGAATTGTGGGTCTGCCGTTGTTTTGGACTTTGCCCTTGACTTCTGATTGATTTGTGCTCAAACAGATCGGTAGTGATGCATCTGCTAGGTGAATGAAAGCTAAACGTCATTAACCTAGCTACCCACGGCCTTCGATTTTAAACTGAGCATAATCTCATGGGAAAATGTTACTGTTATCATAATAAAAAATGTACATTCATTAAACAAAACTGGGTTGTTATGTAGTGGTACTATTATATTATATTATATTATATTATATTATATTATATTATATTATATTATATTATATTATATTATATTATATTATATTATATTATATTATATTATATTATATTATTAGGCTAATATGGAAGGGTAAAATATGTTTTTTAATATATGTTTTTATATAGGGGACGTGTAAAGCAGCAACCAGAGAACATTCTGAGTTTCAGGAAACACTTGCAGGCAGAAAGCAACAGGAGAGGATTAACACAATGGAGCGCAGGAAATGACATTTAACTTGTTAATATTTCTAGCTTTAGATTAATGATAAATTGTCTATTATTTTTCCTTAAAAGAGAAAGATAAAACGGGTGTTTGGCCGAGGGCCCAAGCGCGTCCCTATGCAAAGTGACAGCCAATTAATGAGCGCAGAGTTGAGCTAATGACGTCATGCCTTTCAGCGTCTAGTTTGGGGTAATGACTTTCCAAAGAATCTGCTGATTGAAATGTAACTTGCCTGGCCTCGGGCGAACAGCTAGAAATGGCTAGAACAGAGGCAATCAGAAGATGGCTGAAGACAAAGGATAGGCCTACTCCGCTCCTCTTAAATCAGTTTCTCTCTATAGAGCTGCAGCCGATGTTGTGAATCTATATGCATATTGATTAAAAAAAATATATATATATATATAAAACACCATAGACTGCTTGCAGCAAACAAGCATTAGCATATTCATGGTAAATATGCAGGCTATTTACGATAATAAGGTCGGATTATTCAATTCAATGAATGTTAAATAGATGAGCAAATAGTGTATGCGTTATCTACAATGACTTCTATTCATTCTTCATCTCTTCCCAATTGAACTCTTCATTTCATTTAACTTTTCGCCTTTTTAATTTCAGTCAGTTTCGTTTTTTTTTTTTTCAATAACGTCCGGGACACCTGGTTATGTGCTGAGCAGTTTATTTGTGGGAAAAATCCCGCCCCGCGGCCAGAACGCGGGATAAGCGCTTTTTATTATACACCACACAAATAACCGAGGAGATTAGCGCGCGAATGCTGTGCATAAAAGATATGCGCGTGAATCAAGATAACAACGATGCTATTTCCGCGCGTATGGCGTTCCACTTTCCACTGTGTCCCACTTACTCTAGGCGTGTGTAAAGTTTTAAAACCGGGGTGTTAAACTCAGCTCATGCATGACCAAAGTCCTTCAGAATTTGGCTTAAACTCTCATTAAACATACGTTACTTGATCCAGCTTTGGAGCTGAGTTTTCACCTTTTTATATTATATTATATTATATTATATTATATTATATTATATTATATTATATTATATTATATTATATATGTCTAAAAGTGTCTTTTAAGTTACTTAAAGTGTTCTCTTGCTAGACAAAATGGCTAGGATATGGAAAAAACGCCATACGTGAGTTTACAGTTACTTCTGGATTGAATATTATTGTTCCAGTGTGAAACAACTTGCCTCAAAGCCATCATATTAATATAAAAAAATGGTTATCTCTGTCAGAAGACAATGACCCCTTCATGTAACTATCCAAAATAAACTCCACAACATAGTCTGACTTAAAATTACGTTTTATTATAGTAATACATAATTACTTTTTAAAGTAGCCTAGTTATGGTATTTATCTTTTTGTACTTTGCTGCCCTCTTTCGGATAAACATGCATTACTTTTTTCATTCAGACCATGGAAAATTTAGATTTTATACTGCACATTCGCAAATTAATTAATATTTTTGTGTCATTTGACTTGTTACTGATGTAGGTCTTTTGGTATTTAGTTTGCGTAATTTGATATTTATTGAACTGTTGCAAAATGTTACATGAATACATAGAACATAATTTTCAAATTGCATACAAATTTGTTAATTCACATCATCTATAAAATGACTTAGTTGTTTTTATAAATCATTTACAGAAAATAATGAAACATTTAGTTACCCCCAAACCAATTATAAAATCTTATACATTAATGAATTACAAAATTAAAATAACAGATAATCTTCAACGTAAGACAAGTCAGAAAAGTGTCATTAAAATCGGTCTATATTACAATGCTCCATGCATAGGAATTATACACACTTCAAATTATATTTTGCACTGGAAAGTATTTTTAAGCCCTGCAATGGACTGGCCATCTCCATGCAGGGATAGATTCCAACATCTCTGTCACCCTGCATAGTAGTTTGACTGAATTGGATAGATGAAGGGTTTGTTTATCTATATGTTTGTCTCAGTCAGAGATCATATTTTGATGTTTTCCAAATGAAAAAGAAAATTCTCACTGATTTGCTGCTGAGATTTCACTCCATCGAATATGCTTCCCTGATTTTTCACATTGTTTATGTCAAAGAGTGTTATTAAGAGATTTCTTATGACCCAGGGGCATGCAATACATGCATCTAAAAGCACTGGCTGACAGCAGAGAGAGAAAACAAGATTGTGTGTGTGAATGCCACAAATCTCCCATAAAAGTTGATCCCTCAAGTAAAAACATTACTTTCACCATCCGGGAAATTCTCCAAGAGAAATAAAAATAACTGCTTCGGCTGACCTGCGTACATTAAGCATACAGTTTTTTGCTCTTTCTTTGTTGGAAATTGCGAGAGCCAAGCCAAGGGCACCATGTCACAACAAGAAGAGAGCACATATACACACTGGCCCAGAAAAAAATCAGCTCTGAGAGAATGACTTCAGGGGCTCTGAGCCACGAGATGCTTCAATACAGACAGAATAAACATACTAAAAAAATAAACATATAAGTGTACTAACAAGGCACTTTTTTGTTTTCATCTATAAAATAAATTCAAGTTTCCCCTAACTTAACAGTATAAATGTGTATTAATATTTCTTAGTAATTAATAAATTTATTAACAAGTCTGTTAAGGAATAGTTAATCTAAAAATGAAAATTTGCTGGACACTTACTCATCCTCGGGCCATCCAAGATGTAGATGAGTTTGTTTCTTCATCAGATTTGAGAAAAAAAAAAGTAAAATTAGCATTACATCATCTGCTCACCAATGGATCCTCTGAAGTGAATGGATGCCATCAGAATGAGAGATCAAACAACTGAGAAAAAACTTTACAATAATCCACAAGCAATCCACATGACAATTAATCAGTTAACATCTTGTGATGCAACAAGCTGTATGTTTGTAAGAAACATCTTCAAGAACGTTTTCCAGAAAAAAAGTCAGCACACGTGAATCTGGAGACAAATATGCACATACCATGGACTTTTACAAGCGAAAACTGTCCATAACAGTTCTAAACAAACATGTTGGTGGATTTAGAGGACAACAGGGGATGGCCTATTTCACCATATGAACACATATTTTGGCACAGTCTAAGTTTAAAGTTAAAATAACTTAATGATAATGTAATCACTTTACAAGACTTTACTGATGGACTGGACTCTACTTATGGATTACTGTGATACTTTTCTCAGTTGTTCGGACTCTCATTCTGATGGCACCCATTCACTGCAGAGGATCCTTTGGTGAGTAAGTGATAGAATGCTTAATTTCTCCAAATCCATTCTGATGAATTAACAAACTCATCTACATCTTGGATGGCCTGAGGCAATCATTTCAGCTTTGTTTTTTTTTTCTTTTTTACTTTTTTTTATTCCTTTAAACAGATCATATAAAAAATGTAAGTGCAACAAAGTGAACTTGGACACACCAAGTCGTCCTCATATTTAAATGCACCACCTCTGTATCTTGGATGGGCTAAGTACATTTTAGTAGATTATCATTTTTTGGTGATCTATCGTAAGTGGAGAAGTTTGCAATGAGACCTATATATGCTTTGATAATTATCCGAAAGATTATGTCACATTTTTTGTATTTATGTAACAATTCAGACATTAGCAAAGCACAATCCAGAAGAAGTACAAGAGGAAGCTTTTTCCAACTGTAGTTGTTGCTTGTTTACTTCATTCAAGCAGTGCCATGGAGAAAAAGGGAGATGCCATTATATGCCTCAAATGCACAGCAGACAAATCTGGGTTTGTTTCCCTTCAGCTATGATGACGTTGATGCTTGACGACACTGAATGGCATCTTTTAAAATATCTGCAATCAGGCGTGCTTAACTAAGAAAATTCAGCACAGCGAAGTGCATCCACATCAGAGTAGTTCCCACTGGATTGCATCTCATGGAGTTCAACATGGCAGTGAACAGCACATTAGTGAGCTTTGATGGTGGCGTTCAGCAGTTAGAAGGGGAAGATACTAAAATAATCATACCAGCTATTCTCAGCACAATCAGTGGGCTTGGGATCGGTGGGAATGTTTTGGTGCTTGTGGTACTAATCTACGTTTTCATCAGCCAGAGTGCATCCGAGGCTAATGTGATGCTTGCCAACTTGAGCGCAACCGACTTGATGATACTCTCTGTGTGCGCTCCTGTGCGCGCAATCACATACTACAAGCGCACTTGGACACTTGGACTACTGGCTTGCAGAACTACTGAGTGGATTCAGCACAGCTGTCTGGCGGTAAAAGCATTTACACTGTTTGCTACGAGTCAAGCACGCCATAACTTTTCCAGTCATCCTCAGGAGCAGTCCAATTTTCGTCAAAAGAACGTTGTGATCACCTTAATAATCATATGGACGGTTGCACTCTTGTTTCCAGTTCCTGATATAGTTTTTTCCAGGTTAAAAGAAGAGGGAAATATCAGTCTGTGTGTATCCGAATCATCTTTTCACTCCCAAGATGCAATGAGAGTTTTCAGTAAGATGCTACCATTGGGCATCTACGTTCTTCCAGTCATCCTCTCTGCTGTGTGTCACATCAGGACCATCTTCCTCATCAAACCGAGTTCCCACGAGGAGTCTTCTCTTGCACGTCAATATGAGCATTCTTTGATGTATTTATGCGTCATCGCCCTGAACACACTGATGTTGCTTCCCGAGTGGGTCTCTTGGGTTTGGATGCACCATAGATCCGGCGAAAGCTGCAAACCATCAGTCGGTTTGCTGATTTTCGCTCAGGTGTGCGTTTACTTGAGTAGCATGTTCTTTCCCGTCATTCTTCTGACCATGCATGTGCCCCTCAGAGAAAGTCTTAGCAATCTGTGTTCACTGTTGGCTTGCCGACGTGATAAACACAGAATAAAACTTGAGGGGAATGGAAATGAGATGCGCACAGTTGTTATGAGAGTGTTGGATGAGCGAGGATGTGTGACCAGAAAAGAGCGGCATTCAGATGCATCCTGTCAAACTCTTCCAGATCTCGAGCACTTCTGGAGCGAACGGCGAAACACTACAGTCACAGAGGATAGTGACCCGTTACCATGGGAACGACTGAATCAAAGCAACGTTAAACTCTAACCTTTGACCTCTGTTATGTCTGTGTGGTAAAATCCAGTTTAAGATGCTAGTTTTGTTTTGGAGAATGATAGTTGAATCTAAGCTGGTCCAAGCTTGTAATAAACTGTGCAGTCATGTATTGACTAAATGTATGTATTGAATATGAAAACCTTTTTCTGATTGCCCTGCATAGTTGCACAAGGCCAAAAAGGTTACTTTTCTTTTTTAAGAAGTAAATCAAACTTATTTTATAGTCTGCTTCTGTTTAGTCTGTTGTGTATTTAATTAATGTATGTTCCGACTCAGAATCTGTTTCACTAAGAAATGTTTTAAGTATATGTTAACAATAAAAATATGCTTAAAAATGTGTATTTTGTACTCCCCTTTTGATTGATTTCAAATGCAACTTAGAATGTAGGTGATAATAGTTCGAAACATTTCGAATGTGATTTGTTTCATAGAAATATGCTTGCATTTTTTCTTACTATATACTATATATTTAATATATGTTTTTATTTGTATGTGGTATCAAAAGATTAGATATAAAAGGAAGGACCATGCTCACATAAACCATGAGAACATGCTATATTGTTGGTCAAGAGCTCACAGTGGATGCTATTTTAGTGTAGGCTCTATTAGAGCCAAATGAATGATTAGCTTTAGGTGCTTTTTGCAAGACGTGCTTTTAAAAGGTTCCTGTTCTTTCAACTAAAAGCCTGCTTGGTTACTACAATACCGTCTGACATTTAACATTCAATGGTGAATTCATACTGTGACATGCATGCAATATATAGGCCAGCAATGCATAATGTCCACAAATGAGATTGGAATTCACGAGCAAATGCTTATGCACAGTTTTACTTAGGAGCTTGTCAGTTAGGGTCGATTTACTAAGCTAAACATATTTTGCACAGTTATATATTACTTATAGCAGCTTGGCAATAGTGTTGTCAAATGATTATTGTTGATTAACTGCATCCAAAATAAAAGTTTTTGTTTACAAGGATATGTGTGTGTGTGTACTGTGTATATCTATTATGTATATATAAATACACACATGTGTATATTTATATATAAAATATTTATATATAATATTAATAAATACATGTAAATATTTTCAAAATAAATACTGTATGTATGTATTTATACATGCATAATAAATATACACAGTACACACACATACATTATGTAAACAATTTTAATCACAATTAATAATATGACAGGCTACTTGGCAGATTTTTTTGTTTGCATAGCAAGTTTCCATGACATAAGCCTATGATGCCACTAATCTAGTACATTCTGTCTTTGCCAAAAGTATTAACTATAAAATGTACAACTATTTATACACTCAATATTAGGTAGCTATTCACTTTAGGCTAATAGAGTATGAAAAATTATGGTTTAAATAGTACAGTATTGTATTTACTATGTTGGAGATAAACATAAGTCCAGTGATTTATCATGCACAGTATTCTGGTTTCAGTGGCCTATATACACACACAAACACAAGAGATTGGCTGTAGCCCTAGGAGATGCTCATATTATGTATTTTCTGTAGTATAATAGCCATTACCCGTGAAGAGAGTGAAACATGCAGTCACTGTGGGAATTGAAGTGGAGGGGATAGAGACGAAATAAAAAAAAATCTGAATAAACAGGGCCATCTACTGGCCATTTAGTGAAATATACACTGGGGTGACTTGGTGAACTGGCCATTGGTACATAAATGAGGGCACTTGCATATTGCCAAGGACCAACCGTTTCCTCAACATAAATGATCAAATATTCTATTATTACTCTGTTATAACTCCGTTTCACAGACTTTCTCACTTTAGTAACTCAAATCACTAAAGAATTTATTTTTGGGACTAGACGTCACTTTTTGTCATTGCTGCAGATGTGCAAGTATAGGCTAAAAATGCGCATGTCTGATAACGCGCGTCTGCGCAGTGTACACTACGTGTAACTCCAACTTTACAGAAAAAAAAAAAAAAATCCATAGTTACTGTTGAATTGGACACAAGATTTGTACACATTTAATATTTAATCGAGGTAGCCTACGGCACTTTCAGTATCATAGCCCTTCCTCAGAGTTTATCAGCTTTCAGTCGCTTCTTTATCTGTTTTTACAGCTGCCATAGTTTTAACAGCTGTATAATTATATAAATAGGCAACCATGCATTTCAAAGTCTACCTGATCTAGAATAATTTTAGTTTATTTTCGACATCAGTTTGTCCCCTACGCCCACTACACCTGCCAACAAACTAATACAAATAATAATGGTTATGGGTTTTAAACTTGTCCTATTGAAAGACAATACGATTACAAAATCATGTTTGCAACACGGAAATATGATAATTTAGTGGCGTTATATTGTAATAAGTTGATACACAGTTCCGAGGTCCAATGAAAAAGACAAAGAGCGTGTGATGAAAGGGGAGGGAGGATTGAGCTTTAAACCCTCAGCGGAAGAAGTGCATAGAGAAACTTGGCTCAATCTGCGAAGGACCTCACAGACTGACCTTCCTCTAAAGGGTAAGTTCAAATACACTTGATGTTTCTAGTGTTAGTTGTTTTGTGCGTAAATTTTTACTGTACTTGCGTTTCGTGTATTAATGTCTGTCTTGCATAAAAATCGCGCACCAGTAAAGTGAGGTGACATTTCACTTACAAACAGACGGACTATCTCATGACAATACGTGTTACATAAATGGACATTTTGTTTATTTAAGACCTTGGTGACATTTGACGTAGCC
Organism: Carassius gibelio; assembly: GCF_023724105.1. Classification (NCBI taxonomy): domain Eukaryota; kingdom Metazoa; phylum Chordata; class Actinopteri; order Cypriniformes; family Cyprinidae; genus Carassius; species Carassius gibelio. Next base: position 15,577,946 of record NC_068408.1, on the reverse strand, counting down.
TTTTGTATGTTTGTGACTCCTGCGAGTGCTAAATCGAAAAATCATGCTCTAATATCAATTATAAAATTTCGCTGTAAACTCTACGTAATCACTTTTGCATGGGATTCAAAGTTTGCTCTTTGTCGTTATTCTTCATTTACGCCAGGCAGATGTATAACATACTTTAAGTATATGCTGTATATCATGACAGGTAGGTGCTTCCTGGACACCTCGAAGTACTTGACAGAGTTCCTCAAGATTTTACAGGGAAATGGTGCGGTCGTTTAGAGGACATTCCACACGAGAGCAGGTTTGCCAGTTTCCTTGAACAGAAGCCAATTAAGCGGTCTGTCATTGTGACCTCAACCTCGTGCTTTAAACCTTATAATAATTTATTAGAAACTGTGAATAGTCGCGGACTTGGCTGACTGCACATTAGCTCTGAGAGAGGACAGCACCTGCCTAGCTCTCTAGTTTAGGCTTATGATCGGGGTTAGGTGCTTCTACACTCTTGATAATCAGCTATCATTTCACATATGATTTTAGGAATAAATTATCAGTAGCGTTAGGTTTTGGGGTAGGGACTGGGTTAAGTCTTTATCAACATTAGATGTGGATCAAGGAACATGTCTTACTGGGCAAAATCACTGTGACCGTCTAGTTTAGTGTGGCTTATGACAGTAAATGAACCCTCACGTCTCTTATCGTTCAAGATGACAGATAATAACTCTGCTCCAGTTAAACTATTTCATGTTTGACCTCTAAGGGACGTGAACTATGGATTCACCTACAGTGCCTTAGTTTAGAAGAGCAGCACTGTCATTGAATCTGACAACAGATTAGAATTTCTGAGCTGTTTAAGTGAAAACAGACTAAGATTCAGACTAAAAACAGTCTCTGATGATTTTTCTGGGTCCTCCTTTTCACTATGAGATTGAAGACTAGATGTGCTGTGATTTGTTAATGCTTTAGTTCTGTGGCACAGATGCAGGTGATGTTTGTGTGAGGGTCTGCTTTGTCAGTCATGTCTAAGGTAAGTCTCTGGGCTGAATTGTTGAGCTTGTATGGTTCAGCTGGCTTTAGGGGGCATGAACATTTAGTTTGAAAACACAAATGAATGTATAATTCTCATAATAGAAAAGGTAGGCCTAAATAGTTATTATTTATTTTTAATTATTTATTTAAATGGATGAGTTGGACATGTAGTTTCTTTCCATACATTTTTGAATGAAGAACTTATTCAGAACTTTCTGATTCATATTGTTTTTCTATTATTCAGTTTATATAAAGTGGTATTAAACATTAAAAGTAATATTATACTGTATAATATTTCTTACTTTTCTACTATGTGAAGTGACGTGACATACAGCCAAGTATGGTGACCCATACTCAGAATTTGTGTTAAGCATTTAACCCATCCAAAGTGCACACACACACACACACACAGCAGTGAACACACACAAACCGTGAACACACACCCGGAGCAGTTGGGGGTTTGGTGCCTTGCTCAAGGACATCTCAGTCATGGTATTTTAGGGTTAGGAGACATACTTTCTAACCACTAGGCCACGACTTCCCCTATGGACAATAGCAGTAATAAATAATAATAATTAGTAGATGTGTCATGGTAGTTTATGTTTTAAAAAAAATGTTGTGTGTAGTTTATTGAATTTGAATATTTCAAGTGAATAGCCAAACTGAACGGGTCAAATAACTTTGACCCGTAGGCAGGGCTTCTCTATTGGCTTTCGTCATTTTTCAGTTTTGTACATGATTTCCCTCCTTCTGGGAACAGCAGATATATGTGTAACCAAACATTTTGTGGGAAAGAGGAGCAACGGTTGCAGAACAGCAGTATTTTTTTTTTTTTGCTTTTTGCTTTGACCTTTGGAGATCATTAATTTTTCAGCCAGCAGGGTAATGTCCAGTTAACATCAGTTTTGTACTCGGTACTGTATATGTCACACAAGTTGATACAGTTGTCTGTTTCATCTATTGTTTAAAAGTGTTTTCTAATGAAGGCAAAATGGAAACTTAAGTATTTCCCCAAAATTCTCATGCATACACCAGTTTTCACTTTCAAGACTTCCCACATCCAGAAGTGCTGAAGCAGGAGGGATTATATGAGATGATGCAATCATATTTCTAGCATTGTCAGTAGACTGCACTCTGCCTAACTGTCTAACTCTAATTCGCAGTTTTAATGATAACCGCCACGTTAAACTTTGAAGATTACATTTACAACAGTTTTCTCTAATTCTTTTCCTAGGTCTGATTTGGAGTCCAGATTCAGGGACACAAAGAAAAGGCTGTTAAATTTGAGAATTTAAAGCAGGTAGCCATTTTCAAGTATGTGTTTTTATTTAGTGTAGGGTTGTTCATTCCTGCTCCTGGAGGGCAACTATGCTGCAGAGTTTAGCTTCAACCCCGATTAAACACACCTAAACAAGCTAATCAAGGTCTTACTGGGCGTACCAGAAACTACCATGCAGATGTGTTCAGGCAAGTTGAAGCAACACTTTGCAGCAGTCAGTGGCCCTCCAGAACCAAGTTGGACACCCTGATTTAGTGTGATTTAATACAAATAAACCATTGAATAACACAGTTTTTCTGTCATTCTTTCTTTATAAGTGCAAACATGTCATTTACATGTGAGCAATTTTATAACGAGGCAATACGGCCGAATTTGGCTCGTTTTTCATCAACGGTCAAAGTGAGAGATATCTTACCTCACCTGCCATGCCTCACACTCACTGATAGGGTAAGCAGTACTACATTTAACCACAAATAACATGACAATTATATCTAGATGTGCAAAAGTAAAAGGCTTAGGTAAATTATTTTTTGTTTACTACTTCAATTTGTGTTTTTGCAGGAAGAGGTCAATGCCAAGAGAGAAACTTCTGGAAACTTCACTGCTATGCAAACACTTTTGGACAATCTACGCAGACGTGAGAAATGGCCTGATGAGTTCATCACTGCACTCCGGAACTGTGAACATAGGGAACTGGCTAATGAGATGAGCACTACTTATGACAAGATCAGGAACAACACAAGTAAGAGCTACAGAACAAATTATGAAATGGAGGGGCGTCATTTTATGAATGCCTTTTTTATTTATCTATAGATAATGCTGTTCCTGCTGCTCCTACACCCAAACCACCACCTGCTCCAGCTGCTTCTTCTACTTCATCTGGTTCCACAACAACCACAACCACAGTGACAGTTCATGCAGTCCCAGCAAACTCTCCTCCTCTGCTGATTCCAACCTCAGGGGGAGCCCCAGTAAGTTCATCTGCCCCTTCCAACATTGCAGCTCCTGCTCCTGTTAAACCTCTTACTGCAGTTCCAGCACCTTCTCCTGAACCAGTTTCCCAAGCTGAAGTAGCACCTCCAGTTGTAGCTCCTTCCCAAGCACCTTCCCTTCCTGAAGCCTCCATCTCTAAAGTGTCTTTACCTGTTCCAACCCTTACTGGGGCAGCTGAGAACAAAACATCAGCTTTAGATGATTCAGATGGCTTGGCTTTAACAGACCAAACCACCATCTCCTCTGCTGAAGCTCTTCTCTCCACCTCAAGTGCTCAAGCATCCTCCTCAGACACTTCCACTTCTCAAAGCCAAATAACAAAGCTTTACACCACCTCCCAGACTTCTCCGAAGTCAAAAAAGACCCAGGTGCCAACAGCAGACATAGATTTTGACATTTCTGAGAGACTCCCTGTCCAAGACATTAATCTCCCATTGAGAATGCAAAGGACATTTCAGGAGCCGGAAGAGATCTCTGACCCAAATAAGGTAATACTCAACCCAAAGCACTTTACTGTTGTTCTTAGGCAAATCCGTGACATAGAAAGTTCATTATTAAAATGGTCAGCTGTCAACTGTACTTCAAGTTATCCCAATGGTTAATCTGCTGTTTTCTGTGGCTTGGTCTTTTGTTTTCTCCACAGAGGAACAACACTGTTGGGTTGCCGGTTTTTAATAATGCTCCAACAAATTCTACCACAACAGCTCAGGCAACATCTTCTGCACCTGCTGAGGTTACGCACTCTCTCTCTTCCATCGACCAGGAATTTTTCAGCAAGCCTAAAGTCCTTCAGCATCCAGAACACCAGCAGAATAAAGCAGAGATTCTTCCTGTCTTTCAAGAGGAGCCTTGCTCAGTGGTTACAGATGATTTGCAGTTCAGCCGCGCAGCAGACTCTTCCACAGAACTTGGAGAGTCTACTAGTCTTGCAGACCAGAACTCAGCTCCACTTGCTTCCCTTGATTCTGCTACTCAGTCCTTGCAAGACCCACCATACAGTGCTGCTCCCTTGACCCTTAACCAGCCTGAGGAGGACAACTATGAATCTTTCAATGGGAGTCATACACTGCTAAATGTAATCCGGTATGCTGAAGAGCCATCTGCTGAAAATATGAATGGTCAGCCACCAAGCATCCTGCAACGTAACACAGTCATTTCTGAGGACCAGCATACCCTGAGCTATGTTAGCACAGAAAGTGCAGTTCATCTTTCTGAGCCATCTGGGCATGACAGTAAGAAGTCAACCACCATCAACATTCGAGAGGAAGAATCCAGTGCTGCTAGGTCAGAGCAGAGAGGAGAGGGGCGCCCAGAGTTATTCAGAATAAACAACTCCCACCTTATTGCTGCTGCAGGGATTGGTCTTTCCGCAGCGTTCTTGGCCTGGAAAATCACCCACAAATGAAAATTTGTTATCATGTACTCACTCTTGTGTTGCATGAAACCCCTATGATTTTTTTTTATTTTAAATGAAACACAAAGGGACTTGAGTAAAATGTCCAGGCTGCTCTTTTTCAGAAATAACAGTGGTTAGAAACTGGTGCTGAAGAAAAAGACAAAACGTACAATAAAAGTAGTCACCTGTAATGTTTTTGCTATATACCAAGTCTTCTATAACCATTGGATAGCTTGCTATGAGGAACGGACTGAGATTTGAGTTGTCCAACATGATCTTTTTCACCAAACTCTTTAGTGATTTTATCCTCATGTATTATTTCATGTGTGTACATATATGCCTATATGTAATCATGGTTTTCTATGTGCCTTACATAGATATGCCTTGTATGCCAGGGCCGATAATGAATTTCACTGCCATTGCATCTGTGAAATCAGTTTCAATGATAAATTGATTTCCATCGAGATTTAAAATAATTTCACAAGTTCACATTTACTTATAATTAAATAAAGGTTATGCGTATTTGGCGTGCTGTCCGGGGAGACTCCTGAGCCTGTGGCACCCTCCCGTCCGGGAATAGGGGTCTGAGTTTGGAGGCCGGCCCAGCCCAAAGTGCTCCCCCGAGTGCTTCTACCTGAGCTGGGGTAGAAACTTGGCTGAAGGTGCGAGATTGGGGTGGCGGAGGGATTCTGGAAGTCGAGAGATAACGAGGGAAGGACTTACTTAATTATTTATAGGCGTTTTTCTCTTGAGCTGATTGGTAAACTGTGTAATCACTATTGATGAACTGGCCGTGTTCATTACCCGTGCATGCTCCTTCCGAAATATGTTTGAGAAACTTCACTTGGAGGACCCAGTTTGACTGGTATTACATTGTACAACAATTTCATGAATTATTGTAAGGCCGCAAGAATACATCCTGTGTGTGACAGACCATTATTATAAAGAGCTGTTGCATAACCTATCAGACATTAATGAAAAACTCATTTGGAACATTACATGGACTGGACAATTGCCCTAACCCTCTACTTAAGGAACTATTTCTCCATCACTGTCCCATATTTTCTGTGCATTGGACCCCTATAAGAGTTTCAATGTGTGCACACACACAGAACGCTTTCCACTTTTTAAAAAGTTAAAATGTATTCTCCTAATGCCTGCTATACCTGTAGTAGAATAACTGTTAAAATAGATTAAACTAAATGTAAACCAAGTGTACCAAGATTATATTGTTTATATTGCTGATATGTAAGTGTTTTGTCTGCACAAGTCTCCAAATCCAGTGCACAACAGTAATGTATTGATATGTAGTTGAAAAAGACTGAACACTGTATTCTAGGTATATTTTTAAGTTCACACATTTTTTGAGATTCAAACTCGTGTTCTTTGGGGTTGCTAGCGGCATTGCTCTATCGTTTGAACTGCAGAAATTATTATTATTAGCATCAAGTTATCTAGGGTAAACTGCTACATGAACAACATTGGAAATGACTCAGAATGAATTACGTGTAGGTCTACACTTTAAATGTAATTCATATGACATTTGTAATCAGAAACTGCACTTTATCCACACTTTTTGATGTGAAATGATTTAACCTGATTGTAAATGCACTGTATGTATTACTCCTGGTCTTATATTTTATCTGATTATTATATGTTTGAGGGAAGTTACTGTATTTCAGGGGGAATATTTGTGCTAAACTGTTTTGCTTTTGTGTACTGTTCAACTTGATTATGCACAGTCAATAATGATTTCCAAAAATGTTTCTGAAATAAAATGTCCTACCTTGAGTCTCAACAAATGATGCTTATAGTGTTGTTATGTGAAGCGCGCCATCTACTGTTGAAGAAGACAACGTGATCGCCAATAATGGAACGTATGAACCGAACTGAGAACCTGATTGGCTCGTTGCGATTTCAGTTCACAGCAGAAGAGCATTCATTGGAAATTCGAGTAACTGTGATTGTGTTGTAAACACAGCGACGTAAACATTTTCAACGAAGAGTCGGAGACTATAAATACAGACATTGCATTTATATATATTACTAGTGATTTTTCTGCCTAACAATCGATGTAGACTTTTTCGGTAAAAGACATGGATCTGAACGGCTTCCACTGTTACGGCGAGGAATGTGTGGAGGAGCAAGAAGAAGAAGAACCGACAGCGCCCAGGTTACCTCGATCAAAGGCAGAAACGTCATGTAGCATAATTGCTACACCGGGTGCAGACAGCGCAGCGGCCGGGGGCAGTCCACTCCGAGAGCAGCGGATGTCAAAATCGACGCCGGTGATGCTCAGGCTCGATTCGCTGAGAAAGAACAGGCCGCGTAGGTGAACCATCTTGTTATGGCGCTAGGTAACAGGGTTAACGGAGCTGATGCCACAGTAAAATCACAGTGATAAAATGACAGATATATATAAATAAGCTTAACCAATAGTAATATCTTTTATAGCCATTTTTGCGCTGGCTGTTGGCATCATATTACTGATTAATGTGCAAAACAATATACACTATAAACTTAAATGTTAAATTCATACATTTACTTATGGAATAGCATGAATAGTATAGTATAATTCACAGCTGATGAATTTAACAAGCGCTTAAGGTTTTCTCCAGGAATCTTATATATCAAAAGGCGACCGAACACTACAATCTTACAGAGCTAGAATTTTTATAACAAAAATGTAATATTTAAGTGTGTTTTTTTCTATTTTGTCGTGTTGACTTATTCTTTAAACGCATCCATTCAATCATGCTACTCAATTTATTGTGCAAGGAACAAACATTTATTTTTGATTAATGAGAAATGTTTTTGTTTTATTACCTTACTTAAAACACTGTTGTGTATTTGAATTCATAACTCTGTTACCTTTTTATTTTTTAATCCATTATACATTTTATTTAATGTTTAATGTTAGAAAATTGCAGTCACAAATATGGATTTTAAGCTATTTAGAAATTATCCCAAATTATACTATTTAGAAATATCCCATTTTACTCACAGGGCTGAAAATGTGCCAGCCTCAATGAAAATTACAGAAAATAAAACCGCTCATATGTAGTTAATGGTTAACCTTTTCCTTAAAAAAGTGAAATGCACAAGGTATTGAAGTCACTTCACTATTATTGGTCCCCAGCTTTCTTTCCCATGGTTTGGCATGGACATTGGTGACACATTGGTGAAGCTGTGCTGTGCTACTTTGAGCCCAAAGACATTACAGCAGCAGAAGAACAGTAGGAGGTGGATAGTCTGAAAAGCATTCGCCGCTACCTCACTTCACACACTGCCTATGGCAAAACAGGTATATGAGATGTTCACCTGGAGCTCTCTGACCTCACACTTTGGGGCCGCAAGGGCAACCTGCACTTCATTCGCTTTCCCACACATGAGCTGCCAGCCTTCCTGCAGACCACCCTCTGTGCCACTGGAGGTGGTGCATTTAAATATGAAGATGACTTCCGTAAGGTGTGTCCAGTGTCCAAGATGTAGATGAGTTTGTTTCTTCATCGGAACAGATTTGGAAAAAACTAGCATTACATCACTTGCTCACTAATGGATCCACTGCAGTGAATGGGTGCCATGGAATGAGATCCCAGACAGCTGATAAAAGCATCCTCAAGTAATCCACACAAATTTAGCCCATTAATTAACATCTTGCTAAGTGGAAATGTATCATTAAGATGTTTTACACTTCTAACCAAAATAAAATAAAATACCATAATCCAGAACTGTGTTGTATTTATCAGTTGTTTGGACTCTTATTCTTAAAGCCCCCAGGATCCAATTGTGAGCAAGTGATGAAATTGTACATTTCTCTTGTACCTATATATTCTGTACCTGTTTAAGAAACTCATCTACATCTTGAATGGTCTGAAGGTGATTTTTGGTAAACCTTTTTTTTTTTTTAACTAATTTGTTCTCTGTGCTGCTTTTTCTCTCTTAGATGGCCAATCTGCAGCTGTTGAAGCTTGATGAGCTTGACTCCCTGATAAAGGGGGTTCTGTACATTGACTCAGTGGTCTCAAGTGGTCCACCTGAATGTTACTATTTTTAGCTTCCAACAGACCCTGATTGTTGCGAACAGAAGGCATACAACCTGGAGAATAACACTGGCTCTGGTGTCAGCATACTGGCTGTATACTCCAAAGACAACTACAAGCGTGTTACTGGAACCAGGTTGGTTATAACTTAATAATATTGCAACAGTTTAACAAAGTAAATGGCCATTTTACTGTGGAGCTATAATAATATTTTCTGTCTCCCCTTTAGTCTTGGTGGTGGTACATTCCTTGGGCTTTGTTGCCTGTTGACTGGATGCTCCACCTTTGAGGAGGCATTGGCAGTGGCCACAGAAGGGGAAAGTACATGTGTTGATAAACTAGTCAGGGACATCTATGGTGGTGACTATGAACGATTTGCCTTGCCAGGGCTGTTGCCTCCAGGTACAGGCATATTCTCTAGTGTTTGAAAATGTGGGGGCTTTTTTAATGTTTTCAATGTTCTTAAATCAATCCAAATGAACTCAGGATTCTTTGATGACCAGAATAGAAAACTTTTTTTATCATCATGAATGTTTTCTCAGACACTTTTGATAAATTGAATGCATCCTTGATGATGAAATGTTTGTTTATTTTTTTATACTTCTAACCCCAAAGTATATGTAAACATATAATTGTTAATTGTCCTTATATGACACTGTTATCATATTAAAATGTTTCTGTAATAGACGTAATAGATGACAGTGATGATAGACGTGAATCAGATTAGTTAATATAATGTGTGGGTATTTTCTTTTGTAGCTTTTTGGAGCATGATATGCAAGGAGAAGAGAGACTCTGTCTCCAAGGAGGATCTGGCTAGAGCCACACATGTCACTATCACCAACAACATTGGCTCAATCACACACGTGTGCACTTAACGAGGTACACGTCCACATCCACACTTTCAATCTCCAGTATGCTGTCCTTGCCCTCGTCTGTCAGCTTCTTTACGGTGCTGCCTTGTGAAATCTGGATCAAGCAGCATTGTACAGGGCTATGAGAGACCAGGTGCCAATCAGCTCCTTGGAAACTCCTCTTACAAGAATGACATTTTCAGAATCAGTGCTCATTATGAGTTTCTCCCATTTAGAACATTGAAAGAGTGGTATTTCTTGGGAACTTTCTGCAAGTGAACACAGCCATTAAGATCTGATACTTTACATAGCTTAAATCACAACCACATGATTAAACATCATTTAAAATGTGTCAGCTGTCATCTTATACTGTATATACTTATGTATATTAACTGATATTGCATCAAGCAGAAGAACAGTAACTGAATCTTGTATTGTTTATGGTTGCAACCATAATCATTATTGTACACTGCACTATTTTTGGTGCACAATCATAATTTACTCAAAAGCAAGCTGATAAGTCAAGCGTTTTGCTCTCTTGTACATGTATCTGATGCAACATAAATGCAAAATTGCTAAATATAATTTTTGTTGTAGATGCCGCAGTGAGTTCAGAATCAGAATTTCATGAATGTTATGTAGCACATTAGAGAAACAGAAAATAAATAAAAATTTTACATTATGGATAAATCTCCTGAGAACTGTTTTCTTCTTCTTCTTCTTCTTGGAATAACTTTGGTGTCCCTGTAGCATAAACCAACACTGAACCAAAAAGTGTTTCGTTTCCTTCTCTTTACTGTGTGTATATTACTTGCTTATTGCTCAAGTCTGTGTAAATAAGAGAGTTTGTTCCTACACCAGCAAGTAAGAAGTGCCTTGCGTTTTGTATTTAAAACATTGAAAACAAGTATTGTTTTTCAACAAAAACCTCTTTATAGACAAAATAAAAGGTTATTTTTTGTAATAAAAAATGTAAATCACAACATAAAAAGTATTCTTCCTGCTTTTGACATGCACAAACAATTACTTGATTCATTAAAATCGGATATTTTAACAGTAGCACGTTATTTTATTATTATTTTAATATTCCAGCAAATTTCACGAAGATCAGAATCCCCCAGCATGTATTTTTACAAACGTAGAATGTGCCTGAGCAGAAGAACGTTCCGTTATGCAAGTAGGAAAATCTTTTCCTGAACTGTGAAAGGGCTATGTGTTTTTCCTAAAATAGATCCTGCCCCTTTTCATTCGTGTGGAGTCGTCCACGAGTCAGCTCCACCTCTCCCCCGTGCCCCGGTTTTCCCATCTCTCTTTCTCTCTCTCTCTCCCACCCACACGACTGTCCAGCTGGCAATTCCCTGCCATTACAGCCCGTTATCTCTGCTGCTCATTAGACGCTTTTCTCTGCTTCCTACAAGGTCTGGGCTCTGCAGCTGGTTCTCAAGTCTTTTCTGAATGCTTTTCTGGTTCTGTGCAGAAATATAAACTGCATGAAACTGTGCGCCAAGACTGTGGAAAAACCGCTTAACTTGAGGTAAGGGGGGAAAGTTCTGATGTTTATTCCTCTGAGTGTATTCTTGAATAGTTTTATCTTTTACGCAAACGTGTCATAAATATTGTTGACTAGAATAACGGAAACGTTATTTACTTGCACAGATTTGATCTGAGATAAAGCTGCTGGACGCCAAGTAGTCTACACTTCCTCTGTCACGTCCTTTTATTCAACTCAGTTTAGCAATTAAGCTGATAAAAGATGTCAAAGTATTTGCAGCAGTTTTATGTTTTAAAGAACACTGATGTCATTATTAAAAAACTCAAGAGTTTTGCGGAAGTTTCTATTTCTCCTCCTCCGCTTGTATTTCTTAACAATGGACGAAGAAGTTGAGCTGCTTGAACTTTAATTTGAAGACACTTTAAATAAGTAAATAAACATCTGTTTGCATTTTGCACTCACGTTTATTAACCTGATGTTTAATAATGAATTTAGCTTGTGGGTCCAGACCTGGCTGTGTCTCGCCGTTACCTCAGCGTTACTTTTGCCTGTTTATACAGGCACTTTAAAGCATGATATAGTTTACAGATGATGCGAGTTATGGATTTTATTATGTAGCCTATTTTATGTCGTTAGTTTGTTTAGTTATATTTACCGTGGAAATACCATATGCCCCAGAGCTACTGGAAATCTGTTTTCAATTGCGCGCCAATCTCTACCTTGTATAATTGGATCCATCCAGGAAAAAATATTGATCTATTCAGTTTGACACATTTTACATATTTAAGTTTTACAGATGTAACATTCTCGAAATTGATTAAAATATTTGCGTTATACAATTATGCAGATGTAACAGATATCTAATGCATTGGTTAGAGTACTTTATTAGAAAGGAGACAAAGGAAATATTGTTCGTGAAGAAAACAAAGTAAAATTAAGGCATATCTCTTGTGCATTGTATTTTTCATTTCCAATCAAGTTGTTTGTCAAATTATCCATATTTGAGATTCTAGAAAAAGAAAAGTGTATAAAGATTCTAAAAAAAAAAAAAAAAAAAAAAAGTCTAGCTATGAATTTCCTAGAATGACAAAGGAGCCATTTTATCCCAAAATTAAAATACCATCACCTCATTTCCACAATACAATACATACAGTTGTGATGTAAATGTTAGTGACAGAAATGAAATAATTATTTTGGGATACATGTATTCCCAGTGTGGGATATTGTTAATATAAAAAGTAAGTAAACTAACAAACAAGAAAACTGTGTTCTCAGAGAGTTTGTTTAAGTATTCTGGACCAAAAGTGGACATATTTAAAGGAAATATTCAGGAATCAACCTGATATGCATGTAAAGGCCAAAATCTGTGGTTTTTATGGTTGCCGATATTTTTACCTGGATTAAAAAGATTGTATTATGACTTGATATTCAAATGAAGGCAATTCAAGGTCCAGTCCAGTCCGTAAACCGACAGTAAGGCCATGTGTTTGGGTAATGGGTCTGGACTCACTCATAGCAAGTGGAGATTACATTCCTCTGTGACCCACAGGCACCAGAGTGACTTGTCTGTTAAGCTGTTGTTATATTAGTGAAATCCGCACCAGTGCTGGGCTGTTATATCATCAACACAATTATCTGTGCAATGTCATACTATATACAAAGGGTTTAAACGCTTCTGTCTACAAACATTGAGATGAACCTCATGTCAATCAAGCATAAAGTCAGTAGGTGGCTCAGTAAAATGTTTTACTGCTTCCTCTAAAGTCAATATGCCAGTTGGTACTATTGCAGGATGGCTACAGCTCATGCTGTTCAAATTATGAAAATATGTTCATGCACATGAAGGTATTGAGTTTAGATTGTTTATGTGATGAATGAGATGTCTGGGACAAATTCAGTTATTGTTAGTTTTTCCTACTCACTCATTCTGTAACAGTGGGTTCCCCAGGGTGTGTTGGATACATGCACAGACATTTGATCTGTGGATGAATCTCAAGAAAATCCCAAGACACATTTTTCTCTGAAATCAGAAAAGGTAATTTTTATATATAAAGAAAACTAATGAATCTTATTTCTACGACCATTCAGATGTTTTGGATTATTTGTATAACATAATCATTACCGTAATGCTTCTGAATGAAATTGTTTGTTTGTTTTTTTGTAATATCCATTATTCACAATGGTCTTTATAATTATTAGATTCTTGTCACTGTACACTGCAAAACATGTTGTAAATAAGTATTACTGGAGTACGTTTTATAAGAAAATGCTGCTTTAATTTAGTAGTTGTGAAGTTTAATAGCAACAAAGTAAATTTCTTTTAGTGCATGTTTTAAACACAAATTGCATTACAGTAATGATAATTTTCTTTTCTTTTTTAATTACAGTAAAGAGAAGTGGTGATGAGGGTTAGTCACCTTGCTTAAAAATGATGTCACATGACCAAGGAAAATCTTGTGGTCCTAAAAACAGGCTTAATAGTCCTTAAACAATATACACATTTGGTGTGAAATTTGACCCGAAAGTAAAATTACGGTAAATGTCTCTTGTGAACAGAATAGTTTAAGTTGTTTGTCATTTCCAATCAATCTGTCTTTAAACGATATCCAATTGTTGGAAATTCTAGACAACTTGTCCAAGACACATTTTGCTTTTATTTGTGACATGATAATTACCATAATGCTTTTTACGCTTACAGGATTTTTTGGAGAATAATTATTTACTGTAAACTCAACTGTAAAAAAACGTTTTTTGAAGCTGTAAAAAAAGATAACTGCAGTTTGTATTATTATAGTAAAAAATAAGTCCTACTCATTTGTTTAGTGTACAGTCATTTTTTTTTTTTACAGTACAGTAATAAAGAATTAAATATTTGCATTACGGTAATAAGAACTGGTGGTAGGAGTGTGCTCAACATGTTCTGTGTGAACACATGATGGTGCTCAAATCAAAACATACTGACATTCACACAACAGTAACCACATGTTTTTCAGTATTTTTCAAACCACCTCCTCTTTGTTTCTGTTCTCTGCCACAGAGCCGCACATGGAGCTGTGTCAATGGTGGCGACACATTGTTGTCTTCCTACTTCATTCTTGGATTCCATCATGCTTTGCCCAAACCACACCGCCAGTGCGCTCGAGCCCCACACCGACCCCTCAGACAGCAGAACGTCCGGAGGCTCTGAAGTTCCGTCTGTCTGGCTTCCCCAGGAAACACAATGAGGGCCGAATTGAAGTGTTTTATAAAGGCGAATGGGGAACCATCTGTGATGATGATTTCTCACTGGCCAATGCCCATGTCCTCTGTCGCCAGCTGGGCTTTGTGTCTGCCACGGGCTGGACTCACAGCGCCAAGTATGGCAAGGGCACAGGTAACATTCCTGCATGCATCCGCACACTCAGTCAGATCAGATATAAAGCAGTTTCTGTGTGTGTTCAGAGAGTTTGTGTTTGTTCCAGGTAAGATTTGGCTTGACAATGTGCAGTGTAGTGGCAGTGAGAGGAGCGTGTCAGTGTGTAAATCTCGTGGCTGGGGTAACAGTGACTGCACTCATGATGAGGACGCTGGAGTGATCTGTAAAGATGAGAGACTGCCGGGATACGTGGACTCCAATGTTATAGAGGTAGAGGACCCTACATTAAAAAAAAAACTAATTTTAAATGCCACTGACAGAAAAGATGAGAGATACATAAAAAAAAAATATATATATATACATACATAAACATTTTCTTTTGTTTGGCCAGTGTTGTCTAGCTTCTTTGCTAGTTAACTTTTACTTCTACTACTTTGTAACAATATTTTTATTAAGTGTAAATATATTTCAATTTAATTTAAAATATGTTTCTATTATTTTGTACAGTAAGTATTGTTTAGTGCAAATAAATGTTAGTATACCTAACATTGTGAATATATTCATAGCTCTAACTCAGATAGGACAAAAGGGAATGTTGCTAATTTAACACCTAGTAAATGTTTTAAAAACAACATGTTATCTTTATTATAAAAAAAACTTGCTTTTAGCATGTCTGAGTGTGGGAAATGGAGTTAAATGCAATAACTTTACAAAAACACAAGTGTTATTCTACACTAATTTTATATTACTGTAGTCTTTTATTAATAATAATTTTTAGTAATTGTATTATTTGTTATGGATTTTTGTTGATGTTTTTAAAATATTACTCTTAAGTGTCATTTAGTTTTAGTCCAGTTAATCTAAGTTAGTTTGACAAGGCAACATTATAAATGTTTTTGTTTACATCAAGTTTTTATCTAGTATTTGTATTTGTATGTTTTATTTCAGCTTAATTTTATATGACAAACATTTGTTAATAGTTTTAGTTAACGATAACAACTCTAATCTAACAAGCAGGAAACACTCGATGACTGAGCACTGCATCTTTTTCTTTTTCTTTTTTTTGTCCTGCACTGTCTAAAGGGTTTAAATCCACTCCCATCTTACGAGTTCGTTCACACTCTGTTCATGTTTGGTTGTCCATATGGTTTTTAGATTTGCATCATGTATCTCTCAGGTGCAAGTAGATGAGAATAGAGTGGAGGAGGTGCGTTTGCGTCCTGTGTTCACCATAGCGACCAAGCGGATGCCTGTCACTGAGGGGGTGGTGGAAGTTAAGAATAAGGATGGATGGGCTAAGATCTGCGATAACGGCTGGACACCCAAAAATTCACGTGTGGTTTGCGGCATGATGGGATTCCCCCACGAGAAGAAGGTCAACAAGAACTTCTACAAGTGAGTGTTCATGACATGTTGAGGCCTGGATGTAGGAAAGGAATCGATTTTATCCATCATCGGGCATTGATGGTTTGTGTTTGGCCATGGAAACACTTTCATACATTTGAATATGACTTTATTTAGAGTTTGTGTGTGGCGTCTCACTTTACTGTGGTAGTTTAGCCACTGTGAGAGGAAATTATGTTTACTTTCTCAGTCATCTGTGAAATGCAGCAACATACACACGGTTTAAACCACAGACAAACATCTGGACAAGGAAACTATTGCATAGACGTAGGACATTCATGCATTCATCTACCAACTGGTAGAAAGTACACTGTAGGGGTCTCATCCCAAAATCCAATGGAATGTTACGAGAATGTTCCACTTACGTGAATAAGCCCTGTGCAGTACAAATGGCTTTACACACATACACTTAACCAGTGAACCTTAAGAAAAAGCTAAGAGGAAGTCTCTATTGAACGTCTGTCTGCATTTATTTCCCATCTGTGGTTTTATAGACTATAGAATGGTTTCATTTCTCAACCCGTCTCCCTAATAAGACACGTACGCACCATTGCCTACCCCACATTCTTGAAACAGTGGCACACTGTGACTGTTGCTGTTTCCATAACCCCACTTCAGTTGTTTTTATAGTTTTTAGGATATTTGAATGGAATTTAGGATTCCAGCATAGTTAAAGAAGCCTATTTTATTATTGCCCAGAAGGTTTCTTTCTAAAAAGCTTCGACTTTATCATAGTTGGTAAGGTCAGAATAACCCACAAAATACAATGAAAATCAAATAACAAAATGTTAGTGTAATGTTAATGTTAGGCTAAATATGATGGGTTTTTATCTAATATAATTATACATATATATTATATTAAGTAATATATAAACTCTCTTAAACTTTAATGTAATATTAAATAACATTCTGCAGTTAAAATTATAGTCAAATACTTTACATGTACTTTAGTATGTTATTCAGTACTTCAAAATATGTGTAAATCTTTGAAAATCACTAAAGGTTATTAAAACATATTGAGTTAAAATGTCAAAGTAATAATCCTACGAGCCATTTTTGTTGGCATTAAACTGCCATAGTTTTAAAATTCTGAAATATCTCAGTTTGCATTGAAGTTTCAGTGTCGTAACTGCAGATCTTGTTTATGCGCAAACAGCAACATTACACTAACCAATGTTAAAAAAGTGAAATCACAATCAACCACCCCTTTAAGATGAACAAAGGTCTAACAGATTTTGGATGAAATAAGGGTGAGTATTAAATTACAGAATTTTCATTTTTGGATGAATACCCCAAGGGGAATATGGTGATGCCACGCAACCTTTCCCATCTCTAACAGTCTAAACTGTCCTGAGGTGGACAGAAAGAAATCAGACTGATACAGTAAATGGTGTTCATGAGTGTATGTGTGCTTGACCTCATTTCCCTGTTTTCAACAGGCATCTCAGAAAGAGATCTGCTGTGCCAAAATCTAAAGTTAAAGTAACAACGGCCAGGTACTATCTGAGGGAAAGAAACCAGTAGTGTTCTTTCCCTAGAGGACTCAAGCACATAGTGTGGCTTTAGTACACAACACTATTAGTGTTAGTCTAACTGTACTATACTAACTGCAGTTTTCAAGATTTAGTCAGTTATGCATTTTTTTTTTTTATATATGCTCTCTCAGCAAAGTGTGAGTGTCGGTCTGAAAGTGTGAAGGAAGAAACATTTCCCCATGAAGAACTTATTACCATCTGTTAGTTTTACTCACATAGTTTTGAGATGAGGCTGTGCTTGTGCAAGAGTCAGAGCATTCTGAGGGAGATATCTTGAAACAGATACCCTCATACTAGCACACATCCCTCCTTGTGCTTGCTGCATGTTCACCTCAGATATGTGTACTTCTAATGTGCTAGTTTCTATTGTTATAACAGGCATGGGAATGTGAAATCACCACTAACACTTTTACTTTTTATTTGATGTGGTATTTTGTAGATCTCATTCCAAAGTTTCTGTTACTGACTCTTATGGTAATTATTATTATATATCAAATAACTATTGATTTAGTTAGCTTGTGCCTCACAGCATCTTGACTGTGTTAAGTCTTAATTAATTTGAAAAAGACTTGGATCTTATTGTCCTCTTTCCCAAGCAGCTGGTATGTATGTGTGCATGTGCATGTTGGAGGTTGCAGTGGACATATGAGTGTTTCTGAATGCTTAATGGATGTTTGCATTACAGGCAGGAGTCCAAAGCTAAGGCTATCACTAAAACTAGCACTAAGTCTAAACCGGGCAAATCAGCTGCGGCTAAAAGGTAACCTTGGTAAAACAGGGGAAACATACATTACCTTTTTGGTTCAGATCTTTCCAACCTTCTCTTTTGTTCCCTAAAATGTTGTCAGGCGGAAATGCTGCATTACAGGTGATTCTGGGACCTAAACCTATAAATTATAGAAATCGGTTACATAAAAGACAAAGAAGCTTTGTCACATTATTAAATGTGAAAATATGCCACCATTCAAAGGTTTGGGGTCAGGTTTTTTTTTTTTTTTTGGAGGGGGGAGGGGATTTATTGAGCAAGGAAACATTCAGTTGTTTAGAAGTGACATGCATAATGTTACAAAGATTTCTACTTCAAATATATTATGTTCTTTTGAAGTTGATATTCATGATTTCTAGAATGATGATAACATACAGTATGTGTATACAAGAATACTATAATAATTTAATTAACTTCATTATCAGACACTTTTATCCAAAGTGACTTACAGTGCATTCAGGCTAACATTTGTTTTTTACCTAACGTGGTACCTGGGAATCGAACCCACATTCTTTTGCGCAATGTTGTACCACTGAGCCACAGGAAAAGCTGCATCTTTCTCTGAATAAAGGATTAACTTGAGTATGGACCCTAATCTAAAAATAATGTGCATTATTTATATACAACTCTTGCACTTCTCCTCTCTAAGGCTGTATGCTGAACGGCAGAAGAATCATTTCCTGGTTCACTCAGTGGCATGCTTAGGCACAGAAGTGCACTTAGCGGCATGTCCTCTGGAGTTTAACAAAGGTAATGCCACAGAGTCGTGTCCTGGAGGAATGCCTGCTGTGGTCAGCTGTGTGCCTGGTCCACTGTACGCACAGAGCACTGCCATGAAGAAGAAACCCAAGATGCAGGTAAACTGTTTATTTCATTAGTGCTCCATAAGTGTAGTTAAGTTTATATACTTATGGTAACTGTTTCTTTCTCTATTTGTTTCTCATCAGTCTACTATACGGCTAAAAGGTGGAGCGAAATATGGTGAGGGCCGTGTCGAGGTGTTGAAGGGCAGTGAATGGGGGACGATTTGTGATGATCGCTGGAACCTGCTCTCTGCCAGCGTTGTGTGCAGAGAACTGGGCTTCGGCACTGCCAAAGAAGCCCTCACAGGTGCCCGCATGGGACAAGGTGAGATTGCAAGTAGTGTAGAAAGTCTCATTAACAGTAATGATAGTGCCAATGTCTTTGCATGAATAAAACTGTTAGTTTATGTATTTTTGCATTGTGTTTTGTCTCAGGGCTGGGGCCTATCCATATGAGTGAGGTGCAGTGTACAGGTCATGAGCGCTCCCTGTGGAACTGCCGCTTTAAAAACATCACAGCTGAGGACTGCAAACACTCTGAAGATGCTTCAGTTCGCTGTAATGTTCCATATATGGGCTTTGAGAAAACGGTCAGAGCAACAGACACGTACTCACACTCATAACATTTCTACTTATCTGTTGATTTTGTTTACTTAACACGTATGTCTTTTGTATGTCATTCAGTGTTTCCAGTGACTCTGTATTACATTCATTTGCATCTATTGCTTGCTTCTTAATTTAAGAAGAACATAGCAATGATCAAATGAACTACATTTATTGATGGTGGTGTGCTCAGTATTCATTTTGCCTCAAAATGGATGACTGGAAATATTGGGTATCATTGTCTGTATCAAGAGACAATTGCCAGAGTTAATACATTATCTGTTGTGATTTATTATGATTGATTCTCAACAGATGCAACATACCGTAACCATTATGCATCTACTGCTAGAAACCTCTTAAATGCATGTAGAATACACCAGGGCTAGTTGTCACACACTCTTTTGACTTTTGAAATAAATTAACAAATAAAGCACCTCAAGAAACATTCTTTAGAGTAAGAAGTGTGACAATTAGCCCCGGTCTCCTTTATATTTCTCATTGAACTTACTCTTACCCCTCGCTCCTGGTTGTGCCCTGCTCAGGTGCGCATCTCAGGGGGCCGATCTCGCTACGAGGGCCGTGTGGAGGTGTTATATACTGAGACTAACGGGACGCTGCGCTGGGGCCTGATCTGTGGAGAAGGCTGGGGAACTGAGGAGGCCATGGTTGTTTGCAGGCAGCTGGGCCTCGGGTACGCCAACCATGGCCTACAAGTAGGATGCTAACAGTAACAGCAACACACACTTGCATGCTAACAATGCCTTGAACTTTCTGCTAACATCAAAAAAATCTGATGCTGCTGGCTTACACACTCCCACATACATATTCAAAGCCTTGAACTTTGAAAACGCACCACATGAGTCAGTGCATGTAGTACATGGATGGACAGAATTAAACCTGCTGAAAAGATCAGTCAGCTCAAGTTTGGCTATTGAACAGCTTGGTTAAACTACAGTAGCTAGACCAGCTCCACACTAGTACTAACCAACCATGCTGTTCTATACTGGAGCCTCTTTATAAAGACATGCATAGTATGATCCAAAATGTGAACAAACAGTATATGACAAGTTATTCATGTGAACATAAAATATGAAACTATGTAGTTTCACACATATTGATTAGCATATTTGTTGCCCACAACAATGGTAGGATGGTTTTATGTTACAAATTCAATAAAATGTATAAATAGGGCCCCTGATCTTTTCAGCAGGGTGGTCTGTCTGTGTATGTGGGTAAGCAGTGAATGGCAGGAGACAGATGGGTGAGCAGGGTGTTTGACGTGGCGTAGGTTGTGATTGCAGGTGCGTCTGTCGGGTGGGCGCTCGCAGTATGAAGGGCGAGTGGAGGTGCGGGTGGGGCAGCTGTGGGGCAGTGTATGCAGTGAGGGCTGGACCACCAAAGAGGCCATGGTGGCATGCAGGCAGCTAGGGCTGGGGTTCAGCATGCATGCTATTACAGTGAGTACATGACATACACACATGCGTGGAGATGCAGCTCTATTCTTTCACCAGGAATGCTGTTTTTTAGGCAAAACTAATGTTTATAAATTACTTTTTTTATATAAGGGGAGCACTTTTGTGGTAGCTATATAGACTAACAAACAGCCATTGATTATTATTTTTTTTTAGGTGGTCTCCATGTCTTGTCATGTTTTACCCTAAAAGAAGGAAATTATAGAAATGTTATTGTAGCACAAAGATTTTTAAATTAATAATCTTTTTCTTATTCTTTTTTTATTAGCATTGTGACATTATTCTTATGACAGTATAGGTTTAACAACAGTTATGTTTCTCCCCAAATTATTATTACCATGGTGCAAAATTTATAAATAAACCGTTTTTAAAAAAGTATTTTTCTGTCTTTTCCTATATTTTCTTATCAATTTTATTTTGGGTTCAAGTGTGGCCTGGTCTTTCTTCTGCAAATTTCAGCCCAAATCCTCATTAATGTAATGCAAAATTAAATAAATTAATGAAAAAATGTATCTTTTGGAAATCATTTTTCTTTTTCTTTCTTTCTGTGGGGGGAGGAGTGGAATGACCTGGTCTTTGAGTGTTAGATGCTTAATGCTTTACAGTCTTCATAGTGAACTGTAAATCACCATCTTTCTGTGTTTGTTTGTGTTGCGTGTTTGCTAAGGAAACATGGTATTGGGACAGCAGTAATGTGACAGAGATGGTTATGAGCGGAGTGAAATGTACAGGAGATGAGATGTCTCTCAGCCAGTGCCAACACCACAGAACGGTCAACTGCCAGAAAGCAGCAGCACGGTTCTCAGCAGGAGTTATCTGCTCAGAAAGTGAGTAACCTTACACATATGAACACAGATGCAAAGAATACCTTGAATTTGAGTGTTTGATATTAAGCTGTCCAACAGCACTAGGACTTTTCACTGATTACAGCACTCTGCCAGTGTTTGTGCCTTTCAAATACACTGTCAGTCTTTGTATTAATGAAGGGACAGTGAGACCTTTGCAGGTTATGTATCATAAGTGACTGTCTTAATAAGTGAATCACTGAATCATTCATTCAGTGTATACTGATTAATTCAGGAATGAGCTAAGTGACTCCATGCATCTGAATGTGTCTATGAACTTACTATATAGTAGATGTAAAAAGGTACTATGTAGTATATGTGAAAAGATTAGTTGTGCCCAAATTCATAGTATTAATAAAATAGTAGGCGAACAATGCCCGGATATGCATATTAATTTAAATTATATTAATACATTTTTGTTAGCTCTGGAAAAAAATAGACGAAAACAAAAGATGTGTCTCAAATGATGCTATACAATATATACTCTACCCTCTATCGTATAACACATCCACACTTAAGTTTTATTTTTATTTTTTCTGTTAATCAAGTGTGTCATTCAAGTATTTGCACCTTTTTCTTTTGGAATTTTAAGTGTGAACACACTACATACGCTATTTATACTGAAATGGCATACAGTAGTGCAAGTCTGCGAAGTGGGATGCAGTTAATTGGCAATATTGTGTTTACAATGTAGGTCACTCAGTATTAACTTGTTTATAGAACTGCTGTATAAAAGTAGTTCAGTCAAACAGTATAAGAGTCGTTTTGACTGTTTTGCAAGAGTTATTCATGATACGTTTATAGATGGCTGGAATTCTCACCTCTCAGACGGTCAGTCTGCTGCTGATGGTAGATCTAGAGCTGTGGTCAGTCTGCTGTTTATCGTTCTCTGAGCTCTTGTCTGTAATTAGTGAACCTCACATGGCCAAGACTTGACTTCAAATGACTTACACCTGTCTAGATTATGTATACCAATGATACAACATATCATTTTCTCAACTGTTGTGCATTGAGCAAAACTGTTTGTTCAGATTTTAAAACCTCAGACATCCAGTTCAGTGACCAACATGCTGTGTCAAAATAGAAACAAAAATCGAAATCAAATTCTTGGACCAAGGCTGTATTTTTCTTTGAACTCTCATTTTACATTTCCAGCATGCTGTTTCAAGGTTTTCGCTTATTTTAGCTTGATCTTAAAATGTACTCTTTTGTTTCCCCAGCTGCATCTGATCTAGTACTGAACGCACCGCTAGTGCAGCAGACGACGTATATAGAGGACCGGCCGTTACACATGCTGTACTGTGCAGCAGAGGAGGACTGTCTGTCCAAGAGCGCCGCTGGAGCTAACTGGCCTTACGGTCACCGCCGCCTGCTCCGCTTCTCCTCACAGATACACAACATCGGACGGGCTGACTTCAGGCCCAAAGCAGGCCGTCACTCCTGGGTCTGGCACGCATGTCACGGGTAAGCATGCTGTTAAAAATGGCTGCATTCAGTAGAGTAAAATAGTCCTATAAAATAAAGTTAATCCTATTGTGTTGACAATCTGGGTTAACTTTTTGTGCTACTCATCAAATGAACTGGTTTTCATGCAAAACTAAGTAGAAGAAGAAAGAAAAAACACTAAAGACTCGTATAAAAACAGAAAACCCATATTTTAGCTTGTCAGACACTAAAAATATAAAATATGAGAAATTATGAACTCGAATTATGAAAATGTTTTCCTACCTTTTGTTTTACAGCTCAATTAGACTCAAAATAAAAACATTTCATTGACATTTCCCTCTTTTGTACACCGAGGTGCTACATCTAAGTATAAATAGTATGTAACATTACTTTTTCGTAATGTAGATAGTATTTATTGATATTTTTAGTTGATGGATATATCCTCTGCCATTTTATGTTGAATTCTCAAACTTCTGTGAGGGTAAAATGGGTTTCTCACACTTATTTTCAGTGCTTGTAAATAATCGTTTCAAATACTTGACTGTGAATTTCATAGACATGAAGAAACCATGATTTGAGTAAACATCCAGTCTTATAATTCCCAAGTTTTCATGAATTTTATTGGTGAATTGTATGGAAACCAGTGGAGAGTACATTTTACCTCAACACAATGTAACCAATATAAATTAGCCTTTCCAAAACACGTATGTGTTGATCATTTTCATGAACCGTTATGACCCTAAATGAGAAAAAGATTTTGTACTTTCAAGGTCTTTCTCTCTGTTTTGTGGCATTCTGGGGTCTACTGACCAAAGTTTGAAGACCCTTAATCTTTTTTTTTTTTTTTTCATTCAGTTTTGATGGGTTTTGTTGTACGTGTCTGTGACTCCACAGGCATTATCATAGTATGGACATCTTCACACATTATGACCTGATGTCTGCCAATGGCACTAAAGTGGCAGAGGGACACAAAGCCAGCTTCTGCCTGGAGGACAGCGATTGTGACGAGGGTAAATCACATTCATCCAAATACACATTTACAGTCAGCTCTGTTTAGTTTGACACATTTTGACTTGTGTAAATATATGTATTTATTATAGGTGTCTCCAAGAGATATGAGTGTGCTAACTTTGGTGAGCAGGGCATCACAGTGGGATGCTGGGATTTGTATCGCCATGACATTGATTGCCAGTGGATCGATATTACTGATGTCAAACCAGGAAATTATATCCTTCAGGTCAGAGGATGGGTGCAGATCACTGTGCCCAGTCATCAAAAACATGTATTCTGTTGATTTCATAGTATTTAGACTTGTTTTCACTTCTTCCCAGGTTGTGATAAATCCTAACTATGAGGTTGCTGAGAGTGACTTCACAAACAATGCCATGAAATGTAACTGCAAATATGATGGCCACAGGATCTGGGTCCATAACTGCCATATTGGTAAGACATGAATACAAAGCCTTAAAGAAAAAGTTTACCCAAAAATGAAACAATGTAGATGAGTTTGCTTGCTCACCAGTGGATTATCTGCAGTGAATGGGTGCCGTCAGAATGAGTCAAAACAGCTGATAAAACATTACAGTAATCCACAAGTGATCTACACAACTCTAGTCCTTCAATTAATGTCCAAAATACCATTTTACACACAGTTCACATATTATATTCTGCAAAAATAGTAAGAGTTTATCAGGGCAATATGCTATTCCGAATATTGCCTTTTTGGAAAAGTGCTTTAATTGAATGTCAAATACTGAAAGATTTATTTTTCCTTGTCTTTCATTATTTCAGGTGATGCTTTCAGTGAGGAGGCTGAGAAGAAGTTTGAGAAATACCCTGGACAACTTAACAACCAGATCTCATAATCCTATCACCAGATCGATCGGATTAGCATATTGAGTACAATATTTATTCATTCAAACCAGCCATAAACTAATGAATTCCTCACATTGCAATTACATAAATCCAAAAGGTTTTTACACCAAGAGTATAGCTGTATTGACATTACCTATAATTTTTTTTTTTTATGAAAACAGAACTCCAAAAAACACTCTAGGCTACTGAGTCTGGCTTGAGTAGAGTGAAGATTAGATGTAAATGAACATTTGCTCAGGCCGTGCAGTAGTACAGCCTGCCATATGGGTTAACATTGAAATCAGGTGCTTATTTTCTTAAAGGTTTAAAACGCCTTGTCGATGCATCACACAGCTTGTGTGCTGCCGTCTCTGTGAGTTAAAAATACTTGAATGTTTTGTACTCCAGATGAGCATTCGGGTTTAAAAGCTGTTGCAAAGTGTGAATGTACGTTATGCTTCAAAGCTCTGAATCAACTCCTATTCTACTCTCAAACGCTCTTTCATGTATGACTTGTTAAATCTTCAGTGACAATATTGTTTTTTTTACACGCTGTCCTACTGAACTGATTATGCATTTCATGTGTTCAGCTGCAGTAAAATATTTCATGTCACATGCAACTCTGTTAAAGATGAGAAATAGTGTTTATTTAAAGTTGTAATTCAAATCATTACAAGTATTTCAAGTTTCATGAGTCATTAAACAAATAAATGGTAATAAGAAATGATCAGTCATGACTCGTTACATTACAAAGGCCTCTGCAAATGTTGGCGAGTGGAAAATCAGGGCTAAATGAGTGTAACGTGTGATTGTTGCTGGTAGCCATCGACTTCCATAGTATGGAAAACAATATTATGGAAGCCAAAGGCTACAGGTATTCTACAAAATATCTTCTTTTGTGTTCAACAAAAGAAAAAAACTCTTACAGGTTTGGAACAACTTAAGGTCGAGTAAATGATGGCAACGTTTTCGTATTTGGGTGAATTATTTCTTTAGACTTAAAAGTCCTGCAGGCTGCAGTGTGAAATGTTTTCCGACTGGAAATGACACGTCTTACGACAGGCAGTTGTTTAACGTGCAAAGAACAGCAACCACACGACTTCTGAAAAATCAGTCTTGTTTGTGGAAGGCATAACAATGATATTAATTTTGAAACTGAGTGAAGTGTACTTGGTCACATTTTCTGAAAGCACTGTGAATATATATTAATGACCAAAAAACATTGATATTGCAATGTTTTATTGTGAAGTCACAGAGGTTTGTAAAATGTATTAAACATCATATATTGAATACAAAAAAGTCTGCAATGCTGGAATAAGAGCACCCACTTTTATTATGGCAGCCAAATGTTCATTCATCTCATGATAAACCGTGTTTCACACAAATATTTAGAAGTGTTCCTTCAAAAACAATACTGATACAGTGTAGTTTGAGAGGACACACTGATGTTTATCCAGACTAATGCTCAGAAACATCCACACACTTCCAAAAAAAGTGCACAAACTGCACAATTATAACATTTGGACTACACAAGCGTCCAGGCTTTGCTACTATACTGTTCTGCCTTATTACCTCCTTAAAACATCTCCAACTATAATAATTATTCAAATCATCTTTTGCTTATTTATCTGTGTAAACTTCATGGGACGTCACTCGGTGCGTTCAGGGGTCATGTGCAGCATGAGAAGGTCGGCCCCCCGCCGGACCACCACATTTAAGCTGTCGCTTGTCCTCACAGCGTTATAGATCTCCTCTGACGAGTTCACCTTTGACCCGTTTATCTCAACAATAACATCCCCTGGTTTCATTCCAGCTCTGTGAAACAGAAGACAGGAAATGACATCAACAATAGGAGGCCTCTATCAACAGACCGCAGCAGTGTGGGGTGAGAGCAGTGCTGCTTTACCTACTGGCTGGAGATCCTATAATAACACGGTGGATGAGAACTCCATGAGAAACATCAGGGAAGGATATGTCACGCATCTTCAGCTCTTCGATTATACTGAGAGGGCAAAAACACCATTTTAAAGTCAAACAAAATCAAAAATACACAGCGGCCATCTCACACACATTTAGAGTCTGGTATCAAAACACAGATAAGCACCTAGGGGTCAAAGTCAGCATCATCACTCCAATGTAACGCCGTTTTGATCCTGATTCTCCAAACCAGGACTCTGAAAACAGCCGATACACATCAATCAGGGACCCCAATATAAATGATGTCACGAATAAGAATGAAAAGGTCAAGGGTCATTCTTACTTTGTTTGTCTGCCGCCCGCTCAAGGAAGATGCGGACTCTGTCTGAAGGAATGGCGAAGGAAATCCCTGCAGTCACTTTCATGGTATTAATGCCGATGACCTCACCATCCTGAAAGTTACAAACATCACATGTTAGTTCATATCACATGCATTACATCGCGTAACCAATCAGTAGCTTCTGAGACAGACTGATCAGGTAGGCAAATATGTTCTTCTGTTACTAGTCAAATGACCTATAAATGAAACCTCAACTTCCTTGTTTCTAAGGTATGTTCTAGCGGTACGTTGTGTAAATGTCAGTCAGCGGCTCACCAGGTTTATAAGGGGACCTCCTGAATTTCCAAACTGTAAAATAGAAATGTGATGCAATGTATGAATTATTTAATAAAGGAAATAAACAAGCAGTTACACCCAGATTCTCCAATGTCGTTTCCTGCGCTCTTACGTCTATGGTAGCATCAGTCTGGATGTAGTCAATGTTGGAGTTGGACAGGCCCAGTTCTTTACTTCCTCTCTGGGCAGAACTGACGATTCCAGACGTGATTGTGTTTTTGAGAGAGAAAGGGCTCCCCATGGCAACCACGAACTCACCCTGACGGACATCAGACGACTGGCCGAGACGTAACGTTGGGAGGGGATGCTGGGATGAGATGAGGAGAGAAGAGAACAGAATAAGAAATATAATATGTACTCATACAAATGTTTTATGTACACACACATTACCATTTACATTTAGCAGACACTTTTATCCAAGGTGGACAACGGAAGCAATCAAAATCGACAAAAGAGAAATGATACATAAGTGCTATGACAAGTTAGCTTAATTTAGTGCATGTAGCAAGGTTTTATAATTTATATTATATAATAAATAAAAAGAAAACAGGCAGAATAGAAAAAGATTAGAGAAAGCTAGGAGTTATATCTAAAAGGGGCAATTTTTATGTTTTTTTTTTTTTTAAGAAAAGAATTGGAATAGAGAGCGCTAGAGTTAGAGGGTCAGCTAAAGATGGAAGAGATGTTTTTTTTTTAACAAGATGTTTAAGTTAACAACTAAAAAGTTTGGGGCCTCTTATGTGCGCAATACAGTACAAATAAAACAAATGCAGTACATAAAATGTTGTGAAATATTAGAATTTAAAATAATTGTTCTCTATTTTAATAAAATGTTATTTATTCCTGTGAAGGCAAAGCTGAATTTTAAGCAGCCATTCTACTCCAGTCTTCAGTCTCACATGATCCTTCAGAAATAATTTAATATACTGATTTGTTGCTCAGTAAAAAAAAAAAAAATTATTATGCATGTTGAAAACAGTTTTTGCTGCTTAATATTTTTGTGTAAACCATGACATGATTACATATGATGAATAGAAAGTTCAAAAGAACAACATTTATTTGAGACAGAAATATTTTGTTGCACTGTGTCTTTACTGTCACTGCTGTTAAAATGTAATGCATCCCTGCTGAATATTTCTTTCTTTCAAAGCAGCAGTTGTACCTTGGCATTGATTTTGATGGTAGCGATGTCTGCAGCCTGGTCAACATCCTGGACTGTGGCGTTGTAAGTGTCTCCATTGGTCAGTTTAACACGAACGCCACGCTTGTTGGCGACCACATGGGCATTGGTCACGATCAGGCCATCGCTACTTATGATGAAGCCAGAGCCATTCGAGATGGGCACCTCACGCCCAGAAAAAGGGTGTCTGAAAAACACATCACATAGTATTTGTCACAATACCCAGCAGAACAGAAACTAAACACCTATAAGACAGATACAAACAGTCCACAAAGAATGAAAAAGTCCCTGTTGAGGAAAACAACTTAAACAAGCCTAAACTTGTTTGCTGGCCTCCAAGTCTAGTCAGGGTGGCCAGTTTATAAGAAGGGTTAGTAAGCAGCTTGGCCAGAATGTGAGACTCATTTAAACCAGCTCAGAGACTCGTTTTAAGCTAGCTTGAGTTGTTTTCAGCAGGACTAGAACACGATTTCGTTGTATTTTTGACAGACCCACCGCCCAACGATCTCGATGTAGACTACAGCTGGTGTGGACTTCTCAACCACATCCGCGATGAAATTATACTTGTACCGCGGGCTGTCCGGTTTAAACGGAGAGGCACACTGGACCGTCGGTAGTAAACTGTCAATGAGCAAATTCCTGACCGCGACTGTCCTCTGTAGGGCATCTTTATTGTCCTCGTCTTTTAATGAATACAACACTGCTGCTCCGAGTCCCAGTCCAAACGCGGCGGCTGCTGCCAGACGAGCGCTGCGACCGTCGCCTGCTGAACTTCGGGGAGAAACTAACGCTACAGATCCTGCTTCATGATCCGCTTTACCTGAAGAGGAGTTAGACAAGTGTCCTAGAGGCCTTACTGTCATCAGGTTTGGTTGCCGACCGCTGTCCCGGAGACATCTCGTGATTGTCCTTATGAGACATCTATTAACATGTGATGTTGCCATGTTGCATCAGATCAGATGTATCGCAGAAACCATTCAAACCCGATTGACGCAGGACATCACTGTGTCAAAAGCGTTATATATTAGCAAAAGTTTCTATGAAAATGTACCTTCAATCTTCTTTAAATATAAATATGTTGCTAAAATGTTCTTCACATACGCTCGTCGAGGCGCGTCTGTCCCTTCTTCGGCTCTTCTGTGGGGTCAGTGAATGTACCGGAAGTAGTAGTGATCCACCTCTTCTGGTCTGCGCATGTATGACATGTCTGAGGAGAGCTGGAGCTCAGGGTTGCCAGGTTCGCGGTTATCCCTTGAATTGAGTTACTGTAGTTTGATTCTTCCCGTGGAGGTTTGCACAGAGATTATCGACTTAAATTGGTATTTAGAAATATTTTACATTCTACCAACTCTGCCATGAGTTTTTTTCGTTACCCTAGACATAATGCTATTTCTTTTATGCAATTTATTATTATTATTTATCATTCTTTATTATGTGAAACTATTATTTATGATTACTACTAGTGATTTTAAAGTTGAAATTGTGTATTACAAATGCTAGTGCCTGTAAAATACATATTTTAGGTATGAGAGAGGCATATGCTGTATTTATATATTTTGATAGGGTCATTAGGACTGTAGGTTTTGATACACACACCTGGCAACCCTGTGGGAGACTCCATCTGAGAAGCCACGCTATTCGTAATTTTGTAATAAAAACCTTACTAATCAGACATATCATATAGATATGATTAAGTGATATTGTAACAAATATAATTTAATCATTAAATATCTTTGATTAATTTGGCGCTGAATTTGGAACCGCATTCTAACATACCACTTTATATCGTTATATAAAGAGTAGTATGCTATATCATTATATTTTTAGAGTAGCATGATATTCCGATCTGAATTGAGCATCTATTCCCCAGGTAATTTAAGATGAGGCAAGAATGTTAAAGCTAAAATATTATTAATGGATCTATTGTTCAATCATTTGTAATTCACTATTCATTTTTACAACCTATAAAAAAAGTGCATTATTCGATCTGAATGTATAGTAACTGTTGCTATTGTGACGTGACGCAAGGATTGTGAATATTTAACCTCATAAACACTCTCTTGCTAGCATATATAATGTTTAAGTGTTATGGCTAAATTTATTTGGCAGTTCCATTATTCTACATTTAAGCTAAGTAGAATTATTCAGTACAAACTAGACATTTTTTAGCATTTTTAGATGTCATGACATGAGTTGCTGCATTTATTGTATTAACTATTCTGACTAGTGAAGAACCATCTTAAGAAGGCTGTCCTTTGAAACATTTTGAGTTCCTCACATAGTGTACACACACACACACACACACACGCACACGCACACACAGAGATATTACTCATTACTTCCAATGACTCTCTCAAAAAGCACTCATATGGATCCATTTTGAGAAACTTTTCTTTTTATGTCCAGACAGTAAATGAAGACACTGACAGAATATATTTTATGTACATTGTATGTATTTTGTTTTTTGAAATCCCTATCGCTGAAATGCAGTCCGTTTGACAACACGTCCTTCTTTATCAATGGCAAAGTTGTAGTTTTTCGGGTTGTCAAGAGCCTCTTCAATCCGCTGATCTAGATTGTCCGGTGTGATGAAGTCCTTTGCCTCTTCCTGAAATACAGATGAATGCAGGGTGAGAGACTGGTTAGATCATAAACCCCCCCCAAACCCTATCTGATAAAATTATAACATGAATAAAAACATGTCATCCTTCTTCAGTTTGTAAATTAATCAAATAAAAATACTGCAACACAAAAAAGACAGCACTACTCATACATTGTTTAAACTTAAGAAATGTTTCTGTAAAAGCTCTCACCTGTAACAGAAGAATTTGTCTTTCTTTCTCTTTAATGTAGTTCTCCAGCTCTTGCTGGTGTAAGATGGCTGCTTCTCTCTTCTTCAGCTCAGCAGCCTCAGCCTCCTTTTGCATGCGTTGCTCTCTTGAAGACCAGATTCATACACATTAATTTCAAACAGCAACACAAGAATATCTGACTGCATCCCTCACAAATAAAGTCACATCACTACAAGTTATACCCCCTAAAACAAAAAAAAGCCAATTAGGGAATGTCATCAGACCCCCTAAAGGAGGGAGTAAACTCACTGCAGTCTTTCATGTATAGGTGAACTATCCCTTTAACTGCCATACACAAATCTTTTGCAGCCTCATGAGATATACAAATGCATCCTCACCAGATATTGTAGGGCATCCAAGAACTTATTGTCTACTGTTTTATGAATATTGATGCAGCTAGAACTTTCTCACAAGATGCCCCTCGTGTATCTCACTCTAAAGCAGGGTTTTGGGGCTAATGCAGTGTGGAGTTTGGCTCCAAACCTGATCAAAGTCACCTGCCTGTGATTTTCTAATGATCCCACAACCATTGATTAGCATGCTCACTTGCGTTTGACTAGGGTTGGAGCCAAACTCTGCACCGCATTGGCCCTCCAGGACAAGAATTGAATAGCTCTGCTCTAAAGACTCACCTTATTTGAAACATTCTTAGGTTTTCAGCATCATTCAAGGCCATCAGTGACCGGTGCTCTTCTGCTTCCCTTTTGGCTCTTTCCTCTGCCACGGAACCAACCTCTTCTTCATATTTCTTCCTCAACATCTGCTCCTTGAATTCAAGTCTACATGCATAAATGTTCAGATCAGTATCAAACGGTTTGGGTCTCAACTGTGATTATAAATAATGCGAGCTTGGTACTCAGAAAACCAGATCTATTCACTGGTGACTAGACATAAGAGAAGTTAATGATCTGTCAGGAGACGGTTTAATGTCATGCAGTCTTACCGCAGGGCTCTCAAGATCAGACTGTATTCAGTGTAACGCTCCTTCAATACAACCATTTCTCCTGGATCCACGGGAGGGGGGGTCTTGACCAGTCCCAATTTTGACTTCGCTTTGGGGTCTGTGCGAGATTTCCTTCCCCTGACAGTTTCGATCAAAACAGCAGTACGAGGAGAGAGCAGACGGACTACAGGAGTGTGACACCTCGATAAAGCCCGCAACATGTTAAAGATTCAATCTAATTATGATTAACCTTAAGCGTCTATGCAGAACACACAGTCAAACACCAAATGAATTAAGGGATATAGTAAGGTATTATATAGTAACAGATTCCAGCATGGCTACATAACATTGAGCATCTTCACCTAGGCCGCCATGTTCTTGAACTTTAACCAGGGAAGATGTTTCTTTTACTCGATCCACAGTCAAGACTGAGCTGAACGCAACGCGCTCTCTACTGCTGCGTGCTGGAAGGAAGTAGAACTGCGAACCGTTAGGAAATAAACTATTCTGTTGTTGATAATGATTTATTTGAACCATTTCGGCTCCTTAACGGATCCATTAACCGTTCTGTCCTGTTTCGGAATAAATATTTGGGGGAAATTATCTAAAAAGCGGGCTACAAGGCCTAACCTATTAATAAGGTAAGCAGTCATAAACACCGCTGACAAAAATGCAGAATATTTACATAAAAAGCCAACCATATGAACAGCCAGTATACATAATTGTTGTCTCTGTGGAAACACATTTCTGCCACATAAGAAAAAAAATGTTGTGGTAAATTATAATTATGACATAAAAGTAATATTTATTAAAAATGATGATCATTATGACATAAAAAGCAACAATTATGACATTAAAAGTCGACCACTTGGGTTACATCATATTCAGAGGTGGGTAGAGTACCCAAAAACTTTACTCAAGTAAAAGTAAAAGTAATTCTAGAAATATTTACTCAAGTAAAAGTAAAAGTACTAGTCTTGAATAGTTACTTGAGTAAGAGTAAAAGAGTATCGGATAAAAAATCTACTCAAGTAGTTAGTTACTAGTTACTTTGGGTCATATATACGGAGCCTATTTTTATTTAGATACATAGATAAAATGTATGTTATGTGTGTGTGTGTGTGTGTGTGTGTGTATAAATGTATATATTTCATCAGCCTTTACTCCAATTTATGTAATTTATTATAAAACCCTGTCTGTTGTTTCCTTAAGTAACAGAGATGTCATGCCATAACATATTTTTAATACAACTGACTTTATATTAAATGTGAATTTAACATTGAAAGTTAATGTGATATAAATATTGCTACTAATCTTTCATTGTTCAGAAAGAGAGCAAATAACATTTACATTATTAAAGATCATTTTCACTGACAGTCTAGAGTTCAATCACTCTCAGAAACTCCCATTAAAATCACTGAAACTGTTAACACTGTGAAATCAATATCTTAATTATAGATTCGTACACACATCTGCACTTTGTTGTTTCTGACGAGAGAATTAGCCAGGAAGAGGTATTCAGTCAGTGAGCGAGTGAAGGAAGCACCGGCATTTCAGCGATGACTCATCGGAACACCTCTGATTGGCCATTGCATTCAAAAGCTCAACAAAACCGTGTGTGATTGGTTAATGTGCAGCGCTGTAAAAACGCGTCTGTCTCTGGCTCAGCGCCAGCAAGCGATCACAGATCTGAATTTAGCGGCTGATGATATGACTCGCTGAACATACACCGGTGTGATTGTATTAAAATTAATAAAATCTTAATCGGCTATTTTTTGTCTTTTGGAAGATGCATTCAACTTGAATCCCCTATGTTATAAGCCACACACGTACAACAAACTAATATCACAGTGGTATCATGTACTGTAATCGAATGTAGCCCAAGTTATTACCTGTTAAACAGTAGACAGCACACGCGTTCATCTAATAAGGATCTCCATCGCAAGCAAATAATGGCTTTTGCAGATTTGCTTTCAATTCAGTGAAGTTCCATAGCCCCGTTTTCAACGCTGCTGATGATCTTAAACGTTACAACTCTGAGTGAACCGCTTCAGATGCTCAGCGCTTGCGGCAGGGAGTTGAACGACTCATTCAAACTGATTCACGAACCAATTCACTCGCTTGCCAATTGGTTTCATCAAGCCTTTGAACAGAATTGACTCAAAAGAATGAATCATTCGCGAATGGGCATCGCTCATTGCCCAGAGAAAAGTAGACGGCGCGTTTGGAATAAACTGAAGCATTTATAACATTTATTGCATGAAGATAAAGTAACGAGAGGGGCGTCGCCCACAGTAACGAAGTAAAAGTACAGATTTTCCCCCAAAAATTTACTCAAGTAAGAGTATAAAGTACCCATCTTTAAATATACTCCGAAAAGTATTAGTTACCATGAAAAATTACTCAAGTAAATGTAACGAAGTAAATGTAACTCGTTACTACCCACCTCTGATCATATTAAAACATGGTTAATTATGACATAAAGAGTCAAAGTAACAACTAACCAACAACTAACACATGGAAATACATAAATAAATAAAAACTCATAATTATGACTTGTATGTCACAATTTACTCTTTTTTTTCTTTTTTTTTTTTTTTTTAAAGAGAATAAAGTTTTTATGTGTGTATGGCTGAAATGGGCTTCACAGGGACAACAATTTGTAGTTATATTATTGTTTATTTATTCATTATCTTATTTCTTTTTTCTGACTTTGACATGACAGAAGGTAAGTTCAGTGAGTAACTCAGACTGAATCATTAATGTGTCTGACTGATTCATGAGGGGTTTGTCCACTTAAAAGAAACAACTCAAATTGTTCAGAAATGTGGCATTTTTTACTAATAGAATCAGGTTTGAATCATTTAGCATAAACCTGCTAATCCATTTTTTCCATCTTAATGTGAAAATGTTCCAAAGTGGTTTTAATGGGCAAGTTTTGGATATCTGGACCTCACTGCATGCCTTACACACAAACACACAACAGAGACGTGCTCCAGAAGAGGTACTGTTGCTTTATTCAGCATGTAATTTAGGTGCAAACATACAGCACCATTCAGTTCAGAGACTGTCATGATAAAACAGACTCGGTTTCTTGTTCATTTCCAAATTACTGATAATTGACATACATTGCAACTTAGATGACACAATAGAAGCAGATAAAGCATGATAGTTGTATTTTAACCATAAGACTTAAAACTCCAGTTCTAGAGCTTTTATTTCTACTCCTGATTTTCAGTCATGCTTTTATCAGGTTAAACACTGTAAATGCTAAAGCAAAAAAATCTAATATTCTCAACCAAACAAACATATGAGAAGCCCAACACAGACATATAGCAAATTAAATATTACTAAAACAATTACTAAAATGAACACATTCTAACTTAACTAACATAGCTAAAACTTAACTGTTACACTAACTACCTGTAATCTAAAGAGCCAGGGACGGTAGACAGTGTCCTGTTGACTGATTCTTGGTCCATTGTCTAATTAACAAATTGGCTTTAGTCCATTTCTAGCACCCGAAGTGAGTTGAGACTGAGCAATGATTCACCTCAACAAACAATTGGTTAAAAGTTTGCATATAAGGGATCACTGGCTAATCTGATTTTCAATGGGTGCTGGGAATGAAACAAAAAATGACAATTTAGTGAAAACTATTATTTACAGAACAATATAGTATTCTTTAAGTTAAACCATCCAAGGTCCTCCATTAGAATCCGCCAACATGACACTGAGCCCTGGCTGAGTGAGTGCTGCCCTTAGCGGCGTCTCCAAGGCGGTCACTTGTCCATTTTCAAGTGTAAAGAAGAAGGGGGATCTCATTATGTGTACCTCTTGTGTGACACAAGGGCTCGTCTGACTTTAAAGCAATGATATGCTGCAGTTAAATTTCATGGTAAGATGTTGGAATTAGGGTGAAATTAGCTGAAGAACTAGGATCAGAAGTAAATGTAAAGGTTATGGATTTGGCAACGAGGGTCTGAAATGCTGGTTAGTAGGGTTTTTTTTGGGGGGGGGGGGGGTGATTTATGTGCATCTCAGTGTTTGGGAAGGTGATGTTTTTGTTAGTAATTCAGGATGTAAATGTGGGTCTGACTCAACCGTAGCTATTCAAAATATGAATATGTTGAATTTGAGTTCCTAGGGTTTTGAGCTTTAGGGATTTAAGCTAGGGCTGGTAATGTGGAATACGTAAATCGAATTTCTTCTCCCTCCAGGAGTTTCCTGTAAAGACAAAAATACATTTAAGTTCTAAACAAACCACATCAAATCAATACTCATTTGTGATCTAACATCAAAATAATTCTTCATTCTTTTTGACTGCACAAGAATGGTTTTCAGTCAAATTGGTTAAAGAAACTGCAAATGTCATTCGGTCAAGTATATTACCTGTAAGCTGCAATCTCAACATCCAAAGCCATTTTCACGTTAAGCAGATCTTGATACTCCCGCAAATAGCGTGACATTTCCTCTTTCGCATCCGCAATGTCCCTCTCTAGGTCACTTATCTTCTCCTAAAAGTGGTTAAAAAAAATTAAAAACATAAATGAATGCTGATATGCTTCAGTGTTTCTACACAGAGATGTGCTCTGTGCCGGAGATACAGAGTAGTAGAGCAGAATTTCATCAATCTTAAAGATTTTTAGTCAGCACTACCTTTCCCTCTAGAGTCAGTCATGACTCCACACTGATGGAATGAGTCAGCATCAGTAACATTTCTGCACCTTTGGTATAACTTAGACCTTACAATGCCAAAAGTACAGCAGAAATATTTTTCCATCAATGCTGAGACTCTAGAACAGTAAAGGTCAGCACACTGACTTGTCATAGTAAAAGCAAATTTACAGTCTTTGTGTCAAGTCTGTCCTCAACAAATAATGAAATGCAAAGACTTTGTTTGCTTAAGACTACTGCCCCAGTGACAGGCTGTTGTACCCAAAAAGGTAAGATTTTTGGACATTTTATATTAGTGTATTTTGCCAATTGACATTGTTCAGGTTATTTTCCATTTCATTAATCTTCTCTTTTATAAACAGAATGTTTCCGCATTCAATAGCATAAATGCCCTCACTTTCTCCACAAAGACATTTGTGTGGTTGTATTGCAATTACACTTGGATTGATTACTGCTGGTGAACTATACCTGGTACTTGTTGACCTCTGTGTTCTGTGTCTCCTCTAGCTCCCCTAGTTGTGCATTCAGAGAATTTATGACGTTCCTCAGTGCCTCAACCTCAGTTGAACGGGACTGCAGCAGTCGTCGATACTCAGCTGTCTCCTCACGTACCAAGCGCACAGCCTCCTCCTGTTTATCTGTCAGCTCCACTACACTCGCCACCTTCCCCCGGAACCAGGCTTCAGCGGTCTGCATGTTGCGTCCAGCCAGGCTCTCATACTGTGCTCGGATCTCTCTTAGAGCGGCCGACAGGTCCGGTCTACTTGTGTCCAGCTCCACGCTGAGGCTGGCAACCTGTAGCTGGACCCTCAACCCCTCCTGCTCCTCTGCAAACACTTGCTTTAAGAAGGCCAACTCCTGCGCCAGGGAGACCACACTGGCCTCGGCATCACAGCTGCACAGAGCGATCTGACCTGCCTCCTCCCGCAACCTCTGCACCTCTGCCTCTGCCTGCCTACGCCGCCGCGCTTCTTCCTCCCAGCGCTCGTGCAGCTGTGCATACGCCTCCCGCAATTTCTCCCTCTGCACCTCCATGCATGCTTTATTCTGGGCCTCTTGGTGCAGCTGCTCCCTGAGGCCCCGTACCTCCTGAAGGTAGAGCTTCTGCACACGGGGCGGCTGACTCTGCCTGCGCCGCAGGCCCTCCAGCTGAAGGAGCAGCACCCGGTTTTGTTGCTCAAGGTGTCGCACCTTCTCAATGTAGGATGCAAAGCGGTTGTTCAGACCCACCATCTGCTCTCGCTCTTGGGCCCGCAGCCCCAGCAGCTCAGCGTTCACGATGCTCGTCTGACTCAGGTCGCTCTGCTCCCATCGCTGCAGCGGCTCCAAACGTGTCGGCCACCTGGAGGAGGACAGGGGCCCCCGGGAGAGCCGGTAAGTGGTTCTGCGGGAGGGGGAATCTTCCCATCGCCGTGAGATAGAGGTAATGAATGGGTCAAAGCTCATGATGCAGGATTTTTTTTTTTTTTTTTTTTGCTTTTTGTTTGGTTTTCAAATGATGTTGATGTTTTGTTGATTGGAGAAATTTCTCTCTTTAAGTCCCCCTTGTTCTGCACACCATTAGTGGAGATGTACCGGCACTGCACCAGTTCAGAAATGCTGCAGAGCAGTGTGCTTTATAGAGGACACACATACACCCCCTCTCTCCACACACACACAGA
This sequence comes from Carassius gibelio, assembly GCF_023724105.1. Lineage (NCBI taxonomy): Eukaryota > Metazoa > Chordata > Actinopteri > Cypriniformes > Cyprinidae > Carassius > Carassius gibelio. Next base: position 15,538,886 of record NC_068408.1, on the reverse strand, counting down.
TCCTCAGCCAATCAACAGCTCAGCAGTGTCATGATGCTGCTGATTGTTTTGTAGCCGGAGAAGCAAATCAGGAGGTAGAGCAGACTGATACATCTTTAATATAGAGACATTTTGCATGTTTCCAGACATTTATTTTAAATGTTTTTGAATTGGATGTGAAACTACATGTGAAACATTTAAAAAAAAGCACACAGTCAGAATATTATTATAAACAACAATCAAGTTGTTGTTATAGTATTGTTTATTGAATGAGGAACAGACAAATTAAGCCGTTAATTCATTAGCCAAGGTATGAAAAGCATTGAAGCATTTTATCGAACAATAAATCACATTTGATTGTACAATAATTCTTGAATTTTCAATTGAAATCAACTAAATAAAGTAAGCATAGGTAGGGTAATATTAACTCATCATATGGTAAGTTGTTTAAGACATTTTAAACCCCCTAGGTTCTCTCTCTCCCAGGAATGGCGTTGCCTCTGGCTGACATCTTTGGATCTCAGAAAGACAAATCTCTGACAAATTATCTGATTCATCAATATTGCCTTGCTGTAATTTTAAACACACATGGTTATTTTAGGATTTATAGGATAAAGGTTTGGAACAATTCGTTTTCCATTGAGGATTTTTTCACTAGTGTATTCTAACCAAATATTGGTTAAAAATCATTATACAGCATTGTAGCGATGCAATAAAATGTAGGAATTAAACGCAGTTCAGACACTTACTCAGCCTCTTAAATAAAGTTACCTTTGATATGAACTTTGCCACAAAGTCCCTTAGCGCATACAGCTCCTTCAGTACACTGAAAGATAATTAGTTAAAACATTTAAGCCATTAACCAAAACATAAATCAGTTGTTAAATAGTAAATGGATTATCTATAAGACAATATAATTACTGGGTTATCATATACTGTTGACTTCAAAATGTGTAGTTAAAAATTGGGAAAAGATGTAAACTTACTCTCTCCATTCCCTTATCCCTGTTATTCATGTATGAAGACATGACAGTTAATATCAATAAGGACTCTCAAACATGAAGAGCATAATGTACCACAGAAACTCACAGTATTCAAGGATCTGTAAAATCAGCCACACACCAGCCATAATGCTTTCAAACGGCAGGACTAATACACGCAGATCATTCACTGTTCTCTCCCCCTTGTCTTATAAACATAAGGATAGAAGAGAAGAAATTAGTACAAAATAAATTAATAAAAATAATAAATTAAATAATGCCCTCTCCAAATTGTTTAGGCATTGACACCTACACACTTGCAGTATTAATTCTGTTGCAAGAGAAACAGAGTTGATCACTGGCAGACCTGCTACCCCAAACATGAACAAAGTATTGTACACAGCATCTGCAAAACAAATGTGTGTGTGTGTATATATATATATATATATATATATATATATATATATAAACAAACGTAGATTTTTGACAAATAAACAATTAAATATATAAATAGGTTTTTAAGCATATACATTGATATTTAGACCTGTTACGCCTATATTAATAAAATGTTAAGTTATTTTGGCACCAAACTGTTTATTTATTTGTTTACTAATTTTCGATGTATTTTGTTACCAGGAACTCTTTTGGAAAATCGCTCCGAAACAGTTGCAGTAAAGACATGGAGAAGAACTGTGACGAACATCCATCCAGAACGCTCTGTGATCAATGACACGTTTAAAAACTCAGGTTAGTATGCCTGGTAACCCGTACTATACAATCAAAACCATAAATAATCTAAAAGTAAGTGAAGGCTGAAAAAATGTAAATGTTATTATAGCATGCCAATTTTTCTTCATTGAGAAAAAACAGGGCGACTTAGTTTGCTGATATTTGATACCAGCTTACCATTAGTGTTCTCCAGAATCTTGTTGAGGTAATATAAAATAAATGCACTGTGCCCGGTGAGTGTAAAAACCATAATGTTTGCCCAAACTAAATCTGGAAAAAGATAGAGAGAAATACAAAATGTTAAAATGTTTTTATAAAAAGTTTAAACAGTTTAATACACATAGAATGAAAAAATCTGTAAACAAACTAAAAAGCTTTAATGTCTCCAAATCAACTTCCTCAAAAAGATGTTTGTGGAGTATTTTTTTCATTATTGTAAATCTCTTTTTGTCCTGGTCTTCTTTCTGATTTGATTAAGATCCCTCATTGCCTACAGGGAAGATGACATATAAACTGTTTAAGTGTTCATTCTTGTCATAAATATTTTTGCATAATACTGCCCTTGTGTATACAGTATATTGTAACTGTGTGAGTGCATATGTGTTACAGATGGGCATGTTCTTTTTCATTGGAGGCAGCTATAGGTCCACTTTCTCACCTCACCCAGATACAAGGACCGGCCCAAACTCTCAAACTTGGCCATCTTTGTACCATTTGCCAAATTCGTTCTTGTCATTTCGCATTTGTTTGTTACCTCATTACCTTTGTATTAATTTATTTGTCTCATGTGTTTCTTGTAGAGTTTCGTATCACAGAGATTGGTGAAATATTGTGTTTAGAGTGTATTGGAGTCTGATTGTATCTGTGTCTTGGTATTTCTGATTTGCTGTTCCACGTTTATCTGACTTTTGCCTGTTTGACTCTCATTCTAACTTGTCTGTTACTAGCCATTGTAATATATTGTACGTTAAATGACGTTTTGATTGTAATTTTTTTTTTATATTTCTTTTATCACAGGGAAAGTTTATGTAACACATTTCACATATATTAGGAAAAGTGCTTTACATTAAAGGTGTTTTAGCCATTTAAGAAAATGTATTTTTGGTTTATATTTATGATTAAATATTATTTGTGTATTTTGTTTGCTTCATCTGTCAATTATGAAAAAAAAAATTGTAAAGGTCATAAAGGGTATGGTAATGAATTGGACAGCAGTATGCCAGGAGAAATGGAGTGGGTCAGACACAATTTTTCACCACTTCATACTCTTTTGTTTGTAGAAAATTCCTTTTTTTTTAACAATTTTTTTTTTTTTTGGTATAATTTGTATCTTAATTTTAATCATTTATCAAAATCAAATAAACAAGTAAAATCATACTTAGGAATGAAGTGCGTAACAAAACCGAACCCATCCGCAGCCTAAAGAAAAGGCTAAACAAAAGGAATTAAAATAATAAAAAAAAAAAACACAACAAAAACTTAAAATTGATTTAAAGTGAAATTAAACCGCTAAGAATAGAAAATGGTTTTACATAAAAATAGAGTTTGGAATCAGTTTGGATGTAGCACAGTGCTCATTTAGTAAATGCTAAACAGATTTTGAGTAAATATAAATGTGGCTAATGTGTTCGCAATCTTGGCCCGTATGAATAAAACCAAAGTCCTTTCAGTTAAAACCTCTCAGAAAAGCTCTTAGGAATTGTCTTAAACTTCGACTTAAACTGTCAAAAAATTATAGGTAAAAAGTAGGACTTTTCTAAAAATAGAAGAATGTTAAAATGTTAAAATTAGTAAAGTTTAAGACTGATTCTTAAGGGCTGACTGAGGTGACACTCAATATGAGGTAACTACAATAAAATCATTTAAGACACTGAAATATTTTGTATTAAAATGTAATTTTTTTTTTTTTTTTTTTGTGGCTTGTTTTTGCAGTATGGTTTTGGCGGTCAGTTGGAAAGTCAATAAACTGCCATGTTGTAGTTGCCAAAAGTGATGTCCGATCTTTAAGCTTACTTAGAGTCCATTGATTTATTTGTTATAATAATGCAATGAAACACGCCAAATTGTGCAGTCATAATTTTTGGCCATTCTGTCATGCAAAGAAACGAACAGATGCAAAAATGAGGAAAAATGAAATATTGTTAACTTGTATTTGTAGTCATTGTGCTAAATTTGTGATTTTGTCACCAGATTTACTGACTTACTCCCCCCTTTAGAGAAAAAAAGCTTATCTACATTCCGAGACTCTCTTATGACATAAAGGCGAGTTTACTGATCTACAAAAATGTAAATATAGATCAGTAAACTCGCCTTTATGAGGTCATCTAGCATCAAGTGACAAGTTTTAGCTACTTTCAATTGAAAGCAGTTGGCAACTGGTCAGTGTTTTTTTTTTTCGTATTTTGATGGTTTAATGTGAGGTCATCAATTTTGACTTCAGTTGTGTTTGGTGGTGTTAGTGCCACAATATGAAAAATATAAGTAAATATAAATATAAGACCCTGCTTACTATGTCATCACAGATGAATTGCTGCATTTTTCAGATTTTCCAGCTAAAAAAAATAATTACTGCTTTTATTTCTGCAGTCAGTGAATTGACTTGTGGAGTGGAAGAGGTTATTAAATTTCTTTGTTAGTTACAAAAACAAATTCACTATCTTGATAATCAAGTTTGTATCGTTTTATCGACTGCATATAATCAAATAACTCTAATATGTCACATCTTCATTGGGAAGTGTTTGTTTTCTCTTTGTTGCCATCTTGTTATTCCTTACTAGGTTAGGAGGCCTCTCCAGCTCTATTAAATAATTTAGGAGCTGAGGCCTAGTCTCAAAATTTAGAAACCTTAATGAATCGCTCTTATTGAGTCTAGGATGGTAAATTTTGTTACATTTAAGACAAAATTTTCACTAATGACCTCCCCAACTCAATCCGAGCAGCTGAGTCCTTAGGCATCTTCAAGAATCGGCTTAAAACCCATCTCTTCCATCTTTATTTGACCCTCTAACTTAACACTCACTATTCTAATTCTATTCTTAAATTCTATTCTATTCTTACCTTTCTAATCTTTTTGTATTCTATTTTCTTTTAATTATTATGCAGTTGTGTATGTGTGTCTGTAAAGACCTCTAAAAATTTCTTTTTAGCGTTTTGGCACTAAAACTAGCTCCTAAATCTGGTATAAAATAGTATAAAATAATAGTATTTTTCTTGCACACACACATCGTTTCACTTCAGAAGACATTGATACATCAGTTTTAAGGATTATGGTTGTGATTGTTCAGTGGGTTTTTTTAAGACTATCGCGTTATATGGAGTCAAAGGATTAAGATTATTTTTCTAATAATCTTTGTTGGGGTTCATCTGAAGAAAGTCAGTCATATACATCTACAATGCTCTGTTTAGGTCCTATTTAAGCAATACCACATTTCATACTTTTTTTCCTCTAGAAATGTTACATAATTAAATTGTGGATGGGGTGCATTAATGTTTCCTCTCTTCAATATAATGTCAAAAGGACAAATGCCATAAAATAGTATTTACTGATTAACCAGACAGGATCAACTCAGGCAATTCAAAATGTGTGAGCAACATTTGTCGCTTGTGGAGTTTAAAATCAGAGAAGTAAACTCAAGCACATTCTACTTCACATAGTGACACTGGCACAGTGTTTCCTTCTTTAAGATGATGATGGATTAGATTTGTTGAATTTGTTCAAATACAATTTGACTTAAGTTTTTGAAATGGGAAAAGAATGCTGCATTTGTTTTCTTTTGAAAAGTTGCAAAAAAAAAATTAAAAAAAAATACAAACATAAAGACTAGAACAGTTTTGTAAGCTTCATAACGGCTAATTCTTAATGCATGAATACCATACTTCCAAATTCCTCCAATTGTAATAACAAATGACAAGGCTGTGAAAAAAGTAACCTATACATCTATTGTAAAATACTATAATCTGGTTTTAACAATGTGAATGACTTTAACTTATTTAGTTTCATCTTAGTCATGATGAACTCAGCGGGAGACCCATGAACATAAAAATAGTGCATCAATATCCATTTATAGCACAGCCAGTATACTTGCTACTATTTAATTAAGTAATGCGGTGAAAAACAAGCCAGAATATAAAGAGTTTCCCCATTTTTTTAGGGCACCTTTTATTGTATTAGAGAGTCATTTAGCATTGCTTAACATATATCAATTGTAACTACATGGACTTTTTTTTTCTCCTTACCTACTGCAGATCATCTCAACAGCAGAAGTGGCACAGTACACCAGGAGTATTGACAAATGTAATTTTCACTTGTGACATTTCAGCTTTTACAGAAGCAGAGAAAAACTTGCATATAAGAAGTCCAAATAAAACCTCTCAATGTAACAATACTTATGGTTTAAAACCCTCAGATAGGGTCAGAAGGCAAATATTTTTTCCCCCAATTTCTGTAGAAAAATAAATAAATAAAAAAAACTAGAATTTCTGCATTGAACATTCAAAAAACTTTTGACAGCCTTAACATAAAATGTATCGTCATGGTCTTGGAAAACATTAAAACCAATAACTGACTTGGTAAGAAGGAATGTATTATTCTGTGGGACCAAAAAATAAATAAAATTACACCGATTAAAACGCAGTCATCATTGTCCAAAATTAAAACTTATTTCAACTTTGTGTACAGACTTACATTAAGACTTTTTTTTTAAACCGAAATGATAAAATATTCAGAAGAATGAGCAAACAAACACCAAGGCCCCACGCTGATGTTTTATGCATGTGAATGTTTACTGTATTCAACTAATTACAGTGATTGAGATGGTTAAATCCCTGTCTGTGTGCTGGGAATCAGGGGTGTGATTTGGCTTGATTTCGGTCAATGCCTTTGTTTTCTGGGATATGCTTATAGGTGCAGCCATTCTTAATACAGCCATTTGTTCTCCAAAAATAACATTCATTAGGCTGTTTGCTGTGGAAAAAAAAAAACATTACCATTAAACCATAACTATCGAGTTACACAATATTATAAAATTACTGTAATATCTATTTCATATCTTTAATTTGAGGAATAGGTATTAAAAAAAGCGCTTAAAATTAACTCATTTTCTGGCCACCCTAGAGGTACAGGAGTTTGTTGGCACAGATTTAAAAGAAATTAAGCATCATCACCAACAGAATATTGCTCACCAATGGAGTGAATGGGTGCCATCAGAATGAGAGCCCACATAGCTGATAAAAACATCAATAATCCACAGTGATGTAATGTATTTAAGTTACTGTAAATTAACTCTCCGCTTTTTGAATGTGAGTACATGAGCAGTATATATAGCATTTCCTGTTCCACTGGAATCATGTGGATTACTGGTGCTATTTGGACTCTCATTCTGACGGCACCCATTCACTGCAGAGGCAAGCAAGTGATATACTGTTAGATTTCACTCAGTAAAAATAGGTAAAGGGTGTATTAAAAAAAAAAAAAAGTTATGATCATACATCTCAAATCAAAAACCTAAAAACACGAAATGCAGACACATGTGTACTCACCCATTCTTCCCTGAGGACTCCGTAGATGCATCTCTGGACACTCCAAGACGTGTGTGAATCCTATCTGGATAACGCACCACTAAAGTTGTCCCATCAATGGCATAACCCTGCAAATCACAAAAACAAAGATAGACTTATTTTCCCCCCTAACTGAAGATCTTCATTTCAGTCGAAACAAGGGGCAAACCCCAACCACTGATATCACCCGAGAAGGGTTGGACATATTATAAGCAGCTCTATGGTCATCTGCATATCTTACAGTCCACTGAACAAAACAACAGGACAAACATACTCACATGGAATTCTTCTATGGCTTTCTCACAGTCCTCCTTCTTGGCGTAGTTAACAAATGCACAGCGTCTCATCTGTAACACTCTTACACTATGGACATGCCCAACACTGTTTCATAAAGATACATTTATGCAACTTAAAATGTGCTCCATCCCATCAATGCTGAATAAAGCATTTTACTGGTTAAAAGATGTTTGCAAAACAAATAAGGTCACTTACGATCGGAATAAGTCATAAAGCTTTGGCTCTGTTATAGAAGGCACCAGATCTCCAACCCAGATAGGGAATAGGTCTCTGTTTAAGGATGAAAGACTCCGATTCAGATTCAGGCGATTTTGAGGTGAAAGGTTTTAGCACAAATGCCTGTACGTGCGTGTCTTACGGAGGATGACGATGAACTGGAGAAGCGGTTGGCATACTGGGTCGAGGCTGATGCTGAGGAAGAGGTCTGAGGGGGAAAATAGCTGGAGGTTGTGGGTTTTGCTTTACGGACATAAACTTGCATTCTCCAGGCGCTAGGACAGGGCTTAAACCTGCATAGAACAAGAGTTAATTAAATTAAATCTCAATGCGTTACCTGTATTTGTCCCCCTCACTATTCAGATTTATGAAATCAACGTCTTTGTTTACAAAAAAAAGACTAGGAAGGAACAAATAAGATAAGTGGACAAAATATGCCCCTGCACATTTAAATTAAAACATTTTACTTCGGTCATGATTAAAGTGAAATGTGAAAATGACAACAAAAGTGTTGATTGTACATTTTTATCCGCTCACGATGCATCAAAGATTTCTTTGTACACTTTTTTTTTTTGGCAGTGTTAAGCATCGTAACCAATTACATACACATCTGTTGAGTAAAACCAATAAGGCCTTCATTCATCTCAGAACACAAATCAAGATATTTAATGAAATCCGATTAAATCAGATATCTGAAATCCGAGATTTCTGGCCCTTCCATAGAGAGCAACGCAAATACCACATTCAAGGTCCAGAAAGGTAGTAAGAATATCGTTCATATAATCAATTTGATAGTGGTTCTATACCTTCAATTTTATGAAGCTATAAGAGTACTTTTTGTGCGCAAAAACAAAAACCAAAAGATAACGACTTTATTCTGTTGCTGTCTATGCAGGATCCAAAAGCTCTCAGATTTCATCAAAAATATCTTTGTGTTTTGTGTTCTGAAGATGAAAAGTTCTTTCAGGTTTGGAATGACATGAAGGCGAGTAATTAATGATAGAATTGTTATTTTGGAGTGAAAATTAAAAAATCTTTAATACATAAATTGACAAAATATGAAAAAAAAAAAACATTTAAAGAAAATGTAAACAATTGCATTACAAATAAAAAATAAAAAACCAAGAACTCGCACCCAGGGGGCAAATACTGCCCATTAATAGAAATGTTAATGATATATATACATGGTTTATCATATACATATATAGACATTTTATCAAGTATTATCATACCTGACAGACCAGAGAGACTTTCTAAGGCTTTTTCTACAGTTCCATGAAGAATAAGGGCATTTGAACTCTGCTCTTTAGTGAATCCCATTTCCTGTTTATGAAACAAGCATCTCTCGACATTACCATTCTGCTTCTTTTTTAAAACAGACAACATAAAACCAATATGCTGCCAATATTCAAGCAGCATCAGCACTAAAACAAAGGGTGATCCATTAGCGATTCTCAACCACTCACCATAAGCTGCATGAGCTGCACCCTCATCATTTCCTCAGCTGCGTCCTTACATGTGCCGTCCAGTTTTAACACTTCATTATATGTAACTCTGGCTTCATAGTATCTCTGACAGATGGGGAAACAAGATTGTGATAGAATAAAATAGCAGATGGGCATTTGTGGATGAGCCTGTACTCTAAATGATGGATGACACCGTCTAAACACTAAAGCAATACCTTCAGTCCAACAAGCGCTTTTCCTTTTCTGTAAAGACCTTTAATCCATTTGGGGTTCATAGAAAGAGCAATATCAGAATCATTTAAAGCTTTCTCATACTGCAGCATCTTTTCATAGCAGTAAGAACGATTCCCAAATAACCTGCACCACAGAAAAACAAAAACACATTAATGTGCAACCTTTGATCTAACTAGAAGTTATGCTGTAATTAAAACTATCAACACCTACTTATACTCTTTAGGATTGTGTTTTATAGCATCTGTAAAATATTTCACAGCCATTTCCAGGTTACCTGAGATGGCATATTGGTTACCTATAACTATAGAAGAGAAGACGGAATTAGGAAGACGTTTCATGACTAAGCCATTTTTAGAGAAAATAAATAAATAACTCCAGTCGCACCTGCCAACTCCATGCTTCTCGTAATCAAATCATTTGTATTGACAATCTCCTCTGACTTCTCCTCCTTGATATCGATCTAAAGGAATGACAATTTAAATGTTATGGAAATAAAGAGTATGTCAAAAACTGGTTGCTTCCACAAAATGGTTGAAGAGGATTATGGTTACATAAACATACTTCTGCAAGAATGTTATACTGCAGTATAAAGGATTTAAAAGGTGTATCTTCTGCCCACCAACACTCTTAAAAATAAAATAAAGGTGCTTAAAAGGTTCTTCACAGCCATGCCATAGAAGTACAATTTTTGGTTCCCCAAACAACCATTCATTCAAAGGTTCTTTAAAAAAGCATCTCTTTCTTGCCTTTACCTAAAGAACCTTCTTTCACCACAAAGAACTTTTTGTGAAACAAAGGTTCTTCATTTAGACAAAAAGGTTTTTCTATGGCATCGTGAAGCAACTTTATTTTTAAGAGTGAAGGCTACATTTAATTAAACACCGTAAAACAATATTTCTTTTAATATTATTACAGTTTAAAATAAGCCATAAGCATACTTGGAGGAACCACCTCTTTGATTATCTTAAAATGTTATTTATTCCTGTGAGTTTCCAGCATCATAACTCCTTTAGTGTCAGATGATCCTTCCAAAAAAAACAAAAAAAGCCAATTTCCAAAGAAACATTTCATATTACTATAAATTTGTGGGAAAATGCACTTCTTATTTAACAACTCTTCATTGTTTGATGAATAGAAAGTTTTTAATCCAAATTCATTGTGTGAATGCCATGATTAGAGTCATGTCTCAATTTGGCCGTTCAGCACAAGATGTGACACAATGCTGATATATGATGTCAATAAACAGGCTAACCCACAACAAGACAAAGGTCCATGTTTATGGTAATTGTCTGCATTGTTGACAACCATTTTAACATAGGTCAGAAGTTGTAAATTATTCAGAAAACAAATGAATGCTGTTCAAGTTTAATTTCATAATAAATTTGTGAAAATCTGTACTATTGCAACCTGTCTGCTTGCTGTACAAACATGGTGTTAAACAATTTTGAAAAGAAAGAAAGAGGAAATATTCACTCTTTTCCAAAACATCTCTCAAGGCAAGAAGTGACAAAATTCAGAGTTTATTTATCCAGATAACAAACCCAGGATGCCTGCAGAATATCCTACAATCTCACTTTTATACAGTTCTTAAGCAATTATCACATTGCTGGTGCTTCCCTTCATTTTCTCTTTGGAATCTCCTCAATACTCCCATCACAACTATTATATGAAAATCACATGCAATTAATTGTGCAACCCTGCTATTAGACATCTGTCTGACATATTGGATTACAGATTTATGAGTCGTTCCATTACAAGTTAAAAACTATTTTAATTCCACTAGGATGCAAGCACTGTAGTTATCATATATTCACCGGTTTGTCTGCGAAGCTCATCTGAATTAGCTATAAATAATGAAACATTACACATCACAGAATCACTAGGCAGTATAACACCAGATATTTGGACACACAGTGTCTCAAATGAGAAAATAAATGCGTCTCTCTACCAACCTGTTTTCGTGACGGAGTGGTGTCTTTCTGCTCAGAGCCACATGGTTTTCTTGAGTTTATTTGATCATGTTTCTTGTCATGTTTGGGTTTTTGTTCCAGTTTGCGTTTGGCAATAGCAGCTGCGTTTGACACAAAGCAGCTATTCATGTCAAGCTCCTAAGAAACAGAATAAAGCACGGCCATGAAAATCAGCATCTTCCACTCAGTGAACAGCTCTATCTATAAAACAGCTCACCTCTGGTTCCACAGTTGAGTCTTCCTCGCCATCGTCTCCGTTGTCTTCACTACTGCTATCACTGCTCTGCACAGGAGCTGAGGCGCATTGAGGACCAGGAGGCAGAGATGAACAATTTTTGTTTTTCATTTTATTTTCATTTTTACCAGCATGCTTAATCTTTTCTGGTCCAGGGTCAACTTGAACCTTTAATCAAAGAAAGAAACAAAAATACACTTTAGACTCCACCAAGATCAAATAAAGTCTGTCTTTTCAGTGAGACAAGCACAAAACGATGAGGTTTGATGTGTCATCGGTGTCAAACTACTTCATTTTACAAATCCAAAACTTTTTTCCTCACCAATTTATTTTTTTCTTTATCTGCATTCTCCTTTTCTAATTTTTCCAGCCGACGTCTCTCCTTCTGTCTCTATTGTAATTCAGAAAAATACAGCTTAAAATATTCACACTTTTTTCAGATAAGACTTTTTTCACTTATGCTCTCACCATCTTTTTCTGTTTTTTCTTCTCTGCTTTTTTCTTAAGTTTTTCTTCTTCATCCACTAGCTCTTTTGCATTTCTTTCTGCTTCCTAAAATAAAAAGAAATGAAATCATTTTCATTAATCTTATAAAACAAGATAATGATTGAATCACAGGTGTTTGACACAAACCTCAGCTGTTATGTGTCTGGATGGTTTTGGCAGACTTCTTTCAAGGAAGTTGCGAGAAAAGCCACAGTATCGGTTGTTTGTACGGAGGGCATATCTATCGTCATTGTCATCATCATCATCATAATAATAATCCTCGTCAGATAAATCTTCATACCCTGTAAGAGCTGCAAACCGATCCAATCCTGGAACTTTAATACCAAAATAATTTGCTTAAATATAATAAAACCTTAAGAGTAAATATTATATAGTGATCCGGTTATTATCTTTTACCTTGAAGGAGTAGTTCACCCAAAAATTTGCTGAAAATGTTACTCATCCACAGTCCATCGAAGATGCAAACGAGTTTGCTTCATCATAACGGATTTGGAGAAATTTTGCATTACATCATTTGCTCAGCAATAGTTGATCTCTGCACTGAATGGGTGCCACCATAATGAGAGTCCAAACAGCTGATAAAAACGTCACTGTAATCCACCTGACTCCAGTCAATCAGTTAATAACTTGAACACAAAAGCTGCATGTTTGAAAGAAACAAATCAATGGGGTCTATAATCCATAATAAGGCTTCCTCCAGTGAATAAGTACTTCCCCCGTTGTATAATATATTTTAAAAAGCTCAAGTCAAGGAGTTCTAGATGGCAAAAATCTGACTTTATTGGTCAAGACAACAAAGCTGAGATGCCTACAGTACCTCTAACAATCTCAAACCTCTCTTATATGGTTAATAACAAATTATCTCATTTGCAAGTGTTCTTCTACTTTTCTTTTTTGACCCACAAGTATTTCTCTATCCTGTTGAGTTCCTTTTTAATGGTAGTACACATCCTTAATATTTTTTTTTTTTATGATTATATTATACTTCAAGGTTCCTTACTAGAAAATTCAATAATTCATGTAGACATAATATACACATATACGCTCACATTAAAATGTTTTTGCTTGTAAATAGTGCATGATCTGTGCATATTTCTCTCCAAATTCAGAAGAGATAACTTTTTCAATGGAGAAAAAAATACTATGAATAAAAATAATAAAAATACTACTTTTTCAGCCGGAAGAAACAGTTTGAAGTTGATGGATTTATTACAAACAAACAACTTTTTACTTTACAAGACATTCATTGACAGACTAAAATCGTGGGCATTACTTGAGAATTCAAACAGCTGATAACATCACATTCTGATGGCACCCATTCACTGCAGAGAATCCAATTGTGAGCAAGCATTAACTGAATCTGTTCAGAAACAAATTCAGCAAATTTTTAGTTTTGAGTTGACTATTCCTTTAAAATTAAGAATAAGAACTTCATTAATACAATAGGAACTCTAATATCGAAAGAAAATAAATCCATAAATCATGCAGCCTTGATAGACTTGAATATTTCAGTCTGTGTTACAGAATCAAACAGTTCAAGTGCATGTAAAGTTTGAGAGCACTAGAACATGCACAATATTAGGAGTAGATTTAAATTATTCCAATTATGAAATAATTCCAAAACTTCTCTTCAACCACTGATCGATATAGATCAGGGTCTACAACAGGTTTTAATTAAGTGACCGTGGATGACTACTGGGGCGTGCACAAGTAAGATAAATCATGTCTTACCAAACCTATAACCAAAACTTAAGGCATCTAAAAAGCTGTGGTTTGCAGGTCTATCATTAATCAAATCGACCACTGTCTCCTAAAAAAAAGGAGCACAGAAAATAATAGTTACAGACTAAAACCTACAACAAAAATAATGCTGATTCATATCTTCTAAATGAATTTACACAAACGTAATTACTTACGTGAGTCCGCATGAGGCGATCATTTTCATGCAGCCGGAAGTATTCTAAGAGCCAGTGGAAAAACATATTGTAAAGTTTGAACACGCCTCACATACATAGAGACACACAAATAATGAATTGAGTGGTATAATTCTGCATATGTCATCAAAGCATGACTGTTCTTTCGTATACCTCTTTATTTAGTATGTAATAATAATAAAAAAAAATATGCGATTCATAAGCAAGGCAGAATTAATACAACAAGAAATGGCAAATTCTTGCACAAATTCTCCACCATTAGCAAGCACGTATTGTTAAACGACACATCTTCAAATTAATTATTAGAGCTACATGTGTTTGGCGAGCAGGCGAAGTTTTGGTAACGTTAGACGTCATAAAAAAAACAGACCTTAAGCAAATCTTACCTGGTCCTATGGTATTCTTTCTTGACATTTTAGCGAATATATTTATATAATTATATGAAACTAGTTAATTGTAAATTATAAAATATTTAAGTAACTTCCAGATGGTTTAACATTCCTTCCAAACGTAGTGTTTTCTCGAGATTCTCCTCCTTTGCAAACAGTGCGTGCTCACACGCATGCGCATATATACGTAGAACGCTCAAAGTGCACCACGTGGTGAAGAAAAATATCTTTACATTGAAAAAAAAAAAGACGAGTGCGTTTATATCATATTGTGAAAAATGTTCGTTTGTCTGTCAAATCTAACACAGGCTATATACTTTAATGTAAACACTTTTACCGTTCTGGGTTTATTTTCGCATGTTATTTTTATAAGGCTTACTTAAATTAAGCCTTAAGAAAATGTAAAAACTGGAATAATATAATAGTTGAGCCACTGAAAGTTAACTTATTATAGGTAAGTTTATGATTGAAACATCATTGGTAAAGAGTTTAGGGTAATTTGGGACTTTTAGCTTCAAACCACTCATTCATAATGTTTGTTTCAAACATCAAATTACATACATCTAGTGCAGCTTGAACCATTAGATTACTTTAGATCCTGGTTGTGTTGAGAAACAACAAGAGGGAAAATGCTCTGCAGCAATGTATTTAAGGAGTGGAATCCTGGATTCATCAAGGCCTTCATAAAATATATTCATTATGCTTTTGCATGATCATTGATCAAAATTTTCACCAGTGAGTAGACACTGAAAATGTATGTGTATCTATCTCTCCTTTAGTGAGAAGTTGGAATGTGTAACTAAGCTTTTCATATGCTGAGTTTTTATTCTCTCTTTATTTAGGATCACTGTGAATGCCCAAGTTTGGCTGTCCAGGTTATGGAGGTCATTAGGACCTCTCATCTACTTGACCAACGTTTGATCAGAACATATGCATTTCTGTATGTCAGAGAATAACTTTAAATAGTTTTAGTGAATTTCTCCTCTCCTCTCTGAAAAACTGTTCTCATTGTTTGTGTATATATAACTAAACACCTGACAAGATTCAGAGCAGAGTTAGCCAACCTTGAAGTAGAAGTGTTTTCTGCATATGTGTGTTGGTATCAGGGATATATGGAGATGCTTAGTACTTTACATACTCTCAAATCCCGCGCGACGTTGCGGTCTTTTCTTGTTGCCATACCAACAGCGTCATTTTTGTTCTGAAAGCAAAGCGCTACCAGAGAAGCCTTTGTCCTCTTTGGCGCGACTCAGTCTGAACTGGCTACAATGTCGTCAGCTAAACCGCTGTGGCTATGGCGTTTTTTTGTTTAACAGAATGCTTAGAAAAAGTTCCGTTGGCTTGTGATAACTTAATACATTTTGTTATTTGGTACTGTTTTACATACCAGTCATACATTCGATTCTAGCGTGTTGGTTTGTATTTCTTTACTCTCACTGTGAATTCAAACTCCGGTTTTTTGAAACAAGTGCGCATGCGCATTAACGTCAGCGTCACTAACGACTATGGATTCAGAGGGGTGCTCAGCAGACGTAAACAATGTAAGTAACTTAACGTTAGAAATCGCGGTCTCTTAATAAAAGTATAAATATGGCTTAATTGCGTGTTTTTGATTTCTGGAATGAACGAGCCCTCGATATAATTCCTTACATTTCTAACGTTAGCTAATCGGGAGAACCTTGTAGCTACTATCACTGCATGGCAACAAGTGAGCAGTGCTCAAAATTAGCGCTAATGGCTTTACAATGACTTGATGGCAGTGAATTATTGATTATTTGTTTATATAGTCAACAATGAACCGAAGGCACGAGAGCATACTTGGATGAACTTTTGAAAAAAAAAAATCAGCTTTGTATTCATCGGCTAATCAATTGCTAGATGGGATAGGCTGATTGGCAGGTAGCAGTTCTTCTATGCAGGACTTAACTGTTTTATATATATATTTTTGGTGTAATGGATGGCCGAAATACACGTACAGACACTTGCATACTTGATGCTTACATGTGTCGTACATGCAGGGGCGTAGCCATCTTTTCAGAAGTGAGAGGACAGAATTACAATATAATATTTCTGTAATATATATAACATAGCCTACCAGTCAACAGTTTTTGAACCTTAAGTTTTTTGTATGTTATTTTAAAGAAGTCTCTTCTGCTCACCAATCCTGTATTTATTTGATCCAACGTACAGCAAAACCAGTAATATTGTGAAATATTTTTACTATTTAAAATAACTGTTTTCTATGTGAATCTCTGTTAAAGTGTCATTTATTTCTGTGATGCGCAGCTGTATTTTCAGCATCATTACTCCAGTCTTCTTCAGTGTCACATGATCTTCAGAAATCATTCTAATATTTCCTGATTAACAATATTTAAAACAGATGAGTAGTTTTTTACAGTATTCTTTGATGAATAGAATGATCCAAAGATCAGCATTTATGTGAAACAAAAAGCTTTTGTAACATTATACACTATACCATTCAAAAGCTTAAAAGTCAGTAAATTTTTTTTTTTTTGGGAAAATAAATTATAGAAGTGCTATATATGAGTGCACTCCGGCTTCAAGTATGAATGAAGCACACATTGCATGAGAGTGTTTAGTGCTCCATGATGTTCATCTTGCCCTCCGAATAAAATATCAGGTCATGCACAGATATTAAAAGTGGGGGGGACACATCCCCCGTGTCATCTATGCCCCTGCGTACATGTATTCCTATTGATTCGGTGTGATTCAGGTATATGAGAGAATGAGAAATCAAATTATATAACGAAGATAAAATTTAAATAACTGTTAAAGTAAAGTTAGTTATAAGTGAAAATACAGAAATAAAATTAAGATATAAGTCAGATATTTGTCTAACTTAAATTCAGCTTAGTATACAGTTGAAAGGAATAGTTCACCCAAAATGAAAATTTATCCTCAGGCCATCCAAGAAACCATTTAAGTAAACATTTTAGTTTTTTAGGCTGTGGCTATATGGAGGACCTTGAAAGTACTTCTTTGAACTATCTTAAATTTCTCTTGCAACCATTATAAATCGGAGCATTCTTGCAGACATTCAAGTTTACCTTTCCTCTTTTTACCTTTTCAGCCCCCTCCAGAGATTCCCTACCAGCAGCATGGACAAAATATGCATGATTCAGAGGCTAGCAGACTGAACACAGATCCTGACAATAATGAAAGACCATTTAGTAACACTCCGGATTCAAGCGTGCAGCCACTCATAGACCGATCTGAGACTTTACAACTGGGTACAGAGTGAAGGTGTTTTTATACAGTGGGCTTCAAAGATCTGAGGTCACATTGAAAATCTGGGATTCCAATTTATTTAAAACTGGAAATAAACACAGTGTTTGGATTTTGAAAAAAAAAAAAAAAAATTCTAAGATGTTTGAAATCCACTGTACATTGCTTCATGCCAAAAAGCATTTTAGCTCCTATATATATATATAATTACTTTTCCATAATGACAATTGTTATATATTTATAATTATTTAATTGACTTTCTTTTTCAGAGTTTCAGGATAGCCAGTTGTCACCTGCACTTACCTTGCATCCCTGCCTGGACAAATCTCACCTTATTTCTGACTCCACATTTTTTCAGCATACAGATGTAGAATTTGTCCCTCTTCGGTACTGTTTGTTTAGTCGTCTTACAATTTTTCTTCACATTTTTGTATTTTTAGATAATATTTTCTCTATTGTTTTTGTGCACACAGGGGATTTCCTGACTTCTCAGTTATGACTGAGAGGTGCCTCAGGACTTCAAATGTAGCTGTAACTGATGCTTCCCACCACCAAAATACTATTCTTGATCAGGCTGCACTTTCCCAGCATCCGTTGGAGTTACCAACAACCCTGACTGGTGAAAAAAGCTGCTGTTCACTCTCCCAGCACAGCCTGTCACCTGGAGACCATTGCAAAGAGTTTGAGGATCAAGGGAGCATTTCTTATGTTGCTGCTGAGGACAATATTATCAGACATATGGAAGGAGAGGAGCAGACCACTGCTCAGCAGCTTATTGAAGGAATGTCTGCTCAGCTCTTGTTAAAGTCCAGGGAAGACAATGTTATTGTGGCTGTTAGTGACAGCAGTAACATTTCCTCCACCTCTGAACCTGCCTCACTTCATCAAAACATAGACAAAAGCCAGTTAGAGCCTTCCATGAATCTTCAAAAAGGCTCATTATCATCTTCATTTCAGAAGACTGCAGATGTTTCAAATATAACTTTTCGTGATTCACGGATGCATTCACACCAAACAACTGACCATCTCCATGATCAGTTTCTGTCTTTAGGACAAAGAGGCTCCATCTCGGCCCCAGCAAGTAGGCACCATAGTGGGAACAAAAGCTCTAATAGTGGAATGTGTGTCACACCAGCTGGTGAAGCTTTGATGCATCTACCAGATCTGCAGAGAGTGCTCTGGAGCTCCGGTCATCTAACAGCAGCAGATGGTTCATTCTTGAACTCTCAGCCTGTGTCTCAATCCACACCTGCAATACCTATCATGAGACCCCCACCAGCACTGACCAAACTCTCACTCATACACTCCAAACAAGAGGCTATTGCGTCTGTTGCTACATCCTCCCAAAACAGTCACTCCAAAACTGGCTTAATTCCATCACTGGACCTAAGCGATCAACGTTCCTCTCCCATTCACTCTCAAACAACAGCTACAGATCCTAGTGGACCTTCAGAGACTGTGCAAACAATGACACATGCCCAACCCATTTTAAATGTTCCTCCTCCTGTTTTAAATCCACAAGCCTCTGATACACCTCACTCCAACACTCAGCACTTTTACTCTGGTGCAGAGATGAAAGATCAAGTCCCTCGTCTGGCCCTTGGGAGAGTACATTCTCTTCCCAGTCTGAGCTATTTACAAAAAGTAGATGCCTGGAAAGTCAATCAAAGTTCTAGCAGGTCGTTTTATGATCATTTGCCACTTGATAGTGTGTCGCCCAAGAAAAAAGCACAGGATGTTGTTTCTGAAGCACTTCACCACATGCTTTCTCAAGACACATGTCTGACATTTGGTGCTAATCCCAGCTCCCAAATGTTTCAGCCACTTTCCTCTTCTCATTCTGGAAGTGTCTCACCCCGTCAGGTGGGTGTAGTTGGGACGGGTGCGTGCAGAGGAAAAGCATCTGAGTCACCTGTCAATCGCTCACACTCTCACTCCTCCCTAAGCTCTGTGGTGACCTCTGTTCAGAGAGATGCTGGTCCACACAATCAGCAAATTCCAGTAGCACAATTTAATAACATCATTCCAACTACCAGATCATTGGACTATCAGCCATCCTTTGTTTCAGGTGGAAGGGGTGAAGGAAAGAATAGCTCAGCTCCTCACATGGATAAAAGCTCAGTCCATATGTCTCCTCTCCTCAGTCTGGGGCACTTCAGTGATGTGTCATCAAACCTCAACATGAGCAGCACTCTTTCGAGCTCTCAAGGCAGTCGCCATGGTGAACAGAGTATGCGGGCATCAGTGGGAGCCACCTCTTCAGTAATGAGTCTTGAAGTAGATAATTATGCACCCTACTGGACCTCCAGACCTGCGTCCCCTCCTCACACTAGAGAACTCAACATTGAAGACAGGATCCCTGTAAGTTCACAGTGCTGTAGAAGAACTAGTAAGATGCACTTAAATTCGGCATGAAATGAAATTCCCTTTCTATAAGGTCTGCACGATAAATAGGATGCGATTGTCATGTGTATGCTTTCAGATGGAGCGGCATTTTAATACACGGAGCCGTAGTTTACTGACAAGCTACACAATGTTGCTTTTATAATCATAGGCAATTCATCTGCGTTTATGAACATGATATTGTGTAGCTTCATCTGAAAGCAGTGATAGAGATTTACTACTAATCACAGAACCAGCTTTACTGACGAGATGCGCATGACAATCTCATGCGATTTATTGTGCAGCCCTACTATCTATATATAATTAATAAGTAATTTTTAATCAAAATGTCACAATTCTAACATCCGGTGATAACGACACAATCAACAGCTGTTGGATAAAATATTTTCCCTTTTTTAAAAATCAGTTTTACACAGATTTACATCACACTATGGAAAAAGATCTGTTACATTGTGACTTTAAAATCAACATGAATTTAAAATGCTCTAACTCACATCTGTTAGGAAATATAGTTTTCAATTATGCACAAGCAGAAGGAAACATTTAAGGCATTTAAGTTGTCAACCTTTTTGACTCCAAGGCCCTCACTGTCAAAGACAATATTCAGTTTCCCCTCAGATATATTTCTGTTACTTCTGCTTTAATGACAAAGATGCACATTTTCAAACTTAATTTTTTTTTAGAAACTAGACACACACAGAAGAGTGTATATGCATGCATTCATAAAAAAAAATAGCTATATTAAAATAATTATATTTAATATTTTTAAGTCAATTATAGTAAATTCCAGAAGTCCAAGGTAAATTAATAAATTAACATTTCAAAATGTTGCTCACAAATGGCAATTTCAACCCAATAAAATATTTTGAGATTTCCATAACTAGAAAAATTATATTCGCTATAAAACTGTGATTACTTGTTTGAAAAATACTGATTCAAGGTGATTTTTGTCATTAGTTTTTATATCCTGATAGATAATTTATTAGTCTGTTTTATGTCTTTTTGTTTTACAGCTGTACCTTTTAAATTTGGGTATTGACCAGTCACCTTCAACTATCTTAAATCCATTTACTCATCGAGGACCAATCAGAGAGCCTGAATTCTCTCCTACTGACTTATGTACCATCAAAGGCTCCATAGGAACACCAACTAAAAGCACACAGCCATCTGAAGGTGAGCTAAAAACTTCTGACATCTTTGTGCATTTACATTTACATTTAGTTATTTAGCGGATGCTTTTATCCAAAGTGATTTACAAATGAGGACAATAGAAGCAATCAAAAACCATCAAAAGAGCAATGATACGTAAGTGCTGTGACAAGTCTCTATTAGCCTAACGCAGTAAAAGTAGCAAGCTATTTTTAATTTATATTAACAAGAAAAAAATAGATGATAAGAAAATAATAAAGAATGTTGCTAGTTTTAGGATGCACTGCTAAAGTTATTGAGTTAAAATATAGTTGGTTTCATTTGTATAATGTTTCTGGTCATATTATAATGATTTGTTTTGTTTTCTGTGTATATAGTTGACAGTCTTCAGAAGGAGACATTCTCCAGTTCTAGTCAGCTCTCAGCTGACTCCAGTGCTTCTGTCAAACACCGATTGTCAGTGCATGAGCGAGGCCAACCAGCCAGTGACAGAACTGTGAAAAAAACGTTCAGCCAGGTGGAAACGCCACCAAGACTTAATTCAACTGTTCATCCTTCATCAAACCTACAACAGTCTAATGCTCCACAAAATGAAGGAAACTTTGCCCTTTCTAGCCAATTCAGCTCAGAATCTATGACTCCTCCAGGTCCCAGAGAAGTGATAAAGGAGGATGAAGACTCTTTTGTAGGCTCTGGCACACTGCGTGAAATCAGACGTCTGCTGGGCCGGGCAGAAAGCCTGGTTTCTGGTCGTTCCTCTCTGACTTCCTCTCCTGGCTCACACCGCCTCTCAGAGAGTGACACATCCCTTGTTTCACTGGGACGGAACATTCAAGGTTATCATGATGACACATCCCTGTCAGCTGGTGGGAATCTTTCTTTGCTGCTGACTCGCTCTTCATCAGATTCAGCTTTGAAAGGAAGCTTGTCATCCTCCCAAAGGCCTCAACAGATTGACCGCACAACTATAGAGCCTACCGCTCTCTCTTTGAGCAGAGAGGAAAGTTTGAAGTCACGTGACCTCTGTGCGACCCCAAGACGGGCTGAACCGGAAGGCTGCAGTGCTGCAGACCAAGATAAGGCAAAGCCACCTACAGTCACATCTGCCATGCAGATAAATGTTCCTTCGATAGCAGAAAACCAGGACCAGACTGAAGATGCTGTGTTTGGCTCTTCTGAGAATGATTCGTCTCATGTCTCAGCTGAGGTTGAAAGTATGAGTGACAGTAGCAGCGAGAGTTCATTGGCTGCCAGAGTTGCCAAGCTCCTCCAGAGTGAGTCACCCGTTTCAGTGGTTACAAGTCGGCCAAGCACCAGTGATCCAGAAGACAGCCGTGCAAGAGGTAAAAACAGCGAGCAATTTGTCTAAAAGGACATTTAGTCATATACAGGTTTTTTTCAGTACCAGTGGTGCTTTTCTGAAGTCAGTGGTTTTTACTTTATGGATAACTGGATTTGGTCTGTCGCTTTAGAATGGATCCTGATGAAGGTTTCTGGCCGCCGATGTGAAAGCTTAGAACTAAACGCTGAGGACAGAGAGAGAATTGAAGACATCAAAAGAGAGCTTCTACTGAACACCAAATACACCAAGGTAAAGTACAAACACCAGCACAGAAAGGTCTGCCAATTTCATTTGTGTGAATATCAGCATTTTTCTGACAGCAATAAACTGGCATTGTATTGGTTTTAAATTTTATTTGGTGTTGGTCAATATTGGATATTTAACTGTGCATGCTCAGATCAGTTAATTTTTAATAACACTTATAATTTAACCCTGTGAAGGCTAACATGAAATAATAGTCAGAATTTTTTGTTATGTTCTGTTTATTGAGCCTTCAGAACATTCCTCAATTAGTTTTCACCAATGGCGAAATTCTGCCAACAATACCAAGCCAATAGCCTGACTACGTCAGACTTTGTACTTCCACTCAACTTCAATTCGGTTCTGTATTCAGTCTGAGATAGCAAACCATCTTCTAGTTTTCCTCCGGCTCCAAAACAGCCGCCCAATCAACGAACAGAGGGCGGGCTGAGAGTCGTGATGTAGACGCTAAACTAAGTGTAAACGCCGAGTTTAAGATTGTAGATTTGGTTAGGGAAATCACAAACGATCACAGATATGATGACACGGGATGCTATTCGCTCTGTTGTGGATAAAATTCCCGGCATTTGCCTACTGATGCCCGAACAAGAAGAGTGTTTGTTTCACATATTTAATGGAGGTGATGTTGTGGCCCTAAAAGTTTAATTTATACACTAATGGAATCTCATAGCACTATGAAATATGCTTATACTTAAGTAGTGTTTTTACCTAGCCCCCTATAGTTATTCTAACCACATAACAACTTGAATAAAGTGGAGACAATAACCAGTGTTTATGGTTATCACTTCAATAGTATTTTGTCTAGCCCCCCATAGTTAATTCAACTGCATAACAATTTAACTAATGTCAAGCCGTTAGTGTGTGCTGTCTGTCTCAGAAGGTTAATGTGTCTGAGGTCCTGTAAATCGTACATAAAATCCATATACATTTTAGTTGTCATGCTATCTTTTATGGTATGTCTTGGATTATATTTAAATGCTTAGTTTTATGATCAATGCTCAGTAGTTTAATATTTTAGTCAATCACTGAAAAAGCTTGATGTGTCAATTTTGATACATTTTAACATGATTTAAATGTTAAACATAAACTTTGATGAATCAAAAATTTGCTTCAGTACGTTAAGTGTTCGTCTTAAAATATTATTAACAATATAAAAGTTATTCTTAGGTCTACATTATAAGAATCAACAAGAACAACTAGAGATGCAGCAGGTTCTTAGAAAAGCATTGATCATGTTGTTAATTGTGATACTGTACACTTTATAGGGTTCATAACACTGTTCAATATAATCTTTAGCTAATCTCAAAATATCAATTTTTTTATACTGGACGTCATAATGTTGTGACGTCTAAATACACTTGTAGTATTTAAAACAAATGCATTTTTTTAATGAATTTAGACAAAGTACGATTTTTTATATGGGCCAATTATCAGTAATTGGCCATAAAATAAAACTATTATGATTATTTTAAGGAAGAATTTTAATATCCTAAATATCACACTTAATGGTGAGTCTTTAATAATATGAGTTTTGTTTTTGGTGCGGCAGACTGCATTATGGAAAGTCCAGATAGAGTGTGTTGAAGGTAAAGCTGTTGTTTGCATTTGCGTTATTTATTCTGTGCTCTCTTGCTTGCAGTGTTTCTACTGAATCTCTCATCTGTCTACTTCCCACAGTCCTCCCCAATCCTAGTTCTTATCAGTAATAGTAACACATCTTGTTCTCTTTCTCATGCTTTGTTTCTCAGTGGAGCTCAGATTCTGAGGGCAGTGCTCAGTCGAGTGCTGGTCCTGAATCTCAGCTGTCGAAGGGCTGTGTTGGACTGCGTAAAATGGAGAATTGTAACTCAGATCAGCTGCTGAAAGTCGATTCAAAACCTTTGGAAACAGTTCCATTTTACACTCCTATCCAACAGGATCTAGAGGCCAGAGTTCGCCAGATTGCTCTTAGAGAAGGGCTCAGTTCCCAGCCTTTAACTTCTATTACTATATCAACCACTCGCCTCACTCCGTCTCCACAGTCACCATCACATGACCATATCACTGCTACTGAAGAATTGGACAGTGTTGGTCCTGACCATGAGACTTTAGAGAGCACGAGCCAAATGAGACTTCAGCCAGCTGTTATACTTAATGTATCTGGCAGAGAAAAGGAGACAGCGAGAGAAGAACAACAAAGTGAAGAGAACAAAGGAGAAGATATGACTGATGATGACAAAGAGAACATTGTTACAAACAATCCCCAGAGTATCCATAGAATACCTCACATGGACTTTAATGCTACTGGGAGTAACCAGATATTATCTAGTGCGTCATCGGATTCAGCCTTTGACAAGACGTCCCATCTCTCTCACATACACGTCACCTTATCGCCCAAACCCAAACACCATTCCAATCCAAACTACTTAAGCAGACTATCCAGTCAAAACACCAGTAAAGATGTCCCACCTCCGGCGGTGTCAAGCATGACTGGTGAGCGTCTGCAGTCTATACACCGAATCTCAAATTCAAATCATGCCAGATCATATGAACACAGAGAGCCAGTTCAAGGCCAGAATGCAGGAAGTGTCAGTGCACACTTACAGGCCGGATACCCACAAACCTTTGCTCCCTCTCAGAGGCTGGCTGGGACATCCAGAACTCTCTCTGTTCAAGCAGGTATATGATGTACAATTGATATGCTTTTCAGTGGCATTTGATGTTGGTAAATTAATCAGTTGATTTATTTTTCTTTATGTACACTTCCTGTAGGTGTCCCTGCCCTGTTGCCATACAAACCTTATGGAAGCTCAGAGTTGTTCTACATCCCGCGAGCTGATCAAGAACTTTCTCCTTGTCACTCTGACACAACTGTAGAAAGCTCTCACCCAGGTATGTCACAGAGAACTTTACTCAGTTATTACTCTACAGCATCCTAGCTTACATTGCCACTTTATTTAGAATGTGAATCCTGTTTTGTTTCTACAGCTACTTACTAAATTAATAACTAAATGGATATTTTTGGATATTTGAGAAAAACATTTAAAGGCATGAAACTAGCACAGATCTAAGTTGTTTGTTTTGGCTAATTGGCAGCACTGTTTAGTTTTTATTAAAGGGGACATAACACGCATAGTTTCTGCTAATCTCATGTTAATCTTGTGTACCTATTGAGTAGTATTGCATCCTTCATTTATCAGAAGCGTCTTCACTGTTATCAGATTAATAGAAGAAAGAAGCAGCTGTAACGCTTCTCTCCGAAAACAGTCAGAGCTAAAGAGTCACGAGCATGCACAGCTTTTGCTTAGAGATTGTCTGCGTGCGAATATTTGACAACAAAATGCCCCACTTAATGAAATAAAAGTCCTCATGGGAGCTGTGTAATAAGGCTATTTAAAGTTGCCATGAAATGAAAATTCATCCTTTTCATTTTCTAAATGCATGCTATTGATCTTATAGTTAACAGGTTTTTTTTTTTTACAACATTACGTTTTGCTTCAATTCTTTTTTTTTTTTTTTTTTAGTATTTCACCTAATTTGATTTTATTTGCAACGTTTACCCCGCCCCTTTCTGATTGTTGACTGCAAATTTATATTCGGATCTGCCTCCATCCAAGTATCATCAAATAGACTGAACTAAGTTCCTGCGCTACATTCTGCCATTTTTACTGGTTTCACCCCTATCGGATTTCCCGATCTCATCCACACCATTGCACCCTGAGTTTTGGGAGTTTCCTGTTTCTGTTGAAAGTACCTGATTTTTCAATGGCAGGACCATTGTGCGGTGGTGCTGGCGCTGGCGCTGAGGGTAGGTGAGGAATGCAGTAGGGCGGTGGCTTGTCTTGTGAAAAGCTGTTTTGCTTAGCCACAAAGGCAAGGACCTTTTTCTTTTCTGGTCCTTGATCCCAGACCCTTTTCAGATCCTTCCAGACATTATAACTCTTAGTCATATACTTATAATCCCAATTGGGATCGCCCAACCCTTCAAAAATTAGAGTTTTAGCCAATTCCATGCCCTCATCTGTGAATGAACCCTCTCTAGGATACGTAGTTTCAATTTGTGGTTTCATGCGCTCTGACCATCCTGCCATATCACTTACAAAAGGTTCCGTATAAAACCCTTGATTATTTCTGAACATAAAATCAACTGGTGTTTCTCCTGGTAACGGTCTTGAGATTGAACCCCCCATTTTCCACTTAAGATAGCAGTACCAATGGTAATGTCTAGGCACACAGCTTTCGCCCTGATCGTCACTAAATCACCTTCTTTTGTCTAGGTGTTACCTAGATTTGAGCTCTCGCCAAACCAAGTTTGGGTCGCCCGCTAAACACCTTTTTCTTTTGGGCCGAAATATATCAGCATGTAATAAAAATTGTTAATAGATTTCCACAGTATGGATTTTGTTTAAATTTCAATCCCCAAACTAAATAAACTTCCGCGAAAGTAAAATACACTTTGATTCAAAAATACAGAATGGCCAGTACTGCACATCCAATTACTCCACGCTAATAGTCAACAAACAAATCTTGTAACTTGTGACTACTGCTGCCAGCCGTAGTGTAACAAAAATGGCAAGCTTAATTCCACTACCAAATAGTGATTACAACTCCTTCCCGTCTCTTTAGGGGAAATGCGGGATCATTTTTACATTAATCCCCTACTAGGATCCTACAGGGGTAAGTGCTATATTTCCTTCAAGAAATATACAAAAACACTTACCCCTTTGACGTAGGTCCGCCTGATTCTCCCCACCGTCTTTTCCCACTCAATCTCGGGACTTTTTTTTCCCGGTTCTCTAGGAGATTCCCCACTTTCGCGGACGAGCCCCCAAACTGTAAGAATAAATCGTATATTCTTGCCTTCGAGATCACAAATATAATTTTGGTTCAGGTTGGGTTATCTGAGCAGAGGAGAGCAGGTACCCGGGACCAAAGAATGAGATACACAAGTGGTGCAGTTCATTCTAACCTCAACTTTATTGTACATTGGATTTCACTTTTATACAGCATCTTAGAGGAAGTGAGGCAATGGAATGTCTGGAACATAATAGCTGAATAAGCATAACTGACTTCATTGGGTAATCAAATACCATGAAACAAGAGCAAGTTTCAAATGTTAGCACATCATATTTTCATCACAAAATGTCCTTTAACAAAAGATGTTCATGTGCACAAGTAGAATCTCACAAGTATGAAAGACATGGTCAGAATAGTCTATCTGCCATCAGTGGTTCTACTTTTCTTTGCTGTTGCTGTCAGTGTTTTGTTCAGCCTTTAAACCCTGGTCGCTTTCAGTTATGACAGTCAGCTCGGTAAAGCTCTATAAGATTTGCAAAAAGGACTTTATCTTCATGCCAGAATTTAATGTTTGTTACTTGCTACCAGGAGCAAATGTGGCCTAATTGTTAAAGACTTGTACTAGTTACCAGAAGGTCACTGGTTTGAGTCTCAGTGCTAGCAGGAGTTGTAGGTGGGGGGCAGTGAATGAAAAGTGCTCTCTTCCACTACCCATGGCTGAAAGCGAAAGCGTTGCGTGCTGAGACTCATTCTCATTGTTGCATCAAGCATATCATTCTGCACACCAGATGCACATATTGTAAGCGCTTCATGCCGCACTGTTTTGCTCTATCGAATCAATTATATGTAGTTGCCTTATTAAAAAAATATGCTATACATTTAAAAGAAATGAATTTTAATTTAATAGTATATACTTATATATAAATACATTCATTAATGGATTTTATCATTCAAAATATAAAGTGTGTAACATTATACTATATTTAGTGCAACACTATTATTTGTTCCACACAGAATAATAATTTAAAAATTATGTGTGCACTGATTTTTCTAGAATAGCTTTTCCTGCCGAATTGTCCACTAACCTAGTTTATGGTATTTTTTTTTGTCATAGATCATGAATATACATATATTGTTTTCATATTTATTTATTTTTTTTTTATTATTATTATGGAGTAGTCTGTATTCAGTAGGTTGTGAAAGAATTTTTAGGAGTTCCACACAAAGAGATATATAAATTCTACATTTATTTAAATAAAAAAAATATTTAGTATCAGATCGGGATCAGTATCAGCCAATACTGAACCCTAGGTATCGTAATTGGGATCGGAGTTGAAAAAGGTGGAACGGAGCATCCCTAATTTTTTTACTACATTATTTCATGGAAGTCTCCGTTGTACAGAGGATATTACGGATACACTATGTAGATTATTAGAGGACACATCTTTGCTGGACAGACCTTTAATTCATCTGCACCTGTTTTGTATCACAGAATTCTGATTATAAAAAAGGTCAAAATTTCCATACATAATTAGTGATTGAACATAAATTGTTTTTTACTTGCACCTCTACTGGCCCCTCCCCCCGAGTCTTACAGATGGTTCATGCTCTCACTCAGTCTTGCATTATTCATTTTCTTTGTCCATAAGAAAGCCAATCCAGCAACACAAGCCTCTTGTGATCCACATGCCAAACCCTTCTGGGCCCCTCTGCTTCAGTGCTGTTTGCTCTCTGTTTGATCCTGCTCTCTTCTGTTCTTTCTCGCTCCATCTGCAGGTTCTGATGATGCTGTCCCTCCACTCTTTAATACAGACATTTTAGGCTCTAGAGAGCTAGAAGACAACATTATTGCATCAAAACACAAGGAAGGCATCTACAGTAAGAGGACCAATATGAAGAGAGGTAAGATGCACATTAGTATTAGTACAATATTTACTTAATTTAAAGAATTCTCCAAAAATGAAATGGTCATCATTTACCCATCCACATGTATGACAAGTTGCCATTTTTGTAATAGAAACTTTGCTGTGGTCTGTTGCTGTTACATAAAAAACACCAGCATGTAATCTTTTTTGTCTCTCCCATTGCCAGTTCCCAGTGTGTCAGGAAATGGTCTTCCAGAATCAGCAACCACTCTTGCTGGCCAAAATGACAATACCGTTCCTGAAGCTTATGTTTTTAAGAAGAGCATGGACACTGTTGGCATTGATGAGGAGTATAGAGAGGAGGAAGAAAATTTTGTTCCCTTACACATGGAGGCCGACTACAGTACAGATGATGTGCATCTTCACACTAGCATTATTCAGGAGCCCAAATTACCACTAGAACCACACCATTTACCTTCTCAGCCAATCAGAACGTCTTACAAGGGATACAAGACAAAGCAGGACAGAACACCTCATGATGTTAGCATAGAGATTAGCAGTTCTTTGGACCAGCTGTGGCGTCGCTTCAGTGAAAAATGGAGCATGGAGGAGACAAGACCAGCTAATGAGGGAGAAACGTCACTGCTTGATCGACTGGAGCGTCTGTCTCGTCTCATTCACAGTACCACACCAACAGACCTAAATATACAACAGTCACACAGCAGGAAAGGAAAGTATTATAGGAGGAGTGATCAAGAGGATGGGACCATGGACGGGGAAGAGCAAAGAGAAAGAGTTCAGTTAGACGTGGCTCCACAACAATCTTGGCCTGAGCATGAGGAGAGTCAGGACAGAGTGCATCGCTGTCCTGCTGAGAGAGACGAGTCTGCAAGTGTGGAGACGAGCAGTAGCCTGTCCACTATTGACACGGAGCGACTGCTGCGAGCTTTTGGACCTCACCGGGTCACCAGTAAGGGACAGAAAAGCAGTGACAGCTTGCTCAGACTTTACAACACCATCCATATGCAGAAAACTGGCCGAAGGAAACCCCGTCCTAAACATGTTGCTGTCTCTGTTGCTACCAATGATGTGAGCACTGATGACTCCACAGTAAGTCTTCGCTTGATTGAGTTCTTCAATACAGGTTGTTCAGCTTCTTAGTTTTGAAAGATTATCAACAAATTAAAAAGAAAGATGCTAGAAAAATAATCACATGTACAGTATATCACAAAGATCTGGTGTAAAGATCCAGTAGTACATTATACTCCGCATTTTTGACTGAGAGACTGTCATTCTATCCTTATTATATAACTGTCTAATCGTCTGTTATTGTTCCAGGTCTCTGCTGATTCTTTATCATCTTCAAGCACTTTACCCCGTCATTCGCAAAGACGTGTGTCCCAAAACCTAAATTCTAAAAAGTCAAAGGTCAAACTAGTCAGCAGAGGTGTGCAGGCAGGTCAGTTACACAACCGTGGTCCACATTTTTTAAACTAAGCAACATGTAAATTAGACAGTAACTGCAACAAAATATGTTGTGGGGTTGTGTATTCTTTTTGCAGGTGATTTGGAAATCGTTACAAATGGTACCCGCAGACACACTCGGGATGTGGGCACCATCTTTCCCTCACCTGGTGCTTTCAAAGATGTCCGTTCATCAAACACATTGTGCAGAAACATTCAGAGTGGCTTTCCCATCCCCACTGCTTTCACATCTAAACCCACCCAAACCCTGACTGCTCTGAAGAAAGACCCCAGCAACAAGAGCATCCGGACACGCTACCCAAACGGTGCAAATTACATACAGACAGCATTTTTTTTCTGCCACTCATTTGTTTCTCCTTTTCTGGTAATGTTTTATTTATACATTTCTTTTTAAGGTGTGTCATGGTTCATCACAGCCGATGAGCTTAAGTGTGATGGTCACAAGGAAAACCAGCCACAGAACGAATCAGCACCTTACCCAAGAGTCTGGTTTGAGCCTTACACCAGAACCAGACCCTGGAGAGAAACAACCAGAGAACCACTAAGAGAGAGACAGAACCAGCAAGAACAAGAGAGGCCAACAGAGTCCATAACAGCTACAGAGACCGATATCAGTGACAAACCCTCGGCTCTTGTTCGACTTTCACTTCAGGTGTGTGACGAGCAATTGTTTCATTTATCCTTTTTAAAGCTTGTTCACACCAAGGTTGATAATTATAATGATAACCAAGAATGCTAACTAGAACAGTATCATTGAAGCTTGTACCAATTTTTTTTTTAATGTTCATTTTGAATCCTGCTGTGTGATTTTAGATAGTACATGGAAGTTGATTGTTAATTTTAAGGTACTTGCACACGACATTTTCATATATTGGTAGTTTTTTCAAGCGTGTTCGTCATCATATCCAATCCAATTATGACGGTTGAAAGTTTTGGAGGCAGTGTGTAAACGTGATTGACACGACATGAAGTCATATTTATTGTTTAATTTGTGAAGAGAATTTTGGACTCCGTGTGCAAAGACCTTTAGTCTAACATTGAGCATTTGCATTGATGGGTTTCCTTCAGGAAGCTCTGGAGCTCCATCGGCCAGAGTTTGTATCTCGTTCACGCGAGCGGATGAAGCGTCTGGGTTTGCTGGTTGAGGAGAGGAGGTTACAAGAAGTCTTCAACAGAGAGAGAGAAGAGCTCTTCAACTGCCCCGCACCATCACGTCCATACAGACCAGGTGACCTTATAACATGAAAGATTACTAGTGTGTTGTTATGGGAGTATTCAGTTTATTATATATTTTACAAGTTTGGTACAGCTTGCATTAAGATGTAAACTAAAACATGCCTCTGTCAGCAGCTCCAGTACCCCATAAACGAGTCGTTCCAAGAAGAGAGATGGTCCAAAGATCCAAAGAGTAGGTATCCACTGTATCTTTTTCAAACAGTCTAGATGGTAAGAGACAATGCACATATTATCAAATTGTGCAAATATGGGTCATTTAAAACTTAAAAAGCATTTTGTGCCCTTATACATGCTTTCAGTTGGGTAGGGAGGAAATCACACAGTCAGAGAATAGACAGGACAGACAGACTCAGGAGGTAATAGTGTGTGTGGTGTGTGGGTGTTTTTTTTTTGAGTGTCTCTCTGTCAGGTTTATTAACATTAAAAAGAAAACCATAAAAAGAGAACCATTTTCATTACTTCATAAAAACCTTTCAGCAAGTTTCCAAGGCAACGTTTCTCATTTTATTTTAGTTAAAGTCAGTACAAGGTGTATTTTAGAACTGTTAAAGTAACTAAAACCTAAAACTATATAGACCTATTTATAAAAAATAAAAAAAAAACTAGAAATTATAAAAAGACAACAGAATTACTAACACTTTAAAATTAAGATGAAAGCACAAAATATAAAAATAAAATTGAATTCACAATAGTAATACAAATTCTAAAAGTAAATGCAAAAATAAATAAACAGTAAATAGTACAAATGTTATAGTCGGTGCTACTAAAATAATACAGATCTCATCCAACTTTTATTTTCAAGTTTCTATTTCATGTGTAATATCTGTGATTCAAAATAGGCTCAGTCAGAGGTGTAATGATCTAAACTGCAGTATGTTCATATTTTATTTGGATATAATTCATTCAAATAATTTTGCACTTTAATTGACAAATAAGTGTTTATTCCCTCAGGAAATATGCTCAACTTCCTGAGGTCCAGAGAAGAAAGGAAGAGGAAAGGAGACAGGCAGAGTACCGCTCTTATCGCCTCAATGCTCATCTCTTTAACAAGGTATTATTAAAGGTTTCTTGAGTAGGAGATACATATAATAGCCCAAATACAGTGATACTGCCAGCTTTTAAATCTGTATTATTCCAGAAATGTCAGATATACAATTGATGAGTTTGATTAACGTTTCTAATGCATGTCTTCTTTCTCTTGCAGAAAGTCACTAATCGTGTGTTGGGAAGGAGAGCGCCCTGGCAGTGATCCAGAATCAGCTCAACATTTCCAAAAGCCTTAATATTCTCTGAATGTGAAACGTTCTGTGGGGGTTTTATATGGGGTGATATTTTATAATGGTTGTCTTTTGCAAGTGTTGCTAGATATATGTGTGGATTCGGATTTTAGATGTGAGATTTTATATGATTGTGATTGTGTATTATTTATGGATTTGCAGTGTTGGATTGCTTTAATATGATTATTATAGTTGCAATATTACTTTTTATTATGTCTGTCTTTGCTAAATTTTAGGAATATTTTTATGAGGTTAATAAATAAGAGGTGATTTGTAAGAGCTTTTGTGTTTGTGTGCTATTGCAAGTAGGTGAATGCTGATTAACAACAAAAATTACTGTTTTTAATTTCTGAAATCGTGCATATCCAAAAAGAGAATGTGGCAAAGGACATTCTCAAACGCTTCACGTGAAAAACGCTTTACGTGGTTTAATGTACTAATACACTGATATTAACAGATCAAACTCACTAAACATCATACTAATAAAGTATACTAGCTACAAAATAATAAGATGAGCCCTGGATATGATCTCAACTCGTTTAATGTTCGCTATAAAAAGATAATAGCTTTTTTACTCTAAAATGTACTCGGAGGGCTGCATTATTTGATGGATATCAGTAACGATAATTTTTCATCCATCTTTCATTTTTTCTCAAATGTTTGATACAACATTCAAAATAATTACTATTCTAAAACCTTCACAAAAGAGATCAAGGATTTTATGGAAAATATTTAATTTAAAATAAAAAGTTTCCTGCAAAGTATTGTATGTGACGTGTAACAGTCTCCATGACAACAGGTATATACAAGCTAATCTTACAGCAGCATATCAATGAACGTTACTGATCAAATCACAAGAAATGCCGATTAAAAAAGGAAAGAAAGCAAAGGGGTGAGTTAAAAAAAATATTAATCTACTATTGGTTTATTTTAATATGCCCTTGCGTTTGTCTTAAGAGTTTAAAAAGTAGCCCATATCTGACCGCATATATTTACTATATGGTTTTGATATTCGCCTTTCTCACAAGTATTTTTTAATCTAGAAAAGAAAAGAACGATGGCAAGCTAGAGTCGAAACGCGTTAAGGTATCTGATATAGAGAGGGCAAAAGCAAACGCGGCTCTGTGGGAGGCCAGGTGTGATCTGACCGAGAGTTCACGCGCGGAGGACCGTGAAGCAGCGCGAAGACTGAGCCAAATCAACCAGCAGCTCACTGCTCTACAGCACCACACTGAGAACAACAGCATCGAGATCGTCGCTGTTCTGAGGAACAAACACCTGCAAAACGAGGACAAGGTGTTTTAATGGATTTGATTGTTAAAGCTACAGTACATGTCTAATGGTTTAGTCTTTCATATTGTTTTGCAAACTGCCATCATCTAATGACCCTCATCGTTACAAACCCTTAAAAGTTTTGTTCATCTTTAAAACACAAATGAAGACGTCTGTCTGTCCTTCTACTGAAAGTCCATTACACCAACATTTTGATGCTTCCCAAAGTTTATAAAGAGACCATAAAAGTAACCCATATGAATCAAGTAGTTAAGCCTAATACAAATCTGAGGAGGCACGCATTGCTTTATTAAATAGGTATAATTTTATATAAACATTGATCAAATAACTGTTATATTTTAAAAGTAAACACTTCAAACTACCTCAATAACTAATGAGGTATACTTGCACAAAGTATATAAATAAAAACTCTTCGTCATAATATATAGTGATTGTCTCTTTCGAAAGCTTGGTTTAAACTGCATGATTCATATGGATTCATTTATGGTCTCCTGATAAATTTTGTGATGTGTCAACGTTTTCTTATAATAGACTTCTAATAGATGATGTTTCGAAGATGACATACACAAGTCTTATGGTTTTGGAACAACATGGGAATAAATATCATTTTTGGTGGTAAAGTAACCCTATAAAATGTTGTTTTCTCAGATAAAGGCACTGGAACAACAAATTCAGCTCGAGAAAACAAGGGCTTCTCAGGAAAAGGAGAATCTGGTAACAAGTGCCTTTCCTCATATGGGAAAACAGATAAATTAATTCTTTGTTCTCGTGTTTGTGGTTTTGAAGTTTATTTTGTCAGTTTAATGTGTTTAAACAAAGATGACAGGAAATAGATTAAAAACATTTAATAAAATCCTGAAAATTATATAGAATTCAAAGTCATCCATGTAAATTAATAAATATATAAATAGTCATTCTTTTTTTTTCCATCTTTACAGCAACTGTATGCAAGTCAAAGGTAATGATTATGCCATTTTTGTATAACTAAAAGTTTCCCCTTTGTAAATATTCATTTGAACAATGGCATTCATTTAATTAATAAAGGACAATATGTAATAGATAATACTCAAATTATACATTTTATGATAAACTTAGTTTCTCTGGTCCGGTGTTATTTTTAAAAGGGAACTGATCGGGTTACTCTTGTACTCACTGTCTCAGTGCTGAATGCTCAGCGTTTCTCATTGATTGTCATCACAGGCCATTCAGTACACTCTAAAGATCAGTGAGCTGGAGGAGAAGTTTAAGAACAGATCTAGTGAGTTCGACATGATTCAAGAGGAGCTTAAGATCATCAATGACTTCCTTAAGAAAAAGCCTCAAATGGAGCAAGAACTCAAAAATGTATAAATCATCCTATTTGTATCACGTACACAAATGCAGAGGTACTAGTATAAAGTGCTATGTCTTATAACATCATTGTTTTGTACAGCTGAAAGAAACTTTGGAAAATGCAGATCTAGGACACAAGAAAACACTTGCAAGAATGGAGCAAAAGTTCTTCAATAATAAGGTACATATACAAACAACATTTCAACAAAATCTTCCTCATTCTCTCTCAGTGTCTCTCTCATTCTACATTCATTAGGTTTTTCTAGAGAAGGAAGTTGAGCAAAAGATTGGTGTGCTTGCAGAAAGGGCTCACAATGAATCCATCAGGTTAGCATCTTCTCCATCTCCCCCACTATCCCAGAACTACTACACATTTCTTCCTGATGCGTTTGTAACTGTTTGTGAGATACATTTTACATGAGTTAAATGAGATGACATCCTCCTTCTTGGCCCTCTCAGACAGCTGGATGATGCATCTCGCTCAGTGTTCAAGGAGAATGTGCGTCTAAATAAGGCATTGGGTTACCACATCGAAAAGGTAGAGGATCTGCGGAAGAGAAATACAGCACTGGCTGAAGAGAACAACATCCTTAGTTTGCATAAGGTGACACACACCATAGTTTTTTTCTCTCTCTCTCTGTTTTTTACTTTTCTTTAGCAAGGATGCATACAATTCATTAGAGGTTACAGAAAATACTTTAACATTATTACAATTACTTTACATTATTACATTGTATTAATTGTAAATTATGTATACTATATAAATTAATCATTACAAATTATAATTATTAGATTAACTTTCTTGTGTACCCACACAAACACACATGCACAAATTAAGTGAAATTTAAAATGATCTCAAATAGACCCTTGTCTACTATAAAGCTTGCCTATGAAGGCGCAGACATTGATTTTGACCGCTTTCACTGGAACCTACAATTTTATCCTTTCCTAACAATTTCATTCATCCTGCAGGAGATGAGGCAGGACACCTCTAATGTCACAATATCTAAGCTTGCAGCCCAGCGGACCACTGTTTCTGAGCTGAGGGCAAAGGTGTTCACACTGGAGCAGGCCCTGGCCAGCATGGTGGCTGAGTTTGAGTTGGAGAAGGCTGATATCAAGCAGCATGCTGCAGTCAGGTCTCAGGCTGGCGGTGTAGAGCTGGACAAACTGCAGAAGCTTCTGAGTGTACGGGACAGGGAACTGGGCAGAGTGAGGAGAATAGCCCGCAGCGTAGTGGAGCAACGATCAGATATGGAGGTCCACTTCCATGAGGCTTTGAACCAAGTGAAACAGGAGATGCTAATGCACAGGTGCAATTCAGCATTCATTAATTCACTCACTCTCTTTGCAAAAACAAACAAAAACAGACCTTCACTGCAGCCTATTGGATGAAAGCAGTTTGAATGCACCCAAAATGCAAGATACACAGGGCAGTTCCCACCCATGACTTTTGTCTTAAATTAATATCAAATTATATAGTTAAGCAGTATAACATGAGCAAGAGTGCTGTTTTTCTTCATTATCAGCACGATTGTGAATGTTGTATTGATCATAAAACAGTTCATAAAGAATTCTTAGCATTTTGAGTGACATATTAGACACAGTATTTGCTTTATTCTTTTTAATGAAAATTCCAAATGAACTACAGCAGAACTGTGTTGTGTCTCCAACAAAACACGTCAGTGTTTCTTTTCCGAATGAATCCATAATTTGAACAAATCTATTGAATGAATGATTCAATTACTCAACTTATTCAGACAGTGACTCTCTAGCACCTACTGGTGGTTTTAGATTTATAATCAAATGATTGTTTAAAGGGGATATCATTGGTATAATTCTTTAGTGTCTTAATGAAAAGTCAATATTAGATTTTGGTTAAAATATCTCAATGGTACTGTAAAACAACACATTTTTTTACCTTGTCAAAAACATCTCTGTTCACAGCAAGCTGTTTTAGTGCATTCCCTTTAAATGCTAATGAGCTCTGCTCACCCCGCCATGTTGTGTTTTCTGTTTTGAGAAGCTATTGGGCAGGTTTTGTAGTGAAAACCTGGCAACCCTGATCTGAACGCATGTGCTGGAGTTATACAATTAATCATAAGAGCACCTTAACTGATTAGATGCGCATGAAAATCGCATTAAAAAAATATGTTATGTACACACTGCCAGCCAACAAACATTTATGTTCAAACACCATGTAAAAGTAAATTTTGCGTATGATGTCCCCTTTAATTTCATAATTAAATATATAAAAAAATTGCATGGCAAATTTATATAATTGTAAATGCAGTGTAAATGCACCTATAAGCTGCATTAAAGAGTCTGTACTGAGTCTGTACTTCAGATGCAGCTTCTGTGCCATATAGTTTTTTTTCAATATAGTACACCCCTTAATTCTAGAAAGTTAACAAGCAGGAGATCCAGACTCCATTTTACTGCAAAAACATCAAACTATTTTTAGATCAACTATATTATAAGCTGCATTATGTTATCCAGACAGGAAGCAGAAGTGAATCATAGCAGGAGGATGGATGAGGCTGAAAAAGGGTGAGGTTCTTATGCTTATTTTGTTTATTTTTTTAGAATATTTTTTTATTATCTTCTAATGAAATGATAACTAAATGTGTTATTACCTGAATTATGCTTTTTCCATTAACAAAACTGTCTGTGACAATGCTGTGCTATTTCATCAGCAGTCAGAAGAAAGCCAAAGTGAATATATCAGAGATGACCTGGGAGCAAAGAGAGAGAGTTCTCAGACTGCTCTTTGCTAAAATGAATAGCTTGACATCGAAGTAAGTATTCATTTTAATCCTACAAATTAAGAGATATGGTATCATCAAGGTATCATCTACCTTAAAAAGCAGAGTTGGTGAGACAAATATAGTGATAATGAAAAAATAAAAAAACCTTTAAAATCTCAAGCTTAGTTGCACCTCTCAGTTTATGTGTAACACAAACAGTTTAATAAATTTCATGACACTGATTCAAAGGAGTAACACGTAAATTTTCATGGCACTTTTGTTTTCTACAATTCTGAAGGAAACCAATTCATGCTCCAGCTCTGACAGATTCTGAAGGGAACTGGTGTAGCAGCAATCTAGGGTGAGAAATGCCTACAGATGTGTATGGTTTTCTGGTCAGAAAGAGAAAAAACAATGGTGGTGAATACTTTCAGAAGACTTGTTGTTCTGCATTATCGCACATAGACTCATAATTTGCATTAATCTTTTCCACAGGAGTGAAGAGGAGGAATCCCATGTGACTTTTTTAACCCAAGAACCAGTTTCCAGCATGAGCTCCAGTGGAAACTGAAAAAAACTGGAAAAAAACTGGAAAAGTGCTCTGCCAGACCTGTAGATCATCTGACCGAATCACAGATAAGAGAGCTAAATAAAGTCAAAGTATAAGTTAAATATTGCATATCAGCTATGAAATACCAGCAAGTGTTCATGTGTGTCTAAACTGCAACTTAAGAAAAAAAAAAAGAAGACTTGAAATGTCATGGCATAAATCCACCCCACAATACATCCCCCCACAATGCATAAATCCACCCCACAAAACAAATGTCCAAGTCTATTTACATTGCAAACAAACAATTCAAACAGTATTTAATATAAAACAAAATGGCCATAACTTTAACCCTTTTTTATTCATGTCTTCTGATCTAGTCACATTGCTGAATTATTTCATAGACATTGAATTACAGCATAACTAAATGTAACTAAAATAACATTTTAGTGGGAAGATGGTAAACTTTTTATAATGTAAGCTAATTTTCCTAAGAAATTATTTATTTTTGAAAATCTAAGAAATATTTTGTTTCATTAAGCAAATGTACTGTATTAGTTATTTTACCTACAAAACAAATGTGTGTCAATGTTGTTTTTAGACCTTTTTATGCTGTAAAGATGCTGCATGTTTTGACATTATAAAGAATTAGACATAATCTTGACTGATGTTTGTTTCTTTATTATAAAGCTTATATCTTCAAATGACAAGAATGTCATTTTTTGTCCTGCCTATATTTCTGTAACCATGTTAGGAAAATAATTTTAATGGACAGAAACAGAATATATAATTAAATTGAACAGAAGTTGTACTGAACATTGAGTGATGAGCATATCTTCAGTCAGTAGATCTAAAGATCATCAGGATGGCTTTACAACATGACCTCCCAGCACACTGATAGTGTTGCTCATGTCCCACAAGTAAATATAGAAGACTATTAATAGCTTCTCATACACACATACAGCAAAACAGCTGCTCAGTGACCAAGCAAAGACTCAGTGCAAACAAACCAAGATCTTCAAATCAAACCCTGACTTTAAAGGACACGTAAAGGTAAG
This sequence comes from Carassius gibelio, assembly GCF_023724105.1. Taxonomy (NCBI): domain Eukaryota; kingdom Metazoa; phylum Chordata; class Actinopteri; order Cypriniformes; family Cyprinidae; genus Carassius; species Carassius gibelio. The sequence continues at coordinate 15,498,377 of NC_068408.1, read as the reverse complement.
TGGTGAAGAATTGGTTTATACTGCAAATGAATTTGTGTAGACGTTCTTCATTATTTTAAGCAGAATGGGAGATTTTCAAAACTTTGAACAAGAATTCTATCAGTCTGGATATGATATGGATGGTCAGAAGGAAGATGTATATGGCTATGATCCTGCCTACGTCAATCCAGACTACAATGAAGTGTGGGTGTAATATTTCATTTATTAATGTATATCAGCTAATGTGTTTCTGTGTGCAATTTAATTGTTGATTCATCATTTACTGTCTGATCATCAGTGATAATTCCGCACATTTAGCAGATGAATATACCACTACAGCATCTTATACTGGACAGGTGTATCAGCCTGTAGCGCCACCGGAGCAAACAGAATATATAGACTCATATGAGGCAGAACCACCGCTCTTAGAAGGTAATCAAAATTATTTATTTGACCAGCAGAAAGCTACTTGGTTAGAATGTGACTTCTGTGTGAGCTTTGCTGCATACATCACTGCACTAATTATAATAGAAAAATTGAAAATTGTCATACAATAATTTGCAGATATTTCTGTAATGTGATTGCACCTTAATGGGATAGTTTGCCCCAAAATGAACATTCTGTCATCATTTACACAACCTCAAGAATTTCAGTAACCAAGCAGTTGCCGGTAGCCTTTAATTTCCATAGTATGGAAAAAATAAGTTTGAAACAACATGTTTTGGGTGAACTCTTTTAATACTGAAAACTTGCATACTTAGCTTTAAAAATTGGCCATTGTATGCATTAATCAAACTTAAATGAAAATATATGTTGAATGAAAAGTGTTTTTTTTTTTTTCTCAGAGTTGGGCATTAACTTTGACCATATCTGGCAGAAGACTCTGACTGTGTTAAATCCACTGAAGCCTGCTGACGGCAGTATTATGAATGAGACAGACCTCACTGGGCCTGTTCTTTTCTGCATAGCTCTGGGAGCCACACTATTGATGGTACAACCTACATCCTGAACTTTTTGAAACCATTAACTAGGTACACAATGATTTGTAATGCACAGGGGAAGTGAAAGCACATGTAAGGTCCAGAGCATGTACCTGTGGATTTGTGTCTGTATTCTCTTGGCAGGCAGGGAAAGCACACTTTGGGTATGTGTATGGCATCAGTGCTCTGGGGTGTATGGGGATGTACATGCTGTTGAACCTGATGAGCAGTTACAGCATATCCAGTGGATGTGTGGCGAGTGTGCTGGGATACTGTCTCCTGCCAATGGTGGGACTCTCTGCGTTTGCTGTTCTTTATTCCCTTCAGTGAGTATCCATAACAGTATAGAAACATTTGACATTTGAGTGTTTTACAGCCACAACAAATAAAAAAACAGTTTTAAACCACAAAACAAATGTCCAAGTCTATTTACATTTTCCATACATTTTTAAACATAAAGGTTCTTTACAGGCATCTGTGGGCCATTCAGACCCATTCACACCAAGAACAATAACTTTAACCATAAATATATCATCATTTTCACCGACGCACTGAGATACCGTCAGAATGAGAGTTCACAAAGCTGATAAAAGCATCACAATAATCTACATCTTCACCACTGGTGAATAATTGATTAATGATACATTTCTCCAAATCTGTTCATATGAAGAAACACACACCTTGAATGGCCTGAGTTTGTGTGTAAATTTTAACCTGTTACCCCAACCCCAGATTTTCATATTTTAGTGAAAAAGGAAGGAATTTTAGATTCCTTTAGATGCTAATTTTTTTTTTAATAAAGGATGGATTCTGATTGGCTGTTTTTATTATTGTTTTTAAGTGTTCTGAAAGTGATTGGAAACAAATAGTTTTTCTGTGTCATTCTCATTATAGTTGTGGTATGGACTATGCTACTTATTCAAATGTTCTTCACACTTATAAAAATATGGTTGTTTAAAGAACTATTTACTGAAAACTTCTTTGGGGAGCCAAAACTGTAAAAAATCATTTTTTGAACCTTATCTTTAAGGGTGTATAATTTCAGCTGTGTTGCATGTGAATAACAAGTGGCTTTTATTTTAATGCAGGGGGCTCTTGGGAACACTGTTGGCCTTGTTTGTGATTGGCTGGTGCAGTCTATCAGCTTCTAAGATCTTCAGTTCCACTCTTGACATGAGTGGGCAGCAGCTGCTGGTGGCCTACCCCTGTGCTCTTCTGTACGGGGTCTTCGCTCTCCTTACTGTCTTCTGAAATCTCAACTACTATATCACTCTAAGATCAAATGAAAACTCAGTTCACACATAAATATCACATTGCTTGCCAAAGTTGTGGCAAATCAAAGTTACTGCACATTTTTGTCAGATGAATAAAAAACTAAATGCTGGAAAAACCTGAAGAGCTGGGTTAGCAAAATCATTTTTTATGTAGGAATGCATGCATAATCTGAATAATGTAAAAAAAAAACTTGGTGTGAATTTTTATTTTATTTTATTGCATTAAAATGTAAGAGATATGTATAAAACTTGATTACTACATGTTATTTTCTAAAAAATACAAATAAATCACAAATTCATCACAAAACAATGAAAGGTCCAAATAAAGAAAAGGCACCTCAAACATATGCAAAGAGAACATTCTAAGCAACCAGTTGACTTTACAGATCCCTTCAGTTGCTTTTGTGAATATAAAATATATTTACAGAACTACAATATACACAAATATTGAAAAGCACTTTAAAAAATAAACAAATAAATAAATAAAACATTGGCCGCGGTTCACCACTTTCACACGCTCAAGCCTGTTGCACATCCACCAAGTGTGACGTCCTAAATTGTGACCCAGCATCCAGGGCTGTTTACAGACAAAATCTCATGGTCTTTTTGTCACAGTGTCTGGGTTGTTGTTCCCCGGGGTTCCACTAGATGTCCTCCTTCTCACGGTGCCTGTCCCAGATCACTTCCTGTTCCCTTATATGGTCACCTTCCTCCTTGTTACCTGATTGATTGTTCACCCCACCTGTCTCCTGTTTCCCAATTATCCTTCTGTGTATAAATACCCAGTCTGTCTTAGTCTATGTCACGGAGTCCTTGTCTGATGTCATTGTGTTTCAGGTCCATCAGTCTTGCTTTGTCTTACCCTATGTGTCTCATTCTCTCGTTCCACCAGACTTCCTCTACCTTCCATTCTTCCGAGTTCCCCGTTTCATCCGGTTCCCTTTTTGTTTGATTTGTCTCTCATGACTGTTTATTTTGTATTTACCCCTCTGTTTAAATAAAACCCTTACCTGCATTTGGATCTACCCTCTCGTTGTGTTTTTCCCCAATACCTATCGTGACAGAAGGACTCCGTCATGCCTAGATCCAGCGGTGTGGGATTTCGAATCGGTTCCCCAGCCACCATGGAGGAACGGAGGGGGAGATACCAGAACTTAATCACCCTTCATCAAGAGGGAAGTGAGGTGGGTGGTCTGGCGCAATTGTTTTGGACTATGGCAGTCGGGCTAGGTTACAATGATGCAGCACTAAAGGATTTATTTAATAATTGCCTGGATGATCCTTTACCTTCATGGGAGATGAAGGGGTTAGAGATACTGGACTTTTGGGGGTTTACCAATTACCTGCACCATCGTGCCCAGTGGAATGCAACAACCACACCAGAGTGTCCAGACAAGGCTGCCAGCTCAGCCCCACAGCACAAGATGGGCGCCAGCCCAGCCCCACAACCCAAGATGGCCACCAGCCCAGCCCCACAGCCCAAGATGGCCGCCAACCTAGCGTCACAGCCCAAGATGGCCGCCAGCCCTGCACCACAGCACAAGATGGCCGACTCAACGCCACCGACTCCCCATCGTAGAGGGCGGAGGAGGAGACAGGCAGCTGCTGTTCCCGAGGCGGTGCCCGATGCAGTTCCCGAGGCGAAGCCCGATGCAGTTCCCGAGGCGGAGCCCGATGCAGTTCCCGAGGCGGAGCCCGATGCAGTTCCCGAGGCGGAGCCCGATGCAGTTCCCGAGGCGGAGCCCGATGCAGTTCCCGAGGCGGTGCCCGATGCTGTTTCCGAGGCGGTGCCCGATGCAGTTCCCGAGGCGGAGCCCGATGCTGTTTCCGAGGCGGAGCCCGATGCAGTTCCCGAGGCGGAGCCCGATGCAGTTCCCGAGGCGGAGCCCGATGCAGTTCCCGAGGCGGTGCCCGATGCAGTTCCCGAGGCGGTGCCCGATGCAGTTCCCGAGGCGGTGCCCGATGCAGTTCCCGAGGCGAAGCCCGATGCAGTTCCCGATGCAGTTCCCGAGGCGGTGCCCGATGCTGTTTCCGAGGCGGAGCCCGATGCAGTTCCCGAGGCGGTGCTCGATGCAGTTCCCGAGGCGGTGCTCGATGCAGTTCCCGAGGCGGTGCCGGATGCTGTTCCCGAGGCGGAGCCCGATGCAGTTCCCGAGGCGGTGCTCGATGCAGTTCCCGAGGCGGTGCCCGATGCAGTTCCCGAGGCGGAGCCCGATGCAGTTCCCGAGGCGGAGCCCGATGCAGTTCCCGAGGCGGAGCCCGATGCAGTTCCCGAGGCGGAGCCCGATGCAGTTCCCGAGGCGGTGCCCGATGCTGTTTCCGAGGCGGTGCCCGATGCAGTTCCCGAGGCGAAGCCCGATGCAGTTCCCGAGGCGGTGCTCGATGCAGTTCCCGAGGCGGTGCCCGAGGCGGAGCCCGATGCTGTTCCCGAGGCGGAGCCCGATGCAGTTCCCGAGGCGGTGCTCGATGCAGTTCCCGAGGCGGTGCCCGATGCAGTTTCCGAGGCGGTGCCCGATGCAGTTCCCGAGGCGAAGCCCGATGCAGTTCCCGATGCAGTTCCCGAGACGGTGCCCGATGCTGTTTCCGAGGCGGAGCCCGATGCAGTTCCCGAGGCGGTGCTCGATGCAGTTCCCGAGGCGGTGCTCGATGCAGTTCCCGAGGCGGTGCCGGATGCTGTTCCCGAGGCGGAGCCCGATGCAGTTCCCGAGGCGGTGCTCGATGCAGTTCCCGAGGCGGTGCCCGATGCAGTTCCCGAGGCGGAGCCCGATGCAGTTCCCGAGGCGGTGCCCGATGCAGTTCCCGAGGCGGAGCCCGATGCAGTTCCCGAGGCGGAGCCCGATGCAGTTCCCGAGGCGGTGCCCGATGCTGTTCCCGAGGCGGTGCCCGATGCTGTTTCCGAGGCGGTGCCCGATGCAGTTCCCGAGGCGAAGCCCGATGCAGTTCCCGAGGCGGTGCTCGATGCAGTTCCCGAGGCGGTGCCCGAGGCGGAGCCCGATGCTGTTCCCGAGGCGGAGCCCGATGCTGTTCCCGAGGCGGAGCCCGATGCAGTTCCCGAGGCGGTGCCCGATGCTGTTTCCGAGGCGGAGCCCGATGCAGTTCCCGAGGCGGTGCTCGATGCAGTTCCCGAGGCGGTGCTCGATGCAGTTCCCGAGGCGGTGCCCGATGCTGTTCCCGAGGCGGAGCCCGATGCTGTTCCCGAGGCGGAGCCCGATGCTGTTCCCGAGGCGGAGCCCGATGCAGTTCCCGAGGCGGTGCCCGATGCTGTTCCCGAGGCCGAGGTCGTTCCCGAGGCGGTGCCCGATGCAGTTCCCGAGGCGGAGCCCGATGCAGTTCCCGAGGCGGAGCCCGATGCAGTTCCCGAGGCGGTGCCCGATGCTGTTCCCGAGGCGGTGCCCGATGCTGTTCCCGAGGCGGTGCCCGATGCAGTTCCCGAGGCGGTGCTCGATGCAGTTCCCGAGGCGGTGCTCGATGCAGTTTCCGAGGCGGAGCCCGATGCAGTTCCCGAGGCGGTGCTCGATGCTGTTCCCGAGGCGGTGCCCGATGCTGTTTCCGAGGCGGTGCCCGATGCAGTTCCCGAGGCGGAGCCCGATGCAGTTCCCGAGGCGGAGCCCGATGCAGTTCCCGAGGCGGTGCCCGATGCTGTTTCCGAGGCGGAGCCCGATGCAGTTCCCGAGGCGGAGCCCGATGCAGTTCCCGAGGCGGAGCCCGATGCAGTTCCCGAGGCGGAGCCCGATGCAGTTCCCGAGGCGGTGCCCGATGCTGTTCCCGAGGCCGAGGTCGCTCCCGAGGCGGTGCCCGATGCAGTTCCCGAGGCGGAGCCCGATGCAGTTCCCGAGGCGGAGCCCGATGCTGTTCCCGAGGCGGTGCCCGATGCTGTTCCCGAGGCGGTGCCCGAGGTTGTTCCCGAGGCGGTGCCCGATGTTGTTCCCGAGGCGGTGTCCGTTACAGTTCCCGAGGCGGTGACCACAAGGCCGTGGTGGTCTTCGGCTCCGCCCTGGGAGACTCTGGCGGTGACCACGAGGACGTGGTGGTCATCCGCTCCGCCCTGGGGGACTCTGGCGGTGACCACGAGGACGTGGTGGTCGTCCGCTCCGCCCTGGGGGACTCTGGTGATGACCATGAGGACGTGGTGGTCTTCTGCTCCGACCTGGTGGACTCCGGCCTCGACCACAGAGACGTGGTGGTCTTCCGCTCCACCCTGGAGGGCTCTGGCCTTGACCACACGGCTGTGGTGGTCATCTGCTCCGTCCTAGTGGACGCATCAACATGTCCTTCATGGACTTATGTTTTGTGTTTTTTGAGTTCTGTTTCTGTCTGTTCTCTTTAGTTTAGTCTGGCCCTCCGTCCCTCCCCCTGTACCTCCTCCGGTCCTCCTCCCTCCTGATCTCCCGGTTTTATGTATCATTTCTGGTGTTTGTCCCCCATGTGTTCCTTTTCTGGCCCTCCGTCCCTCCCCCTGAGCCTCCACCTGTCCGCCTCCCTCCTGGTCTCTGTGTCATGTTTTGTCTTTAAGCGTCTGGTAGCCGCTCCGTAGAGGGGGGGTACTGTCACAGTGTCTGGGTTGTTGTTCCCCGGGGTTCCACTAGATGTCCTCCTTCTCACGGTGCCTGTCCCAGATCACTTCCTGTTCCCTTATATGGTCACCTTCCTCCTTGTTACCTGATTGATTGTTCACCCCACCTGTCTCCTGTTTCCCAATTATCCTTCTGTGTATAAATACCCAGTCTGTCTTAGTCTATGTCACGGAGTCCTTGTCTGATGTCATTGTGTTTCAGGTCCATCAGTCTTGCTTTGTCTTACCCTATGTGTCTCATTCTCTCGTTCCACCAGACTTCCTCTACCTTCCATTCTTCCGAGTTCCCCGTTTCATCCGGTTCCCTTTTTGTTTGATTTGTCTCTCATGACTGTTTATTTTGTATTTACCCCTCTGTTTAAATAAAACCCTTACCTGCATTTGGATCTACCCGAAGGCCTGTCACGATAGGTATTGGGGAAAAACACAACGAGAGGGTAGATCCAAATGCAGGTAAGGGTTTTATTTAAACAGAGGGGTAAATACAAAATAAACAGTCATGAGAGACAAATCAAACAAAAAGGGAACCGGATGAAACGGGGAACTCGGAAGAATGGAAGGTAGAGGAAGTCTGGTGGAACGAGAGAATGAGACACATAGGGTAAGACAAAGCAAGACTGATGGACCTGAAACACAATGACATCAGACAAGGACTCCGTGACATAGACTAAGACAGACTGGGTATTTATACACAGAAGGATAATTGGGAAACAGGAGACAGGTGGGGTGAACAATCAATCAGGTAACAAGGAGGAAGGTGACCATATAAGGGAACAGGAAGTGATCTGGGACAGGCACCGTGAGAAGGAGGACATCTAGTGGAACCCCGGGGAACAACAACCCAGACACTGTGACACTTTTAGGCCGGTTCATAATAAGTGAATCCTTTGAAAGACACACATTACAGAAAATGGTGAAATAGTGTGAACCTTTAACCAAATAATATTGACAAGTACGATCTGGCAAGTAACATTTAGAGTCATACTGTAACAACAAAACTGATGTTATAGAGCTAGCAAGATAAATTATTTTGCGGTTTCTTCAAGAGCGAGTAATATACAGGCTAACTACAGTAACATTACATTGGAAGCATTATTTTTATACAAAAAAAAAACATTCTTTAAGTGAAGTTTGAACACCTGATTTTAAAACCAAATTGATTAAAAAAATGTATCTAGACATTTCTACACAAATATATATATTACACCAGACAAGTTTCAATTTAGTTTACTTTTTGTTGTTGTAATAATAAGTAATAATAAAGAATGAGTAGGTGTGTCCAAACTTTTTACTTGCTGTAACACTTGATTACACTTTCACATTGTACTGTAATAATTCTTTATTATTATATCTGATAATGCGTGATACTGTATATATGATGGTTGTAATAATTGTCCTCTGAATTATGAGACTTTGTTGGGTGCATCTGATGAAAACACCTGGAAATCAAAAGGAAAAATTAATTATAGGCTACTCTGTATAAAATGCCTACTGTATTTTAACGTGCTTAACTGTCACAGCAACAATGCACCAAGATAGTCTTTATTTGTATTTTTTAAGGATAATGTTTATTTGTGTGTGTGTGTGTGTATGTGTGTGTGTGTGTGAGAGAGAGAGAGACTTTTAGGTGAAATGGAACCTGGACATGCTATTATGTAAAAATAGCCTCTTTCTTACAGCAATTAGTCGGGCATTATTCCTGAATGTCTTAATAAGGGTGATTGATTTTCTTTTTCCTGCTAACTAATCCATCCATTCTCCTTTTCTTTTTTAGGCCTACAGAAAAATCTTCACAGCTGTATAAATGCATTAAATAATTATATTGCTCCAAATAAGCCTTACCCCATACATTTTGGACAGGTTGTTAAACAGCACCTGTCCCGCGCTCACTTTATCCCTCACGCCCCGAATCGTTCCGTTCTTGCTGAAGATGTTCACGCGTTTTCCGGTGAAGAGCTTCTCCTTTGTTGCACTGGCGTACATGAGCAGCTCGTCCGGTTCGCTGCCGCTGTCGTCCGGTTCTGGCCCCAGCAGCAGGCCGCTCAGGTGGCCGTTGGCCTCCGTGATAACGGGCGAGTTTGCTCGCTCCGGCTCTGAGCTCGCAGTGGTGTCGGTGTCCGCGGAGTCTTCGAGCGCGTCTCTGAACACCTCCTTCAGCACGCGGCCGCTGTGCGCCGACGCCACGCGGAACCGCACTCTCCTCTCCGCGCGCTCCTCCTCAGTGCGGGATGTGCGTCGCTCCATTCTGCCAGCAAAAGATCTACATTATACAAATTTAGGTTGACTGAAACTAGAGCGTGCACCAGGTAAAGTGCATGCCCTGACATTAAAGGTCTTGTCTGACCTTCAGATAAAGGGCTTGTGGCTCGAGGGTGTCAATTCGACACCACATGCTTTAATATTTAATAAACGCTGTCCATGGAGACCGTGGATACCGACTTGGGTTCTCTTATGAATAAAATATAACTCACGTGTGGCTTAAAGAACATATTGTGTGTGTGAGCTAATAACAAAAGCACCTAAAGTGTAAAATACCCCCCCCCCCCCCCAGTATTTGTATTTGGGCAGCTGAAAATGTGACAATTAAAGGTGTCGGAATATATACAAAATATTAAACCAAGTAGCATCTGCAAATAAATAATTCTAGAGCTTTTTTCCACAATTAATTACCATTTTAACTGGTGTTAAGGTCAACTTTTAAAGTCAGTTCAGGTTCATGCAAGTGTCCAAACAGCATATGCATGGTGTAGTTCATCGTATTAACATGTCCCTGCTCACGGTTTGACAATAAGAAAGTGTCCAGGTCGTCTTGTCTCTATTTTGTCTCTATCTATTGGCTCAAATTCTGAAACCTACACATTTCATACAAGTAGATTTTTGCTATATTTGTTTAAAATAAATTGTCTATATTTCTATATTTTGCTATACAATGCAAAGACATGTACACATGATTGATTGTGGCTTAAGTATCCAAATACAATTTGGGGCCACTGTATTAAGTATTTGGACATTTAATGTAAAAAAAAGGCTAATGTAATGTTTGACCTTTTTTTTTTTTACAGTAACACTTATAAATATTATTTTGTACTTTTTGTGTATAATATTTATTCCATGTAATCCAAGATGTCAAACCAAATAAAAAATACTATTTCAACATATTTCCATTTTTCATTCATTTATAAACGCTGAGGGGAGACCTGAAACTGCAAAGGTCACAGTTCTAAATCTAAGCAAAACGGGAAGAATTTTGTACTACAGGCCTATTTAGTTTATATTGAGCGCCCATCTGTGCAACAGATATTGTCGGAAAAAATATTTTGGGGATAATTTTTTCTCTCTATATCAGAAGTGCTGTCGAGTTGTCACCGGACTGCGATGTTGTTACCCAGTGATGGCGCTAGATGGCGATGTGTCTTCGAGGCACAGTGCGTTGCTGTAACTTCATAGAGCAAGAAATTCCGGAACAACAACATTGAGAAATCTGACGGCGTGGGATCTGAACCGATAGATTATTCAACGCTTGCACTGAACTGAAATGAACTGCTTTGACGATTTATGAACTGGAAGACATTTGTGTCTGCGTCTGGTGAACCAGTATACTCATACTAATGCAAACTGGTGTGTTCAAGGCATAAACTCATAAAATAATATTAGGCATAAGTAACCTCTGGGCAAAATAACAGTCTCTTTTGTATTATCATTCTGTGTTCAGTGCTTAAATCAAATTAAATTCGTTTAAAAATGCAGTGAGCGGTATCGTGAGTTTAGACAAAATGCATTATAACATCTGACACTCGAATAAGGCATTTAAATATTCCCCGAATCCGAAATTTCTCAAATAGAAAGCTTTTTAAAAAGTCTTAATAGATGGCTACTGTTTTGAGTTATATGCTGCACTCAAACCGTTTATAGTCCATTTTATAGAGTGCTGTTCTCACTTTCCACGTGATATTTGTCTGAAATCTCTTCTTGTGTTTTGATAAACAGGTTAGGATGTCATTATGGGTGGCACCTTTGGGATGAGGTGTGGACTGCCTGCAGTCTTGCTTTGTCTGGCAGCTCTCCTCTGTGCCAATCTACTGCTGTATCTCTACCTAGATGCCCTTTATCAGGACACTAACCCTCTCTCAGCACACACGCAGTGCCCGCTTCGCCACTTTAAAGTGGGCACCATGACCACTTGTACCCCTTGGCTTCAGTGCCCTGAAATCCGTGCTGAGGTCCGCCGTGTGAAGCTCATTGGACAAGGGGCTGTGAAGAAGGTGAGTTTGCCTGAACTAATGATTATTTTGATAACAAATTTTTCTATTAATAATTTAAACAAATGGAAAACAATATCATCCAAAATGTACAGTGGTGTCCAAAATTATTTAAACACTACTATTTTCACTAGTTAAAAATGGTTCTATCTAAATTTCTATATTTTGGTGCAGTGTGTCAGTAGGA